>NC_080672.1:36490405-37188905 GCF_030247195.1 Topomyia yanbarensis | reverse complement strand
TAGAATTAACATCCCCTTGTTTGCGGGCATTGAGGCTGTAGCTGTCCAAATGAACATTAAAGGCAAAGACATGTCTATCGCTTCTATATATATACCTCCCAAAGTTCAAATTGGACAACGTCAAATTTTTGAGGTAGTGGAATCGATGGCTGCTCCGCGTCTGATACTGGGAGACTTCAACTCGCACGGAGTATTGTGGGGTTCCCTCTACAATGATAATCGATCCTCTTTGATATACAATGTTTGTGACGAATTTAATATGACAGTTTTAAATACTGGCGAAACAACACGCATCCCCAGACCTCCTGCACGTCCAAGTGCATTAGATCTATCTCTGTGCTCGACATCGCTTCGGTTAGATTGCACGTGGAAGGTTGTACCTGATCCTCACGGTAGCGATCATTTGCCAATCGTTGTTTCAATTAACAGTGAATTAGGCCTTACGAATTCAATCAATGTTCCTTATGACTTAACACGAAATATTGATTGGAAAACATACGAAACGTTAATTTCCACTTCTCTTGCTTCGACAGAAGAGCTACCCCCTACCGAAGAATATGAATTCTTAGCGGGTTTAATCATTGAAGCAGCAGAACAAGCCCAAACGAAATGCAATCCTGGAATGACAATAAATAGACGGCCCCCTAATCCTTGGTGGGACAAAGAGTGCTCTGATGCATATGAAGCTAAACAAGTTGCCTACAAAGAAATTATGAAACAGAAAGGGGGTATACGTGAGAACTTTGAAAATTATTTCATTTTGCAAAACAAATTTGACAGTATACGTCGTGCCAAAAAGTCTAGTTATTGGAGACACTTCGTTAATGGCTTGTCAAGAGAAACATCAATGAGTACTCTTTGGAACACAGCCAGAAGAATGAGGAATCGAAACGTGACTAATGAAAGCGAAGATTTTTCGAATCGTTGGATATTTAATTTTGCCAAGAAAATTTGTCCAGATTCTGCTCCTGCGCAGAAAATCATTCGAGATGCTCCCACAAGTAACGATTTCATAGATTCGCCATTGACAATGATGGAATTTTCAATTGCACTCCTCTCATGCAACAATAATGCTCCGGGACTAGACAGAATTAAATTCAACTTGGTGAAGAATCTGCCTGACCTAGCAAAAAGACGCTTGTTGAATTTATTCAATAAGCTTCTTGAGCAGAACATTGTCCCGCACGACTGGAGACAAGTGAGAGTTATCGCTATTCCAAAACCGGGAAAACCAGCCTCCGATCATAACTCGTATCGACCGATTGCAATGCTATCCTGCATCAGGAAATTGTTGGAAAAAATTATCCTACGACGTCTCGACAATTGGGTTGAGGCGAACGGCTTGCTATCAGATACCCAGTTTGGTTTTCGGAGGGGAAAGGGAACGAATGATTGTCTGGCGCTACTTTCGTCAGAAATCCAACTCGCTTACGCAAAAAAGAACAAATGGCGTCTGTGTTCTTAGACATAAAAGGAGCATTCGACTCAGTCTCCATTGATGTTCTCTCGGAGAAGCTACATCAATGTGGTCTTTCACCGATATTAAATAATTATTTATACAATTTATTGTCAGAAAAGCACATGCATTTTTCATATGGCGATTTGGCGACACTCAGAATAAGTTACATGGGTCTCCCACAAGGTTCTTGTTTAAGCCCCCTTCTCTACAATTTTTACGTGAATGATATTGATAATTGTATTGTCAGCCCATGCACTCTAAGGCAACTTGCAGATGATGGCGTGGTTTCTGTTACAGGACCAAAAGCCTTAAATTTACAACAACCACTGCAAGATAGTTTGGATAATTTATCAAGTTGGGCTTTGAAGTTAGGCATCGATTTCTCTACGGAGAAAACAGAGTTGGTTGTTTTTTCAAGGAAGCGTGATCCAGCTCAGCTTCAGCTTCAGTTGGTTGGTAGAACGATAGCCCAAGTCCTGACTTTTAAATACCTTGGAATTTGGTTCGATTCTAAAGGCACATGGGGAGGCCACATTAGGTATCTAATAACGAAATGCCAACAAAGGATAAATTTTCTGCGAACAATAACTGGATCATGGAGGGGTTCTCATCCAAGTGACATGATAAGATTGTATCAAACAACAATACTTTCAGTAATGGAATATGGGTGCATCTGTTTCCGTTCAGCTGCGAACACTCACATTATTAAACTGGAACGGATACAGTATCGCTGTTTACGAATTGCCTTAGGTTGCATGCAGTCGACCCATACGATGAGTCTTGAAGTACTAGCGGGAGTTCTTCCTTTAAAAGACCGATTCTGGGATCTCTCCTCTCGTTTACTTATTCGATGTGAGGTTATGAACCCACTGGTAATTGAAAATTTTGAAAGACTTGTCGAGCTTCAACCCCAAACCAGATTCATGACAGTGTATTTCAATCACATGTCACAAGAAATAACGCCTGCTAGGTATGTTCCCACATACGTCAATATACTAGATACTCCTGAATCCACTTTATTCTTCGACACGTCCATGCAAGCAGAGATTCGTGGAATTCCGGATCATCTACGCTCGAGGGAGATCCCTAAAATATTCACAAGTAAATATCAACACATAGACTGCCTTAAAATGTTTTACACTGATGGGTCACGAATCAGTGAGGCCACTGGTTTCGGCATTTTCAACAATAATTTTTCAATTTCTCTCAAACTTGCAGAACCCGCCTCTGTTTATATAGCTGAACTTGCAGCAGTTCACTATAGTTTGCAAATAATTAATACTTTACCCCCGAACCATTACTTTATCCTCACTGATAGTCTCAGCACAATTGCAGCTCTACGCTCAAAGAGGATTGATAATCACGATCCATTCTTTTTGGGGAAGATACGAGAATCTCTGAGTAACCTAACAAGAAAATGTTATAAATTTACCCTAGTGTGGCTCCCCGCCCATTGCTCTATTGCGGGCAATGAGAAAGCTGATAATTTAGCCAAGATTGGTGCACTAGATGGTGAAATATATGAAAGACCCATTGCTTACAATGAATTTTATAGCGCTTCTCGACAGAGGACACTTGCTAGTTGGCAAACATCTTGGGACAATGGAGATATGGGACGATGGCTACACTCAATTATCCCTAAAGTATCAACGAAGTCATGGTTCAAAGGATTGGATGTAAGTCGGGACTTCATCCGTGTGATGTCTAGGCTCATGTCCAATCATTATACTTTAGATGCGCATCTCCGTCGTATTGGGCTCGCTGAGGGTAATCATGGTGCTTGTGGAGAAGGTTACCATGACATTGAGCATGTTGTTTGGTCCTGCACTGAATATCGTGAAGCCAGATCACAATTAGTAGATTCTTTACAAGTCCGAGGAAGACCAATCCATGTTCCTGTTAGAGACATCCTGGCGTATCGCGATCCTCTATACATGGAACTTATTTATCATTTTCTAAAAACAGCGTCTGTCAAAATTTAATTAAATTCATCTCCTCATACTCTCATCCAAGGCTAATCATTCACCAATTAAAGTGTCCTAGAATATTCAGTTTTTAAATTTAGACAATCACAGAAAAAAAGTAAATAAATACACCCGAAAATACTAGATCATTATGAAATACAACAATGTAAGGAAAAAAGCAAACAATAAAGTGATTTCAGTGTTAGTTTTAGACAAATTACTAGTATAGTTAAAATTAGTCTTAAGGATTTTTGTAACGTGCTATGTAAAAAAAGAAACTGGCGTAAAAAGCTTTTGCAAATGCCGTGTCAAATAAACGTATGGAAAAAAAAATAAAAGGTACAACATTCCCGCTATTGATTTTTTTTATTGCTTGGACTTCTGATTCCGGAGTTACGTATTGAAGAGTACGATCACATAGCAAATTCTCATATAAACTGGTACCACCATGACGTCCAAATGATGCAATACATATTAAAATGTGCACAACATTACTTGGATTTGCGTGTCTAGATCATTAATGACCCATCGAAGTCACCTTGACCAAATTCGCCACCTATGACGGTTCTTGATGCACCCGGGTAACTTGTTTACTCCTTTAGTTAATGTCATACCTATTTCACAGCGAATTATTTACCGATTTTTACAAACTTGGTCTCAAATGAAAGGTCCAACGTTGCCATCAGCTGCTATTTAATTTCTAATTGATCCTACTTCCGGTTCCGGAAGTATAGGGTGATGAATACGAACACACAGCAAATCCCGATTTCAACGTATACTGCCATGAATGTAACAAGGTGAAATTTTTTCGAAAATGTGACCACACTGCTTGGATTTGGAGTTCTTGGTCACTAATAGTCATTCAAAGTCTCTTTGGTCACATTGGCCACCATCGATGGTTCCTCAAGCCCCGGCGAAACTATCCAAATTTAGAATGAAAGTTATATCGATTTCTGAGTAATGATTGGACCGATTTGACCAAACTCAGTCTCAAATGAACGGTGTTGCGTTCCCAAAAACTGTTATTAAAGGCCATTTCGATCCGACTTCCGGTTGCGGAGTTACGGGTTGTGGAGTGTGGTCACATAGGAAACTCATATTCAAACCGATACCGCGATGAATACAAAAAGGATTTTGACGTAGGACTACGTCTTTTTTTTCGATATGGGGGTGCACTCTGCAAATTCTACAAAAATGGTATGTAACGAAAAGTGGTCCAATTTTAAAAGCATATAATTCAGCCATCTCACGATAAATTTTCAATTTTTTTGCACAAATCGCCCCGAAATACTTCTAAGAATAGATTCCAATAGATAAACCCAAAGATTTTTGATATCATAGCATTAAAAAATTAAATAATATACAACCTTGTCAAAATATCGCGCATTAACACACAGAAGATAGCGCTTCCCAAGCCCTGTACGACAGATTGGTGTACCTAGCGCGCTACGCTTCTATGAATGACGTCATCATCGACTATTCAAAGAACGGACTTGGCCAGACACGCTCAGTTCCCTGTTGAACGGCTGGCGAAGCAGATCACTGCGCTGTGTTTTTTACAGCCAGTGTAGCTGAGTTAGAAGTCCGTTACACTGGCTGTGGAGGGACGCTAACCTGTGTCGTCCAACAGGCGACCGCTCAAACTGCTTCCTAAATGCCGCTGTAATGTTGCCAGTAAATTTTTGGTTTAACTAGCACATGTATTTGCTATTTGCGCTTGAATTTAAGTAATGTAGTGGTAGTAATAAGCTTCCCATTTTGGTTTAAACGCAAGGACAGTTTCTAAAATAGGATTTAATTAATTAATTTAGCTCATCTAAGCAATTTTATCAATTCTGTAATTTAAAAGGAATTTTACGGAACTTGGTGAATTTGGCCCCACTTGCAACTGGTATAATCAACCTGCACAAAGTGTTGCACAACGCAGGGCTGTTTTTTGGAACAAAATGTGTTATCATTCAGCCCTTTGCTATGCAAAATCACGATTATATGACAGATGGGCTAAGCACGGCCGTTCCTTTGAATCGGGAAAGGCCGCGTGGAATTTTGGTGAAATGCGCTAATAGTGTCGTGGTGGTACTAGTTGTCTCTTTCGCTCTACCCATCATCATCAGCGTTGACTCATTTTGCATTGTGCGCTTGGGTTCAATGTTTGTGGCGAATGTGTTGGTAGGTAGGGGAACTGGCGGTAAAATGAACACGTTAAGCAAAGTCATTATTTTCTAACTAATAAGTGAATGAGATATTACAATCACCTTATATGTTTTGTACATATCTGGTAAAAATACTTCGTCACAAAAACACATTTTTTCAAACATGATTCTTTATTTCTAAACATGTCCAAAAATGAGACATGTTAGCGAGTGAGTAAAATGAACATGTGGCGGTGGTAAAATGAACAGCTTCTGGTGACCTGCAAAATGTCCTGTATGTATGCAATGCGCAGCGTTGGTAAGCATTTTCCGATCAATGCTAATATCCCAACAAATCATGAGCTTTGCATATACACAGGGCATTTTGCAGAAAAAAAATTGTCACGGAAGAATTGAATTTTCATGACGTAATATTAATTATTTTACAATCCTGTGGCACCGAAACACATCTACAAACTTGGGGTTATCCATGGGTGTTTGAACGTTCAGGATCTGTTTGAGAGCAACTAGAAAGCTTGGTCTATACATGAGATGTGATTATATTGTCTAAAATTTGATTTTTCTTCACCGGTCCGGGTGTTTTTCCCACACACTAAGTACTAAGAAAATAAATATTTTACATTAAGTCGTATAGTCCTACGTCTACAGTTCGTGCAACCCCATAGGGCTGCCCCTTGTAGTTTTTTCGTTACTTCACAAATATCTAGTCTTAAACCCTAATTTTAACGAACTGAAGTATGCGACCAATTTTCACCATCTCATCCCTAGGTCTATCGCATTAGATGTTTGGTACGCACGTTAATCAATTATTAACTTTTATTCATATCTTTGGCTTCATTTGGACTATAAACAATCGGTGAGATGCATTTTGAAGGAAATGAATCAGGTAATCTAGAAAAAATAGTAATTCTTGGTTACAGTGTAGCCACATATACTATATTTCTAGTTTAAAACTTAAACTGCATTTTTCTCACAACTTGTATGCTTTTGTTTTGAAAACGAATATGCCATTGTGTTTCCCAGATAGTTTTATACATAAACACATGTTATACATCAAGATAACTTGAGCCAATCCCCAGACACAGTCGTTTGAAGCAAATTTCGCAGCATGTTTCTCCCTATATCTCGTATCTAAGCAGAATGTCAAAATTTTGAAAACGCCACTTTGTAGAGATTTAGTCAAGTAATGTGGCATATCTAACTCAGTTTACACCAAAATGGCATTTGTCATAAGATAGCACAACAGCGAGGTTATGACAAAAATTGATTTAGCTTTCTTCGTGCGGTTTTTCCACAGACCAACAGACATAACACTCGAAAACAATGCTTCGCCCGCTTTAACGGTCATTTAAATATATTTGTAGTTGGGACTGTGGCCACATTTGAAATTATGGCGCCACTGACATATGCACAAGCATATGGGGGATAGACCACTGTAGTGAAAAATTGTTCCCAAACCTGAGGGGCAAATGAGTGTTTGGGACTGTGAATAAAAGGTGGAGCTAGTGTTCTGGGAAAATTACCGGATCGATGTTTTTTGTGGGAATTCCCTCATAGTGTTATGTCTGTTAGTTGGTGGTTTTGTTTAGTGCGATTGTATAGCGATAATTAAGTTCGGTCCACGTGATGTTGCTTACGAAATACTTACTGAACAGCGCACAGTGGCGGATTTGCCTAAAAACCTGGCCAAAAGTCGAAAATTGCATGGTAGTACTTTGGGTTCTAGTACATACATTGTCCTTCAGATTGTGCTGCCGCATGCTATTTTAAGTAAAACACTCCAAAATTTTCATACTTGACGTATTGACACATCCAAACAGTTTAGACCATCGCGTTTTGCTCATATTTTTCATCGCGCGCCCGAAATATCAGTATTATTCAAGTGTAGCTAGATTTTGATAAAAGTGCCGGTTTCAAATGTGTAATAATGGAAAGAAATGCTGACGGTATGTACTTTATTTATATGTATTGATGTCAAAATATATTATTTTGTTTGTTTATAAAAAATGTCAAAAACTTTCACAGCAGACGGTTCCAATAGACATTTTTGCTAAATTATTGAAAAACTTTTTTTGTCCACGTATGTCCACTATGTTTTAAGGTAATTGGCGTTCCTCCTAATAATGGACTTTGGACAAATCCTCGGTCAAATTTAATTTAAATAAAACTATGAATCTTAGTGAATTTGACTTGTTTTCGTATTTTTGTCGTATTAATTTTTTAGTTACTGCAATTTACATGCAAACTTGTTGTCAATTTTCACTACATGCATTTCGTCGCAGAATCGGCTTATTTTCTGTAATCTAGAAAAATACTATTTTTCGTTCTTGGAGCAATATGTGCATCGGACAGCTATTGAACAATAATCGTACAGAGGGTTTAAAAGATTTGTAACTACGTTGCATAATATTTCAAAATACATATTTCGAAATGACTAATCGCTGTTGTGCTATCTTATGACAAGCACCATTTTGCACATTTCGAGAAAAAACGATTTTTAAAGTTTGAGATTGAATATCTTGAAACCTATAAATGGTACAAACAATTCAAAGAAGACAATTAATGCTTCTATTTATTCTGTATTAATCTCTCAAATATTACGGTTGTCTATGTTGCGAGTTTTTACTATAAATGTAAACAAAAGTCGCACTCACACGTGTCATAAGCTTGTATTGATGACAAAATTTGTATGGCGTGTCATACTCGTGCATGGAAAATTTTCCATAGAAAAAAATCGTCAATTATTAACTTTTATTCATATCTTTGGCTTCATTTGGTCTATATACAACCGGTGAGATGCATTTTGAAGGAAATGAGTCAGGGAATCTAGAAAAAATAGTTATTTTTGGTTACAGTGTTGCCAAATATGCTATATTTCCAGTTGAAAACCTAAACTGTATTTTTCTCACGATTTGCGTATTTTTCTTTTGAAAATGATTATGCCATTGTGTTTCACAGATAGTTTTACTCATAAAAACACCTTATACATCAAGATAACTTGAGTCAATCCCCAGACACAGTCATTTGAAGCAAAAAATTAAAAATTTCTCAGCACGTTTCTCGCTATATCTCAGTAACCAAGCAGAATGTCAAAATTCTGAAAACACCACTTCGTAGAGATTTTTTTGACAAGTAATGTGGCATATCTAACTCAGTTTACCTCAAAATGGCGTTTGTCATAAGATAGCACAACAGCGACGTAATAACATCAATTCACATAATAGCTACATTATCTAGACACCCAAACATCTTAATGCGTGCAAATCAACAAATTTTATCATTTAACTATACACTATTTAAAATTCGATACATCATAAACGTTATTGGCATACACTGGAGCCAATAAATTTTCATTCGTGAAAATTTACTTGTATTTATATTAAAATGTTGGCCGTTTTGCATCCGCCATTTTGAATTTTGAAAATCTGACATTAAAATCGTTATCTGCGTCCCAAAAAACCGTGGTATGCACCTTTGCAGGTCAATCAAAGCCATTTTCGACTTTTGGCCAGGTTTTTAGGGAAATCCGCCACTGTGCACCACCCTGAACATATCCGGGAATGCCAGGATCACAGCTTTCAGTACTAAGTTTGGGATTCCATCAGGACCGTACGCTTTCTTTGATTTCAGTCGCTTCGTTGCTTCTGCAAACTCATCGTTAACCACTCGCCAAACTTTCGTGTTTGCTCCGTTTTGTTCGCTATACGATGTCGGTGGCCTGGTAGTAGGATCGTGCTTCAGGAAGAGATCCTCAATGATTATCTTCAACCCTGGGTACATTTCAGCTAGCGTCAACGGGCCATTCATTTTCGCCATCACGACACGGTACGCCTCGCTCCAAGGATTATCGTCTGCACAACTCCTTGTGGCAATCTGACTTGCTAAGCTTGATCTCCCATTTTAAAGCAGCCTTAGCTTCCCAAAGCGTCTTCTGGTTCGTTATAACAGCAAGCTAGATCCTTATTACTAGATCAGTCGCATCCACGATCTCGATCGAAATGCCTCAATGAAGACGTCTTTGTCGAAGGCTTTCGTCTTCCACTTTCGCTCGCCAGTCATCCTTCTCCGTGCTGCAGCAGGGCTCCGTTGGTAAATACGGTAGCGAATCACCTGGTTATGGCTAAGCGTATACTTTTCGTTTACTCTCCAATCCATGTTCGCAGTCAGTGAAGGGCTACTGAAACATTGATGATAGACTTCCTCCCATCTCTCACAAATGTGCTACCGGAACCTTCATTGCACAGTTATACGTTTACCGGCTCCGACAGCATGAAGTAACAAGTTACTTTACGCTTGTTCGGACATGCCGTAGACTCAGGTGATTCGCATTTCTAATGCCAAAAGACCCTGACTCCTACGGTAGCAGACAAAAGGTTAAGTCGCCGGTGAGCTCTAAGCTTGCATATATGATCCTTCCACGCTTTTCTAAACTTTCTCCTTTCAACACCTTGCTCTCCCTTGAGTACTATGGCTCTAAATATTGAAAAATATACTTCACCTTCCAGTCCCTTGCTAATTAAATGCCGAAAAAACTGTTGACATGTTTAACTTAGGATCCTTTTCCAGTTCCAGGATCATCTCTCCGGTGCGGATGAACCCGAATTGCTCAACGTCTGAGCCCAGCTCCTTGAGTGCCGGGTTTATCCGCACAGCGCGCAGTGCTGTCTCGTACGAGTCATCGTTAGCTTTGACTATGAATTTTTTACCTTTGTTTCGTCCCTTGAAAAGCTTTCTCTTTTCGGACCTATGCTTGTTGTTCGCCTTCCGTCTTGTGGTGCCGCCGACTTACCAATTGGTGTTTTTACCTACGTTAGTGGCTGCTTCGTTTGCTAAGTTTCTTGGAACCTCCTGGTCTTGCATCACCTGTTAAAGCTGTCAGCCTCTTCTGCGTAGAGGGGGACGCGGCTTCCGTTCCCTGCGGTTCGTCTTTCGCCTCATAAATATGCCTCACTTTTGGTGGTGTCACTGTTTGCCATATTTCCAAGAACTCATTGACCATGGACAACTCGTTTTCGGTTAACTCCGCTTTCTGCTCCAAGGTTCTCCATTCCATGACGGCCAATTCGAGGCTTCCTTGTATCTTCAGAGCGAGTGTCATTACTCCTTTTGTCGACAAATTTAAGCGGTTTGTCCACTAGTTTTATTACACTCGTCAAACTTTGTATTTTCAATCAGGCGCAGTCCTCCTGCTTTTGCTGCTTCTGTTGAAGCTTCGATTACAGCTACTGCTGTTGTTGACACTGCTCCTGTTGTTGAAGCTGCGGTTGTTGTCTCCTGGTCGTGCTGTTGTTGCACTGGTTGGCTTTGTCGAGGTGGTGACCTCGTTAAACCAGGCTTCTATCTCCGCTCGTTGTACGTAATCGCCTCTTGTGATCCCATGGTTATCTATGCAAGCAGAGAGGCCATGCTAGGGTTGACACTGTCCTGCATGGGGAGTTGTGTTAAGAGCCGAATCGGCGTAAAATCGGGAATGGTGCATCCGAACCTAGTATCACCAACTAATTGGTGACGAGTTTTGAATGTACCTGGAGACCAAGGTCAAGGTTTTACCGGAACGGAGGAAGCCGTGCTTTTAGCCCACTCGCCATTACAAGTCGGTGTCATCCTTCCTTACTCAGGGAGTAGAACAGCACGCCTGTCAGCTTAAAGTCGCTGTGCAATACGGGATCCGTGTCCTGCTAGTTGACTTTCGCTATGGCCAGTTTTGATTGTTTTAATATACATTCTCTATGATATGACTGAATAGAACACAATGAATTGATGAAATTCTTTATTTGTCAAATTTATTCAAAGCATCTGGTTGTTATAATATGATAGTGTCGTCATAAAATTAACTCTGTAACAATTAATTCGCCCGGGCAACTGTAATCTAGTACAATCGAACTCGTTTACTTCTTAATTATTTTTGCCTTATATATTTCTTATATATTTTCACATCAATCCGGTGTTATCATTTGATCATCTTCCTCCTCCTGCTCATCGTCTGGGCTTCGTTCCTCCGAGACTTCCTCCACCATATTTCCTACCTGTTCTTCTTCTTCTTGCAACAGTTCCGATGGCACACGTTCGTCTGTAGTTTGTTTCTCAGTTGTGTGAGCTTCCGCTGTCTCAGTCGTTTCGTGAACGTTGTCGTGCCCATTTGACACGACGGATTGGCCCATCTTCTCAACTGCGGTGTCAGCTACTTGCTGCTGTTCATCTGACGCTGATTCTGGTTCCTTAGGTTTCGGTGGTTCCTCAGCTTTCGGTGGTTCTGGTGATTCTGGTTCAATTTGATTCTGCTGTTCTTCTGGTTCTGATTCCTTCGACTTTGATAGCTCCACTGATTCTGATTCCTCAGGATTTGGTTGAGCTGCTGATTCTGATTCCACAGGACTCGGTTGTTCTGTTGATTCTGGCTCCATCGGACTCGATTGTTCTGTAGCTTCTGGTACAATCGGATTCGGCTGTTCTATTGATTCTGATTTATTTGGCTTCAATGGCTCTGTTGATTCGAATTCCGTCGTACTAGATGGCTCCGCTATTTCTGTTTCCATGGGCTCTTGAGTATGACATGTTGCATCTAATTGCGGCAACTGTTCCCCCACAGCTGAAACAGCACTTAACTCATTCATATTTCCGAAGTTGTTATTGTTGCTGAAATCCGAATCATTTACACCATTTTCCGTTGGCTCTGCTTCATCGACATCTTTCTCTTCTTTAGGTTTTACTAGCTCTTCTGGTACGACAGTTTCTTTCACGCTTTTTCTACGTTTCTCTTTCTTATTTTTCTTTTTCTTCTTTTGTTCCGGCAATTGTATCTGATCAGTGACTGAGCCATCAACTACTTCTAGCACGGTACTGCTCGTGCCGCAAACTGTGGTCACATTCTGTGTACCAACCTCGAGAACTTCATACACGACACCCTCCTGTTCTGACCCGATGCAGTCCATAATCAGCGGTCCTGGTGTGTTTCTGTTCAAGGGGTCCTGCTCTACCACTTCCATCGGAGAGGACGAAGTCGAAAGTGCGTGATCCAAAACCAATGATTCCACATCGATGCTGCTGATCTTCGACTGGCAGCTGATACGAGGCGACATATTTCTAAACAGCGCACGCAGTTGATGAACCCGTTGACGTTCGATGCCAACAGGAGCTCGCAGTTTGAATAGTTTCTTCATTGGACATGGCTCCTGATTGAAGTGGGATGACGCCCGAACGCGAATCGGTTGATTAGGAGGCAACAATTCACAACCGGGGCGAATATTCATGTGCAATCTATTTGCTTCCATAGCCAGTAAAGTATTGCGCAATTTTGGATGAACTTTTGTTAGGACATTGGATGTCGAGAGGCGACGTTTAGCTACGAGGACTTCCCTATCTGGGGGAGGAATTGAACGAGATCGAGCCATACGGGAAGATTTGTTTGAACAAGCAGAAAGAGAGCGCTTTCTTTTTTGACCGTACTCCATGCTGTCCTGATACGTGGATCTAGATCGACCTCTCGGTTGGTGTGATGTCTGCAGACTAATAAGTAAATCTGGAGTCTTTGGTGGTTCCGGTATCGGTGCATAAACTGGATCGGAGCGCGCAATCGGTGTCGTTGCTGGAGTCTTTGGTCTCTCTGGTGTTTTTGAACCATCGTTTACTGCTTGTTTTGGAATCGCTTCCGGATCAATCTGTTCTTTTACCATGCCATGCTTCTCGAGCATATGAGTCACGAGACGATAGCGTTTCAAGTTAGAATAGTCACAGTCTGTACAATAGTAACGATATCTTGTTTTTCCAGGAGTTTTGTTACCGTTAGAAATGCCACTCTCATTTTGATCCTCGCTTCTCGTAGCTAAAGCTGCAAGCGGTTCATCTTCGGATGCATGTTCCGAAGCAGCCCTAGATGGAGGGCGCGAGGGTGGACGCGATGTAGCACGTGACATAGATCTGACACTGTTAACCATCAACGATGGATCAGAGGGATCGATTCTGTGCACACGAATCTTATGCCGTTTAACATTATTTCGCGATGCAAAAGTAAATCCGCATATGTTACATCTAACGCAACAGTCATGGCTCTTTAACTCCTGGGTACTATCGAATCGTTCCCCGCAGTATTTGCATACAATTTCAGCTCCCGGTTCCTGTGCTTGATCGTTACTTGAATCTTCTTCCAAATCTGTTGGAGAATCACTCTCATATCGATACCTGTTGAAAAAGTTTGCAGTTTATTACCGTCCCTAATTATTCGATCAAATGTATACCTTTTCTTGGGTTTCGTAGTCTCAACCAGCAAACTCTGTGAGTCCTTGTCGTGCCCTCTTGGATTCCAGTAATTTGTCCACTCGCTGGTCTTGATTTTGTGAACATCAACCAGGTGCCGCCTCAGACTTGCTTTGTACTTAAGACCAGTGCTGCACACACTACAAACAAACTCGCAGACATGTTTTTCCAGCGCCCTTATATCATCGAAAGACGCCTCGCATTTGTTGCATTTTATTTCCGCGTCACTAGTGGTGGTTGTTGTGTCTGATACGGCTTCTTCCTCGTCAACCGTGTCGCCATTAGAAGTAGCTTCAGTAGGCGTTTCCGATTCCTGCTCTGAGTTGGGTTCCCATTCCAATTTTCGCTTGCCACTACGCGTCTGTACCGGTTCGTTTTTGATCGCAGCTGCCGGTTTGGGAGTTGTCTCTTCATCGAGTCCCATTCTGGCGGATCTTCTGGTTCGTCGCGTCGATCTGGACGGCGAAAAACTTTTATCAGCGACTGGACTCGGCTCTGGTCCCAACTGTTCCAACAATTCCTCCTGGAAGTGCTGTTGATTGGCTAGGATTATTTGCTTTTGTTTTTCCAGCACATCCAGCCATTTTTGTGATTCGCTTACATCCTGATAGCACTCGATGCATATGTTCTGGCTACACCGATCTTGGCTAGTAACCTTTGAATAATCCAAAATCAAAATATGTGACAGCAAATTCAATCACCAAGCTTACCTTGAGGTTGTACAACTCCAGCAGCGTCTGGGTCAATCGCTCGACAGAACGAATCTCCAACTGTTCCCTCGTATCGTCTAAACAAAGTCGACAACATCTTTGAAATAATCTTGCCTTCATTGCGGCTATTTTCACCGGAAAACTTGCGAAAAATAACTATTGAAGGAAACCGGTCTGAAAACCGACGCAATTCGAAAAACGCGACTTTTCGAAGGGTTGTTTACGGCAAACAATTTCACAGTGAAGTGTGAATGGCAAACTGCTGTCGGGTGAAGGCGACTCGCTCATAAAACACTTTTTTGTTGACTGGAATTTAGGAGAAAACCCCAAAAAGAAAAAGTTATCCGATTAAGAGCCTCAATTGGCCTAACGTACCAAGCGTCGTTCAACTGACGTCAAATGTCGGACCAGTGTGGAATGGTTTGCGATACTTTTTTGGGCTAATTTAGCGGATTGGCGCATTGACGGGAGTGGACAGTTGAAAGGGATCGTTGAAAAACGATGTCAAATTTATTATACACATCACACCGAGAAAAAAGCACCAAATAATTTCATGCATTTACGCAGTTAAGCTCAGCCGGAAATGAACCGGAATTCTGGCTGGTTCCAACTCGTATTCCGGCTCCAGTGATTCCAGTTAGAATCGGTTGTGTCACTGGAACCGGAATGCGAACTGGAACCAGCCAGAATTCCAGTTTATTTCCGGCTGAACTTTACTTGGGAGAAACAAAAACCCAGTCACCGTAGCAAGCAGAAAGTTAGCAAAAATTGAGCAAAGCGAAATTGATGCTGGCAGAGTTTCTGCGAGCATTTTGGGCGATTTGTGCGAGAATTCTGGCAAAGAATTCGTTCAAATGCAACAACCGTTTCTGACAGAAGCGGGTAAACCAACCGATGCTGCTCACTTTTATCCAGAATCCAGCCAGGAATGTACGGCCAAGATCTCTGTACGCTTCCTGCCACATCTTTGTCAGATATTTTGCTCGATTCGTGCTAAATTCTACCAGGTACGAATTGCCAAGATCTTTGCACAGTAGACCTCTCCACATTTTGAAAAAGTTTTGAAATATACATAGGTCAGCTCACATTTTTGTTCTAGGTGTGAATTTAAGAACTTTCGCCAAAAATGGCTTAATTTGGACATGATTTAGAGGTGTCTCCAATCAAAAATCGTATTTTTGCTATGTTTCTATAGGAAGCCCCATACAAAACTGACTCAGACATCACTTCGTTAAAAGTTTAATAACTTCTTTTACCAAAGCCGGATTGACTAGCAGTCTTCAACAAATTTGTAGGCGATTAAATTATCTTTCTTATTTTCACTTTCAGTGATAATACGATGCATATAGCGCCACCTAGTGGCGAAAATGCGAGTTAGTGGGCTTTCTCCTTGTAAATTGTCGAAAAATCCCATATAAACTTCAGGCACGTTGGTCCGGTAGCTAGACTTGTCCGATTTGCTTCAAATTTGGAGCAAGTACTCCTGGTGGGACTAGGAATCGACTCAGGGGTGGGCCGATTGAGTTTTCAAAAATTCGTTATTTTTCTGGGCACTCTAATGTACACGGATACGAAAAACTACCAAAAGTTGAGCTCTTTTGACTCAATCTCGGGGTATCGTGGAATAAGGTAAAATAAGGTAAACCGTATTGAAGGTAGTTTCCCTTTAACCACGGCAAAAATCACAACTCATTGACAGGTTTTTTATACTCAACCTTGAGTTAAATATGCCTAAATTTAAGTTGAATCTACCTAATTATGAGTATACCTCAAACAACTCAAAAGTACCTTATTCCACAGAGAACAGACGTCCATCTTCAGCATTCAACTTGTGTAAAATCTCTAACGGTTTCGAAGGTAGTTTGGATATCTAAACCAGGGGTGGCATTCCGCATCTCGATTCGAGTGACTCGATTCGAAACGTTTTGAAGTCGTTTCGACTAATTTGCGGCATTACGTATCACATTCGACCAAGCGTTCGAGCTTGTTAGATTGCGGTACTAGATTTCGACTGCCTGTTCGAGTGCAAACTGTCAAATAAGAGTATACACTGAGAAAAATATTTTTAATTCTGCTACGAATAAGTTTCATAAAACCAACTTTGGTAAAATATAGGAATTGTTTTAATTTTTTTTGGTTGCTTGTTATCGAAATATATTTGGATAAGTTTCGCTAATATAACATTTTTTTCTAGTACACAATAGGGGTGAGCTCTTTGAAATAAAATAGATGTTGTCAAACATAGATCCAAAAAGATCCGATGTAATACGGGAATACGATTTTTTTCCTTTTATGTACGAAAAATAAATTTACCCTTTCCAAAAATATTTATACTATATAAAACAATTGATAAAAGAACGAATCATTCCGTTTCATTGACGAAAAATGTTTTAGACATTAATGATAACTTTTATGCACCGTACGGGCCAATCAACGTCAGAAATAAAATTTTAGTTCATTCCAAATTTCTTTCTTGCATTCTTCAGCCAAAAATATTTGACAGGTATTTTTGTTATGGCTGAATATAATATTTACTTCAAGGTATGAAAACTTTTGAAGTTAGAAAAATTGAACATTTTTCAATCGCTGATAGCTCGTAAAGTATTTGATGCATGGAAAAAATATTAAATATAAAAAGTTGCAGTTCCGCAAAAGCTTGCCGGAAAAATTGATATTTTTTTAAAAGTTGGATCAAATTTTTTGTTTATTTTTTCTTCAAATAATAAAAATCATGTTAGAAATATTGTGTAAAATTTTTGCAGTGGATCTCAAAATGTTTTGCGAGAAATTACAAATATAACGTTAAAAAGGGCAATTTTACATTAAACGCCATGTTATGGGCCAGCTTTAATTGAAATATCTCGTAAAGTAATAAGGTTCTCAATATAATTATAAATATATTCATTGAATAAAAAACTTATTAGTCCGAGCTTGTTTTTTCGATATGTTTCCATCATTTGCAGAATTCATAACATAAATAACAAAAAAAAACTATATCAGATTTTTATTGGTGAATTCATTCGAAAACGTACTTTTTATTATTAATAAATTTTTCGTACAACTAAGAGTTTCCGAGTTATCAGTGGTTGAAAAAAGTCCAATTCATAAAATTCAAAAACTCATAACTTGAAAAAAATCTATCGTATTCAGCCAAATCAAAAATAGATGTCAATTATTTTGTGCTAAGAATGCAAGAAAAAAATTTGGTAGGGATTAAAATTGTGGTAAATTTGACATGGAATAACCCGTACATTAAATATGTAAAACTACTCAACTTTTCGTTCATCAAGATGCCATTAGACGAAACGAACTATTTACAATGCACGAAAATGCTTCGTTGCAGAAAACATGTAATGATTTTGTTCATATCGAATGATAATTTTAATTCCACCTAAGAATTTTTTTCAGTGTAAACAAAATTGCAGTTTGTTTTGTTTTTTTTCCGATGAGCGTGAAATTCACAGAATATAAATAGTGATAGTGGTAAATAAATTGACCCAAGCATGTTCATAATTTGTTCACGTCATTCTCCCTCACCACCTTTTTCAATGCTTGGGCATTATTTTAGTTTGATATAACTGTATTCTTGAACTTCTTACCACAAAATTTTAATATATCTCGCTGTTTAAGTTGATGCACCGAACCATTAAAATGCATAGCTGGTAGTGTGTCTTATTCGGACCTCAGTCGCATGATGGAATGTATTATCTGCAGAATGAGTTATTCACAATTATTCTTAGATTAAATAACATATTTAATATCTAAATAATTGTTTAAAACAACACAACTTCGGAACCGTTTTTCTCAAATCTTTTGGAAAATAATCATAGCGAGCATTGCATTGATATTTTTGGTTTTCTGGGTTTTTTTCAGGAAACTGATAGCTTCCAAAAGTAACAATTTTTTTCAGCAATTGATGAAATTTAAAAAAATTAAAAGCTTAAAATTCGTTAAAATAGCCATTTTTAGTTAAAATTGTGAAGACAAAAATGCGTTTTCGTGTTTGCGGGGTTGTTCGTGTACTTGTTAGTTAATTATTCTGTTATAGCATACAGAGATAGGGAGAACACCATTCAAAATAAAGTTTTTCCAGAAATTGCAAATGGCATAATTTCAATCGGTTGATGCATTCGAATTTGTTAGTGTTTCAATTTGATTCAAATTTCTTTGCTATATAAGATAATATTCTGTATTTTCATGCATTTAATACAAATGACGATATAACAACTAATTCTGTTGGTGTATAAAACGTACATTATGGCATTGAATTCAAGGCTATATTGTGATATTGAAAATAATTGAGGTATAGTCGGGAACAAATGCATCAATTAGTTTTTTACATTTTACCGACATTCAATTAGCTAGAGATTACTGGGTAGGGAAAGTTATGAAACTTAGAGCCATAGTACTCAAGTGTCAACGCAGAAACCGTCGAGCTGGCAACACTGCCTAGCAAATGCAACGCGTCCGCTTCAAAAGCAACACAACAGTAAAGCGCCGCGTCAGTGGGTGACAGACGTCATTTGATGACAGTGGAGATACGTCACCGAACTGTCAACGGCAAGACCGCGTGTTCTCGTAATCGGTCTATTCCACATTAGCCGTGAACGAGAACAGGACTGAACTGGCAAAGTGCTGAAAATTAAACAAATTGAAAATTTAAGTATTAAAGTGAAGAAAAGTAAAGATAGTAAAGAGTGAAAGCGAGGTTAGGAGTAAAGTATAGAATTAGATAGAAGTGAGTTAACTGTGCTAGAAGGAAAGTAAGTTAGCAGCTAAGAAAGAAGAAATATTTTTAATTATTGAAATCTAATTTAACCCCTTTAGCTCGCGGACGAAGCTAACCGCTATCTAGGGCGGAGAAAAGGAATAGCCCACCAAATTGTAAGGTACATTTACAATATAAATACGCTCACTAATTCCGAATTATAATTACAGTTGAAGCTAATTAAAATCATTACGCTGTCAAAACGGCCTTTTTCCTTCGCCCTACAACCTCGACAATCTTCAAAAATTTGAGGTAAGATGGCCGAACAGACGCCAATTGGAGATACAACGGAGTTGGAACAAGAGGAATCCAATTGTGTGGCCTGCCAACGTCCGGATAGTGCGGACAATATGGTCCAGTGTGACCAATGCGACGGATGGCGGCACTATACATGCGCCGGGGTGGATGCGAGTGTGATGAACCGGTCATGGGTGTGCGGTGATTGCACCTCCATGCAAGAGGATGCCATTTCATTGAAGAGCGGTTCCAGTCGTGCCAGTGCAGCGTCGGCGCTTTCCGTCTGTATGAGCCAGCTGGTGGAAAGGCAGCAGCTAGAACGAAAACGTGCGGAAATAGAGCTGCAACGCCGCCATCTTGATGAGCAACAAAAACTCATCGACAAAGTGCTGGAAGGAGAAGAAAATGGCAGCCATCGCAGTGGTGTTTCAGCGCGCAGTGGTACCATTGAAGCGGCTTCACCTACTTCAAGTAAGCGTCTTTCTACCCCACTTCCCCCCGGTGCCCCACTAGCATCATCTGTTCGTCGTTCGGTACCGGCGCCGGGTACACCCAGATCGGTAGCGCCACCGATGGTAACCATTCCCCTAGCAGTGTTGAAGCCGTCTGCGTCTCAGTTACCGCAGGGAACGAAATCTGAGGATGCATTGTTGGAACTCAGGAACCGAGTGGAGCAATGCGAAAGGCGAGCAAAACCGACACACGAACAGCTATCAGCACTACAAGCACAGTTGGAACTGTGCCGCAACATACTTGAGGGATTTCAATCCAGTGCGGAAATGTGCGAACGAGTCGGACAACCGGAAGCAAGCAGTACAGTGACGGAGCAGTTACCAAAGCCAGCGGCAAGCCAGCCGCGCATGGAGAAGCAGACCGGCGCCATTCCCAAGGCGGGCCGAACGTTAGCAACTGTCCCGGAGGACGAACGAATTCGGTCTAAAAATGGTTCCGAAGCTGACGCAGTAGGTGGAATCGACCCAATGAATCGTCGCTGGCCTGTGAGGGAACCGGTAAGCCATACTAGTTTGGCAGCGGTAAGTCAAACAATCGCAGCAACGGAAAGCAATCCAAGCTATATGGAAACCCCAGGTAAGCGTCAAGCCTTGAGTAATTATTCAATAAATGCAAACGAATACACTTCTCAATATTGCCCCACGACCAATATGTATGAAATTTCCCGTGAACAGTCGCGAAATTTCGCGCATCCGGGAAATAGTAAAATTCCTCCTGAAGTTCCCCGCGAGCAGCAGCAAGTTTTTCACGCGCGCCCGGGTGTAACACAAATACTAACTCTGCCCAAGAGTCAATATAAGAATAAAACCGATGAACGAATGCGTGATTCCCCCACATACCCGGTTGAATTCAATAAATTTCCTCTGCCCCCTCGTCTGTCAGAAAATGTGTATCAAGACCAAGTGATTCCCCCTCGAGCTCCAGGAGGTCCAACGCAGCAGCAGCTAGCAGCACGGCAGTCCCTGGCTAAGGAACTTCCCCGATTCTCTGGAGACCCAGCGGATTGGCCGATCTTTATTTCAAGCTATCGATACACAACAGAAGCCTGCGGCTTTTCGGATGGTGAGAACATGCTTCGCCTGCAACGATGTTTGTCTGGTTCTGCGCTTGAAACAGTACGTAGTCGGCTGGTGTTACCAGCAGCGGTGCCCCAAGTGATCGAGACACTTCGTATGCGATTTGGACGTCCTGAGTTGCTGATCAACGCTCTGCTACGCAAGGTGCGAGACATCCCAGCACCACGGTCCGACAGATTGGAAGGTCTCATCGATTTCGGGATGGCGGTGCAAGCGTTATGCGACCACATCGAAGCGGCGAACGAACGCGCTCATTTATCGAATCCTTCACTACTACAGGAACTCGTTGCGAAGCTTCCCGCAGATCAAAGGATGATGTGGGCAGGATATAAGCGTAGTTTTCAAGTCGTCGATTTAAAAACCTTTGGCGATTACATGACGTCGGTGGTGCAGGACGCGTCGAGCGTAGTAACCTTCGAACCTGAGTCCAGAAGGAACAACCCATGCGATCGTCCGAAGAACAAAGCGTTCGTGAACACTCACGCGATGGAAGGAGCAGTCAGTTCTGTACGGTCAATAAATGTGCCAACCGGCGCAGCGAAACAGTTTGACTGCGCACACTGCAGCAAAACTGGTCATCGAGTGCGCGAGTGTATTGCATTTAAAGCGTTGCACGTCGACGACCGCTGGAGAAGAGTCCGAGCTTTAGGTCTTTGTCAGAATTGTCTATTCAGCCATGGACGCAGGGCGTGTCGGATTCGTAGTAGTTGTGACATCGAGGGTTGTCAGTTCCGCCATCATCCACTGCTTCACTCTCTACGTGGGCCTCCAAAGGCTCCAGCATCGAATGCATTAGTGGCGGAGAATCACACCCACCGTCTTCTGACTTCGTCGACGCTGTTTCGGATAATTCCCGTAATCCTACATGGAAGCGACGTCTCGATTGATACCTTTGCATTCTTGGACGAGGGATCAGATCTGACACTAATGGAACATGATCTGGCTGTATCATTGGGTCTGAAAGGTAGCCCTCAGCCTTTGTGTCTACGCTGGACGGGAAACACTTCCCGCATGGAAAAGGAATCGCAACGCATCACTTTCGAGATCGCAGGTGAAGGACAGCAAAAACGGCACAAGATAGTGAACGCAAGAACGGTTCAATGTCTCAATCTGCCGAGTCAGAGTTTCCAGGTGGAAGAAGCAGCGACAAAACACGCGCACCTTAGGGGGATTCCGGTTAGCAGCTACCATAACGCAAAGCCTAAGATCCTCATAGGAATCGACAACCTACGACTTGCGCTACCACTTAAAGTAAGAGAGGGCGATGGTACCGGTCCGATAGCTGCGAGAACCAGATTGGGCTGGTGTGTCTACGGCCCGCGAGAAAGCGGTGACACCGAAGCTTATAATTTCCACGTAAGCAGATGCGATTGCGACGAAGAACTTCACGATACGGTGAAGCAGTTTTTTGCCATCGAAGAAGCAGGCGTGCGCCCGTCAAACATTCCAATGTCTAAGGAAGAACAACGAGCGCTAACCATCCTGGAAACTACAACCCGACGAGTAGAGAACCGTTTCGAAACGGGTTTGTTGTGGAAAGAAGACAATGTAGAATTCCCGAACAGCTACACGATGGCGGTACGTCGTCTAGAATGTCTCGAACGCAGAATGGATCGCGATCCGCTGCTAAAAGAGAACCTCCATCGACAGATGTGCGAATACGAGGCAAAGGGTTACGCGCACAGGGCTACGAAAGCGGAGATAGATGCAGCGGACCCAAGAAGGGTATGGTACCTCCCGGTGGGAGCGGTAATAAACCCTAAGAAACCAGGAAAGGTCCGAGTTATTTGGGATGCAGCCGCCAAAGTCGATGGAGTCTCACTTAACAGCGCTCTTCTCAAAGGTCCGGATCAACTCTCGTCACTTCCAGCCGTGCTATTCCGCTTTCGACAGTATAGGGTGGCGGTCAGCTCGGATATTCAGGAAATGTTCCACCAAATCCGTATCCGAGAGGCAGATAAGAATTCCCAGCGCTTCTTGTGGCGCGCTTGTCCATCGGAGAAACCTACGATCTACTTGATGGATGTCGCTACCTTCGGGAGCACCTGTTCGCCAGCTTCGGCACAATTCGTCAAAAATCGGAACGCAGTACAGCACGCTGAACTGTTTCCTGAGGCATCGAAAGCGATCGTCCACGATCACTACGTTGACGATTACCTGTCGAGTTTCGGATCCGTAGAAGAGGCGACAAAGGTAGCAAACGACGTGCGATACATTCACGGCCAAGGAGGCTTCAAATTGCACAACTGGCGATCAAATAGCGGCACGGTCCTCGAGCAACTGGGCGAAGTACCTGATGGAACTGAGAAGCAACTGAACCTGATCGACGGGTCGACAACCGAGAGAGTGCTCGGTATGCTTTGGAGCCCATCATCCGATGAACTGAGTTTCTCTACTCAAATGAGCGACGAGGTACAAACACTGATTCGCATGGCAACCCGACCGACGAAGAGGCAGATTCTACGTTGCGTCATGACGTTGTTTGATCCACTGGGGTTACTCTCGCCGTTTATCATCCACGGAAAGGTCTTGATCCAGGACCTGTGGCGCGAAGGTACGGATTGGGACGAACAAGTAGGCGATTTAGTCTATGCGAAGTGGCAGAGGTGGATCGAGATGATCAACCATATCGCAGAGATCCGAATTCCCAGATGTTACTTCCCCAACGCCACGAGAAGGACCTACCTCAGGGCTGAAATGCATGTGTTTGTCGACGCAAGCGAAGTAGCTTATTCGTGCGTTATCTACTTACGCATCTTCAACGAACACGGTAAACCACAGTGCAGCTTAGTAGCGGCAAAATCAAAGGTCGCCCCCCTGAAACCGTGGTCTATTCCCAGGCTGGAACTGCAGGCATGTGTACTGGGCGTACGGTGGTCAAAATTTGTGAAGGAAAACCTCGACGTCCCAGTTTCCAAGACGGTTTTCTGGACCGATTCCAGAACGGCGCTATCCTGGATTAATGCCGACCCTCGAAACTATCGCCAGTTCGTGTCCTGTAGAGTAGGTGAGATACTTGAGCATACTTCGGTAAGCGACTGGAGATGGGTGCCTTCCAAATCCAATCCAGCGGACGAAGCAACGAAATGGGGTAGTGGACCGTACTTCAACCACGATAGCAAGTGGTTCCAAGGACCGCATTTCCTGAATCTCCTGGAAGCAGATTGGACCTGTCGCAAAGAACCGGTGATGGTTACCGTGGAAGAAATGCGTGTATCGACACAACATCACAGTTCGTCTGAACCAACGATCGATTTCGACCGATTCTCTTCCTGGGACAGGTTGCAACGTGCGACCGCATACGTTCTCCGTTTTCTGCACAATGTATCGAAGAAACAGCCACGATATAGTGGACAGCTGCAACAGTCGGAGCTGAAGGCTGCTGAAGAAGTCATCTTCAAGTTGGTGCAACGTGAACAATACCCGGACGAAGTTGCAGCGCTGTCAAACAAAGCGCCCAATGAGACCGGTCAAGAAGTCATCGGGAAAAACAGTTGCATCTACCAAATGATGCCGAAGCTGGACGAGAAGGGTTTGCTACGTGAGCAGGGTCGAATCGCGGCAGTTAAGAACGTCGCCTACAACGTGCGCCATCCCGTGATTCTACCGAGAAGGCATCGCGTCACGGAACTTCTGGTGCATCGATTCCACCGCAACTTTCGCCATGGCAATGCTGAAACGGTCGTTAACGAAGTTCGACAATTGTACGCTATCCCGAGGCTTCGATTGATGGTCAAGAAAGTGGGCAGAGAATGCCCGTCCTGCAAAATACGGCGAACCAGACCAATGATCCCTCCAATGGCTCCACTGCCATCTGCCCGCTTAGCCCATCACGAGCGAGCTTTCACCTACACAGGGGTGGATTATTTCGGACCACTGCTGGTGAAGTTGGGGCGATCCAATGTAAAGCGATGGGTCGCACTGTTCACCTGCCTAACGATTCGTGCCGTACACCTAGAAATCGCCTACACACTATCAACGGAGTCCTGTATATCGTGCGTCCGCCGATTCGTTGGACGGCGCGGGCCACCTGCCGAGTTTTTCAGCGACAACGGAACGAATTTCCAAGGAGCCGATCGAGTACTGCAGCACCAGATAAGCCAGGGACTGTCCGCAACGTTTACCAGTGCAAACACGAAATGGAACTTCATACCACCAGGAGCGCCACACATGGGCGGAGCGTGGGAACGCCTAGTACAGTCCGTTAAAGCTGCAATGAAAGAAGCGTATTCCGAGGGGAAGCTTGACGACGAGGGGTTGCAGACGTTGGTCGTGGAGGCTGAAAGTGTCGTAAACTCAAGGCCTCTGACGTATCTGCCATTGGAGAGCGAGGAGACCGAGGCCCTCACCCCGAACCACTTCCTGTTGTTAAGTTCGAATGGGATGAATCAAATGAACGACGAAGATGAAGGACCGAGACAGTTCAGCGAATCAGTTCGGTGTCGAATCCTGGGGGATTCCTGGGAGCAGATCCAGCATCAGCTAAATGTATTCTGGGGGCGCTGGTTGGTGGAATATCTGCCGGTGATCCGCCGGCAACCGAAATGGTTCAGCGAGACACCATCATTGAAACCAGGCGACCTGGTAATGGTCGCGGAGCCGACGAGACGGAGTGGCTGGGAGCGAGGGCGAATAGTTTGCCTGAAGCAGCATGCGGACGGCAGACATCGACGAGCGGTCGTGAAGATAGGCGACAAGACCTGTGTTCGACCAGTGTCGCGGTTGGCTTTGCTCGACGTGAGGAAGAGTGGAGCTCCGGCGGACTCCGGACTACACCAGGGGGAGACTGTCAACGCAGAAACCGTCGAGCTGGCAACACTGCCTAGCAAATGCAACGCGTCCGCTTCAAAAGCAACACAACAGTAAAGCGCCGCGTCAGTGGGTGACAGACGTCATTTGATGACAGTGGAGATACGTCACCGAACTGTCAACGGCAAGACCGCGTGTTCTCGTAATCGGTCTATTCCACATTAGCCGTGAACGAGAACAGGACTGAACTGGCAAAGTGCTGAAAATTAAACAAATTGAAAATTTAAGTATTAAAGTGAAGAAAAGTAAAGATAGTAAAGAGTGAAAGCGAGGTTAGGAGTAAAGTATAGAATTAGATAGAAGTGAGTTAACTGTGCTAGAAGGAAAGTAAGTTAGCAGCTAAGAAAGAAGAAATATTTTTAATTATTGAAATCTAATTTAACCCCTTTAGCTCGCGGACGAAGCTAACCGCTATCTAGGGCGGAGAAAAGGAATAGCCCACCAAATTGTAAGGTACATTTACAATATAAATACGCTCACTAATTCCGAATTATAATTACAGTTGAAGCTAATTAAAATCATTACGCTGTCAAAACGGCCTTTTTCCTTCGCCCTACAACCTCGACATCAAGTGAGAGCAAGGATGTGAAGTAAACAGATCGGAAAACTAGAAGTGGCAGGGTCATTAGAACAGGCTTAATATCGTACGGGCGTAATCTTTGTCTTCTGTTAATGAGGGTCGAGTTCAGGCAGAATCAATTAGAATATAAAATTGTTTAAATCACCACTTTGAAATCAAGAATGGTTGTGATTCTATACATCTATTAAATCGCGATTAGACTAGTCAAGGTGTCTTCACTTTGTTCCAACACTTTTTATTATTACTTGATGTAAGATAATTTATTATCAATATTTAGTATTACTTTTTTCCAAAAAAGTATGTTTTTGATGGTGAAAATAGATATAACATAAAGAAACTCAAAGTACGTGGGAGCTTTTTACACCTTTTGCTAATTTTATATCCTCTAAGTATTCCGAAATAAAAACACAAATCATAATCTCGAACGACAGTCGACAGCAATAAAACTATCGAGTAAATACGTTCGACTCGAGTCGCTTTCGAGTTCGATTGTTATGGTTTCATAATGCCAACACTTCTCGATAATCTAGTACTTCTTCGAGCTAACTCGAACGAAAATTTACTTTCGAGCTCTGTTCGAAATACATAATGCGAAACAAGGTCGAGTCGATAGAATTTTGATCGAATCGAGATGCGTAATGCCACCCCAGGTGCGCTACTGTCGTCATGTTTTTTTGTGGCTGAGTGCGACAGAATTGACAGCGTTTATTCCTCTACCCAGTCAAACTAGTCCGGAACCGATTCGGACTTCCAGCATGAATTCCAGCTCAAATGCGTCAACCGATAGTCGGAATCGGTTGTTTTCTTTGAGCTAGATTCCATGCAGAATCCATCCAGGATTTCGAACCGGTTTCGGAATCGATTTGACGGATAGTTGCGATAGGTTGGTGTGGCGGCGCTAGTGTTTTTAGTATATTAATTCAAATGTTTACACACGTTTTTTAAATATTTTTGTTCGATCATGGATGTCTGTTCTCTGTGCTTATTCCATGGAAGGCATCGATTGAGCCGAATCTCTTTCTTTGTTTTTAACAATACTAATAAGTGCGAAAGCGACGCAAGACTCAAAACTACCTAAATTTGAGTTAAAAGAACTTATTCTGCGGGTTGTTTTATTTTTCCGTGTAGGGCTGATTTTTTGTCTTACACGCAACGCAAAATACATTGCACGTAGCGTAGATCTACCAACGTTGGATCTACTGTCAATTCTCTCTAGTATTGACAAAATATTGAACATGTAACGGTCGCTTTTGTCTCAGTCGTTTTGACAGCAGACTTTGCTATTGGATCCCATTCATCGCAGTCGGATTGTTTTCTCTCAGAATTTCAACGCAATTGTATACATTTAATTTTGTTCTACCGAATTTTACTAATGGCTTTTTTGATTGACCTTGAAACTGAGACAGGTTCTAACCCCAACCGATGTCAGTTCATACATTTTGATAGCAGTTGGGGTTAGAAACTGACTCAGTTTCGCTTCAAGCAAAAACGACATAACTGTTCGGCTGTGCGGAAATTACCGAAATGGATTGAGTATGTAACAACCGATACGAAAACCGATTCTCACTGAGAAGCCCAAAAAAATGTTTCAAAATCGTTCAACACGGGTCCAGCGATGGACATCTGTTGAACCAGACCAGTTGAACGGTTATTTGGACGTCGTTCAACATTGGTCCAACGAACGTCCTTCATTGGGCGATTTTGAAACCGACCGTTCTTAGGCTGTGAACCATTTGGCGATTTTTTTAACCTTTAGTTCAAATTTGACAGGTCAAAAGTTATTTTCTATTGAATGGAAAAATTTAACCGAGAGAGCGAACCATTTCAAAAGTTGACATATGGATAGTTATTTAGAATTGACAGCTGCGATGACCACAAATTGGTAGAGGTGTGAACTTTTGTCAATATTTTAAAATTAGTTTTTTTCTTATTACATTAAGTATGTCAGTCATACTGAAGTCATAGTCGAAAAGTAAACATCCACATCATGAAATAACCCAAACAAATCTTTACACAACACGTTATCGTTTCCATCTTTATCCCTTAATTTTGTATTGTCTATCCTGAGATAAACTAGCGTTTCGTCGATTTGTTGCTATATGTGACACACATGAGTGCGAACGAAACAAAAATAAACGTCAAACCTGCGCGTAATTCGGCGCACGGCTTGGTGGCGCACGGCTGAAATGCCACGATGCGGATTTTAGAAAAGATTCGCAAGATTGAAAAATATTGACAAGCTCAATTAGGTACATAAAATGTTTCCACCTTTTTACTCTGCATCATGGGCAAAATTTTAACCATCGAGCTGTCAAATTTAACTATCGCTCTGTCAATTTTAACCATGCTCTAGAGTATGGTTATTTTGCAAATAACTTTCAAAGTGAGATTTTAACCAAAAGTTCAAAATTTCACCAAATGGTTCACAGCCTTAGAGGGTTGTTTTCGGGCTAGAATTCCAACATAAATCAGCCCCACATTCCGAATCTCATTCTGGATGTGTTGAACTGCCCACTGAGACGTCCAAAAAATTGTTTCAAAATCGTTCAACATGGGTCCAACGATGGACGTTTGTTGAACGGTTATTTGGACGTTGTCCAAATTGGTTCAACGAACGTCCTTCATTGGACGATTTTGAAACCAACCGTTCTTAGAGGGTGAGAAGAGGTTATTTTATGGACATCTACACCAGGGATACATTTCTTAAACAAATGTCTTCATTTGTCTTCACCGATCAGGATTGTCAATCGGGTTTTGACTTTGAGCTAGAATTCTGCCAGAAATCAGTCAGGTCATCGGAAAAAATTACCTTCAAAACGAAAAACCTGTCTTCACAGTTCACACCCTTTCAAATGTCTTCAAAATGAAGACATGTCTTCACATCGGGCAACGCTGATCTACACTGAGAAACAAAAATATGTATATAATTAGCATACTTTCTAATCCCGTCTCTTTTCTTCTGCTGTGATTTTTATGCATTTTGAGGCATATACTTCTAGTAAGTATTCAATGAGTGATGGATAAACCCCAGAAGACAGACATCAATGATCGAACAAAAATATTTAAAAAACGTGTGTAAACATTTGAATTAATATACGATAAACACTAGCGCCGCCACACCAACGTATCCCAACTATCCGTCATATCCATTCCGAAACCGGTTCGAAATCCTGAATGAATTCAGTATGGAATCTTGCTCAAAGAAAACAACCGATTCAGACTCTATCGGTTGATGCATTTGAGCTGGAATTCATGCTGAAAGTCCGAACCGGTTTCGGACTAGTTTGACTGGGTAGAGGAACAACCGCTGTCAATTCTGTCGAACTCAACCACAAAAAAATATGACGACAGTAGCGCACCTGGTTTGGATATCCCAACTACCTTCGAAAACGTTAGAGATTTTACACAAGTTGAATGCTGACGATGCACGTCTGTTCTCTGTGGTTAAAGGTTGTAGATCTTGTCAAATACAACACAAAACCATGTTTGATCAATTTGATATACCCTCAAAGTCTTGATTTATAGCAAAAAAAACTGTTTTTCAGAATTTTCAGCACATAATTTTTTTTGGCTCGGTCGTTTTTCACCGGATATAAATTCTCTAACGGCCAATTTTTTTCACATGGACGAAAACTAGTTTTCGCTGAAAACCGGTTTTCGACTAATTGCCCGGTCACCGTGGCAAGCAGAAAGTTAGCAAAAGTTGAGCAAAGCGAAATTGATGTTGGCAGAGTTTCTGCGAGCGTTTTGCGCGATTTGTGCGAGAATTTTGGCAACGAATTTGCTCGAATGCAACAACCGTTTCTAACAGAAGCGTCCTGTCACATCTTTGTCAGATGTTTTGCTCGATTCGTGATAAATTCTACCAGGTACGAATTACCAGGATCTTTGCACAGTTTATGTCCGAGTTATGCCAGGGTTTAGCTCGGTTCCTGTCAAAATTTGCCAGAAAACACGAGCGAAACTGAGTTCGCCCTAGCACAACTAACCCGACCAGATACGCGCAGAAATCTGACAGGGCTGCCAAACCAAGACTTACAGAAATCTAGCAGAGCGGTCTCTGCCAGAAAATTTGCTCACTGGGTGCTTCCCAGCTATCCAAAAACTGGTTTTCAGCGAAAACTGGTTTTTATCCAGTGAAGAAATTGGCCATAATTGATTTGGGAAGAAGAAAAAATGACCTTTCCAACGGTCTATACCGTTTATTCAAAACGTAATATCTAACAAATGTAAACAAACTGAGTTTATTATGCCAAATAAAAGCTAAGCATTGACTCTTTATCGTCCACAAATAATAGAGAAAAATGATAACTCTTTATATTGTTTGTGGCACTAAAAACTGGATTCTAACAGCACTGCGCACTTACTATTCTTCTATTAAATTCTTCTCATAGACTGGTTAGTTCGACTGGTCTGTCTATGAAAGTACCATCTCTATCACTTGAAATACATGTGTTTTGACAGCTCGCAGTTTTCAGTAGCAGTTTGATCACTCGCACTTTGAAAGTGCGAAGTCCAGGTTGGTGGGAAGTGCGCAATATGTTAATTTAATCTTAAGTCAAAATGTCACATATAGTATACCAAAGTTACCCACTGAGACGTCCAAAAAATTGTTTCAAAATCGTTCAACACGGATCCAACGATGGACGTTCGTTGAACGGTTATTTGGACGATGTCCAAATTGGTCCAACGAACGTCCTTCATTGGACGATTTTGAAACCAACCGTTCTTAGAGGGTATGCTAATATTTTGTAGATGTGATGTTTTGCGTTGTGATGTTTCTCCAAGTCGACTAGAGTTAGTATGTTTTCCCAATGCCAAACCTCATATCTACACTCTCGATTGCAATACAGCACATGAAATATATCACAACTACCCGGTCAAACCATTCGGAATTTGATTCGGAATCCTGAATGGAGTCAGTATGGATTCCAAATCAAATGCAACAACCGATTCTGAGTCGGAATCGGTTGTTGCATTTGATTTGGGATCCATAATGACTCCATTCAGAAATCCGAACCGGTTCCGGAATGAGTTTAACTGGGTACAAGCCCGTCTGTCTAAACGTCACAGTAAAATGTGCTATCTACAAACGGAGACCACATATGTAAAAAAGCATAATAGCCAAAGTGATTGGCAAAATATAATAAAATAAGTTATCAATTATCTCTCTATTATCTTCGCGAAAAATATATAATATGCTTATACGATCCTGCAATGAGTAAATGCAGAGGTGATAGTAGAATCAAATACAAATATGTAATAATAATTTGTATTTGGTAGAATTAATAGCCTTCTGTGTGCTTTAATTGTTAAATAAATTTGAAAGTTGCACGGAAATTTTTGCGCGCGATTTTCTCCGTTTGAAGTTTCTGTTAGATATGATGTAATGAAAAAACGCTCTAGATGTTATGTACTTTTGTCCTTTTTTCCAAATTAGAAACTTGCTCGCAGGAACTAACGGAAAGCTACACGGTAAAAAATCGTCACTCTAATGAAAAGTGATTTGCAGTTGATTTCGCACTACTTGCCCAACATTTTAATGCGATGTGTCAATCTATTGGAATAGATCATATCAAAGCACTACAAAATCAACAGCAAAACACTTCCATTTGAAATGAGTTGCACATTGCTTCTGATTGATCTTGCATTCAACTATATACACATTTTTTACGGCATATCCCATTATAAATATGTTAGCTGAGAATTAATAATTGCATAAATTAACCACAAGTACAATATATAATACTCACATTCTACATTACTTTGGAAATGCAACTTATCCATTTTTGCTCCTATTTACGAACATGTGTTTGTAATCGGTTGAAGACTTTAGTGTTTTGGTACCTTTGACAGTTGTAATTAAAGATGAAACCACTCAAATTCAATAGATTAGTACAGTGGTACAAATTCAACGGCTATTCATTTCAATTTAAAGATCATTTCTATTAAATAGCTTTCAAAGACCAGGTCATTTTGATACGAGTTATGAATCCTTAAAAAATCAATGCTAAATCACTTCAATTGTTAGTGATGCATGATAAACTGATTCAAGTGTAAAATCATTTGAATTAAACGTGACAATTTTTTACCGTGTATAATTGTAGAATCTTCCCAGTAAAACTCATTCCGGAACCGGTTCGGATTTCTGAATGGAGTCAGTATGGATTCCAACTCAAATGCAACAACCGATTCCGACTCAATCGGTTGTTGCATTCCCACCCACTGAGACGTCCAAAAAATTGTTTCAAAATCGTTCAACACGGGCCAACGATGGACGTTTGTTGAACGGTTATTTGGACATTGTCCAAATTGGCCCAACGAACGTCCTTCATTGGACAATTTTGAAACCAATCGTTCTTAGAGGGTTTGAGTTGGAATCGATACTGACTTCCTGAATGGAGTTTCGAATCAAATTCCGAATGGTTTGACCGGGTTATAGTGCGAGACAATCACCCAGTAAAGTTCAGCCGGAAATGAACTGGAATTCTGGCTGGTTCCAGTTCGTATTCCGGCTCCAGTGCAACAACCGATTCTAACTAGAATCGGTTGTGTCACTGGAGCCGGAATACGAACTGGAACCAGCCAGAATTCCGGTTCATTTCCGGCTGAGCTTAACTGGGCAACCTTACCCGGTTAAACCATTCGGAATCCTGAATGGAGTCAGTATGGATTCCAAATCAAATGCAACAACCGATTCTGAGTCGGAATCGGTTGTTGCATTTGATTTGGAATCCATAATGACTCCCCACTGAGACGTCCAAAAAATTGTTTCAAAATCGTTCAACACGGGTCCAACGATGGACGTTCGTTGAACGGTTATTTGGACGTCGTGCAAATTGGTCCAACGAACGTCCTTCATTGGACTATTTTGAAACCAACCGTTCTTAGAGGGTCCATTCAGAAATCCGAACCGGTTCGGATTCAACTGGGTATTCTTGTTTACGACGAATGCAAAATTCGTTCTAAATTGGTTTGTATTCCCGTTTGCGACAGCTAAATCAAATGGGCATACTATTCGTTCGAATCGCTTTCGAACGAATATCGCATTCGTCGTAAACAAGAATAAGGGTGAATACTTCACTAACCCCTTAAGAGTTCGTGCGAGCAAGTATCTAATTTGGAAAAAAAAATAACTGCCATTTTTCAACCGATTTCGATGATAAATAGGTCGTTAGATGCTCTCTTTAAATTTCTATTAAAACAAAGATGCTTCTTTAGAAGAGTTTTGAGCAATTTTCATGGTAAAATCGCAAAATTGTGGTTGCTTTCATATTGTCCCAAAACCGCAAAGTATTTTTGACAAAAGAACATAATATAGCATACCGTTGGAAAGGTCATTTTAGCTTGATATTTTTTTTTTCGATTGACATTTCGATGTTTTTCGGGTATATTGAATTCGGGTGAATTGCATTCGGGTTTATGTTGCATTCGGGCGAATGTCTCGGGTGTTCGTGGCATTCGGGTTTATGTGACATTCGGGTAAATGGCTTTCGGGCGAATCTGATAGAATGCTCCCAACACATGCCGCACTGAAATAGCACCATTTTTTACCTACAGGTTCCCTAATAAAGATACTGGGCAAATTTCGGCATCAAACGAAACAGTTATAGGTGTTCAGCGAAACTCGATCCATCATCGTTCTTTATGCTGCTTTGATTTTCACAAGAACATAGTTTGATACACAGTTAGTCGTCCGTGATAAACCCACGCTAGACAACGGGGCTTGTGTATTTAAGTTTGATTACTAATACCTATCATCTCCGCAGAGCGACAATTCGAATAGGATTCTAAGCAGAAGTACCTGTTGGTGTCGCTCTGTTTTACTAGCTTTCATAATCACGAAATTCGTTCAATCTTTCATATCTGGCTCTCAAGATACATCTAACATTATTCATGGTTTTTTTTAAATATTTAATCCTTTGAGAATTGAGCAGCAACTCGAAAATAATCATGCCTAATTCAGTAAACAAGTAGTGTATTTCTTGATTCGTTCGTACAGAGTTCTTCAGCAAACAATGAATTCTTCTGCCGTTAGTAGTGTAGCAGTAGAATGGTTTTTACATAACACAAGATTGTGACTATTAGTAATAAAAGCAGTTGCAAGCTCCACGACCTTTGCTACATTAAATCAGTGGACGATAAGGAGCAATGGTATGGGACATGTTATCGAATTACTAGAAAGGCAATATTTTGTTATTTTTGATTGGCGATAAATCTCCGACCTTAAATAAAGAAAAATACGTGAAATGTGCATAGCCATCATCCAGTAACATCCGGTGAACGAGGGCCAAAACCGTCAGCTTATTACTGATAATAGAATAACTGTTTTTGTGTATCATAGCGTGGGATTTAAACTTATATGTAGTGATTTTAAGTGAAACATAAAAACTCACAGGCCTTTCATTTTTTTATACAATCCCATTACTCTCGCGTATCTTCTCATCTTATTCAAATAATCATTAAATAAAAGTGTATTTGTTTGTAGAGTTTGGGTTTGTAACGCAAACGCAATGATTAACTAGCTTATTCAACGTCCATTTTATCCTCGGTGAAGTCCTTAGGTTGATGATTAGCATCCGGCTGTTCCTTTGTCTGATCTGTTCCGTTCTGTGCCTGTTCCTTGTTGTTATCCGCCGGAGGAGTTGGAGGTTTTGGCTTTGGTCTGTTTAGCACCGAATTCGTGCAGGTTGCCAGCGTCTGATTCTCGTGACGAATATCAGCGACCTTCACCGGAGGATCCTGTGTTTTGCGAACGGTGACCAATCGCGATCGAGACTCTTCGTACCATTTCTGTGCCTTCTGTGCCGCCTCGGTAATATTCAAAATTTCCGTCTCGGTAAGGTGATCATACTTGGGATCCTTAGCGCGGAACTGTTCAACGGCTTTGTACGTCTGCTGAATCGTGTAACCCAATTCGATGAAGGCCTGCTCGTGTCCATTGTATTCCTCGCATCGGGCACGAATAGGATCCGTCTGCTGACGCAGTCCGGCCAGTTTCTCCTTGTAGACGGACTTTTCGCAATTTTCGCCGTCCTCGTACAGCCAGTTTTCGATATCCTCCAGTTTGAGGGTGATCTGCGACGCATCGTCCGGATCGACGTAGGCGCTCAATTCGCCGTCCTCCTGAATCTTGCCACGGACCTCGTAGACGAACTCCTCCAGCGCATTGCGAGCATCGATGCGTTCCTTTTCCTGCCGATCGTTGGCAATCATTTTCATCTAAAGAGAGGCGAGAAAGCAGGTTAATATTTTAACGAAAAAAAATGTGTGTCGATATTTACCTCCAGTTCGTGATAATTGGACAGTTCATTGCTGACGAAGCCGTGGGTTCTGCTATCTATGGTTAGGTCAATAGACTTTGATACAATCTTCTTCTTCTTGTCCTGGAAATACAATAAGCAGTGTTGTTAGCTGGGTGTTCGGTTTGGTTGGAAAATGAGAATTTTTTCGAGAAAATAGTGTGCATGCTGCTGTAGGTTCGGTGGTGCAAAAGGAGCAATCTAGGCAAATGACTTTGGGAGCGGTGTGTGCAGTTTAAGGTATACAAGAAAACGGTGTATTTGCTAGGAGTGAAATTAAACGGAAAAGTATAATATGAAAAATAGCAAAAATTAAAAATAATAATTCACCTATCTGCCTTATGTCAAAAGTAAAAACAGATGTTCAGACCTGCGCTTTTTATCCTTTGCAACTAAATGAATTGTACGAAGATCCCTAAGGATAACGTTGAATAAAAACTTAAGCTGATTTTTTTTCATTTTCGCGCAAAAATTATATGTAGGGTAACAGTTCCCTAATTCATCTTAGCACCTCTATTTATCCCCCTTATTTGAACACATTGGTTAGAGCGTGTTTGCTGTTCAACGCATTAGCTTAAATGGTAGAATAAATAACTGCTGTACTCTACTTTCCACTTCACTCAAGCGCGAGTAATTTACATTTTGCGGGCTAGATTTTTAATTGCATTACTTCTTAGGGACGAAGCGAAGATGTTAAAACTTATTTAAATGCAATCCAGTGACAGTTGGCCGAGTTATCAACGCAATAGTGTGACATCTTGACTAATTAGATGAACAAAAACTTGCCTATCCTATGTATGAATTTATATCAACACGAGAATATTAGGTTTGGCAGCTAATTGTTCCTGTGTTCTCTTCTTTTCTTTTTTCTTGTGGTAGTGAACCGGCATAAAAAGGAGCAATTTTGCTCCTGTTTGCTCCGGATCAACTGAAAGCAAGAAGCATGTACTGAAAGAACAAATCTAGAGAAAATTTACAATAGGACGTAAGTAACAATGAGAGATTCTCTTTGGGGTCTTTCTCTTCTGTTCATTACTCGGTCATTTCAACATTTACTACTCTACTCTTTGGTTTTAATAATAAAACCGTCGGCTTTCGATATGTACTGGAAAATTCGTGCAAAGTGTTGTAGTGACGTCGTAATAAACGAAAGAGAAAGTAAACAAAGAGATGCTCTCAATGTTACTTACGTCCTATTGAAAATTTTCCCTAGAAATCTTTGATTTCAACTTCAAATGACGAAGCATTATATGGGGGAGGGGGGAGTTTTGTATTTTGTGATGATGTGTGACGACAGGGGGATAGGGGGTCATGTCATGCTACGTAGCTTTTTTAAAGGGGAATAGAAAAGAATTTCAAAAAAAATTTACGGTGACAAGGGGGCAGTGTTACCGTCAAGCTACGTAATTACCAGGGGGGTATTTAGAGGTTTGTGACGAAACGCTACAATGGGGGAGGGGGGTGTTAAAAATCACTCAAAAAATGCTACGTCATTTATGGATGGTTCCAAACTGTTTTTTTTTTCTTCAAAATAGACATGATTATTGAGCAACCTACATTACAGCGTTATTAAATTTTAACAGTAAGCAACTGATAGCTGGGGAGTTTGATATGCAGGGGAAATACGCATTGATTGGTCTGAGTAGAATGATGGGTGATGTTTTTTTTGCTACCAACCAATGCAATGTGTGATCTTTGAATGAATGTGACTTTCAAGAAGTGAATGAAAGTGACGTTCAAGAATGCTTTAAACAGTTGATGATGCGAGTTGGCGTTGGATATATGACCTTCGATTGACGTGGTCTATTTTCACTGGTTCAGATGCCTTCATGGCTGGTTGCTGAATGAGTTATTAAATGGATAGATCAATTCGTTTGGGTGGGGGACCGGTGGATTCTAGTAGTTGTTGAGGCGGCATTAGTTACGACGGTCCTCTCCACGGTGTCCCACAGTTTTTCGGGACTGGATTTGAAGTTGCAGGAACAAGAAAGCATGGTATCAAACCTGAAAATTTTTGTTTGCAGGCGAAATAGACGGCAAGAGAGAACAGGGCGACATTAACGAACGTGTTACGTCAGAAAGCAACTTGGTTGAAAAATCTTCAACAGGGCATCATTTGCGGTTTTTTATCGAAATGATTCGGCTACTGAAACATTGCAACGTGGTAGGAGAGCGATATAATATAAGTGTTTCGAAACGCTGTTGGAAGTATGCGATTCACTAGTGATCGGACACGAAAATCATAAGAAAGTTGAACGAGTTGAAGAAAGCTACAGAAAATCTACGACTACGACATCGTCGACTGGGTCTATCTATAGATACCACAATGAAAAAGAGGACTGTCGGGTAGATAGGTGTCACATCGCATTCATTGTTATACATATTAAGCCATTGTAGATTGGTCGTGCACCATTGTGGTGGTTGGTAGATGGATGTGCACTGTTGTGGTGGTTTTATACTTACGAGCAGAATTGTCAATGAAACAATCAATTTTTTTTGCATTTCTACTCGAAGGTACAAAAATGTTCAAAACCAGTGCACGGATTTACCTTATTCTAGATGCGCAACGACTGTGTGAAACTGATGAAATTCGCTCGTTTTCGCGAAACAGTCTGCGCTCTGAAAACACGTTATTTGGCATAACGGACCTTTGACATAATTATCTTTAACTTCTGTCATTTGGAATAACAAACATTTGGCATAATTTTGCTAAGAGATCTCACTGAAGCTCATTTGGCATAAGAGAATTTGTAGTTTATCAGCGAATGTTCAATAAGTTAAAGCGGCACTAAGAAATGATGTTCTTTAAATATGAGCGCAGTTGTTTCCAGTTTGCTTTTTGAAATTCTTGTGTCTGCCTATTTTTGCAATTATGAATTGTTTGTCTATGACTTACGTTGTAGTATAGTGTGGAATTCACAGATTTTTATTGATGCAGCGTACTAGAACTTCGATCCACCAGACAGTAATTAAAGTTATCCTTATTATCCTTCTTTATATCATGAGCTATTCTTTAAAATTATAAACCGTTCGATCCGAACAACAGTTTACCTTATCATTTCTTGGTACCGCCAAGCCTTTCAAACAATTATTTGTTCAACGAATTTACATACATTGAAACAGCGGTTATTACACAGCTCCAGCTCTTGGACACAGTGCAATGCGGATTTGCCGCGTAACCGAGACCAAGGATTATTCAAAGCTAAAATTGGTTTAAGTCCGATAGAGCGACAGCGGTGGCGGACAGCACGAGACTTGAAGCGATGTGGCGTAGCCACATTAGGCGTGAATGTTATTTATTGATTTGTAAAGGATAATAAATTAATTAATTTCGGACCTTCGGCAGCAGCACGACTCAAAATTATGCCGAATAACCTTATCCCTCGCACAGTCTAAAATGGTACCCGTTTCCCTATAGATACTGATCTACAGTATGATCATTTCTCAAAATTATGCCAAACGTCCACTATGCCAAATGACCCTCAATTTACGCAAAATTGGAAATTATGCCAAATGACCGTTATCCTGGAGATAAAATAAATTATGCCAAATGTCCGTTATGCCAAATGATCTTCAGTCTGATTAATTCTCAAAATTATATTAAATGACCATTATGCCAAATGTCTCTTATGCTAAATGACCTTAGGGTAAGGTGGGGCAAATCCGACCGTTGGGTAAACCCGACCCCCCTCTGTTACCGAAAATCAGAAGCACTACGCAAAGTAATATCAATGTTGTCGTGTAGAGCATCAAAAATAATCATAATGGTGGTATGACAGCATTTTATTAGTCTACATTAAGATGCTCATAGGACAAAAAGTGTGTTTTTACAATTTTTGATTTGACTTTTGTGCATCATTGACTACAGGATATTTCTGATTCTTAAAGTGATTACATAATAAATGTAAGTGGATTTAAAATCTTTGATTTAAGTCCTACAAAGTGCGTAGATGAATTTAGTTCAACCTTTTTCATATATTTTTTAATTGCATCGTAATGAAAAAATGACGCGGTGGGGCAAATCCGACCTCAAAATATTGGGGTAAATCCGACCGCTTTTTCGCCAAGAAAATTTCTATTTATCAAATTGAAATATATTTTTATTGCTATTATTTATTATTTTTATGCAAAATGGTTCATAATAACAAACGAAAGACACAAAAACGTGATGATTATAGTATTCGTCATTCAATTGCTCCGATGCAAATGGGAATATCATTACGTGCTACTGCTCGTGATTTTAGCATTCTAAGATTAATATTGAACTCCATTTTCTTCATGTTACAATTCAATAACACAACATTCATTTATCTATCATTGAAAAACCATAAAATTTGAGTAATATCCGCACTAAATCAACCAAAACATAGGGGGTCGGGTTTACCCCACCATTTTTGAAAACAGCAAAAATGAACATTTTTGTAAAACGCTCGTACCTTGAGATATTCCGTAGATCTAAATAAAATGCTATATACAGAAAGTTGCCCAGGAGTCTACCCTTTAATTTGGTATATAAAACGACTTGATCCGATGTAAAATGTGCATTTTACAGCCAAAACCATTTACTAGGTCGGATTTGCCCCACCTTACCCTATGCTAAAAGACCCTGAAAAAACGGATGACGTCTATATTGAGCTAAAGGCCAAGTTAATGAAAAAAAATAACGCCTTACTAGAAAGGCCTGTTTCTACTCCAGTCCTGAAAACAAATTGTTAATAGCAACATTGTTATAGCTCCAACGCCATCGCTTTGGGTATAACTATCCCGCTTTCATCCCAGTGTTAGCAAGGAGACGGTCGAAAAAATTATCAAAGAAGCACTAAATTGCAACGATGATAAAGCTTTCCCGCTGGTGAAAAAAGGAATTGTCGTTAGTACTTTGAACTTCCTTTTTCATTTCCTTCAAAGTCGAAGTTCATTCAAAATAACGCGCAACAGCTGTTAATCCTGTATAGTGTTCAGGGAATTTGAAGACAGCCGTACCCAGAACATATGGTCCCCCCGACTGATTTTCGTCCACATTCAGAAGAGTAGCATGAAATTTGCTGATTTAACCCGGCTAATCTAAAATACCGTCGATAACTCGGCAACGATTGGTAATGCCATTATACCTACATCACCATTGTAAAGGAGTGACCATGCTGAATGCATACTGAAACGCAACGCATTTGGCATTATGGTACTGCCGCTATACGCATAACTGTCCCATGTACTATGGGATTCCCTATACACATGGGACAATTATGCGTATAGCGACAAGGTAGCCCTCGATCTCTCCACCACAGTCTAGCAATTGCAGCCAGCGATCATCAGTCGTCCCGGTCCTGTGTGTGGAAGGGGTGAATGGGTTTTCCAACCCATAACAAATGGCAAGTATACATCTGTTCCGAACACTTCAAGGGCGGATGCATTCTTCTAATAATTCGTCTTTGATCTGACATCTAGTGACCAGATATCAATCATTTCTTTCGTCGACGAAGATCGTTGTATTTTGGGCGCGACACAGTGTATTCGGAATGTCTCGAATCCCACACTACAGTCGATTGAACGACCATCAGCTGTTTCGATACTGTTCGTGTTCCCCATTTTCTTACATTGCTAACACTACATTTCCTACGACCAACACAGTTTTATGGCTAAACGATCGACAACGACTAATCTGCTCTCGATTACAATATATGCACTTGCTGGGTTCGTCACATCCGGCATTCCACAAGGAAGCCATCTCGATCCAGTAATATTCCTCTTCTATTTTAATGACGTCAACATCAAATTACAAGGACCCCACCTTTCTTTTGCTGACACTTCTTGGCAAATACGGGAGAAAACTGATGCCGAGTTTCTTCGGAGTGAACTGGAGAGATTTAATACGTGGTGTGATCTAAACAGAATGGTTTTAAGCCAGAGTATATGCTCAATCATTACGTTCACGAGGAAACGCCATCCGCTTCAGTTTGACTACCATTTCATCGACTTGAGTATTCAAAAACACTTTCAAGTCAAGGCAAGGCAGTGTCATCATAGATTCAGCATTAGCATTCAAACATTCATGGATAAGGAATCAAGACAGCTGGGATTCATCTTGCGAATAGTGTTTAAAGTCGCTTTATTGCACGTTGGTTCGCGTAACACTAGAATATTGTTGTTGTTTGGAATTCTTACTACCATAACGGGGTTGACAGAATCGGAGGCTTTCCAACGCCGGTTCATGCGCTTTGCACACCGACATCTTCCTTGACGAAAATGGTTTCAGCTGGCGAACTACGAAAATCGTTGTCAATTAATACAGCTCGACACTCTAGGAATCTCGAGCCCTGTTCGTCTCGGACTGTCTGCCAGGGCGGATTGCTCTACAATCTTCGGACGACTGATTCTTTAAGGTCGCATTTGCACTTTACATATTAACTCTCTCCTGCGATTACTTTTCAGGAAAGTCAACTATGGTCGTCAGAGCACTGTTACCGGACTTTAGCGTATATTGAACAGCGTAGCAACGGTAGGTGACTTCCACTTAACGAGGAATTCGATAACAGCTAAAATATTGTATATCCTTAAATGCAACTAGTTTAAGGAACTACCACTATGGCCAAGTGGTCTGTTGGTGTAGATAGAACAAATAAACAAACTCAACTTTCTTAAACCGAATAGACGTGTAAACAAGCTGAGTATTCTACTCGAACCGAACACACCGATCTAAGGAGGCAAATTAGCATTTAAAAAACCGAAATAACAAGAAGAACAGAAATCATCAGCTAGTAGCTTTAGGAGTTCACACAAAGTCTGTAACTGGATTTATGATGTAACTGGTGCCAATAAAGCACTAGTTCAGTCTACTTTCTACTTCTGCCCAAGTCAGACGTACAATCGAACCAAGTGAACAACAACTAGCAACCTCTCGATCTAGTGTGCATTGTCTCGAGAACAAAGGAAACTTTTAATTTATTCTTGCCATCATGAGTAAAGTTGACGAAAAATCTCTGCTCCGACCCAACACAGCGGTCGTTGACTTTAAAATCTGTTCAATAAGATTGAGTTTTCGTGAAGCTGCTACCTGCTGAAGATAAAGATGCAGCTAAAGCTCAAGGAGGTTATGTATCTACAGTATCATCATCTTCGCAATGTAGTGCTCATATCATTCAACACGTTAGCACAAGCCGAACGTTTCGTTTTGCAGAATAACTTGAAGCACGTGGCTGAAAGTGATAAAGTTGGAATTAAGATTCCCGTTTATATAGAAAAAGACTATGTAGATGTAAAGTTACATGACGTACCCCTCCTGATCTAATCGCAAAATACATGTCGCAATACGGAGTAGTAGAATCCGTTACACGTGATACATGGAGAAATTTCTTCCCGGGTACACCTAACGGTGTTCTTGTGGTGAGGATGCGGATCGAAAGACCTATCCCCTCCCACTTGACTATAAAACTCAAAACCCACGAAGCTACTATTAATCAAACTACGTTATGCACCCATGAGGGGAAAAACTGTAATCAGACAGCGCACCACGGACAACCTTGCGCGGAAGATACAGAGGAGAATGCATCTCTACCGATTGCCAAAGCATCCACGGCAAACCAACCCAAAAAGAATTTTCAATACCAATACCTGAACCACAAACGGTTGCCAAATTTGTGGCAGCTGTTCAGTCCATATTGACAACTGCCAAAGCAGCATCCAGCACCCCTGAAACAACTGTAAGTAACATCGGTGATGAAGATAATAAGAATGACGACGGATTTACATTGGTCACCCGTAAGTGCAAGAAGCAGGAAAGAACATCTGGTCGCGAGCACCAAGGCACTTTTAACGATGATGACCTTGATTTGGAGGACAGGAGAGAATTAAACGGTCTCCATGACGCAGTAGGCGAGCCGCGAAAGAAGGTCTCCGCTCGCAATAAAAAGTTGCGCGCACGAGATCCAACGGACAAACAATAATATTTGTTTCTATTTTTATTTTTTACATATTGTGAACACATAAAAGATCCACGGCTCCGTAAGCTATCGCTATGAGCCGTGTCAAATGAACTAAATAAAAAAAGCACTAGTTTGTAGCTTCGCACATAAAATCAAAAGACGCCCAGACCCCAAGTGAATTGATCAATTTACGTCTGAGTAGAAATACGCATATAACAATAGAATATGAAGTCCTAGCCAATGACAATGAGTCGCTCTAGTCGAAGACAAGCCCAGTACCAACCCTCACCATTAACTGTTAGGAAAATGCCAATTTAACCCTACGAAAGTCGCTCTAGAGCTCTACAGTGCATAAACTTGTGAAATTATGGCGAAATCACCTAAGAACTGCACTGCCTATAATCGCAAGTCAGTCCCATGTAGATAGGAATTCCCATACAACATGGGACTGATTTGCGATTATGGACAGTGCAGGCGGTCGTCTAAATCTAGGCTCTCGTAAATCGAGTTTTATGCTCATTGTAGCAAAATTCGTAAATTTCGTAAAAATGGCTGCCATTGTGTAGCCAATATTTTGAATTTTCAAATTCTGTTATCAGAATCGTAATCAGCGACCTCATTAACCACATAATCTATTTTTATGCTAGTTGAGAAGTTATCCCTGTCTCTCAGCATCTTTTATTGACAAACATAATAATAAACTTCATTTTTGCATATCTTGATAAATTATTTTCGATAAAACTGACCTACGAAAAATTCTACAAAAAATCTATTATTTAGTTCAATGTTTGAGATACTTACACAAAAAAGTTTTAAACCTCTAGAACTCTTGGTTCAGACACAATTGAATTTATTGTAAAAAAACGAGATTTTTGAGTTTTAACTGTTTATAACTAATAAGTAATTAACAAATTCACGTAGTTTTTTGTGCTAGTGGTACTCCTTACATCCCTAAGAGTTGATTAAAAGCAAGAATTCGTATTTCGATGTAGGTAGGACGTATACGTTCCACTGCGTCGCAAAGGGTTTATTTGCTTTCAGCACCAGTTGTCACATCTTATTAGTAGAGATATACATGTTGACTACCTCTATGAATGCTTAAACTGTCTGATAAACAATTCCTTCTTAAAGCTGTATAATGCATATGATTAGCTCAAATGATTAAATTGAACTTTTTAGATCCTAATTTAGATTGTAGTCAGCATCTTTCCGAAAAAGTTTAAAGATCTCTTTTTCTTGTAGGGGAAACTTTGGTACTGCGACCACTATTCAGGTTGTTTTGTGGCTAACCCCCTCTAATTACAAATTAATGCCCGAATTAAATATAGTTGGAAGCGAGTTACGTCTTTTACTTGAATGTAATTTATTGACAAATATGCAAATTGAATTGCAAATTAAAGGATTATTTTTCCACTAGTTTTTATCCATCTTGTTTATCAAAGTTATGATATATTTGTTCCGATGCAAGACAAAAGTAACACTTGCACACGAACTTCAGGTTTACTGATAATTTAATAAGATTTCATTGCATTACCTTTTTCATCCTAATACTAGGGTAAAGGGCTTAATTTCACCGTATTAAGAAGAGTGCCTCACTATTTAACTAATAAGAAGGCCTACAATCGATGGAATGCGTATAAATTGGCATCAATAGCTTTGTTTTGTTGTTAAGAACCAATATAATAATACAAATTCACTGAAAACGATGAAATCGCGAGAAACATATGATTACGGCTTAATCAAAATCAAATTACGGCAACTGTCAAAATACTCTTTGAAAAAAAATTCCGAACAAACCGTTACTGGATAAACACAGTCCGTAGCAGTTAATGAAAGAGAAAACTTTTCTCTTTTGTTTACTAACAATATTTGTGATTGCCGAGTAACGGTTTGTCCGGAATTTCCTTTTAAAGAGAATTTTGACAGTTGGCTTTTAAGCCGTATTCATATGTTTGTCGAGAAAGGTTCGAGTTTGAGCGCAACGAAAGCTCGAATCGAGTGTCCCAATTATCGCCCTACCATTTGACCCAATGCGTTGAACAAAGATGGCCAACACTGATCTATCCAACGACTCCAAATCGTAATAGCAATAACAGAAATATGACGAAAAAAGGGCCCATTACCCTATATCTGGATTTCAGCTCTGAAAGTGTTGGACATATTTCCAAATTAGAATTTGAAAAGCCTGCTAAAAACACCTAATTTTTCAAACCGAACAGCTTTTTTAGAATTAACCATTATAAAACTTAAGGATTGATATTGTATCCAATGAAAAAAAATCCTATCACACAATTTTTGCTTTATATCCACCAAGGATGCCTAAGGCGAATGATTTTTAGGGGTTAAAGCCCGATAAACAAAGGCATGATAAAATGCAAATATAAATGCCATCAACTTTTAAGGCTCAAGTTACCTCAAGGCTTGGTAGTATGCGTAAGAAAAATTGTGTTCAGCTTTGCCACCAGATTATCCATTTAAACCTTTTCAAAACTCTAAAAGAAGAATATCAGTCGATTTATTAGATCGTCACGATTCAATTCATGCAAAATACCTGCTGGAAAAACCATCGGCTTAGCTGGATGGTGCTTTTGAAAAAGTGGCTGTGACTTTTTATCACACTACCACACCGAGCTGGGGTACGCAACACAACTGCGCAATGAAAAAACCACAGCCACTTTTTCAAAAGCACCATTTAGCTAAGTCGATAGTTTTTCCAGCAGGTATTTTGCATGAATTGAATCGTGATGATTTAATAAATCGACTGATATTCTTCTTTTAGAGTTTTAAAAAGGTTTAAATGGATAATCCGGTGGCAAAGCTGAACACAAATTTTCCTACGCACACTACCAAGCATTCAATTCTAACACATGCTTAAAAAAGGTAACTTGAACCTTAAACTACCATTGATAGTTCTGTATAGAAAGTTTTATATATAATTTTTTATAGAAGGTTTTATAATTCTTGTTCTTTACGTGTTAAAAAATAGTTTCCTTCTATTAATAGGGGAACTACTGGGCTAGGTTGGCTACTGTGGTCCACCTGTCCAAACTGTGAATGTCCTCAACTTAACTGCCTATAAGCGCAAGTCAGTCCCTTGTGGATAGGGAATCCCATAAAACATGGGACTGACTTACGATTAAAAGTAGTTTAGTACTCATTGAATAAGCAATTTATCAATAACAGTAAGGGAATGTGAGCAAACCTCTATAAAACAAATTGTTAATTAAAATTAGAAGTGCAGGGTAACACCATTAATAAATGTGTTAATATATAACAAAAACTTACTAAAAGAAAGTGAACACATACTTCAAAAGAAAAACTCGTAAAAATTGATACACAATTTTCCTAATTCTCACTAAACGGGGAGTTGGAGGGCTTTTTTACAAGTCGAACACTGAACGGTGGTTTGCCTCTTTGGGTTATCTATCCTCAAACCGCCTGAACAAAATTTACATCAAACTTTAACATTAACTTTAAAGCACAATTTCCGACAAGAAAAAGACGAGCTACAAGGAACTAGAAGGGAACATCCTTTATCAGCTAGACTGAGGAAGCTGGCGGAAAGTGCTGCTACCACAAAAACCGGTCCTAGAGTTAGTTAACTAATCTCAATTAAACAGTCTAGAAGAGTTGACCATCGAAAAGTAAACAGATCACAAATAGCCAATAGAACAAAGTAGGATAGTAAGTACAAGTATTTGGAGTATAGAACATAAAAAAAGGAAAATTGTGTAGGATACATCAGTTGCTAGCTTGTCTCTCTCTATTTCTTTATCTCGATAGTTTTAATTTGGTATGTTTAGGTTAGACGTACCGAAGAGGTAAACCATCTGCTGACCTTTTGCGTCCAACTCCCGCCACCTGCACTGTTATCGGTGTCTGATTTAGTATCTTTTCTAGTTTGCTCATCATCGCTTCCCTAGAAGAAGGTGTGGAGAAGGAATAGAGAACAGAGAATCAGCAGGAAGCTCTACTTGAACTCTAGTTTCAGTGGCGAAGGCAATTTCGAAATCTGTGGGTTGGTTTAATTTCTTGCACAAATATCACAAACAAAAAATAACAAACAGTATAGAAGGGGGAAGGAAGAGTTTCATAGGGCGGTGTTGGTTAGCGCGCTTGATCTTAAACAGATGGCTGTTTCAGTATGATGCTACTGTCTGAGCGGTTCTATCGACATGTTTTTTGTTAGAACAAGAGAACTTGAAACACCAACGATAAACAAACAATGAAGCAAACAGTTGATAGTTACCTCTTGCATATCCATTGGTTCTCCAGTTTTCGAAGGCTCCTCTCCCGGTGGCGAATTGGGTTGCTGTTCGTCACCGTTGGCAGTAGCCGGAGGCGTAGCAGGCTCTTCACTTTCGCGTTTTTCAACCATGCTGGCGCTAGAAACTAAAATTATCCCGTTCTGGTTGATGCGAACTTTGATTTTCACTTCCTGTGGATCACCGTTCGCGTTCGGTTTTATGTCCTTAATGTGGAACGAGCCGATGAATGGATCGGGATATGGAACACTATTCGGTTCGTAATGAACGTTAATCGTAAGCGGTTCCCGCCTATGAACGGTCAACAGTCGAGAGAATGGAGTGGCATGGTACTGCTCGAAAACTTTCATCTCATTGCGCTGGGTTCCATCATCCCAGGAGATTAGTACGGGGTACGCCTGAACGTCACTGCAGCTGAACTCACGAACACGTACCGCCGGTGATAGGATAGCGCACTGCAGGGCAGCACCGCGCGAGACCGCTTCATCCTGGTTCAGCGTAGTGCTAGCTTGTTTGCCGAAAATTTGCTCGATCAAATGCTTGATTGCCGGGATACGGGTGCTGCCACCGACAATCTCGACGGAATGTATATCCTCCAGGGTAAGGTTGGAGTCTTTAAGCAACTTTTTCATTGTGGCTTCGATACGCTGGAGTACCCCGGCGCACAGTTCCTCCATAATAGATCGCTGAATCGTTGAGTGGACGTCGATCTCATTCATGAAGCACTCAATGTTCAACGGCAACTTGGTGCTATTGGCCGACATCTGTTTTTTCAACTTCTCCACCTCGGTTAATAGACGGAGGAAAGCTCTGTTTTGGGAGAAAAAAAAAACAAAATTAAAGCCTATTTATTAGAGCAAACACAATCAATACCATACCTCTTGTTTGTCCTGGGATCAATTTTGTACTTCGTCTGGAACTCGTTTGTGAAGTAATCGGCTAGCGCGTAATCGAAATCTCGACCACCGACCTGATCGGAACAGCAAGCCAACATCTTTAGTTTTCCCTTATGGAAAGCGCAGGCCGAAACTTGTAGGGCCGAGTGTCCAAAATCGACAAAGATTACGTTGCGAGGTTTCTCCTCCGGTGCCGGTAAGTCCTGCTTGTAGAAACCGTAGCTCAGTGCTGTGGCTGTGGTTTCGCTCATCATTCGGAGTACATTGATTCCGCAGATACCGGCCGCATCGAGCAGAGCCTGCCGCTCGGCGTTGGTGAAGAACGATGGTACCGTGATAACGCAATCATTAATCTGTGTCTTGAGTTCCTTGAACGCATCCTCTCTCAGTTTAGTGAAAAGCATGGCCGTTATCTGTTCCGGGCTGAACACGTGCTCCTCGTCCTGATACTGGACTCGTATACCGACACCACCATCAGGTCGGGCTTCCACTCTGTACGGTATTTTTCGCAACTCGTTTTGCACGTGTGGATCGTTGTACTTGCGGCCCAGTAACCGCTTGAAGCCGCCGATTGTGTTGCTCATGTTAGTCACCTGCTGGTTCTTGGCGGCCACGCCAAGCACACGATTTCGGCCGGCGAATGCAACGCATGATCTGTGTAAAAATAGCACACCCGAACCGGAGTGGGAAGTGCGGTGGATGGATGGGGGGAGAGAACCAAGAAAGAAATATTAGTTAGACAAGTTGTTTTTAGCCGATGATGAAACCGTGTGTGCGCGCGCGGTGTGTGTTTACGTTTATGGAAACCGAGTCATGAAACCGAAGTGGGGTTGAGTATGCCGTTGCTGAGTGGTTCAGTGTGTGTGTGTGTGTCAAATCAATCATTATTGGTGCAGATCCATTTTTCGGTGGGTCTTTAAAATGTGCGGTTTTTAAAGTTTAAATGGAATAATAGGAATGTTTGCGGGAAATACGGATAAGTGCCAATCCCAAACAAATGTTCTCCGGTATAGGTAAATGTCGTTTAAATATATCCATGTTGCCAGTAGAAGCAATAATGTAACCAACAGATGCGAAGGGGTATTAGCGCGAGCAGACAGGTATTATTGCTGCGCTGATCGCTCAATACCATAAAAGTAGTTGATTTTTGTTCAGGGTAGTGCGGCTGGGTTGGCAGACGAGAATGTCTATACAAGCCACCCGTCAATTGCAGCGCTTGTTTCAATAGATACTTCGGTGTGTCGTATGTTTCACACCTGATTGAAACGAGTTTGACTAATTTAGCCATCGATTTTGATTACCATTTAATTTTCGCACTATTTGAGTTTTGGAAGACGAATTCAACAATATTATTAGCAACACCTGACTATACCATACCAAACAAACTGACGTAGCGGAACCGATTCTGAATCACAAAGTAGAAACCACAGCTCGACTAGATTTGCTACATATGCATGTGCTCTCTCCAGTTTGTGCTATTTCAAAATAGTTCTGCGACGGTGTTGAAACAAAATTGGAGCAAACCCGACCAAAATAAACCACTCATATGACGGTAACGGTGTGTCATTACCTTGCGACCGTAACCGTAAACAGCACACGTCGACCGTTCTCACCAGCATCGTTTTCGCACCTTCTCGGTGACAGTGTGCGAGATTGGAAACCAGAAAAAGTAAGAGACGTAAGTAAAAGCAGCTTTAACCAAACTAGTCATCCGGTGAGGAGTGGAAAGGGACTACGATGTACTTATAAGGGAGGTAAAGTTATATTTTATAGTGTAAAGATGCTGCTACGCGACAGCCCAGCTGATTTATTCGTACGCTTGAACAAAGGAGTAGTCAACAACGGAATCGAATTTAGTTGCAATATTTCAACGCCCACACACCTGAAGCAAGGATTTAATCGATCTCCACAGCTGAATTACTGGAAAAGGTAGGGTTGTTTACATGTTTGGAGCATGCAACTTAAATTTGATAATGGTTACACGCTAAAGGGTTAAACAGAATGCTCCATCACTGACGCAACGTCCGATCTAATTAGAAAAGTATTAAGGTTATCATGAAAACAACCTCTCGCTTTCTACAAACATCCCTCTCTAGCTTTGCCGTTTAATGGTGTCCGAAGTCGAAAGTGTCAGTGTCGAGATATTATGCTAAGATAAAATAAATTGTGAGTCGTGTTTCTGCTGCTCCCTACCTGTAGTATATTTTTCGATAATACAAAATGCAGATATTTACATTAAAGGTTCAACTATTTTTTCAAATCGAACCAGGACGGTGACGGACTGTTTGCCCCTAATAATCATTAGTCAGATTCTTACCTGTCAATAGGTTCTTGGCCCTGCAATTGTCCTGTGCATTAGTAATCAGCGGCTAAGTCTGTCGAAACAGCGGGTCCAGCTTCGAAATGGAATGAGTATCAAGGTTTGGCTTTGCCTACATGAACGACAATGGATCCTAATCCAAGTCAACAATTAAGGAAGCGTTTCTACAGCGATTGATACACGTCTTTGAGACTACGATGTGTAACAAAGTCCTTGAAGCGTTGAATGATCAAAGAAAATGTGTTTATGATATGATAACGAAAAGTTTTCGTTATGCGTGAATCAGCACACTAATGCAAAATTCTGTCGAAGCACAGTGTAACATCTAACAACACTTCTTACCACACCGTACACATTTAGGGTTATTTTCTCCGTTGAGTATTTTTACAGATTCGTCTTATGCAAGTATTCTATCAATTCCAGTCCTTCGGAATTGATATCTGAGTTTTCCTAAACGATGTAAGGAGTTTTTTTTGTATAACGCTAATTATGAGTCATGTTTGCCAAATGAATTTTGACAGTTGGCTTATACGTCATAATCATATATTTGTCGAGACTTGTACATAACACAGTTCCTGTCATGTTATCCCTGTTCTCCGCGTAAATTCAACCCTGTTTCTGCTTGATCGTCGAGACAATCCTCGCCATTCTCACATCACTTGATTCCCTTCGTTGATAATATTCAATATCCCCAACGAGGGTAATGCTGATACAGATCATTTCGGCTCTCAAATCTTCTAGATTTTAGTTGAGCTTCAGACGCCGCTTACTGCTACCCGGAGCGCGGCCACAGGCCAGAGAACGATTGCGGAAGCTATACATGAAGATGCGGACGAAGTTTGATTGCTGTACCACGATAACGAAAGCTACATCACGGCACACTTTAAATAACTTCCTGGCCAGGGAAATATTATACGACGATTGAAAGAGGCAAGGTGGCAGAGATTTTCAAAAACATTATTGTCAAAGAAATATCTCGTGTAGCAGGCCATCTGTTTCTGTGGCTTGAAGAGCTACATCGTAACCGGGACCATCAAATTTATGACCTGGAAAACGTCTATTGTCTTTCCTCAAGCAATTGTTCCGTTTGGCCGGATTTAGCATCTTGTCATTACGGAAAAAGGTCAGGGTGGCATGCCACGTGGTGATCAAGGACATGAACCCTCCCAAAATATCTCCTGAGTTCGTCAAGACTCAAGAAAACTCGAAAGACAGTTACCAGCAAAATGCAATTCACGGCAAACTGGTGTTCTGCGACGAGGAAAGTGATCACGGAGGCTGTGCAAAACTTGATGAAACTTTACTTTGTTTTGTACGAATTAAAAAAAATATTAATAAAATGTTTGACCGAATTTTTGATTGTAACACTTTAAACTTCGCTCAGGGAAACATTCAATTTCCATCGAAAAAAGTGTCATCCACGAAAGGGTCCTGCCTAGAAAATAGCTGCTCCTTCAAGAAGAACGAGAATCCCGAAGTAAACTTTCTATTCTTCAGATCTTTTCCCCTGCCAGCATCTACAAAGCCGACAAGATCTGTTGCATCTCCAGTTAATGCCCGCTTCAAAAACTCTCTATCTAGTAGGTAGCGCACCATCTTATTCGCTGCTATTCAATCTAATTGCGTAATATTCCTTAATATTCTTCCCAGGATGCTTATTGATATATCTAGTCGAGCATGTGCCGATATGTGCAGCAACACCTACATTCAATTAACAAAGAATTTAAAAGATTACTTAGAATCAGTACTCAAACTAGACCGAGGGGTTGAAGAAGAAAGTATAGAGAACGGTCGATTAGGATCATAAGAGCACGTTCAGAGTTTCTCGATGACTTAACTTTTTGTCTTCTACCGCAGAAGTCGGCTATTTTTGCATATTTACCACATGCTAATCAACTGAGTCTACGGCATGCCTGGATAAATCTAAATGAATAAGTACCTTGTGATATCGGAGCTATACATCGATAGTCCTTCCAACTTTTCGTTACACTCCAAGAGCTCTTCATCCATCGGCGTTTTTCGCATGTTCGGCCTTCGATAACCAAAATCAAGCTGCCAACATTTTGAGATTTGTCTTAGCCGACGTATATCTTCCTACTTCATTAATTAATTATCTCCATGCGCAAAAAATACTTCAGTGCACCTGTTATATGCACATTCCAGGACAGTACCGTCAAGCTAAACTAGTAAATAGGCGATTTTTCATCGAACGTGTTTGTATGTATATAAACATGCTTCAGCCAAACTTGGTCAGAATCCCAGGTCACGTCATCTTCCCAACTTCGATGATATGTCGTTTTAACGTCAAGGTATATCAATTTTCTACGTGCAATTATCAAATAACTGATGAATGAAATCAGATATGTATGGTAACTAGCGCCAACATATCTCCATAGTCATATTTCACTTGGTATACCCACTTGCTTCCAGTGACCGTTCTTCCAAGACGCAATTCGGTTAACTTTCTTGGCGAATTCCTTTCTTTTCGAACATTTTTCGGTTCCTCCATCGTTAAGCAAGCATGAACCTTCTTATTCAACCGCTTTGGCAGTATACACTTTGTCGATCTTGCCGAGCATCGGAAGAAATTTTTCAACAGCTATTCGTTAGATATTTTTTTCCCAAAAAATCGCATCATAATTAATTTTCGCTTCCTCGGGTCGCAATGTTACATTGTTTTTTTTTTTCTATTGCTAAGCGCGATGCTCCTAGATCAGCAGGTTTCGTAACAATCTACTGCATCAACACCTGCGAATTAATTTACAGTTCCATAAATTTCGTGTCTCGACTAATCAAAATGGGATCGGTCTCTGTCCTCGGAATAGCCGTTATGTCCAATGCTCGTCACTTTCCATCTGGTACGTGGACCCAGTCGTCCGATTCAGAAACTCACATGCGATTTTATTTAGGCTCTTGTTTAGCAGACTAATAGGATTGCAAGCTACGGCTAAGCGGATCTCTGTCCCGCGATTCAACTTTTGCAAATTCGGATGAAGCGGCGACTGCCTGCCAAGTAAACATTGGTCCTCAGGAGGACAACATTTTGCACACGATTGTCTCAAAGAGTATTCTTATGTACCATCTTCTATTTTGTCTACTCTTATAAAATGTTCTCCTGCTAGCGTGATTGAGTTTTCGTGGCTTGCACTAAACAAACTTTGAATTGAAACCGTTTCTGTCTTGTTTCTAATCTCCTGTTTGTCTTCTAGGTCCGAAGCGGATCAATCGATTATTGTTATATGATAAAAGATGCTAACAGTATTGTCCTTTACCTTACTGAAGAAATCAGGTCGACCAATCACAATTCTGCGAATACAAAGCAAAACATCTTGAATCGAAAGCCGTTTTCCAAAAAAGTGGGTAAACATTGTTAAATTGTTACATTACAGGGTATTTTTTTCTAAGGAGACCACAAAAAGTTCAAAAGTTAGCACAGCGCAAGTTTACACTGAGGTGTACGCGAATCCATAGGCAAATCAAATCACGATCCGTAGGCAAATCATTCGACGGATGAACGCCGTTTTATTTGTTTGAATAAACTCGTTACATTTAAAGATTGATAAAAAATTAGCATTAAGGGGTTACATGCCTTTTTATGTTTAAAAAATCGAATTTTTTTATTACTTTATCTGAAAGTACAACTCCTTGAGAATGTTTCCCCAAATTTTTATAGAGATCCGAGAAATAGATCGCAAGTAACAGCGCTTCCAAGCTCGCTTCGTCTACCAAGAGTAGTGTTAACTTTAAATTTTAAACTCAGTTATCCCGAAATGAATTTTTTAGAGCTTAAAGCAGCGATTTTTTTTAGGAAAAACGTTCCCCAATGTAGGAAAAAATTATTATTTATTCAACTAATCGTTAAGGTACAGGAATACTCATATACTAAAGAAATTTACTGATTAGTGCTAAGTTCTCCATAAAGATAGGAACGAAACTGACGAAGAACTTGTTTATGAATACCTCTTTGCCGAAAGCCGCGAATAGATCTACGTAAATAGCATCAATCTGCACTTTATCGGTGAATCCATCCAACAGTCGTTAAATAGAGCATGCTAGTCGTTGTCGATACGATCTAAAGCAGCCAGCTCGAATAGTCTTAATTCCACCTCGAATAGTCTTAATTTCGGGTAATAATAGTTGTCCGAATTGTTCCCTCTTTGTGGGTTGGAAAAACAAGCCACAAAGAGGGAACAATTTGGATAGCGCTTACGCTTTCCAACAGGAAGGAACTATTCAACAGCAACTTGTTGTGATGTGAGAAGATTATAGGAAAAAAAACTTGAAAGTTTGACGGAATTTCTTTAGTGTCGTCGTCCATGCTTCCAGAATGACTTAGGCTTACATTTCAGTTAACGTAACGTGGGCATGAAGCAGGATGATGCATTATTTAATTGATTGTTGAACATAGCGCTCGCAGATTCGATTTGAAGTTCTAATGTGAAAAGCAATGGAACTATCATCACGAGATCTCACATGTTTTTTGGATTCGCGCACGATATCAACGTCATGACCGTCGATAGCAGAGCAGTGAAAGAGGCCCTTTCGACCTTTAAAATGTACCACCCTTCGTGTAATCGAACTACAAACTCTGACAAGACAATATGCACGGTAGCTGATGATCAACGAGTTCATAAAGGTTGTCCGAACGTGTTTAGTTCCTGTGCATACCGTGCGTACTACGAGAAGCTTTGTGCTTTACTGACGTGGTCGAAAGTTCCCACATCGCTTGTGGTTTTAGGGGAATAACGTTGGGAATAAAAAGTGTTTATCGCCGCAGAACCAAAGAAAATGACGGTTCCTTTTTGTGACCAAGAAGAAGTTAGGTATCTGATTACAACCATTGACCGACGCATTTTGCATCAAGAGTAGATTCCACAGTAAAACGATGGCGCTCATCCCGAATGTGAGGGAAGCACAAATTCACCAGGATTTTATGGACATTTTCGGCAGTGAGTTTAAGACTACAAGTCATAATCCAACAGCATCTCCTATAAACACCAATTTCTACGGTTGATGCCTTAACCTATGGAACTCTATCATCTCATCCGGGGATGCTTTCGTTTAAGAAAAAAAAGTTTGACATTTGAATCCATAAATAGTTGCAATTACATGTGAACGAAATTGCCCCGGTTTGTAAGGAAACATCTTGAACGAGTTAATGCCGGACGTATCAGACCACATATGATCATGGTTCTAGATGTAAACATCCTCGACACGTCGAAATGAAAGTCCACACAACGAAAAGGAGAGAGCTTGAGAGCTTGTGCGACCACCCCTGAGGCTGAACGTTATCGATCTGGACTAGCTGAAGTTGCACAGGGAATCAGTAGATAATTATGCTTGGGAGTAGCGAAACATCTTTCAATGTGCAACTCCTGGTAATCCTAAAGTGTTTATTGATCAATACCGGGCGCCGGCCAGGACCGAACGTTGATCGCGGAAGGAAAGGGAAGGAATTGTCAGTCCGATACTTGCTTTTGCTAGAGGCCGTATATACTACTGCGCACTCCACAAGTATCACGGGAGGAGGATATTTGTTAGTAAGTATAGAAGTTGGATCTACTTCTTCTTTACCGACGCCAGAGAGGTGACTCCACTATCTGGACGAGATATCGATCCATCATCAAAAAACTCATGGACCGGGGGGGATCAACGGCTTTACTTCCCTTCCGAAGGAAGACGTCATGACCACAGATTTTTTCACCTCAGAAAAATCTCAACGACCTCGGATGGGATTGAACCCAGACCAACTGGAATGAGTGGCGGTCACGCTTACCACTCAACCACCGGCGCCGTCTGAAAGTCCACACAATGAAAAGCTTCCAAAATACGAACCAAGGTATCAAATATATGACATCTAGAACCCAGAAGCTGATTCAACTTCCAGCAGCGAGTAATCCAATAGCAACAGTTATACGGTGGATATCAAGTCAGAAAAGTTATGCAGGTTCAGTAACCAAATGACGAATTTATTATAACCTTTGATTGCGACGATTCCCACCGCAACTGCCATTGATCGACCATCATCACTTTTCACAGCTCCCAAAAGAATGGAAAAATGTGAGTCGATAAGCAGTGCTACAACTGGACAACTCACCAGAAGATCTTCCTCTAAGTTCCGCCGCAAGGGTGCAGCTCGCCACTAGACTTTGTTGCATAAAGATGCAGAACATCTAACCAAAAGCAACGATGATAAGCAAAGTACATCAGCCGCAATCATCGTTCATCGACGATCCGAAGGCACCCATTTCGGTAGACCACCAAGTATCTACAACCAGCTAAACTTATTTTCCACCAGTGCGAACTCCGTACTACAGATCACCGTTGTGGTCGATGTCATTGACAAACATCGCCAATCTGATCTCTGTCGCGTTTTCCTGGATAGCGGCTTCTAAGTAATTTTGTTGCGGTAGAAATGGCCCACTGTATGGGCGTCGAGAAGCAGGGAGCCACCGTTTCCATCAACGAGTTGCGAAGCTACGCTCATCACACGACGAAGGTTAAATTCCGAACGAGATCTGCAATCTCGAGTGTCGGGTCGCAGACGGTGACTGGAAAAATCCCAATCACCAAAATCGACGACAGTGGATGGCGCCTTTCGGAAGAAGTAACTTTTGTCGATCCAGCAAAATACAAACACATACAGGACTAGATGTCTATGAAATCTTTGTTATATTAGGCGTTGACGATGCCTAATGTGGCTACGCCACATCGCTTTAAACGTGGTGCTGTCCGACATCGCTCCGCTCCGTCGGACTTAAACTAGCTGATAGCCCCTATGTTTAAGTAATCCGGGCAAACGAGTGGATCACAGATTTGCTTGCAAGGGGCTACCGTTCCGACGGGGGTATACAGATTCAAAGAACTGCTCATGTTTGAAAGAAGGAGTCAACTCCTAAGTTTAAGTAATCCGGGCAAACGAGTGGATCACAGATTCGCTTGCAAGGGGCTGCCGTTCCGACGGGGGTATACAGATTCAAAGAACTGCTCATGTTTGAAAGAAGGAGTCAACTCCTAAGTTTAAGTAATCCGGGCAAACGAGTGGAATCTGTGATCCACTCGTTTGCCCGGATTACTTAAACTTAGGAGTTGACTCCTTCTTTCAAACATGAGCAGTTCTTTGAATCTGTATACCCCCGTCGGAACGGCAGCCCCTTGCAAGCGAATCTGTGATCCACTCGTTTGCCTGGATTACTTAAACTTAGGAGTTGACTCCTTCTTTCAAACATGAGCAGTTCTTTGAATCTGTATACCCCCGTCGGAACGGCAGCCCCTTGCAAGCAAATCTGTGATCCACTCGTTTGCCCGGATTACTTAAACTTAGGAGTTGACTCCTTCTTTCAAACATGAGCAGTTCTTTGAATCTGTATACCCCCGTCGGAACGGCAGCCCCTTGCAAGCGAATCTGTGATCCACTCGTTTGCCTGGATTACTTAAACTTAGGAGTTGACTCCTTCTTTCAAACATGAGCAGTTCTTTGAATCTGTATACCCCCGTCGGAACGGCAGCCCCTTGCAAGCAAATCTGTGATCCACTCGTTTGCCCGGATTACTTAAACTTAGGAGTTGACTCCTTCTTTCAAACATGAGCAGTTCTTTGAATCTGTATACCCCCGTCGGAACGGTAGCCCCTTGCAAGCAAATCTGTGATCCACTCGTTTGCCCGGATTACTTAAACATAGGGGCTATCAGCTAGTTTAAGTCCGACGGAGCGGAGCGATGTCGGACAGTACCACGTTTAAAGCGATGTGGCGTAGCCACATTAGGCATCGTCAACGCCTAATATAACAGTGATTTCAATGTATATTTCAAATTATGCCAAACGACCATTATGCCAAATGACCATTATGCCAAACGACCATTATGCCAAATGACCATTATGCCAAATGACCATTATGTCAAATGAACATTATGCCAAACGACCGTATGTGTCACCTACGGTTATGCCAAATGAACATTATGCCAAATGAACTTATGGCAAATGAACTTATGCCAAATGAACTTATGCCAAACGAACTTATGCCAAACGACGTGCTCCCCGTCTCACCCAAGATGCTTAGAGAATAAAAACTCCTTGGTCTCACCGTTGCACTTGACAGTGTGTGCAGTGCTTTATGGTCACACCTATGACCGCGCACCCGGCTTCCCATGAGCGTTTTGGTGGCTCAGAGGCTGTCCTTCCATGTTGCTCAGGGATACATTGCTCCTATACATTTCCATGCATACATGCATACATACGGGCTCACATTCATACATACATGCATACATACATACTATTTGAGGCATGTTTAGAGCGTGTAACGTCGTGTCTGTGTAATCCTATGAAAACGTCTTGGAGTCTACATCATATTGACAAATTCCGTTTCTGTCGCTTCCTAATCTCCTTTTTGTCTCCTACGTCCGAAGCGGATCAATCGACTATTAATTGATATGGTAAACTTACTAGCAGTATTAGTCCTTACTCCCAAATACTTTTTCCTACAACTGTACTATTCATCTCTATCTTATACCAGAATTCGATTATTCCTGTTCTAGTCAATACACGTATTCATTACATTATGGACCAGGCAAACCCTCAATTTTTTCTATTATTTTTATCCTGAGTAACTAGACGAATGAACGCATTTTAGGGTTTTACGAAAAGAATCTGCCCATAAAGGACATAAGAATTATTTATCCACTATTTCCCACAAATTTTGCTCGAACGGATTGTCCACTTTGTTCGACTCGAACAGACCACTCCGACACGAAAGGGCTGCTTATCATTTCTGAGAATCGGTGAGCTTGATCGAGTTAAATAATCGTAAGAAAAAGTCCTGAATAAATAACTATCTCTTTGGTGCCAATCCTGCACTCCTTTCCTGAACTAGCCTCATACCCACGGTCAAAAGAGTTGACAACTAGTAGGATCCACGTGTCCCCCACCCAAGCGAATTGACCAACTTGCAATTAGAAACTAATATCTATCAACCAGCAAAGAAGACTTCCGAACGAATGAGAATGGACCATGCCAGTCGAAGGCCACAAGCCCAGCGCCATCACGTACAGAAATTAAGTTTTATTGGTGCTACTCACAGATTTCATTTCAATGGTAGTAAGTGTCTCATTCTCTCTTGTTAAACTCGCTTATCTCATAGAAGAGATCTCTTTTATCGAACCCTCAATTTCCGTCGGAACACGTATGCCAGACGCTCAAGGAGTTCTACTGGCTCGAATATTAACTATCTGAAGCATATCACGAATAGCACCTGAACATCAGCACTATCAGTGAATCTTCTGGCGAGAACGAACCACAGCGGCACTATACCAACTGACGCGATGCCTGGCAGTTTGTTAAGAGAAAGATGACTACCCAGATTGCAGTTGAAATAGTTGAGACCTACTCATGGATGATACACGTTTGGATGCTGGATCAGTGTCAGAGACGATCGAAGCACGGCGGCAACTGAAACAGCTGCTGACACACGCGGTTGTGTGGCATCCACGTATATGGCACCCCTATCCCATTTGTATTGAACTGACATAAGTCAACATCTCAGCGGGCGCAAAAATTATGGGCCCCACTGACAGTTCAAATAGTTCTGCTCGTTTTGCTCGAAGCTCGATTTTCACTAGTCAGGCATGGTACGGCATGACTCAATCTTTAGTTGTTTGTTAAAAGCGAAAATATAGGACCGCTAACTGATGAAAAGTGTTGTTTTGGACATGTCGGTGAATAACAAAAACTTTATACCATGATGCATCAATAAATCTATCTATCTATCTATCTATATATATAAAAGTCAAAGTTTGTATGTATATGATTTATAGACTCCCAAACGGCTTAACCGATTTCCGTAAAAATTTGCACATAGTAGGTATTTGGTACGGGGCGTGTTTGTGTGCTATTAGTTGGAGATTATCTGCCCGCCAGATGGTGCTTTGGAACAAATTGCGTTTTCCTCCTATTTCGCAGTGTCGCAGCAACGCGCGATGGGTATTAGCTAGTAATTTATAAAACGAACTCTACTTTCACAAAGTTGTGTCGAATGGAATCGATTCTGTTCATTGTGGATCGACCTTAACGTGGCGTTTTAGATGTTGGCTTTGAAATCATGGTGGTGTAGCAGATACCTAGTAGCATCCATGTTCCCTATCAACAAATGGTGTTAAAATTCGACAGTTTTTCGAGCAAATGCCGTTGAAGGAATGCAGAGCGAATAAGGCCATTATGGTCCTGGGTCTGTTCTGGGATGCAGATACACTACCCCTCGTCAACCAAAATAGTATTTGTGGCCGAGACTGATCTTTTCCAATGCAATAAGAAATGGAGAATGTGTGCATGGTTCTTTTGCTTTTGAATCTTGTAAGTGGATCAAAGACAATAGTTCTGCAATGTTCAGAAAACATTGTCCAAGTTCGTACTTTAGGGCGTTTTCGAGTAGTCGGTGTTACTCATTAACAGTCCTAGCACCAAGCCTAAAAAAGCTACGCGGAGCCTCAATCCTCGAAATTAGTTGGAACGCTAGCTTCAAGTTCCTATATCTCCACTATTCTCCCACAGAACCTTAAAATTTTAACCTCAATTGATAACCATAGGTTTATGGATATGATTAGATACATTCAGTTTGAAAATCGGCTAATAATTAGGTAATACTTTCATGGAAATATTTAAGAGATGGCACTGCTTCAGTGGTGGCTATGGTGAATTTAAATGTATGGGAAAGATATTAAAGCTTGGGATTTTGGAGAAACTATAATATTGTGGCTCTAAAATGAATACACATTTGATGCAGAAAAAATATGGGAACAGTTTGTAGAAGTTTATTTAGATACTTACTTGAAAATTTTCAAATAAAATCTAAAAAAAACTGTTTGCGCCCATACATTTTACGCATTGGTTTCCACCAAGAAAAGTTGAAACTCTTTCTCTCACAACTCTCTGTTTCACTCGTTTTGACAGCAGATTCCCTGCTCATCGCAATCGGAATGTTTTCTTTTAGAATTTAAGCGCAAATGTAACAACCGATTCGAAAACCGATTCATTCAGGATGGGTTGTTGCCTTCGGTTGGAATTCCATCATAAATCAGCCCATATTCCAAATCTCATTGCGAATGTAATTTATTGGGATGAGGATATTTTATGGTACGGACATCTATGTGTCGTCATAAAGAAGCTCTAGTTTCATGTATATTGCCACAAGATGTTTAAAATATGGAAAAGCACACCCTATCATATAACGTAAGCAGAAACGACATAAACTACTCAATTGACATAAAAATTCAATTTTTCGTAACATGATTTTTCTTACCCACAAAATGCCCTCTATGTATGCAATACGTTGTGTTGAATCGTAATTTTCGAACCGTGCTGATGTCCCTTCAGAACATGAACATTGCATACATACAGGACATTTTGTGGGTAAAAAGAACTTGTCAAGGAAAAATTGAATTTTCATGTCGTATAATATTAACCGCAACATTGAAATATTATAATATTAATTATAATATTTCAATGTTGCGGTTGCGGCAACTAAGATTGGGAGTTTAATTTTTCGAATCTGTTATAGAATAGTTAAGATATAGCAATACAAATCAGCGCTACAACAAATTTAAAAGCTTGTTACTTAAAATGTTAAAACTTGGTTTTAACAAGCCCATCTTTTTACTACCCTGTACCGATGTACCCTGATACCCTGCTATTAGAGTGCCTATTCAAAACAAATTAGCACCTAACCAATACAACACGCAGCCCCAGCCACAATATAGCGAGAGGAGAATATCAGCAAACCATTGGCTGTCCCGAAACACCTTATATGGATCTCTGAGCAAGTCGAAAGGCGACAATAGTCAGTAACTCAAACCGGCCAAGGCTCATAGTAGGTCAGGGACCTTGTTCATTCATCACCTCGTGGGTGTCTCTGTCTGTTCAGAGAACTCTTGAACTACAGACAATTAAGATCTCGATAATAAATAAAAACAGTGAATTTACCTTTCATTATTCTCCAAAACAATTCGAGTATCCGTTTAAAAACAGCAGCATCCCTCAGCCCCACCAATGCACAGTGGTCCAGATCGCTAATTTAGGAGGAATTTTTACTTTCTGACAAACCTGTATAATTTAGCCGTATCATGTCTTAGGATGAATTTGTGTACTTTAGAAGATGCTTCTTTTTATTGGAATAGTTATTAGGGTGGTTCTAATTTATCTAAAATACGAAAATAAACTTTTTACTGATGAAAGATAGAGCTCCACAGTCTTCCACAAAGTTGTAAAGTAACTTATTTTGAATAAATTTGTTGAACATATTAAAGCTCTATCTCTTTTAGTTTTTGTTATACAAGAAATTTTAAAAAAAAGATTAGGGTGTTCCTGAAAAAAACGTTTTTTTAGTATAACTTTCATATCTTTTACTTTTTGTTAACACAACCTTTGAACAGCTTATTGAAAACTTCAAGCCGAGTATTTTTCTCCAAGACACCGAAGGTCTAACTTTTTTCTTTAAAAAGTTATGGACACTTTTCGTTAAAAAAATAGCCTATTTCAAGGCTCAATATCGCTGATGCGGGCACCTAAAATTGAATTCTGTTTCCACCACATGAAAGACCATACTTATTAGTATATTTGAGCAAAAATTGGCGAATACGATATTTTTTTAAAATTTGCAATTTAGATTTAAAGTTTGTAGTTTTGCAGGTTCAACGCATTAAAGCATTTACACACATATCGTTGTATTATGAAAAAAGCCACTTTCAAATATCATTCTCTCATCGCAGCAAGCTTTGCATAAGTGAAACGACTGTCAAAAAAGGTTTCTGATTTTATTCGTTTTAAATAAAACTAGTAAATATGGATATTAGTCGAAGAGAGTTGGCGAATTTGCTTATTGCTGGTAAAAAGACAGATGAACTGCTTAAGTTCATTACAAGTAGTAATCCAAATGTAAAATTGAGACTTGTTAGTGCTCGGAAGAAAATAAAAATCTTCATGTTGGAATTTAGAAGGTTGTGGATTCGGAGTAAGCGCACGCAAATTCGGTTTGAGCTGGAAAATTTTGTGTGGCTTGAAGGAAAGCTAAGATTCGAAGTCGAAGGTAAAGGTAAAGGCCGAAAGAGGAAACCATTTTCCGAAATATGTCGCAGAGCCAAAATAAAAAGATTAGGAAAGTTGCGCGATAAGTATTCCACGGAAGAACTTGGTTTAGCGTCAGCCGTCAACGCTAATTCTACTGGTTTCCGTTTAGTTGGCAGACAAATCGAACGATTGTCGAAAAGTCCCGTCAGATCTACCGTAGAGAATTTAGGATCTATGGCTGTCCCGATTGCAGAAGCGTTTACTGCGGAGGAGGCACTTAGATTTATTTGTGAAAATGATTTTTCTAAGGCGCAGTACCAAAACATACGCAGCTCAGTTATGCAGAAGGGTTTGGACATTTATCCCGCGTATAATAAAATAGTAGAAGAAAAGAAACTATGCTATCCGATCGGTATGTACTATTCTCAAAGATTCGTCCCTGAATCAACAATTTTTTTCAGGAATTTCTGTTCAGCCTTCTTGTGCGTATGTTCCCCTTCAAGCTCTTGTTAACCATACCGTGGAACGACTCATCTCGTTTCTGAATATTGGAGTTCTACCACTGCATCCTGAGGATAATACGTTTGTTATCTTTAAGTGGGGCTGCGATGGAAGCAGCAACCATTCCCGGTAGGCAACATTATTTTTCTTCTAAACTTTGACTGACAGTCTCTTTTCCACTTGAACATAGATACAAGCAAATGTGCGTTGACGAAGATGAAAATGGAGAACTATTCGAGTATAACGATTCGCATATATTTGCTCTATCTATAGTACCTTTACGTGTAGTTAGTCGCCGGAAAGATGAGTCAAGAGATTGCATTCTTTGGAATAATGATTTTCCATCTTCAGTATCCCTGTGCCGACCAGTAAAATTAATTTTCAAGAAGGAAAATCCTGAACTAACAAAGGATGAAGTTGCCGCGATGAACAAGCAAATCGATGAATTAGTCCCGACTATAGTAAATGTTAATATGCGCAAGATTCCGATTAGTTCAAGCTTCATATTTTCCATGGTTGATACGAAGGTAGTGAATGACGTAACAGGCACACCGTCTCAAGCGTGTTATATATGCAAACGCTCCGGAAAGCGATTGAATGATCCTTTACTGGAAGCCAGCGATCCACCGGATAGTTTATATGTTTTTTCACCTTTACATGCATTAATACGAGCAATGGAGTTACTATTGAATATTGCTTACCGTTTAGCTCTAGCAAAACCGCGTTGGCGCGTAGGCAAAAATACCAGCGAGCTTAAGGAACGACAAATAAAAATTCGACAAGCGTTACGTGACCGTTTAGGTCTTCGTATTAGCGAACCTTTGCCAGGTGGCGGAAATTCTAACGATGGTAACACAGCTCGAAAAATTTTCAGAAACCGAGATGTCGTTGCAGAAGAAACCGGGTTGGACGAAATGTTGCTAGAACGTATGTATGTGCTATTAACAATCATCAACAGCAAATTGGGAATTAACGCGGATGCTTACCGGAGTTACGCCGAAGATACACGATTGCTTTATGTACGCCTGTATGGTTGGTACGCTCTCTCACCAACCGTGCATAAACTCCTGGTCCATGGAGGAAGCATTATTCAACATAACATGCTGCCAGTAGGTATGTGCAGTGAAGAAGTTCAAGAAACCAGGAATAAAAGTATTCGCAGATTCCGAGAATTCCACGCACGCAAATTCGATCGACTCGTCAATCTTGATGACGTTTTCAAGAGACTTCTTGTTTCATCAGATCCTATAATTTCTCTTAAATGTAAACGTCGAATTCAACGAGCACCGCTGGATATACCTGAAAATGCAATGCATCTACTTTTGAATTAATTGGCATTGAATAAATTCTCCTTATATAAATCATAAATTATTGTCATAGCCAAATTATTTTTAATGAACACATTCTGTATTGTTGATATGTAAGCAAAACAGAAAAGGAAATACAAAGGCTTTAGGCAATTTCTTTTATGTCGCTATGCGATAAAATTTAAAACTTTGGTTAGTAAATTTAAAATTACATGCTTAAAAAAAATAATATTTTCCAATTTTTGCTCAAATATACTTAAAAGTATGTTCTTTTCTATGGTTCAATCCGAACTTACTTTTATTTGCCCCAATCAGAGATAATGACATTTGAAAAAGGGCTATTTATGAGTGAAAAGTTTCCATAACTTTTGAAAGTATAAAGTTAGACTTTCAGAGTTATGAAAAAACGTGGATTGAAGTTTTCTAAAAGCTGTTCAAAGGTTGTTTTAACAAAATATAAAATTTCTTTCGAACATTAACAAGTCTCAATTTTACATTTGGATTACTACTTGTAATGAACTTAAGCAGTTCATCTGTCTTTTTACCAGCAATAAGCAAATTCGCCAACTCTCTTCGACTAATATCCATATTTACTAGTTTTATTTAAAACGAATAAAATCAGAAACCTTTTTTGACAGGCGTTTCACTTATGCAAAGCTTGCTGCGATGAGAGAATGATATTTGAAAGTGGCTTTTTTCATAATACAACGATATGTGTGTAAATGCTTTAATGCGTTGAACCTGCAAAACTACAAACTTTAAATCTAAATTGCAAATTTTAAAAAAATATCGTATTCGCCAATTTTTGCTCAAATATACTAATAAGTATGGTCTTTCATGTGGTGGAAACAGAATTCAATTTTAGGTGCCCGCATCAGCGATATTGAGCCTTGAAATAGGCTATTTTTTTAACGAAAAGTGTCCATAACTTTTTAAAGAAAAAAGTTAGACCTTCGGTGTCTTGGAGAAAAATACTCGGCTTGAAGTTTTCAATAAGCTGTTCAAAGGTTGTGTTAACAAAAAGTAAAAGATATGAAAGTTATACTAAAAAAACGTTTTTTTCAGGAACACCCTAATCTTTTTTTTTAAATTTCTTGTATAACAAAAACTAAAAGAGATAGAGCTTTAATATGTTCAACAAATTTATTCAAAATAAGTTACTTTACAACTTTGTGGAAGACTGTGGAGCTCTATCTTTCATCAGTAAAAAGTTTATTTTCGTATTTTAGATAAATTAGAACCACCCTAATAACTATTCCAATAAAAAGAAGCATCTTCTAAAGTACACAAATTCATCCTAAGACATGATACGGCTAAATTATACAGGTTTGTCAGAAAGTAAAAATTCCTCCTAAATTAGCGATCTGGACCACTGTGCAATGCAAGCATTTTAGTTTCTGCCTTGCCACGAAAAGTTCCCACTTTTTTCGTATCGACGATGTTCTGCTGCAGTAAACACATATCGCCTGCGCTTCCCCCTTTTCACCGTGAATTGCGAATGGATTCACAAACTGGACGGTTGGCTGATTCAGTTCACACACAGCGAATGTTCAGTTCTTGAAAAGTGTTACCGATACAGTCATACGGGAGGGGGTCTGAGGCGACACTTATCTACCTGCTGAACGAATACTGTGAAGAGGAATACTCGGTTTTGCACAATGTATGTTTTCAGCGCATCCCTGAGGGTTAGTGGCATCATGTTCAGTGTGCGCAGAGAAAAGGGCAAACATATGCATTCATTATGTTTTTCTCGACCCGTTATATTTGACATTAGAGTTGAATTTTTAACGAAGTCCATTCTGCATTTCTGCATGCTTGTTTTTTAGTCTGTATATCGCTACGTCCAACGTTAGAATAATCTACCCTGCAGGGCGTATACAGTTTAAAGTGAAATTTTTCCATTTCTATATTTTGGAGGATTAGTAGACGGAAACCTACGTTCTACAAAATCAACTATCGACGTAATCAAAACCTCAGCTCAAGCAAAGCAAATCGCTTTCTCCTATCTGGACAGTTCTATTGAAGGACACTCCCGCAGTGTAAAAGCGCAGCTTCAGATAGGCACCGGGCGCCAGCAAGAAAAAAATCTCCCGAGAACACCTCGTGCTAATCACGTTTTCTACCAGGTGATAAGAAACCTCACCATTCAACAGCAACCGCACCAATTACGCATTCAGCGTATCATTTTGCAACAGAAACGATTCACATCAGAATCAACCTTCGACCGGATAGCTGTACGTAATGCACCGTCGTGCCACTTCATCCTCCCGGTAATCTCACGTTGTGGGCTGTATATACGCGCTCGTCAGCAGCGGCGCGACACGCACACAATTATAAACAAAGCGGAACACTACGATGCGGAGCGGTTCGATTCGATGTGTGAGATGACACTGATGGGGCTAGTGTGACCAACTTTGAACACCAACAACGAGTGGAGCCGGCCAATAAAAGCAAGCCACACACAAGAACACCGCATGAACTGGCCCCTCGAATGATGAAATTATACAATCGAAATCAGCTGCAAGGGACAGGGTAATTTTCCGCCGGAGATTCACTATTCAACCTACTGTAAATCAAAGTGTCCGACCGCTAGAAAATCCAGGAAAAATCGATAACGAACGGGAATTTTCTCGAAACAATTCTAGGTTATGTTGCCCCTTTTGAGGAATCTTCAGATGGCAACCTCTTCAAATAATCGATAATGGAACGGATCGACCTTACCAGGTTCTGGTGCAAGTTTTGCAGCAACTTTTTCTTCTTAAAACTCGGATTTGACCACCCAGCAACGGAACAAAATGAATCAATTCCTTTTACATAATCTTCACGCAATGAAGAACCTAAGAACTAATCATACGATAAAAAAGGGAAACATGTGTACTTACGGTGTGGCCCGCAAGCTGTAATCGTTGGCTATCGTTTCGATACCGCCAGCCTTTGCTACGGCAACGTAACAGGACTCGTTACCAAAATCTATTCCAATCACAGACATTTTGCTGTTTCCGCTATATTCAATTTAGGGCTAAGCAAAATTTCCAGCTTTCTTCGTTCACAATGAAAATGGAAAGAATTTGCAGCCGACTGACACTTCTTGATTCGACTGAGTTATGGGGTTTCTTTCCACGGCAGTCAGAAAAAAACACTTTCAAACCCACCAAAAATTCTTCTGGTTCACCGTGCAATTACACTTTTGAATGCGAATTTCTTTATTTTTCAAGAAAATGCTTTTTCTCGAACTAAACTGCGAAAATGTGACTTTCGTTTAATTTCACTCGCGTAACGGCGACAAATGCCGATCTTTACTTTGCCGTAGGTAAAATATAACTGATGACTTCGCAGTCTTCGTTCGCCCAGATGCGGTTTCTCGAAATTCTCGAAAGTTCCCGAAACATCGGTGACAGTTCGACAATGCAGGTGCGTTCAATGCGCTGGCAAAATTGCGTAAAGAGAAGTGCGTTCAATGCATAGCAAATGGTACACTGAAAATAATCGACACGACAAAAAACCATATGCAATTAAACATCACTTTCATGTGACAAATACAAATAAATAATAAATAATTTGTATTTGCATGTCCGTTCTTATGTTCAAAACAGAGATGCCAGATTTGAAGATTTGTCTTCATTTTGAGGACATTTGAAATGTTGTGAAGACTTGTTTTTCATTTTGAAGACAATATTTTCGGATGTTGACTGATTTCTGCAGAATTCTGGCCTAAAATCAATAACCGTTGAAGACAAATGACGACATTTTTTATGAAATGTGAAGACATTTGAAAAGTATACCTGGTATCCCTGGTTCAAAAGTACAGTCGTGATTCACTGGTTGGGCCACAGCCAGAATTTGATTCGTTAGTTGGACCGATTGACAAATGTCAAAAACTCTCCAAAGAAGAAATTAGTAGTGTAAAAGATTGTTAGATAGATTGTCAAAGTAATTTTGACATAAGATTTTGACGTTCAGATGCTTTTTAGTTGGACGATGGTCCAACTAGCGGACGTCCAACTAAAAAGCGGTTCAGTTAAAAAGTGTTCAACCAGCGAATCACGACTGTAAAAGAAATGATTTCCCTTTGAATTTTTCATGGATATCCATTAAAACGCATCCCGAATAGAAATGTACAATAACAAACCACTGTGTACAGTAAGTTCTAGTGTTATGCTACAATACAAAAACAATAAACTTTAATGTAAAATCAACTTTTACAGTAAAAAAGAGGAATGGTTATGTATCTTAACATTTAAAAAATCAATTTTTCTCTATCCAGCTTTTTACGTGCCATAATGGCGGTCTAAATTGTTCAGTTCGTAATACGTTTAATTGCCCTTTTTTGACAATAACCGTTTACGCCAGCTTGACAGCAACGCCCAGTTGAAGATGTCGGGCGTTCATTGAATAAACATCCAACCCATTGGACTGACGTAGGATGACTTAATCTCGCTGGGCGGTTGACGTAAACGATTATTGTCAAAAAAGGGCCATTAAACGTATTACGAACTGAACAATTTAGACCGCCATTATGGCACGTAAAAAGCTGGATACATTTTTTTCTTGAAAACAGTTAAATTTAATGTGATCAGATTGTTGCTGAACAGTTGTTACATGAAATTGTTGATTGTTACATGAAATTTTATTGTAAATCTACTGCGAGAGCTCTGCGTCGAACATTGTTGAAACAGTAATAACGATAATATTTAATATTTTATGATTGTTTGAAGGACAAATGCTATTGTAAAATTCTATTCTGGATTTCATGAGGGTGTTTCAAATTAAATTCAAACAAATTCCACGAGAACACAACATATTTATCCATAGAATGCTCATTGCCATGCTTTTGAGTCGTATAGTATGAACTTTCACCCATGACTTTCGCATGAAAAACATGTATTGAGTTCTTGTCGACCGGCCTCACGAACACTAATGCAGTTTTCTGGTTGAAAACAATCCCATTTACTTTTGCCGTCTTTGTTTATTATTTTCCACCAGCTTGTGATGTAGTATTTCTGTTATGTGGCGTGTACGTATATGAGCCGTAGAAAAGTCTATAGTGCATTTCCACATGTAAAACAATTGATTTCACCCGGAGTGCGAATACAGTGACTGACGACACTGTCAAAATTGGAACAATGATTATATGTCAGTGTCATTCCAAACGAGTCAAGTCCATGTATTTGAGAGGTCGTTTGTTCGTTTGGAATATTACTGACGGAAAATCATCACTCTCCTTACATAAACTCTGTTTTCACTGATTCTTCTGCCAACGAAAGCTATAAGCAAATACAAATATTGGATTCCGAATCAAATTCCGAATGGTTTGACCGGATCGAACCGAAAAGATCGGATGCAAAAATCGATTTTTCAATCTAAATCGATCGCATCGACATCGCCTATTCCTAATTTTGTTTCGTGATGCCAGATTTGCAGACATGTCTGCAAATTCGCAGACTTTTAATTTTAGCTGCGTATTTTTTCGATGACGCAGATATTTGCAGATTTTTTAATTTGGTTGCAGATATTTACAGTTTTTTTTAGTTTGGTTGCAGATATTTACAGATTTTTGAAAATAAAGGCCTTTGGTTACATTAGTTTCAAATTACAGTTTTATCTACTTTAGGCATTTTTGGTACTTCTCAGACTTTGAAAAATATTGCAGACATTTGAAAAAAGTATCTGGCATCTTTGACTGTCTCTATAACCGCACGACGCTCTGCACAGGGTGGCCAGACCTACCGATTTATCGGTACCCACTGAGACGTCCAAAAAATTGTTTCAAAATCGTTCAACACGGGTCCAACGATGGACGTTTGTTGAACGGTTATTTGGACGTCGTCCAAATTGGTCCAACGAATGTCCTTCATTGGACGATTTTGAAACCAACCGTTCTTAGAGGGTAGTCCTACCGATTTTGGTCTTCCCTACCGATTCACAGACGACCAAGGCAAAACTACCGATATTTTGTTAGTCCTACCGAAAACTACCGATTTTTATTGATTTTGGACACATCCTACTCAACATTCATTTTTTTTGTTGGATTTGGTCTGAGATCTGTGTTGTCAGTATTTTACAATTCTATGTCAATACTACGTTTTTGGGACAACAACCCGGCCTACCGATAACTACCGATAAACTTTTAGTGACCCTACCGATATTAAGGAATTCTATCTGGCCACCCTGGCTCTGCAGTATGCAATGCAATTATAGGTTATGTTGCAATCGGTTCGCAAATCTTTGAACTCTCGAATTCGTTGTGATATTTAAGTCGTATAGAATCATGAAAAACAAGAGACCGGTCAAGATTTCCAACTTATCGGAACGATTGGTGTTGGCAGCAGCAAGTGACAGAAACTGTATTTGCCACCGAGTGGCAACAACTGTGTTGTGCACAAAATGCCACTTCGCTTCGTTTGGAAGAATTCAGAAACCGTGTCCTTCCCATCCAAATGTAAGTTTCTCCGATTAGTTCCGTATTACCGCTTGCATGTACGTAAAATTTTCTTTCTCTTTTCAATATTTGGATTTTTTTGACAGGTTTTCTATTTAATGGATTTCCAACACTGTCCGAAATGCAAACAAAATGTTCGATATCTGGAGGAAGCCACGAACATTGCAAAGTTTGCTCCTAGTTCGGGGAATACCATTCATATATGAATTTTATTTCTGTCCATGCGAAGATATCAAATTAACATTTTTTTTTGTTTTTACGTTATGCTATGCCGAGGTAGTGCAATAAAAAGGATTTCGCAACTAGTTATAGTGTAGCACCGGCTACAAGCGTGTAGTGCACTGCCAAAAACGAAAATGCCGCAAATTTTGCATTGAATGCTCATTTATTTTCGAATCAAATTTATTAAATCATGCTACATTAAATAATTCGTTAATTAACTAGATTGAGAACCAGCCGGGCGTTCCAGGTCTATGTTTGTTCTTGTCCAAGTATTTTTTGTAATTCCTTTTGGTTTCATCCAAGGATTTTTTGTCCTCTTCCTGTTGTTCTTTGGCTGATTCAGGGAAAAGGTTTGGAAATTCAAATGTCATATCCTTGGGCTGAAAAAAAATTTGTAAATGTGAATGTGAATTTGAGCACCAACGGTAATGCTATATCTGCATTACGACGGATGTGATTCGCATACTTCATAACGAATCAGATTTGTTCGAAAAATCAATCCGTCGTAATGCAGAAGAAAGCCGGTTACCTACCAATGTGACATAGGCCATCTTGGTATCTTCATTTTTGGTGACGTAACCCATTACAGAATCCCGCTTAGTAGGGCCTAGTGCTATCCTGGTGCGAACATCCACCACCGGAATGTTGTATATCTTCTGAAGGTAGTTTTTCACATCGTACTTGGTCATCTCCATTGAACAGGCAAACTGAACCACGTTAGGAGGTTGTTCGTGCTCGGGCCGAACCAGTTTCAGCCAAAAGTTGGGCAGGAATACACGCAACTGGGGGTTGCCTCGCTGGTATATTGGGTACCAACGGGTGGACATTCTAAGTTGAAGAAAAACACTCGTAGGCTAATATAAGCTGTTTTAATCTAAATTGGAAAATGCCGAAAGTTTAATGAATAATATTTTGCTGAATAACAAAACAATCTGTTTTTGATGAGAACTTTGACAGGAATTGAGTGGCATAACATTTAGTCCGAATGGGATTTTTCTTTGAGTTCGACGGAAACTGCGCTACTTTATTTTAAATACACTGTAAAGTGCAATAAAGCAATTATTAACATTTCCCGAACAGATTATTGAATATTTTTTGTGGGGCAATAAAATAACAATTACATGAATTTTATTGTAATTCTACTGAAAGAAATGTGTGATGAACAATGTTGGAACAGTAGTAACCATAATTACTTTGTGTAATGATTGTATTTGGAGTCAACATTTTTAAATTATATTCCGTATTTTGTGTATTCGGGTTTTTAGCCCATTCATACCCATGTTGTTTGTGGACAACAAAGTTTTTAAATAGCTATAACTTTTGATTAAGGCAACATTTGCTCACAAACACAAGTAAAGCTAATAAATATGACTATTGCCTTTCAGCTCTAGAACTGAAGTTATTGCAATTAGTCTGATTGGATTCCTATGAAGCAGTGCTGCCAGGAACAGCTTACGTTGACGACGGAAAATGAATTTTTCATATATCTTCGTTATGTTGTAATATTATTGAAAATTGATAAAACTTATCAATTTAGACTGTCTTTGGCTACATTTTCCACGCAATTGGACTATTGTAAATATTCTAGGAGAATTGTATTGAGCATTGGAAGATAAAAATTGAGCAGCTTCTAGCACTGCGAGGGAAGCACCTATCTTTATGAAAAGAGGCCTTTCGTGTTTCTTGACCACACCGTTTACAAGGAAAAATAGTTTTGAAACTCTGCATGCACTAGAAAAAAGTTGGGCATGAAAGGGTTAACCTTGTTTTAAACTGGATCGCTTTTTAGTTAGACCATTATCGGAAATCAAAGCAATAAAATGACAATTTTTTTTCAACTACTTCAATCAAGAAATGTTAAATTCGTTTACAGTACCGACGTTAATGTTTGAAAAATTAAATTTATGATTTTTTTTGTAACCATTCAAGCAAAGCAAATATTCGCCGCCACCACAGCATATCCGAAAATAGAGACATGTTATGTTTATTTATTTGGGTTTTAACCTAACCAGTCATTCATCCTTAAACTAGAGGTATGTTATCCATTTAGAAGTATCTCAAACGCTTATTCTTGAAAAGAGCGATACTAGCAGATTTGGTTTCATTATCGATTTAAAAATTGTTTGTTTTGGCATTATAGATTGCATGATTTAATCTACGACACGACCTGAAACTTCCTCATAGAAAATCCTCCCAATTTTCCCACCAACTAAATCGGCTTGCGTCGGCGTAATCGGCCTACTATGCAACCAACTAATCGACCACTTGTTTCATGGACTCTTATGGGAGTTTAACATGGGCGCCTACACACACATTGGTAAAAATAAGAGTGTTCCGCTTTTAGCAAAAACAACCAACGCCTAGTATTAGGTTGAAAGTGAAATTTTTAATTAGTCAATAATAATCAAAATAAAACTTTTATTTTCAAACTAAGAGTATGCGTTGCACTATGGTCCCAAAGCTGTATTTAGGAAGACAAAACTGTTTGCGTCTAAACCGTTAGTTTTAGATATATAGTATCTTCGGCAAACTTTGTTAGTACTTTCTTGCCGATTTTTTTATATTAGTTGAATTAGGGTGGTCCTTGTGGTTAGGGTGTATCAACTTCTTTGATATGTAAAATTCAGCTACATAATGTTCTACAAAGTTATAAATCAATCAAATTGAAGCAACTTTCCTTAAGAAACTATGTGGCTATATCTAATGGTTCATGAGCTATGATTTTTGCAATATTTAAGGTGGAGTGGCTCTTTAAAAATTGGTTTTCTATTAATATCTTTTTATGTGTTAATTTCTCGCAAATACCTTGTTCTAGAGGTTTTTAGAACTTTTGTAAATACACATTTTTGCCGAAGCAATGAAGTTTCTATCTCTTTTGTTTGCATAGTTACAGGCGATTTTCAGAACATAAATGGTTTTTTTCAAAGCTATATATCTTCCAACATTGCAAATGGATTTTCAATCTTTTAATTTCATTTGAAAGATCGGAACTTTTGTAGTTTTTGGTGAAAAAATTGCGGGAGCATTATTTCTGTAAAAAAAATAATTAATTTTTGAAAATGGTGTATTTTTCAACAAAAATCGTTCATAACTTTTCAAATAGACGAGATAATAACTTTGTTACTTCAGCAAAAATATTCGCCATACCAAGTTCTAAAAGTGCTGCAAACAAAGTATTTACGATAAATCAATGTATGAAGTGACAAATGAGAAATAGTGATGTTAAGTGGTCACGTTTTCAACGTTCAATCTCTTATGGTAAAATCATAATGGGACCATAGTGCGTTGGTTGTTTTTTGCTAAGAGCGAAAAAGTTATATTACCAACATTTTTTTCTGTGTGTACCGACGCGACAACCGATTGAATATGACGGAATCTGTTGAAATCGGTCTATTTCAACGTTTTAAATCGGTAGATTAGTTGGTAGTTTAAAACTGGAACTAGATTTACACAGATAAATCTGGCGATTAATATGCTGACGTAAATTGCTTACCGACGAAACCCAACGTATTTCGTTAATTAATCGGCCGACCTCGAAGCACCCGATTTCGTCGGTCGAATGGGAAATTTTACAACTGTCAAATTTTCTATGGGGTTAGTGAAACATTAGTGAAAGTGTCCGAGTTATTTCCCGCCAGTTACCAATACTCTCGAGTAGCTGAGAATAATGCCGTTCTTCATTGAAACATCCCGAGGCAGTGGGTTTCACTGGTGTAGCAGGCCACTGGACGTTTTACCACTTTCGCTAATAAGTGCAACACTTTCAATAAATTATAAATTATTATAAAAATATAATGTTTTTGTAAAATTATAAACTAATTATAATTTTATACACCTATACATTCAACAACTTTCGAACTTATATTCGAACTTATTCTCAGTGTGCGGTGAATTTATGTGTGTTGTTTTTTTTATTGTTGACAATGTTAAATTGAAAAAAAAATCGCAATCCGCTTCAAAATAATTTCATCCGGAACCGATCTAATTGCATATGACGTAGAAGAATACTTACGGAACAGCAGGTAAACCAACTATTATATTAATCTGCAAGCCAATCTTACTATTTTTCCCTTCTTCCAGAATGTTAAACAAACATTCTAAGGATCACAAAGAAATTTAATCTACATACGGAATTCCATCCGGAATGTGCGCACTTCGTTTCGACCAACTTCAATTGGAAAATATTCCTGTAGAACTTTCACGGCAAGTTTGAAAATGTAGCGTTGAAGGCAAAGGCACTCGGATGCGTTTCTGGAGGTTTTCTCGTAGCAATATTGCTGCAGTACAGACAGGTTCGTTGCCACGGGGGATGTTTCAACCTGTACCAGGATGCGGAAGTAATACTTGGGCCAACAGGATGTGGAGCAATACATGCTCTGGTCGAACGGCGCGTGAAGTTTTTTAACGGACATCATAATTTTGTAACGTAATCATGTTTTGCCTGACTTGGGGAAACCAACATAAACTCCAGTTCTGTGTTGATATGGATCATATGATTAAGAATAAATAGTGTTTGAAAGAGTCGAAGAAAGTTTTATTTATTCATTGTTTATTCGTTACACCCGTTTATTAGGACACATCATAATGTAATGCCCCGGATAGTTGTGTAAAAATTTAGTTTTAGGAACATCATGAGAGAAAGGATTGCCTTAATGCACGTGAAACATTTCTACCGTCCGCGCAGTGGCGATAACTGCTTTCGATTTGGTAAACTGCCGAGACGAACAGGTACTCTCCCGCTCGATGAATCGCAATCGAGGTCCTTTGGTTGACGAGGATCAATTTGTAGAATTACATCTTCTGAAGAATATCGCGCATCATTTGTTTCCATTTATTTTTTTCATCGAGCCGGGAAACTATCGAATAAGACGAATCTTTTCCCACTGAATCTAGGCGATTTTCGATGTTGTCTCACGAGAATGAAGAAAAAATTGCCGCAAAAATCAAGAAAAAATAGGAAAACACAAGATTTCTTACCAAAGTGGCCGGACGGCACAAGAGATGGTTTCTTTTGTGAAACTTCATTGGCAGTTTTTTTTCTATTGATATCTATCCCTGATCCAGGTAGTGTAATTTTGCGCTCTTGGAACACCCGTCATGATTGGATCTAAAATAAAATCTATTAGTCACGGTACTAGAAGCATGGACGAGATACTAACGGGAAACAACCGATTTTGGTGTGGAACTCTGTGTTACCGGAACTGCTGCCACTGGCACATAAGTGTTACAATTATTGTTTCTGTGTTCTCTTTCTTCCGGTAGGAAGAATACCTTTTCTCGTGCAATTTGCTTGTTGAAAACTTTGAGGGACGAAAGATCGCTATATCGGCCATTGTGGTGATCCCCATTACGCGCAGGTTGTTGACATCCCTCAGTATGTCCATTTGCTAGGGTGAATGCGTTTGATCTGCGACTGTTTGAATTTTTATCGTGCATGCTTCAAAAACGATCGAAGGAAATCGGGGTGTTAGTATGTCTCAGACAGCAACTAAAAATATCAAAAAGTCATTAGGCTGTTTTTATGTTAACAAATATCTCACCCCGGTGCTACAGCCACAACGCCGTAGTGAACTGAATTACTGTCAATTCAATAGTGATGCCTCCTGCTTGCGGTGCTCCCGAACTGTATTGTATAGGCAGTGTAGCTGTAGCGTCAAACCTTGTGGCAGAATCGTCGTTTTAACGTTATTGCTACCGACCGGTCGGATGATGGAACATCTTGAATTTCTCCTACTGCTGTGAAATGTTGACTAAAGGCGCTGGAATAATGGTTGTTTGCTGCTGTTGTTGCGGTTGGGAGGGTTGAATCACTACCGATGTTAAGAGATGCTGTAAATAACTGATTAGAAACAAGACTGGGATTTGCCAAAGCCGCGTTTTTCTATCTGGCTCCGCTTTCACTATACCAGGATAAGTTGTAATTCTTGCTGGCTCTAGTTAGTACCCGGCAGATACAAACTAAACCAGCAAGAATTATGAATAAATATTTGTCTACTTACCACTTCTCATTGATTCAATCCCATTTTTTCATTGTTTACAATCGCACGCGTAACTAAGCTGAGTACGATGGTAACGGTTGTTCGAATTTATTTTTCGAACGTTCAAAAATTCGAATGCGTTTATAACTTTTATAGATAATTATAAATAAATATAGATCGATATAAACAATATAAAACCAGGTGATATATTTTTATAAAAGAGTGTCACGCCCTCGGCAACACCAGTTCATTCCAATGCCTCGGTGTTTGTCAATAGAAAACGGCATAAGTGTGTGGAATAGGGTTGCAAGTTAGGTAAACAGGCAATTATAAATGTAGCTCAAAATGCTGATCGAACTATTTGAGATATACCCTCATTTCAACAACCGAGTCAGTTAGACGTCAAATCTGACATCCGTTCTGTGCATTCTGTACCTATCTGGTTCATTAGCTAAAATTTTGTGAGTAAAATTTTCAAATTCCGTAATAATTCTATAGTATTATTTAGTTCTCTCTTTAAATTAGTAATGCATGCTTACACGTGTTCTAGAAACAGTGATACTCAATAAGTGAAAGCAATGTCACTAAATTTGCACGATCAAATTTGGTTATATAATTATTTTGAATAACACCTTTTCATGTTACTCTTCCAGCCTGGGGTATTCTCGCGATCTACTAACGAGAACCGAACACAATGGGTCACGGATTCGGTGAGCTGGCCAAGGTGCGTGGCATTGTCGTCCACAAAATTTCACCATTCGAGCAGAAGGCCTTTGCTAACTACTGGAGCAAAACGATCCCGAATACTCTGCGACGGATCAGGTCGCAAATTTTCATCGTAACACCGCGTAAGATATGTCGAGAAAGAGCAGCAATATCGATATAATGTTGATTAATCTGTTTCTTGCAGCATTCATCGTGGGATACCTCGTGTACAACTATGTGGAAAATTTACACACCCAGCTGTCCCGTAAGAATCCAGCTGATTTCGAGAATGATGTCTGAGAAGCGGGCGAATCATGTAAATCATGTAAAAATACTGCTTAGCTGAAATAAACCAAGAATGCGAATAAGGTAATACTAGTGTTTTATTTCGTTTGTCGTTTCGATTTGGTACGGGATCCAGATTCGTCATTCACTTGAAATCCATCGCATGCCATTTTTGTTTGAACCCCAAAACTGAGTCAGGTTACAAACCCAACCACTGCCAGTTCAAGTACGGAACTTGCGGTTAGAACTTGACTCAGTTTTGCCTCAAGCAAAAATCAGTCGTCTCGAGGTTCCGTTGTATACGTCTATATGTGCGTACTAATTGCAATCTACCCAGCCCCACAATCGGTTATCATGGTAACTAGCGCGTACTCAAATGAGTTCAAACGGTCGCCGTCGAGACGATTGTTTGTTTTCTCTAGAAATAAAACCACACAGTTGAAGCAAAAATTTATGTCACGTGTATGCTGAAAAATGTAAAGCTCCGGTAAAGTTGGGTCAGATTGATTGACAAATCGCATATGTAGCTCGTCAAAAAACTTTCACTGATTTGTGCATGCTTCCCGTGTGAGCCGGACCCGAATCGCGCAAAAATAACTAGGTCACTCGTTTTGCAGCTACTCTAAATAGCAAAGGTAAGGACTGATTTATTCACGAAGTGATACATAATATGTCTATGTTTTTACGTCGGAAGATTTACCACAAACAACTGTCGGAATTCAGGCCATTGCGTGACTTTCCCCGTTAGGAGCAGAAAACGCAACAGGATTCATCAAGGCTACTGAGTACCTATATCCTGTTATATCTTATAATTCTCGTAATACGGAGCTCCCAGCCATGGATAGGATAACGACTGCGGATCCGAAGCGCGTGTCAACGAATCTTGCCACAATGTACGGAAGGTAGGTTGTGGGAGGTGAGCTGCAACGAGCAGTTGAATATTTGTGGGATCGGTTTGCCATTCCTAGTGGCACAGGTCGTATATGTTTATTTATGTACTTTCAATCATTATCTTATTGCTTTGATTCACAAGCGCATGCATCGATTTTGCAATATTAGTTCGAAAGCAGGTAGGTAGGTCTTTGATTTCGCTTGGCACAGTTAGCGGGTGCCATTCGAATGGGACTGACCTGCCTCGGTTAGAATTAGATGACTACTAAATTGCCAAAGAAAATGCGACGAGGTGCTCAATGAAACTATTAACACATTTACCTTAAACTGTTTTGAACTATCTCAAGAATCGCTCCAGGTCACGAACGAATGAAGATATGCTTTTGCACGGATTTGGACAAATCGGTACTCATCAGCAACTTTGAGAAACGCGGCTGGGTGCAGGTTTCAGCCGATGACGATTGGAATTATTACTGGGCAGGAACGGGCACGTGTCGAAATATTTTTAGCGTGGACAGTGGCTACCGAATGCACGATAACCAGCTGATCAACCACTTTCCCAATCATTACGAGCTGTCGCGGAAGGATTTACTGGTGAAGAATATCAAACGCTATCGGAAGGATCTGGAACGGGATGGGAATCCACTGGCGGAGAAAACGGAAGCCAATATGCCGGGGGGATCGAAATATTTGTATTTGGATTTTATTCCCATTACCTTCGTACTGCCGGCCGATTATAACATGTTTGTTGAGGAGTACCGTAAAAACCCGCAAAGCACATGGATTATGAAGCCATGCGGAAAATCTCAAGGAGCAGGTATTTTTCTAATCAACAAACTATCCAAGTTGAAACGGTGGTCCAGGGAGGCGAAGACCTCATTTCATCCACAGATTGGGAAGGAGAGCTACGTTATTTCAAGGTAGGTTTGATGGGTGTTTGTGATTCGAAGACTAGGTTTGTTGCTTGGTCTGAGGGGTTCTTTAAAATATTTCTTTTGGTTAAGCAGTGTGAGAAGTTGAACGAAAATTACGCTTTTGTACTGTACAGAATAAAATTCAAATTTCGCACTTTTTGCTCGAAAATAGTTTCATAGTTCTGGATTATAATGAATGAATGAAGCGTGTAGGATTAGTCTGAGTAACGGAAAAGTTGATATTTTAAATCAGCTCACAAGTTTTTCTAAGTCAGTACAGTAAATTACCCAGTCTTAGCACCCAACAACGAAACTAGTTGCGGAAAGAATAGAAAATTGTATTGTTTTGTTTATTTGAACTTTAACCTCGATGGGTCTTTCGCCCTTACAGAATGTAGATAATAGAACAAACAGAATTGAAACACCATGCGTACTCAGGAAGCACTTAAAGCAAGAATTATATTCACCTTATAACAGCTTTTCGATGTTTATAGCATGCAAGCTATACAAGCTTTATAAATGTCTATATGTTTTAAACGAGCTTTGCAAATGCTTATAAACACTACGAAATTCAAGCATTAAAACAGACCGTATATGGGTAAATGAAGCTTTACCTGGCTTAACTGTAGAGCTTATAAACCCTGTAGCTATGCTGCCCATAATCGCAAGTCAGTCCCATGTTCCATTAGATTCCCTATCTACATGGGACTGACGCAATTATAGGCAGTATAAGCCATATACGTTTGTCACCGATGCCATTTTAATGCCTGTTATGGTTGACATTTCCATTACACTAAAACAATAAATTCCAAATCAAAACAAATATGATATGAGGCACATTGTAAGCATAAGAAACCTTACTAGCTCCCAAAGTTTGGGCATGTCGTAAACAAATTAAAGGGCACAAAGCATTCGAGCTATAACATGATATGGTACATTGTAATATTTAGTATACAACTAATAATTTAAAAAAGGTATGATCAAAACCATGCGCCTAATTATAAGTGTAATCACAACAGAAATATTTCAGTACAAGAACGGTAAATATCAGATTAGCCAACGCCCAAATGGATTAAACGGCAAACGCGCTGGAGCAAAGTAACCCCCAAATCTTCTAAAGGCAGAAATTTGAGCTTGAAACATACGCCGCGGCGCTTCGATTGGCCAGCAATTGCTATACGCGACTTGTGTGCAAACTTGGATACAATTGTGACTCATGCATGTGAACCTGTATGCGATGGTAATTTTCAACGTATTTTCATTTAAATGTTTACACAGGTTTTTCGGAAAAGTTTGTTCCAGCTTATATGTTTGTTCTCTGTGGTAACGCCACGTTGCATATATACTCGTCCAGACCTGAAGCTGTAATGGTTGCGCAGACGATTTGAACTGTCTCCCAAACAGGGTTTTAAGCGTCGCTATAATCCCCGGTAAGTTGGCAGGATGCAACAGACGACAACGTACCGTTTCCAATGCCTTTTCCTTGATGCTTCGTTGATGTCGAAGAATGTTTTCTTCGTCACCATATCCACAAATTCTGGTAACTTGCTAGGAAAATCGTCCACTCTTCTGTGTTCCCGGAAAATATGGGAAGCTCCTTGTTGACAGCTTAATGCGCTAAAATCTGGCCTCGACTTAGCGAAGAAACACCGAAGAAACCGCTACCAATCGGTTGGAATGCTGTCGCCTGAGGATTCAGTCCGTTGCCACCGGCTGCACCTTCGCCGAACATCGCATGCCTTTGTAAAAGTTGGCTCCATATGCTTCTTCTCTAATGCCTGCTGCTTCTCCAGCAAAATCAATTGCTGTGCTAGAGCGTCACCGCCCTGGCGCACCTCGTATATATTAATTTGTGACAGTGGATTTTCCGCCGAACTTGCTGTCGGTCCGGTTCCCAACACCCATGACAACGGCTGATTTCCGATCACCCCTGTCGTTAATCCCCCGCTGGCCACCTGCCGTGGCTGATGTTCCGTAGATCTTGCTGTAAATCTACTGCCTAACAATTGCGGATTTTAGATACCAGTCGATCTGCACATCAATCGAAAATCCCATCAGTACGGCGCACAGTGGCCGGAGGCTGGCCAAAACCTCAAAAATTTATTTTTGAAATATTGATATTTTATATTTTTCCTAAATTTCTCATGTATTGAATGATGTAAATTCGAAATTTTATGATAATTGGATAAGAACACGATTTTTAACACGAGTTTAAATGTACCAAAGTCAAGATTTTTTAATGATTTTCATTTCCGAAACTACCATTGCTCTGTCACTTCAAATGCATGTTGCTCTTTTGATTTTGGTTCAATTTTAGCACAACTATTTTCATTATGTAGAGGAACTAAAGAACATGGTTAGTGAGTAAAATACATTTGGTAAATTTGCTAGCAACTATGACTTTTTAATTTAAATATGTTTAAGGTGGTCAGATCAAAAATACTTTGTTCACTAATGTATTCTGTACAAATTTCGGAATCATTTCGGAACGGTCACATAGTATACATTCTATGTGAAATTACCTCTACTTTTCGAATATCATGGTCCCGTTCTGCGCCTAGGTGCGCAAAAAGGTTTAAGGAGATTTTGAAGCTTTGTTGCTGATATGGAGACACATGGTGTTTTGTGTAAAATAGTTCGACAATCTACAGTAAACCAACACGTTCAACAATGGTTTTTAAGTAGTGTTCTTCATTTTTTATGATATTGTTGACATTGGTGAACAGTAACGGAAAATCTATCATGAAAACGGGATCATAGTTATAAGAAAGGTTCAATGGCACTGTATGGAAAAATGCATTGAATATTTTACGACCTTCGACATCAAAAATGAGCTCAGCACCTCAAAATTAGCTTAAATTGTGATTTTCAGCCAAATTAGGTAACATTTGAGGTTTTGTCCGACTTTTGTTTGAAGAGCCGCCACTGTGCGCCGCCAGGTGGCAGGTTGCTACTTGCTGTTGTCATTTCAAAGCGACAGTTTTAATTCTTACACAAGTTGAAAACTTTACTTGTATGTCAGTTCTCAGTGGCGTCACTCCAAGAACTGACGGAAAGATTGCCGTCAACTATTAGACTGAACTGGGGGTACCATCGACAAGGAAGGACTGAACAAGGTCACTCTTTTGGAGTTCAGACTCTGGCTCGGGAAGTTAGTTGAAGTAGCGATGCCATCTCTGAACACCTCGAAACCAGAGAGACGCGGAAGAAAAGAACGTGCACTCTGAAAGCAAATCTCGTTGCGAAGTTTCATCGATAGATCGCCCGATTAATGCATCAAAGTTATCCCGTGTGTTTAGATGAAAGCTGTGGCCTGGAAACGAGTGTAAAGTTGCTTGCCATGGGCGTCGGGTCCCGTTGGACTGTTGTGAAAGACCAATGGTTGTGCAGAAACTGTCTACGGAGGCATTACGGTGTCTGCCATGTGAAAACACCTTGCGCAAGGTTCTATTTCAGTACGAGCCTGTAACAATCTACGGTAAGAAAAAGCAAGTGAAAACCCATGCCTTCTTCGACGATGGAACGTCGGTGACCTTGATAGAGCACAGCCTACTGAGAGAATTAGATCTTAACGGAACGCCCTATCCATTGTGCCTGAATTGAACGGGTGGTCACTAACGGGAAGAAGATGAGTCGGTCTTACTGGATTTGAAGATCTCTGGCGTAAATGACGTCCGCGAAGTGTTTGACCTCCCAGAGGTTTATACGGTTAGAGATCTTTCTCTTCCTACACAGTCGGCTTTAGTCTCGTAATTGGCAACTAAGTACAGATATCTTAAAGATTTGTCACTGTTTCTTCACGAGTTGCATATAACAATTGTCTCCTAGGTCATGCCTTGAGAAGCCTTCAAGGAGGCGAGAACGAACCGGTGGTGTTCAGAACCCACCTTGGATGGATGGTACACGGACCCTGTACCATAGAACCTGACGCGACAAACTCGGGCTATAGCGGTCATTGTGTCAAGGAAGATTAAAGGAATCTATGACATTAAAGGAATATTACTCAGTTGAGTCATTGGGAATCTGGTGCATCTAAATCGCTACCTTCAAAGGACGAGGAGCGGGCGACCGGCTGGTAGGAAATCGCAACGAGATCGGCCTATTGTGGCGCTGTGATCAAATATAGTTACCCGACAACAAGGCGATGGCTATAAGGCACCAAATATTGTATATTAACAATATAGTCCACTCCTGTAAATCCCATCAGGAATCATAAAGGACATTAATGTAATGCCATCTGTAGACGAAAAAGGTTTTTAATCTCAATAAATAATTCTGCGATTAGCGTGCGCCGTAGATTGAAATATCAAACGCGCCCAAGAAGATAGAAGAGAAAGGTGGGCAAATTGCACGGCTCACAGAAACGAGAGGCTTGCTACTCTGCGAATTGACAGTTTTCGGTGACGTCAGAGAAATCGTTGAGATAAACAAACGAATTTCTCGAAAGTTATTAATTGACAATATTTGAGCTCTTATGGTGGAAAAAATAGTAAGCAATGGAATCTTGACGTAAATTACGGCATAATTACACTAGACACAGTGGATAATCAGTGCATCTATGTGATTATTAGCGCAAATCGGGAATTTAGCTGCATGCCATAGAAAACATATCCCACCGTAATGTTCTGTTCACAGCAAAGGTATTGGACATCGGCTTAGCTTCCTTGTGATTTATCAGGTGTCGATCATTCGTTAGCAACAAACAATATAGGAATTTCATATAATTGTTTTCGCCGACGATTTATATGACGCGCGCTCGTCAAATGTTTACACTTTAACGAGCTAGCCTAGTATATGTAAGCCGTGGGCAAATTGTTCATTTCCTAACGTGTTGGTATTTGTGTGTCTGAAACCTTGAGTATGCTGCCAGGCCTGCGCAACGTAAGAATCAATAGTTGGAGCTCAGTGTAAAATATTTCGTGGGTGTATCGGTGTAATTTGTTTTTGCATCAGCTGCATTTTAGGGATGCTGCTTTAAACTACCAGAATCTTCTCCAGCTGCGTTAGAACAAATTATCCCAAATACATGTACTGCCCATAAAAGCATAAGAGTCCCATATTGAAAAACAGCAAGCCGAGAAAAACACTATTGAAGATTTACATTCTCATTGAGCCTTATGGATGGGACAACCATGTTTTGGTATTTTTTCGGTATTTTCATAACATACCTGGTAATCTTATTTGTTCATTGTGATTCAGTGGTGATACAGAATACAATCCAACAGATAACTCATTTTCGTCAAAAATCCATATGGGACTCTTATGCTTTTATGGGCAGTGTAAGCAGAGAATGAGATGTCCAGCATTTTCGTCAGCGAAATATTTTTCTGTTTCCTTTTTTCTGTAAACTGTGCCTCTTAATGAACTGGTCAGGCTACGCAATGATCGTTATCTCATATATGATCATTAGAACGAAATCATGTAGCTTTCTCCTGCTGGAAAGATAATAAATCCAAAAAAGTTTTCTCCACTGAAAAAACTTAACACGTTAACATCATGTGGAAATCTATTGAATTATTTCAATCCACAAACACATTAAATACACACCGTTCCCACTTGAATATTCATTCGAGTGTGGGAGATATGGTTTTCAAATGAAATTCATGCGAACATGGTGTGAAAAGCACATCAACATCATAAGAAATACCGTTGACTAAAATTTTCAAATATCACGTGAATATCACATTGTTTTACTTATAGATTTCATTGGCAGAAGAATCGGTGAAATCGTTTTACATGTAGAAATGCACTACATGTTTTTCATGCGAAAGTCATGTGGAGAGTTCAACAGTATGGCAATGATCATTCAATGGATAAATATGTCATATTCACGTCGAATTTTTACGAATTCAATTTGAAACACCACATGAAATGCTTTTTAATGGATTTTCATGTGAAATTAAAAGGGAAATCATTTCTTTTACTTTTTAACATGAGAACGCACATGAAAGTGATGTTTAATTGCATATGGTATTATCGTTTCGATTATTTTCAGTGTCCTTAATCTAGAAATTTCGCCACCTCTACTATAATGTATTGTGTTGAACTGAGAATTGTCATTATGTACTGCAAAATTTAAAGTGTACTAGTAACCTTTTGTGCCATGGTGGCGCCAGTGTGGTGTCTTTTAAGAAATGCAGAAGTGAACCATATTGTTATTTTATAATATTTGAAGGCACCTAGCTTGTCTACAGCAGCAAATAAAACAAGAACCCGTCTTAGCTGCGGAGATGCAAGCGCAAATGCTCGAGTACGAGGAAGAGGGTTATATTCGGCGGCTGTTGGTAATGGAGAAAGCGGAGAAATATCCTAACGACTGGTATTTGCCAAGCCAGGGAAACTACGAATCATATTTGACATGGCTGCAAAGGTCAACGGTGTCTCATTGAACTCGTTTCTCCTAACAGGACCCGATCAACTGGTGTCACTGCTTTGCGAGTTTCGCATCGCCGTAGTTGGGACATTCGGGAAATGTTGTTCCAAGTACAGTGGAACAATGGTAACCTGGAGGATGTGCCTGAAGTGTTTTCGGTTGCAGTTATTACTGCATTACTTGCGAAACATGTAGTAGATAAGACCTTTAGTTATGACGTTCAGTGCGGGATGCTCTCCGAGCTGTGCGCACTATGTGAAGAACCGAAATGTTGAAATATTCGAAGATAAGTTGGTGTTGGTGAGTGTTGAGATTGAGAACGAAACTGTAAAACTAACCGGTGAGGTACGTTCTATCCACTCTCAAGGGGGCTTCGAGATACGCAATTGGTTATCGAATTCCTGTTCAGTTCACGAGAACCTGCACGAGGCCAGAACGGAAAAAATAAGCTTCTGCGCAGAGATGATAATGGAAAAGGCGAAAAGGTACTCAGAATGTGGTGGGACACCACAACGGACACGTTCACGTTTAAATTATAACCGAGTAATTTATGGGATTTATCGGTAACTTCCTCATTTACCTGAAGATCCTAATGCAGGAAATCTGGTGTTCTTGATGTGGCTGGGATGATGAAATCAATGGAAAGCTGACCGAAAAATGGCTGAAGCGCTGCCGAACATCCCCCAAGTTAAGATTCCTCGCTGCTTCAGAATTATAACATATGCTAAGCCCATGAACAATGTGGATAATTGGATCAAAACACGCCTAGCCCCTTCGAAGTTTCTCTCTATCCCTCGTCTAGAGCTACAGGTTGCCGTTATGGAAGCTCGTCTAGCCGACTGTATCGTCAAATCACATCGACTGCAGATCGTGTGCCGCGTTTTCTGGACTAACATCGGCCAATTCGTTGGCTTGAGGGTCAGCTGCTGAACATAAGTGGGTGAGTGGAGAGTGTTACCTATTAAAACGAACGTAGCGGACCAACGTACGAAGTGACAAAGGCTGCCGGACTTTCGGCCTAGTAGGCGCTGGTTTCGCGCACAGGATTATTGGGAATCGGAACCCAAATGGCCTGGTCATAATCGAGACCAAGGATCAACTGTAAGAAATTCGTCCCAGTGCCCTATATCATCCAGTGACCGAGCCATTTGTGAGTTTCGATCGCTTCTGTAAAAGGAAACCTCTACTGAGATCGATGGCATATGTCCGTTGTTTTGCCATGCATTTTCGTAAGCATACCAAAGGGGCCACCGCCGACTATGCTCAATAACGCAGGAAGAGTTGAAACTGGCGGAAAGTACTATGTACCGGATAGTTGAACAGCTTAATTTGTAACAATGACTCAAAAGTTAGTCCATGGGAACCTCAAAAGTTAGTCCATGGGATACCTCGCCAAAAGCAACCCGCTGTACAAGCTGAGTTCAGCCATCGATAAACAAGCTGTCCTAGTGGGCAGGCTTGTTATTTGCTCACACAATGAGCCACAAAGAGCGAAATACACCGATTAAAAATAGAGCAGCACAAAAATACTGCGATGTGCAGAACGACTGCACAAAGAGAAACTTGAAAACGAAAAAGAGTAAGATCTGTGCACCAAGAGCTGCACAATTTCGTTCAAAGAGTCACCTTGAAGAGCCACTTTTTTGTGCCTCCCCTCACTGGAAAGCAGGTAGGAAGGCGAATCAAACTACAATTCAGATAAAGTTTGATCGGAAGAACGTTTTAAAAATGCTTTTTGGTTGCATTCTCTACTTACGTGCGCGTGGGACCAAGATACACACTAAAGAGCCTCTTCATTTGTACTCTTTGTGTTGTGCAGTCATAGAGTAGAATACATGTGTAGGAGCAACACACATCGGAGTGAAGAGGTTTATTGTTAAAGACAAGAGCGGTGGTTCGCATGAAAAGTCCCGTATTTCAAAGACCGTTCTCGTACACTATTTCGGGCCAATGTCGGTAACAGTTAGAAGGAGGACCGAGAAAAGATGCTACAGTTAAGTTGGTTCAATTATAGTGCGTTCGCGCAGGGCCGACAACCAGAGGGTGAACGATTCGACCCATCTGACAAACGTCAATGTCAAAAAGTGGAAGAAATAAAAGAAAAGGAAAAACGAGGAAGAATGAGTTTTTGGCTCTCAAGACGACAAGGTTTATTCGGTGCGAGCCACCGAGCAAGAACAGGAGTGCGGCTTCCAAGACGGCCACGTTTCCTCCCTGTATGCCGCATTCCAGAGTTGACTGCTCTGAGAAGTGGTTGGATTTCGAGGCGGTAACGTTTCTTCCGTGTATCCCGGATGAGAAAGCAGAAGTTGTTGGCTTTCGAGGCGGCCGCGTTTCTCCTATGTGTGCCTTATAAGGAAAAAAAAGCACAAGTCGTCGGCGTTCATCGGAATTACAGAACCAGCGGATCTCCGCGTTCGAAACCAAAGAGGACACCGACGTAAGCAGAAATCAGGTAAGCGTGCACACTTTGCCTCCTTCTGATTTGAGTATTTTGTCGCTATACATTCTTAAAGCCTATATTTTCGTACAAAGATGGGGAGTCCTACTCACCTGCATGACAATCCGAGGTGTGCACATTTAAGTAGCGCATTCGCTAACAATGGATTCGTGTATCCTGACACTGCGCAACTTCATTACGAGGAGGGTTACCCCACTGGAGGTTATAACCGGTCGAGGAAATAACTTCATAGGAGTGTCGCATGAACTGCCCGAAGCCATGCTGCAAATCGACGAAAGGAAACTTCTTGTTGTGTTCGTCAGCCCTAGCATGAAGTTGACATTCAACTCATAGGCCGTTTCACATGTTGGTGGCTGCTGTGAGCGTCTAATCCAGTCGGTTAAGAAGATCATAAACAACTACGACCTCCCGCGCTTACCATCCGACGAGATTCTACGATCCATGCTATTGGAGATCGAGATGATCCTGAACTCAAGACCGCTAGAAAACGACGCGAAGTCTCCATTAACACCAATCCACTTCCTATTAGAATCAGCAGACGGAAGTAAGCCCCCGATTATCTTCGATAATGAGCCAACCGCCCCAAGCGGTCATGGGCGATGGTCCAGCCACAGATAACAGACGTTTAGGCTCGATTTGAATCGTGTGTAAATACCCGCTACTGAGATTCCGAATAAATCAGACGTCTGAAACACGTTTGGCAAACGTTTGTAGATGGCGCAATGATCGATGCAATGCAGTTAGAGTGCAGCTGTCAAACACGTATTGGCTCTCAAACGTGAAACTTTTCCGCTCGATGCGCCAACTGGATTTCATTTTTGGTACTAGTCAAATGATGATGAAAACATTTTCTTGCATTGATGATATATAGGATGGTTGTTCTATTTTAATTGTTTTAAAATAAATATCACATAGTTTCACAAAAAGCTTGATTACAGGTGATAAGAAAACAATCGTTCTTTCGTTTGACACCAAAACATTCAGTTGAACTCAATATTTTATTACGAATTATTGAGATCCGGAATTATTTTTGTATTGTTGAGGTTAGGTTGATTGTTTTAGATATGGAAAATGTTTATCTAGAAATTGGACTTATCAGTGGATAACCTCGACTACCAACAACTACACTCTTTAATCCAGTGATTTTTGCCCACCTTCGTGTTTTCTATCGAAATTTCAATCTCTGAATTTCATTTTAGTATAAATTGAAACCGGAAGAACAAATGTGAGTGAAGTAACAAGAAATTTACCATCTGGATATTTTTCAGAGGTAGGAAACATATTTTCTTCACCAATATTACTTTTCATTAGAAGAAATAACATTTAATTATAATATTGATTGAATTTAAAAAATTGAACAGATGAAAATAAAAACATCATCATTGAACTTCCGTGCCCTCTGGCGGTCGACATCTAGTGTTAGATCACGAATAGCAAACAGTTGCGCAGATGGCAATAGTGAAACACGGATTTCCAACGTTTATCAATTTGAAAGATTACATAGGTTTTTGAAGAAATTTTGTTCTAGCCTAAACGTCTGTTATCTGTGGTCCAGCTGTACGTCGACAGGTTTCGGAAAAGATGGGTGGCCGAGGATATCCTCGTTAAAAATTTTGAAATGCAGTAAAATGGTTCCAACTGATGAAGCCCATCCAAAAGGGTGATCTGGTGCTAATCATGGACTGTGTTAATTTTGACGCTTTTATTAGAGCCTGACTTAAGTCGTTTTTTCTTCAGACTAACCGCTATCACATCGTTTGCTTGAAGCCAGTTTGACTTCTATCCTCTTGCTCGGTTAACTGTCAAAGATGCTAACCGACGTAACAAAAACCCTTGTCAAATAAGATCTTTAATGTAAAACAGAGATCTGTTTAATTTTTCGAAGTGTATCAACTAAAAGTTATTCTATTATGTTTGATATATGTATATTGTTACATGTAGAAAGATGATCTCTATCAATATACAGTCGTGATTCACTAGTTGGACACTTTTTAACTGGACTGCTTTTTAGTTGTACCTCCGCTAGTTGGACCATTGTCCAACTAAAAAGCATCTGAACGCCAAAATTGTTGAAAGACAATATTTGATCGCTTACAATCCCGCGAACATGCTTCGCCTTGGATTAAGCACAAAAATTGTCAGGACTTCAGAATTCTCAAAGCTGTACAAAAATAAGATCCAAAATAATAATGAGATTCTTTTATTAGTCGAGAAAAGTCGAGATACATTGCATATGTTTTGTCTGCCCTAACCATAATCGCACTCCATGGTGTTTTATCGATGCCTAATATTAAGTGACAGTTCTACAGTCTACACGCTAAAATGACTTTATTGATATTCAATCCTAATTTTAACAAAAATCTCATGTCAAATTTACTTTGACAATCAATCTGACACTATTAAGATATGTGAACAGATGCATTTGCGCTGCCAACATCTCCTTTGGAGAGTTTTTGACATTTGTCAGTCGGTCCAACCAGCGAATCAAATTCGTTAGTTGGACGAGGCTGTGGCCCAACCAGCGAAGCACGACTGTACCCAATAAAAAAATCTTTATTTTATGACCTAATTGCACCATGTTACAGATACATTGAAAATCCCCTACTGATCGGGGGTAAGAAATTCGACCTACGGCTGTACGTTCTGGTTACATCGTTTCGACCGTTGAAAGCGTACCTTTTCCGGCTAGGATTCTGTCGATTCTGTACGGTTAAGTACGATACTAGCGTGACCGAGCTGGACAACATGTACGTCCACCTGACCAACGTCAGTGTTCAGAAGCATGGTGTGAGTAGGTTTTTTCTACGTTTCCGACATCACCTAAACATTTTTTGTTCAAATCGATTCTTACAGGGAGAGTACAACAACCACCACGGGGGCAAGTGGAGCGTTCAAAACTTACGTCTCTTTCTGGAGGGTACCCGTGGCAAGGAAGTGACGGATAAGCTATTTGGTGCGATCACCTGGTTGATTGTTCACTCGCTGAAGGCAGTTTCCAGTGTGATGGCCAGTGATCGACACTGCTTCGAATGCTACGGGTACGACATCATAATCGACAACACGCTCAAACCTTGGCTGGTGGAGGTCAATGCATCACCGTCGCTAACGTCGACTACGGCGAACGATCGGATACTGAAGTACAAGCTGATCGATAATATTCTGAACATCGTTCTGCCACCGGATGGCATTCCGGAGTGAGTAGTTAGTAGTAGTTTTTGCGTTTTTCTCAAATCTAACACATTTTATACGCAGTGTACGATGGAACAAAATTCCTAGTCCCGACATGCTTGGAAACTTTGACCTGCTGATCGATGAGGAGATCGCTGCTCAGGATGACGGTGCTCCCAGTACCAACGGCAAAAGTAGATCCAGCAGTAATCGATGGAAATGAGAGTAAATTTTACAACTTTTTTTTTCTCAGTATAACTTTTATTTTCAATTTTTTATTGGTTTTCATTGTTTCGATTTACAAACGATGTTTGCGCTGTTGTGACAATATTGGTTTGATTTATTACTGCTATAGGTGTGTCTTTGTTTTTCAAACTGGTACAAATGCAAATGACCAATGCTTTTTCCCCGGGTGTGGTGGAATAGTTCAGCTTCAAAGTTACAAAGTGTGTTTGCGTGTGTCGTTTATTCTTCAAATTTACTAGAACGCGTTGGATTCGATGAAAATTTCCTATTTAAAATAAATGTATTTTTTTCTTGACTGTTTCATCTGGTTTCATTTCCAAATATAGGTTTTAGGGGGCTTTCGTTAAATATTCTCTCTATTTTAATTTGTAGTTAAATAAATCATTTCCATATTACTATAATTGTGCGAACGTTTTCTTATTTGTCTTTATTTTTTTCAAATCTCGAAGTTTCGGAGCGACTTTTTGCTACAATTCTTTACAGTTTCAATTTCACGGTTAATTTTGTTAGCGCTTAGTTTTCCAAAAACCAGAGTGAAAATCAATCATTATTTAAAAAAAATCCTTATGCTGACATAAATCAAATATTTCGAAAGAAAGATAAGCCTTAAGTCGCATTTGTAATGGTGGATTTAGCGAAAAGTAAACAATTTTTAGTTGTGGAAAAATAGAAGCAGTTGTGTACTATTACAATCCAGTTAAAGCAGTGTATTGAGTAGGCATTTAACATAGGAGTATGGTAAGGATACCTGTTCTGACTGTTAACCAGGAATTAAAATATAAATAGACCAGAATTTAACACTGTTTGCCTCAGTTTAACTGTTCAGATGACTTACTCCCATAAGAATCAATGTTACCGTCTTCATAAAAGGTAATACCTACGGCAATGGTCACGTGAATATACTAATAAATGTTTTCGATTATTTCCGATGCATCTTTTCACTTTTTTGTATGCAAAATAAATTTTTTTTCTATGAAATTGAATTTTCACGACCACACCTTCCATTGAACAACCTTGATCCCTATTCTTTTGCTGGGATAATTGTAAAAATGCTAACCCATGTTGAGATGTCATACAGGAGTGGTTGTCAGGTGGAAGGAGCACTTTTAGTCGCAATTTAACCGACAAACGAGTAGAGGATGCGCAATCTGAATGAAAATTGGAGACGATAGATCCACCGATGCTAGACGAAGTACGAAAGACTATTCGAGAGCTGAGCAACAGTAAGACTCTTGGAAACGATAGAATTTCTTTAAGTCGGTAGTGACTGGATATACAAAGCAATGCACTGCGTGATCGGGATGATTCGGGTGGAAAAATAAATCGCTTCGGAATTTCGGATTGGTTAGATGACCCCATATACCCTATTTACAAGAAGGGCCGCAAACTCGAGTGTAATAACTGTCGATGTATAACGACGATGACGCCTATAAGGTACTCTCCCGTGTTCTGTTTAGTTGACTACGCCCGTTGGCTGAATCCAAAACGGGTTTTGAGATGAATGATCCACGACGGACCACATGTTTACCATACGACAAATTCTGGGAATATATCGTGTGATCCCACCACTTGTTTGGCAGACTCCAGTTGGCTGGACATGTAGCGCGAATGCCGGAGGAGAGATCAGCAAAAGTTTCGCCCACCATAGTGGCCGGAAGGGGTTGTCAACTTCGGGGCAGACCCTGAACTCGTTGGCAGTGCGTAATTAAGGAAGATGCGTGTGCGGCGGGCGTTTAAGGAAACTTGAGAATGGTGGCCTAAAATCGAGTAATCTGGAAATCTGAAATATGAGTCGGAGCACACGAATTGTTCGACCGCGCTGATGGTCATGGTGATCTTCATATTTCTCTCGTATCATATTTCATAATACAATAGCTTATTCAGGGGTGGAGATAGCGTAGTTGGTAAATCGATTGCCTTGTACGCAGATCACCTGGGTTCAAATTCCAACCCCGCACATAGGGTTAGAGATTTTTCTAAAGAGATTTCTCTAACCCGACAAAGAGGCGAATGACCCTAAGGTTAAAACCTCTATAATCAAAATAAAAAAATACAAAATGTCGACAATTCACCAGAAATAGAAACTCAGACAAGGAATCATCCATAAATGACGTAGCATTTTTTGAGCGATTTTTAGCACCCCTTCCCCCACCGTAGCATTTCGTTACAAACCACCAAATACCCCCTGGTAATTACGTAGCTTGACGGAAGCTCTCCCCCATTGTCCCCGCATTCTTTTAAATAAAGAACTATGTTAGTTATTCCCCTTTAAAAAAGTTACGTAGTATGACATGACCCCTACCCCCTGTCATCACACATCATCACAAAATACAAAACTCTCCCTCCCCCATATAGTGCTACGTCATTTATGGATGGTCCCCAAACGACGTTATTCGCAATAAATAGAGCGAAGATTTTCCTGCGATTGACCGAACGTAATCAATTTCCAAACATCGTGTATTATAATGATCCACTTTCCTAAGTCAGACCTACAATCGAGCCAAGTGAACGAAGCCTTTCTTCAATCTAGTGTGCATTGCCTCAAGAACAAGAGAAACATTGTATTTCTTCTTGCCATCATTAGTAAAGTCGACGAAAAACCTCTGTTTCGAAACAACGCCGCGATCGTTAACTTTAAATATTGTTCAATACGAGTTTTTGTGAAGTAGCAGCTTAGGCTTGCGGAAGTTGTGTACCTTCAATGTCCTCATCTCCGCAGTGTAGTATTAATACCATTCGACACGTTAGCACAAGCTGAACGATTTGTTTTGCAAAACAACTTAAAGCACGTGGTTGAAAGTGATGACGTTGGGATTAAGATGCACGTGAATATAAAAAAAATGACTATATAGAAGTAAGGCTTCATGACCTTTCACCGCGTACCCCTCCTGAGCAAAAAATGTGAAGGGTGTCCAACATCAAATTGCATCACGGAAAAAAACGCTGTAGAAATGAACACATTGGATATTTTCTCTTGAAAACTTGGGTAGAAGTAGTTTAGAGTACATTGTTTACAGTGCATTTTTATTGCTGTCAGTTTTTCGAAAATTGGAAAAAATGGTGTCACCCGAAAAGTAATGTCGCGAATTGATTTTACGCAAGCACCTGGAAAATCCTCAACTTTCTCGCCGGAACATCGGAAAACAACTCGGAATGGTGCAGTCGTGTGCGAGAGTCGTGCGATTAAACGGTACTACATATTAAACTCTAAGCATCGAACGGAATGAGAAATGCGGTCAGAATGGATGTTCTATTACTGATCAGGATCACAAGCGTGTAGTGAAAGTGGTTAGGCGGAATACCTATTCTTCGGTTATGGATGATGAGACTTCCGTCAAGGCAGACTTCCGGCAGCTTCCGGGGCTACTGTTCTTCACCGCCCACCACATATTTGATGTTCCGGAGGAAGTAAGGAAGCAGAAACTTTCAAAATTTGCCAATAAATACATGATTCGGCAAGCGATCTGCTCATTTGGCAAACGGAGTACGCCGTTCATGACTACCGGGACTGTAAACGGCGAGATCTACCCCAAGCAGTTTCTACAGAATCGTCTGCTTCCTCTGTTAAAGCAACACGAGGGCCCTACGATCTTCTGACTGGATCTAGCTTCGTTCCACAATTCTGTCCCGGAGTGGTACGAAGCAAAGGGGGTTACTTTCATACCCAAGGACACGAGTCCCCAAACGCACTGGAACTAAGACCCATCGAAAATTATTATACTGGGCAATTATGAAACAGATACTACGGAAACATGAAGAAAAAGTGGGTGTCCGTTCAGAAGAAGCTGCACCCAGATGTTGTACAGAATCTAATGAGTGGAGTTGAGCGTAAGGTACAAGCGTACGGCTATGGTATTGAAGTTGAAAGAAATAAATATGCCAAACACTTGCTAATAGCGAAGACAACAATTAAGAAGACTTATATCTTTCCTTCCCCCGTACAAACGAGAAGCAACAGAGGATACAGCGCCTCTATTGGAGGAAGGTAGGAAGCTTATGGCGTTTTCGCTTGAGCCCGAAACCGAGTCAGGTTCTAACCCGAACCGCTGTCAGTTCATACATTTTGATAGCAGTTGGGGTTAGAAACTGACTCAGTTTCGCTTCAAGCAAAAACGACATCAATGTAAAAGTGTATATGTGTGTCTGTGCATCACTATGGGAAGTACCACCTTTATCCGCAAGTGGCGTTGCTGTTACTGTCTCTAGATTCAAGACAGAGTTGATATGCAGTCTTCGCTAATTTTTATTGTCTGGAAGTTTGATCCACTGGGTAATTCTCTACAGTGTTTCTTCCGTGATGGAATTTGATGTGGGACACATATTTTTCGACACCTTGTAAGATGACAAAAGTTGCACAGTGCTTCCAAACTCTAGAAAAACGTTCGAAAATATTTCATGGCTATCAAAAACGAGTTGCGTTCTTGAAAGAATTACGTAAGCTCTGAATAAATCGTATTCCAACCAAGGCATATCTTGCGCATTCTCTTTCCTACAACGCAACGACTCCTTGATTCTTGTCGAGTAGTCCCTGTCGTTTTTAGCAACAACGAATGTTGGACTATCATACCTATTCTTGAATTTTCCTATCCACTGGGTTCTTTATGATTTATTTAACATGGAAAGTTTCCGGTGCTGATTCGGTCGCAACTTGGTACCCATCGACGGCGAAACAGAATAAGCTGCTTGATGGTTCAAAAACTGAAATATAACGGGGTGTTGAACATAAGACGACGAGATAGATATAAAGAGGACAAAGATAAAACAAATCATTTCAAGGACAGTGTGTGAGTATGTGTGTGGATATCAGTGTTTGTCATTTAAAAAAAATCAGTCTGTTTCGTTGGATAATTGTTCATTTAATTGGCTTGTTTTTATTAAAAGAAATTGTTAAAATATATATTTAATATAAATATAAAGACCAAATAAAATTACAATTTTCTAAACACTATACACTGTACCTTTTTGTTCATAATGTTTGCTTTTGTCTGCTTCTGTACTAACGAATCGATTTGATTTTCTTTGCCGAAGTAATTTTTTCCCGTTTCTTTCTATGCTGCATTCAAACTTTTAACTCAATCTTCTGTTCTGCTCAGTTTCTAATGTTTTTGTTTTTGTAATTTTTTATTTATTAACTAATATTTACAGGAATTTCTTTATACTCGCTAGGATTAGAAACTTAACTAGTAATAGTTACAGGACAGCTGATAATTTATTTCTCTGTTCCTACGATATATTTTAAGTCAATTTTTTAGTTCATTTTATTGTATGCATTTAATTTCTTCTCTTATTATTTTCATTTGTTTACTAAATACAACGCTAATTCTATTCCCATCATTATCATCATCAAAAGGCCGAAAACTTAGGAGAGTATTCTCGAATGCAGTCTGAAGAAAGAGAGCATTTTCACTTACGCGTTTAAATGTAAGTTTGTGGTTTTTTTTCCCGTGTCAGTGTGTTATTCAATGCTAATCGCCGAAATAATTAAAAAGATAACTAACATTATAACGCTAGCTTGTGTACACTATTTACACACACACAATAACGCAACTGGGGAAAAGCGTGACACACACGCACTCACGGCTGTGTTGCAAACTAATTCTATGGAGAGTGAACTCGACTAAATTGAGTTGACTTGTTTAGACTCTTGTTTTATTTTTACAATCCTGCTCGACTCAACTATGATCGGTTTAATACAGCAGTAGTCGGTTAGTGTTTTAATAAATTATAACCACATTACTAGAAACAAATACTGCGCGAGCACTAGAGTACACTTATAAGCATTTTCTCTCAACTTTTCTCTTCATTAGATTCTATACAATGCTAAAACTACCAGCTAACCAGTACAAATTTACATTATTATTGTGGTACATTAGACAGAAGGAACTAATATTTCTTTTCTTTCTTGCCCTATTTTGCGGTTTTGTTTATTCGCGTTTCTGTTGTAAAAACTTCTTCCCTCCGTTCGGTTATCATCCCGCGCTTCCATCGCCTGCTGCGACCTTATCAAAAAAAAAATCGACATATTGGATTTGCTTTATTAGTTTTTATTGTGTTTCGTTTCGCGGGGATTCCAGACAGTCATTGCAATTGTTTCGTTAATTGTTACTATGTTGATTGTTTGTTTTACACTAGCAGATTTCGTTCTCTCAACTGTTTGAAACGGCAAACTTAAAATGCACTTTTCTACTTACTCAGAATACTTTCATTTCTTCCTCTAGCGAATGTTTGATTGTTGCATGTTTTTTTTGTGTTTTTTTTTCTTTTGTGTTTTCCTAACAGAATAAAAATTAGAATAATTAGAACGATTTGGTACCGGGAAGAGACTGGTAATAAATAAGTTACACTTAACATAAACTGAAATTGACTAGAATGGTGACAATCGACGGGGTGGTCGTGTTAAAAGAATATTATAGCGATTGCGCTCGATTTTGTTCTTCATTGATCTCGTTTCCATTTTGTGTGTATTTTTGTTCGTACCCTTCCATAATATTGATCTGTTTCGTTGAAAACAATCGTTCGATTCTGTGTTAGTTTGTATCGTGTTTAGTGTCGAGTGCAATAAATAATCAAATTATACAAACAAGGACAATTCCCAGTTATTTTTTCAAAACACAGTAAGGTTTTATATTACTCAACTACTATTTACAGTTGTAACCATGTTTTGCCTTCATTCTGTAATACTTTCAGCTGCAGGTGAACTGTGTAAGTTTTATGTTGTCTGCTTCTTATAGGAATGTATTTTTCTGCGCATTTCGAGAGCGGGGTTTTGTTATCCGAGTAGGCTAAAGTATATAGCGTCGAACGACCGTTTGAACAGTGCAGAAAAACGTGGAGGTTAAGGAACAATGACGTTCGTTGCGCGGAGAGCCCTGCGCCGTGGATTTATTTCGCTTGTCAGTTTCCATCTATATCACAAGCAGTCTGAAGTTGGCTGCGATTTTGATGTTATTTTCGAAAATTCAAAATATTGGTTTCTAACATAACCTCGCACGTTTTCTGCATACGTATATACTTTATTCCCGCCCAGAAAACGTCCATCTCAAAAGGTAGGTATCACCAAAATTTTCACTGATTGCTAGTTTTATCGCTTCTGCAAAAATAAACTATTTGTTTGTTTTTTTGGTTTTTCTGCTGTCACTGGTGACTACGTTTTAAAACGGGCATCGAAAAACGAGCGAAATGGGTTTAATATGTGTTTGACTGAGCCGTTGGTTTTTTTTTCTTTAGTTTTTATATGATGCGCTTGCCTCAGAAGAAAGATGTATATATAGAGAGAAAGGGAAACGGAATAGATAAAGAGAGATTAAACGACATACATTTTGGATTGATTTTGGTATAGAGTTTTTGTTGGTAATTTTGGGCGCTTTTGCGTTATTTGTCATTGTTGGTTTGTTGTTTCGCGTAAAGATTAAAACTTCAGGAATTTGAACTTTCTAACTCTCATTTCGTTTTTGATTAAAACTCCCTATGTATGTGGTTTGGGTTACCTTTAAATTTGTTCAGCCGCTAGTAAATTACAAAACAATGTACACATAACTACAGTAAGATTAGCTGTTTTTTCTCATAATATTTAGAGAGATTCGGTTTTTCCTACAGTGGAGAAAGAAAGTATTTGATTCGAGAGAGCTGAAACAATGGTTTGGGTGATTGATGGTATGAATTGTGATTGGCGGGGGTTGATCTTGGGTGATGGGTTAGGTCATCACCGTCCCGCTGCTGTGGGTGTACTCACTGCTCTTGATGAACTTAGTTACCAATATACCTTCGGAGAGGTGCTGAAGACGATGTGGTGTCGAATCGCCCATCAGCACCGGTTGGTAGCGACCGTTTGAGAAGCTTCTTTGCTGCGTTAGCCGAACTTCGAGTGCGTGACTTCTGCGATTGATGGTGCTCTGTTGGTGGAGGTTGTGCGGACGTGACGTCGTCCTGCTGTTGGTGGTGTTGCTGAGTAGCAGAAGTGACGAAAGTTGAACTTGGCTTTGGTATCGCTGCGGTTGCAGTGCTGCTTGATGGGATTGATTGTTCTGAGGTTGAACCCGTAGGTGGGATCGTCGCTGTTGCACTGTCCCTGTCGCTGTTGACTGCTGCTGGCTGGGGTGATGATTGTGGTGATGTCTTTGGGGTCGTTGTTTGCGATGGTTTATCATTAGAAAGACTACTCTTAACACTATCATTTGCAGGAGGCTCTTCAATCTTTCGTAGTTCATCGTCAACACAATGATCATCGTAACGGCAGGTGATCTTACCGTCCTGCGCAGGATGATGCAAACCGGCATCATGATGAAGGGTTCACGTTCGGTTGTGCGAGTTCACCGTGTAATGTTGATAGCAGTGTTGGGTGTTTTGGTAATTTTTATTTTTTTTATTTTGGTGGATGTGTTTGCGTATCGTTGTTGTTTGGTGGTGGGAGAAATTGGTGTGATATTCGCAGTGTGGTGTGGTTGAACGCAAAAATGGATGTGAAGAGAAGAGAGTGAAAATTAAAACATGTAATTTTTCGGTTTTTTTGTACAATGGTTTAGGTTTTGATACTGTTTTTCATTGGGTCAGAACTCGCCTTGAATCAAAAGAGCATTGACTCAAAACAGTTGTTTGCGGCGAGGAATATGGAATGCTATCGGTTGTAGTTGTACAGAATAATTATGCGTCTCCATCGTAGCTTGCAGTTATTTTCGTGAAATTTCCATATAAGACTTTCGAAAAAATTACCTAAAAATGTGTCTCATTAAACTATGTTGTGGATTTCAATACAGCATACGATCAAATAAAAACGCTCTTCTTAACGCCGTTTTCTTGCGAAACGAAACTGAACCAGGTTCTAACCCCAACTGTCAAAAAGTATGAATTGACAGCGGTTGGGGTGCCAACCTGACTTAGTTTCGTGGTCAAGCAAAAACGGTCTGAGCAATCCGCATATTACATTCTCTTTCTTTTATTACAGCGTCATCATAAATCTTTTTCATATATAGTGAAAGACTGATTTCGACTAGGATATTATGGAAGCAAACGAAAAACGGCTGAGTTATTAGTGGAAGAGAAAGTAAACAAAGGGAAAGTCCCATTTGAACTTAGGACCTTTTGACATGTTTGTCTAGAATGGATTACTATCTGCTGCGAACTTAGCACACTATGCCTGATAGAATGAAGGTTATTTACCACAGGGGATCGCCACTCGGCAGAAGATGACAGCCGGAAAGTATTCAATGGGGAAGAGAATAGACGTTAAGTAAGCAACAGTCATTCTTCCGGTCGTAATTGCACCGGAAACTACGTTGCATGCCTTTTTCAGTGTTACAAAATTATTAAATCGTCTGCATGCGACCCGTTATTTAGCACTACGAGACAATTGTGAGTAAAGTAGATACAAAGAATCCTAGAAAGAAATTTGATTGAATTTACCCAATCAGACGGCTGTTGGTAAATTTCGGAGAATACCAACAAGAACCCATGGTGTTGAAAGACGACAACCAAGGATGTTTGGCTTTTCTCAAAATGGAACGATTGATCCGGCGTTCCATACATATCAGTACGAAAGAGAAATTTATCCAAGAGCTGATGAGTAAAAAGGTGATATTGTTTTGGAATGTTTCTTTATAACTGATCCGAATCCATATGTTGGTTTCCCTGACTCTGCAACCATCAGCAATAAGCACCGTCGAGTCCCGCTAACATTGCTACTACACGGGGCTATGGACTCCCCTCGATCTAGACCACTAGAGGTCGACTATTGAGGGGAACGTGTATCGAGTGAAATGCCGCGTCGCTGCTGTCCGTATATGGCTATTGCGCATTCATTTGTGCGAGTAAAACAAAGACGTGAAATACAGAAACGTGTGTAAACTGGGTGAAATTGATGTCGAACAAGATTTGACATTAAAGACTCTGATGCCCCGTTTGAATTTGGCTGCACCGTAAGTGATTTTTTTTCCGGCCCAGAAATAACGCATTAAATCTATTAAAGATTTCGAAAAACTTGACGGAACAATATTCGGCCGTGACCGAATTTTCCAAATTCTGCCCATATAAGCTCAGGCTTGTGGTATCCCATATAAAACAAGCAAATGTCATTGCTGGAGACAAAACACTTACGACGGAGTTCTGTGTATCTGCCCGTCAATAAAATAGAAGTAGATGGCGTCGTAACCGATTCGAGTTTGACCTCCTGTTTGGATCTACTGAGGCACGGGATTGGCTGTTCCAAAGATTTGCTCCAGTCAGCAAAGACTGTTAGTGATTGCATTCAGGATCACTCCCACAGGACGGGAAAAAATCAATGTCCATTTGGACTCGTATCGGTTGACTTTCGCCCGATTTGTTTAGCAAAATTACGTCCTCTTCGACAAAGTTTCGTTGTCCGGTCCCCTTTTAATATCACGGACCATGAATTGCACTAAATGCAATCAATTAGGTCACACAGCCTCCTAATGTAGTAACAAGGCTCGGTGTGGCAAGTGCGGAGGGAATTATGGCGATGATTCTTGTGGTGGGAATGCTGTACATTATCCTTACTATGAGGGGAGTTCGCATGAGCTCTCGACATATCTCGCGTACAAACAGCGTGAGGAGAAATTGAAGCGTTCGCTTGAGGGACGCTCTAAGCACTCTTTCACAGAAATGCCAAAGGCCTTTCGATCTCTTGACAAAATCTCAGGACGAGTGCGACTTTGATGATCCCCAAGAAGGAACATTTTCTACTGTGACTAGAAGCTATAGGAAAAGGAAGAATATTTTCTCACCTGAGATTCCTTGTAAAGGCCAAAAGCTTTTCCTTAAGGGACATAATTTATACAATAAATTGCATAAAGAATTCCTGAAGGTTGGAACGCTCGACAGCTTGATGAAGTAAGCAGAATTGTAAACAAAAATGAAAAGTCTAATCAAAGCCAAAAACGCAATTATTGGTGCTGGTTCGTCGACGAGTTGACGAGAGAAACATCGACGAGTACTCTTTGGGGCACTGCCCGACGTATGCATAACCGAAACAATACCAACGAAGGCATAGAATACTTCTACCGCTGGATATTCGATTTTACCACAAAAGTCCGCCCGGACTCTGTGCCGGCCCAGAAGACCTACCGCGTCGCGTCCCCTCACGATATCGCGAACGAATCACCGTTTTCGTTAGTGGAATTTATACTTGCACTTTTGTCATGCAGCTATAATGCTGCAGGGTTGGATAGAATCAAATTTAACTTGTTGAAGAATTTACCTGACACCGCGAAAAGGCGGTTTTTGATTTCTTTCGCTCGCCATTCCAATACCGGGAAAATCAGACTTCGACCACAATTCGTATCGACCGATTGAGATGCTGTCCTGCATCCGGAAGTTGTTTGAGAAAATGATCTTGTTTCGTCCCAACAGTTGGGTCGAAACAAATGGCCTACTGTCATATACACAATTTGGCTTCCGCAAAGGCAAAGGGACGAACAATTGCCTTGCGTGAATGACATTAACGAATGTCTTGTCAATTCTTGCATGCTAAGGTAACTTGCGGTTAACGGAGTGGTCTCTGTTATAAGACCCAATGCTGTCGATCTGCAAGGACCATTGCAAGATACCTTGGATAATTCATCAGCTAAGGCTATCCAGCTGGGTATCGAATTCTCGACTGAGAAAACTGCGCTAGTCACATTTTCAAGGAAGCGGGAACCAGCGCAGCTACAGCTTCTATCGATGCGTCAAACTATTGCTCAGGTTTAAACGTTTAAATATCTCGGGGTCTGGTTCGACTGTAAAGGTACCTGAGGATGCCATATTAGGTATCTAAAACAGAAATGCCAAACAAAGGATCAGCTGATTAGGTTGTACCCAACAACAATATTGTCGGTGAAAGAGTACGGGTATTTCTGCTTTCGCCCTGCTGAGAACATTAAGGAAAGAATTGAAACTATCACCGTTTCATTCAAACTCAATGATCCTGCTTCAGTCCCTTGGGATCATTGATATTTGCCCACAAATCATTACTTCATCATTTCGGACAACCGTAGTTCTATTAAGGCTATTCACTCGACGAAATCAATAGAGCATTCCCCGCATTTAATTGGGAAAATACTAAAATCTAATGAATCATACCTGATTACCTTAGTCCACTCGCATTGCTCCATTCCGGGCCATAAGAAGGTGGATTCCTTAGCTAAAAAGGACGCCTTACGAAAGATTAACCTGCTACAACGATTTTTTCCGTATATCTCGCCAGAGGACACTCGAAAGTAGACAGACCTCATGGAGCAACGGGGAGATTAATCGCTGGCTACACTCTACTATCCCGAAGGTGTCGACGTCATCTCGGTTTAAGGAGATGGATGTGGGTAGTGATTTCATTCGTGTTATGTTCCGGATCATGTCGAATCATTACACGTTGGATGCGCATCTGTAATGGAAAATCGCGATCTTCTCTATATGTCCCTCATCTACCTCTTCCTGAAAACAATTAATATACAAATATAGCCCATCTTTTTCTCTTTGATCCTGCATAAATCTTTCTCTGAATTGCGATCATAGGTAGTATAGTGACACCGTAAAAATCGAAAGAGAAAGTAAACAAAGAGAGCCTCTCATTGTTAGATATGACGCGTTGAATAAAACTCTAGAATTAGGTTTCCTCATTTTGTCTAACATTTACCGGAATATTACTGCGATTTGTGCTGTGAAATTTCTGAAAAAAATTACGAACTTACAGCGGTTTGACCATTCTTTCATTTCTATTAGATAGCGCGGTATATATACCTTCCTGTGCAATACATAAATGGAGACGCATCATTAATTACCTCTGCAAACCTCTGTGATCCTGCAAATACTTTGATTTTTCCACTGTTTCCGGTTGTGCATTCCATCTTCCTCGCCACCAGATTCTACATAAAACAAATTTAAATCGTTTAACCAATAGAAAGAAGTACTAATCACTCTTGCGGGGTGTGTTGATTTATTTTTTGTACAGTGCGACGGTCGTTTGTGCGTTGTGAGAAGAACATCAATAATTTCGTTTGCTACTAACTTCGAAACATTGCTTTTCCCTATGCACCGATTATACAACAGTGAATACAACGAACGTTTAATTGCTGTTTCAGTTACTAGTGATATGCTTTGAAGATGTTAATTTAAATTAGTTTTATGCTATAGGAGGCAATCTTTGTTAACGAAGGTGCCAGCGATTTTTCTTCTTCTATTTACAAGCATGCAAGTACTAAATAAAATCTACTACACACTAAACTACTTTCTACCTAATACAAAGGAAACAGAAAATACGCTATAAAACTAGAACTGAACAAAAATGTAACGGGAGACATAAATAAGAGTTAAATAACCGGATCGAAGGGGAGATGTCAAGAGGTTTCGAGGGAAATGCTATGTGCTGTGTGTGTGATTGACAACGACAACGAAACAAGGATGGTTAAGGGTTATTTTGTTTTACTGTAGGAAAGGGCTATAAGCTATTCCACCGATTGAAAATGATTGAAATTTTCTCATTTGGGGAAAGTTTGGTATGACGTGTCTGGGATGAATTCGATGATTGGTAACTCTGATCACTCGTGTGGGGGGAACCTGGTGTGTTCTGCACTGGAACCTTCTTCGTTAATCTATTTAGCTGAGTTAGATCAGAATAAAAAGAAAACTCAGGAATCGAACAGAAACGGTAACAGACTGAAAAACGTTTAGCAAGAGATTTCTTCGAACATGCCAAGGAAAATCAAACTATTCAAGCCTGGAGGGAAAATAACTTTTGGTTTCGCACTCGAATCAAAACGGGTGCTCGTGTCTAGTGCTGGTGCTTAGATTAACAAATTGAAAAGTGAGTAAGAATTTGCTAAACTATTGGTTGTTTGTTCAGGAAGCGTATTTGGCGGATAGATGACTGATGGATCTGTTTGAAGTAAAATAATTTAATTGGAAAACCAAAAATAAATCGAACTTAAGAAACTGAACAACTGTTCCGAACTGATCCGCTAAGTGAACGAAACCAAAAAATCGTAACCAGTGTAGTTGGGATGAAATGCAGGTTTCGCTAGGATAAAAAGTGTTTTTGAAGGTGCACTTGATCAAGAAAAAAGTTCCCTGCTTCCAGAAGGTTTTCGTGACAAGAGTGCGCTAACGACAAAATGAGTTAGAAAATGTGATCCGTTAAAATTACATCTGTACAACTCGCTTTATTGTACGTCTTGAATATAGAACGAAGGTAATACAGTAGAAAGAAAAATAACTATTTACATCATTTCCAATGTGTACAAGAAAGTGAAGTTAGATTGTAAATATTGCTAGAAAATTACAAGAACTGTTCGATATGAGCATAAATGTAAGGTGGAAATAGAGGTGTGATTTTGTGAGAGAACAGGAATAGAACCGAAGGTAAACAACTAAAGGAACCCTCCCGCGCCGTTCCGGATGGAACTGTGTCCGATGGACAACAGCTTCACCCGGGGTGGGTAGCGGAAGGGTGGATACGTAATTCGAAACTTAAAAGCACAGTATCGAGAACCGAACACAACATTTGGCCGAACAACCAAAGAAAGATGAAAGTATATATAGAACCAAAAGAGATACCAACTCATAAGTAGAAAAACGAATGTAAGTGTAGTTAAAGAGTGATTTTTTACCGATGCACACAACACGCGGAATTGCTCACCAGTTGGGCACAGTAGGGGACCTGGAATGTAATTTGTTCCGCAGGTTACAGCGTTATAGGTTAATAAGTTTCGGTAGTTAAGAAATTAGTGATTAGTTTGAGAAATGGGTGACAATGATGGTAATGTGTCTGTCTGCAGTGTATATGGTTAAAGGACTAGCGGATGGTGGTACAGCTAGCCAAACGTAACGGGGGAGTAACATTGTGTTTGATCGCATTTTTCTTTTGTCAAGGGTAGGACTTTGTCAGTTTGAGTATTTAGTATAGGTTGATTATTCAATCTGGACTGCATAGAAAAATAAAGGATGACATATACAGCTGTGTAATCTTATTGAAAAACTCAGAAACTTAGGGGAAACCGTGAAGATTGATAAACCCATGAAACACACAACAACAATATAAATGCTGCACGGAATCAACAAAATTTGTTCAATGCTAATTATTTGTTTTCATCCTCATAAAATTCTGCAGGTATATCGATAATTTTAATAATTTTAATCAGTTTGTTTTAAAAAAAACATGAAAATAATGATTCAATTAAATTTGAAAGTATTGCGTTATAAAAATTGGCAATAAAAAGGTTTATGAAATTGGAAATCCAAAAAAAACACATTAAATTTTATTAGATAATATCTTTCAAACTTGCGTCGCTGGAAACTGCATTGAAATTGAAATTCTCAAAAATTTCTGTGGCAGATCAGTGGATAGGTGGTACATGTAACAATACCATAAACCCAAAGATATACAAATTCACGTGAAGTTGATTTTTAGAGTGATTGAATATCCTTTATATGAGAAAAGCAAAACACATGATCGAAAAAGAGAAGGAATAGAAATCCAAAAAAATGCTCCGAAGCGCAAGGGTGATCGTCGCACAGCTAATCAACCACGTGAGCCGGAATGCACAACTTCAATTCCACACTCTAGCAACGACTAGGGTACCGAAGAAGGCATTTGCAAGTACAAAACCAGACGCAGCTGCAGAAAAAACCTGTTTTTTCATCATTTCTTTCCGTGGTTTCATGATTTTTCACAACATTCGTCACTTCCTCATTTTCTTACCTGAATTGACATTGCATTTATTATTTGCGTTATTAGTTTTTAAATAATCTGCAATCTACTTTTTAAATACAAATTGAACCTCTGATGTTCTAGGTGTGTACATTGTGTTATTTTACCTCAAACATAACGATCTATCGTACCCCCAGATTCTACAAAAACCTCGAAAAAAGCACCTTAGCTTGAAAAAAGTACCTTAGCTTTTAGATAGGCATAAAACCATTATTGACAAAACGTTGCCAGATGTATAACCTTTCCAACTAGTGCTTGCTTGTCAAAATCAGTGCAAAAATACCATCTCACAAGCTCGCCAAAAAAACTGACCCACTTGACCCCACTCTAATCTATATCTGCTCAGAAACTACAGACCCGTAAAAACTGCAATCTTCAATGAAGGATGAAAATTACTCGGGAGAGCATCACATGTTTACAATAACTTAATAACAAGAAATCGTTGGTAACGATATGGCTGACAACTTAGCCAGAGACCAACTTCCAAACGACTGACGTAACACATTAGGTACTCGACAAGCTAAGCAATTCAGCCAAATACCAAGTGATCTAAAACGAAAAGACTTACGTATAACAATGACAATGATCGATTCTGTAACTACGAACCTGAGGCACCGGAACATATACTCTGCCAATAAGTTGCATACTGCATCATTTCTTCTAAGGAAGCGATATCGCAGACAAAAAGGTATAACACTGGCACCGTGTCGTAACGTCCGAGGTCATTACGTTCGAAGAGTAGTGCGTCACAAAGTCCGGGACATTATGACGCACAAGCGTGCGTCATAACACCCGAAAACAATAATACGTCAAAAGTACCGAAACCATTCTTGCGTCACAACTTCCGGAAGAGGTGCTGCGTCATATTGTCCGGGATCTTGTGACGCACACCGATACTTGGATATAATTACGCAGAGGTATTGTGTCAAAGTCCGGGATGATATGACGCACTCATAGTATTGGATATTATGAGGCACAGGCACTGCGTTATAACGTCCGGTCATAACGTTTCAAAAGTGCGTGCGTCATAACGTCTGGGACATTGTGACGTACAAAGGGTGCGTCATAAAATCCGAAAATAAGTGTGCTCCATTTAGTCCGGGATATTGTGACGCACATCCGTTCTCGTAATGTATGACACACCCGTTGTGCATCGCAATATCGCGGACGTTATGACGCACTGTCGTTTTAGGATTTTATGTTGCAATAGACATCTTGGACACCGTGACGCATTCATAGCGTCGGATATTATGACGCATAGACATTGCGTAATAACGTCCCAAAACAGTGAACGTCATAATGTCCGGGATATTAAGACGTACAAGAGTGTGATAAGATCCGAACGCAAGAATGCGTCATAACATCCGAGGTAATTCTTGTGTCGCCCGAAAGTAGTCTTGCGTCATAATTTCCGGGACCTTATGACGCGCACTGATATTAGGATGTTATGAGGCAGAGGTATTGCGTCATAAAGTCCGGGATAATATGACGCACTCAGTGTTTCGGATATTTTGACGCACAGGTACTGCGTCATAGCGTCCCAGATCATACAATGTCTACGAAATCGACTGCGACATAAGATCCGAAATCGAACGTGCGTCATAACGTCCGGGACATTGCGACGCACAAGGGGTGCGTCATATGATCCGAAAACAAATGTGCGTCACAAAGTCCGGGACCTAATGACGCACAGCCGCTTTCGGATATTATGACACAGCCTGGTGTGCCATATTATCCCAGACATATTGACGCACCCTTCCGACGCGTTAGAAAATTCAAAACAATGAGTGCGTCATATTATCCCGGCCTTAATGAGACGCAATTCCTCTGCGTCATGATATCCTAGTATCATTGTGTGTCATAAGATCCCGGACATTGTGACGCAGGACTACTTTCGGGCTTTGTGGATGATTGAAGACTTTAAGACGTACAATTATTTTTGAACCTTACGACGTACTATTGTGCGTCACAATGTCCCGGACATTATGACGCATATAATTTTGAGACGATATGACCTGGGACAATATGACGCAGTTCTTATGCGTCACAATATCCGAACCTATAGGTGCGTCACAGTGTCCAGGATAGCGACTCTGACATAAGATCCGAAATCGAATGTGTGTCGTAACGTCCGGGACATTATGACGCACAATGGGTGACTTCGGACGTTATGACCTCCTACGCTATGACACGGTACCCATAACACTATGAGGAAATTCCCCCTAAAAAGATCGTTCCGTTCATTTGGTCAGAACTCTAGCTGCGCCTGTATTATAAACGGTCATTTGTAAGTGGGTTATTCTGCATGTTTGGGAACAATCTTACACTAGTGGTCTGTCCCCCGTATACTTGCGCATATGTCAGTGGCTCCATCATCCCATATGCAACCATACTCCCAACTAAAAATATATGTGAAATTATCGTTTAAGCTGGTGAAGAATTACTTCTGTGTGTTATGATGAGTAGTCTTCGGATATATGGCTTGCCTGTCCCAAACGGATCCTCAGTTACATTCATAATGGAGTACACGGCTGAGACGACACATGTGAATAAATAAATTATTCGATTTCAACTACAACGGATTTGGGCAATTTTTTATACTGTTATATATTCTGCATCCTCAGAATTTTTACGCGGGAAATACGGGCGCATAAAAAACCGCATAATTCAAAAATCCGCCTTAAAAAAGCGTAAAAAACCCGCGTAAAAAAGACTTCAGTGTATAGCAAACAGCAACAAAAGAGAATTTGATTAGTGGTCGCAGTTACAAAATATCCGCTAATAGGAAAAAAGGCATGTGTCAACATCACTACTGGCAAGTATGCATGCACGAGACATTTCACATGGATTTGTCATGCCATATTTGTTTAAAGCGTATCTCGTATTCTGTCGTGACTTCCGATGTGGAAACAGGAAACCAGTGAATGAATACTTTGCTGAAGTGCTTCAACCTGGTGGATGCTCTACAGTTTCTAGACTGATTTTTTCGGTAGAAAGATACTGTTATTGACCTCCTAGTGGTTCAGTCATTTATATAAGAATAATCGTTTTCATAACGATTTCTGAAAATAAATTTGGGATATTTACCCAAGTAGTATTTCTAGTTTTGTAGCACACTACAAGTGCTTTATATGTTTTAAAAATGGCTTCAAGAGCGTTATAAAACTTCCATTGTTACTAGGGTATGATTCAGGTTATTACTGAACAGCAAATTTAACATTTCTTGATAACATTTTTTCGAAATGGTAAACATTAATCCATCAATTTGAAAAGAAGTTCTACTATTTCATTACAGATTAACAGGTATAGCATTCGGAAGCACTCATTCGAATACTTAGCGATCAATTTGAATATATATCAATGTTGCGCCACTGGCATATGCATAAGCATTAGAGTGGGATATGGTTATATGAAAAAAATAAAATTTCGCTCCGTGTAACTTTCTGGGTCCCATTTAGGTACCAGAACAAATTTTAGGCTCGATCGGTGAAACTATATTTTTGCGCCCAAGGTTTAAAGTTTACATGCGATTTCGTATGGGAACATCGACTTTTGCAAAATAATTCTTTCAGGAGTCGCCCGGTACCTCCTAAAAATAAATAGATGTCTGATTTTTATAGAAAATTTGTGAAGGAAACAAAGTCTCGAAGACCGCGAAACGATCTGATGCTTGTGGAAAAAGTTATTAAGCAATAATCGACTGATGCCTTGAAGCTTGATGAAAATTTTAATTTTTATAGCATCACTGCTGCTGACGGTAGAATTATATACAAAAATTTTAACTTACTCTTATTATGTACAAAAGAAGCCTCAATTTTTCCCTCTAAACTCTTGTGAAGTGGCCAAACAGTTCCAAAAATTGATTAAGGCACATTAAGAGAAGATCAAAAGAAAATTGCATATAGTTAAACATAAGACAAGACGTGACAATCGGCTTCTTATTTTTCCTTCGACATTATTCTTTTTGCACAATTTCACCCTGCCGAAATCTTCCGAACAGTGTTGCCATTTTTATTAATGAAAATGGAGTCTTGTTAATTTTTTTCACGCCGGCAATATTTTGTATCTTGAATCCACTATATTGATGAAGAGAACCGTTTTGCCATGTCATGGGTGCTTAGTAAGGTTTGATGAAGCCATTTTCTGAATAATTTTAGATTATTGTGTGGTTTCTGTCTTATTTTTGTTAAAGTTGATCAACCATGTATAGTGGTAAATGCATAAAAATCCTTGTTTCACTTTGCCGCACAATTTCCGTTCAATTTAGTTATTTTTACTTTTTTTAACGATAATAATTTTATTTGTCAAAAGTAATAACAATCTTTTCTTATAAATATAGCAACATTGCAAACATCATTTCGCTATCCCTGTAGTAACATTGCGTACGGTGCAAAAAGTCAGAATCAACCAATCAGGAGCTGTACCATTCTGACGTAAAATTGGAACAAAAACGCCCCCCCCCCTATTGTCACGTCTTGTCTTAGAGTTAAACAACCAGCAGCAGTGGTGCAAGAAAAAATGAATATTTTATCAATCGTCAGAGCATCAATCGGATTCTACTTAACACACAACGATTTATTTTTAGGAGGCAATGGGCGACTCCTGTAGGAATTATTTTGTGAATGTTAGTTTTCCCATACAAAATCCCATGTAAACGTTAAACAGTGGGCGCAAAAATATAGTTTCAGGGAACGAGCTCAAAATTTGCACAGTTGTTCTAGGACCCAAATTGTACCTAAATAGTTGCTCGGAGCAGGAATTCAATTTTGTCCCACCCTAATAATCATACGAGGGATAAACCACTAATGAAAAATTATTCCCGAATATGAAAGATAAACCACTTTAAAATTTGTATTTTGGACAAAGTATAAAAGGTGGGTCTAATGATTTAGTAAAATAATGTTATGTCTGTTTGTCTGTAATTTTACTTCAAAACCAATATTGTGGTGGTGTGTTTCATGGGCTTCACAACGTATTTCATTTTGGCACTCGAACCCAGTATAGTCTAGCTGAAAATGACCCGGAAATCTGGCTGGTTTTAGTTAGTATCCAGCTCCAGTGACATAACAAATTCTAATTAGAATCGGTTGTGTCAGTGTTGTCGGAATGCTAGCTGAAGCCAGAATTCCGGCTGGATTTACTGGGAAGCTTTGTTCGTGACACCGACTAATTATAGCTTTTGATGAGCCTTTTTTTCAAAACGTATCTAACACAAACGTCAAACGTCAGAACGTCAACGGTGAAGAAATCGACGCTTAGCATTACATCTACATTACTGAATGCACTGGGCATGCGTATTTTTTAGTAATATGTGAGACAATTAATAACACGGTAGTACAGTGATTTTCTTTTTTGCATTTTCATTTCTAGAGGCTACAGTCGATCTTAGAACAACTGTAACTTGTTTTTAGAGACATGCCAGTAGAGCACTTCTATCGCAATTTTTTGAGGTTGCCCTGGGCTACAGTATTGCGTAATGAGTTGTATAGTACAGAAAAAGAAGAAAAACCAATAAAAGGTTTCTCATCATAATTTCCATACAAATATCAAATGCATTGCTGGATGCCAGCCTATAACCAATCGACCCAAACTGTTGCATAGTTCTTTGGGACCCTAAAACGGTAAAAAAATGTTACTCTGAAAAAAATGCTCATTCTACCCTTTTTACCGTAAGGAGCCATGCATAAATGACGTAGCATTTTGGGGGGTAGGGAGGGTATACCAAATTTGTGTCGAAGTGTGACGAGGGGGAGGGTAGGGTCAAAAGTTGTGCGACGTAGCATTAAGTTTAAAACCCATTGTTTACAGACAACAATTTAATGATACTCCATTCCTTCGAGAAATAAATTTAAATTCAAACAAGTTACTTTTGAGGCGGTTTTTCATGAGGTAAATTACGATTCGTGGAATTACAAGTTCGCAAAAATACGAAAAGATTTTGTATGCGGATTTAACTTGCTACATTAGTTAGCTGCTAACTAGTAGACTTAGTTTCGAAGCTGAATTAAATTTTCACTTCGGATTCAACCAAACAAAATTTAGTAATTTGGATTTCGGATTCAACCAAACAAAATTTAGTAATTTGGATGAACGTATGCTTTTTAGAATCATTGGCAGCTGCAGGATTGTGATCTGAGAGAACTTCTCTTCATGCTTCCCTTGCCATATAAAATTCAAAACAAAACTATCAACATTATATTTGTCATGAAATGGGCTTATTTTGCACGCAATTTGCTGTTATAATGAAAATGTTGATAAAAGTCGTCAAACATTTTGAAAAGACATGCATTTAAAATAATTGAAAAACATATGTAACTTATTTTCATCCCCGGCCGCTTTGCGTGGGACTAGGGGGAGGGGGTAGGTAAATGTTACATTATTTACAAGGGGGAGGTTAGAATTTTGTGACCAAATGCTACGAGGGGAGAGGGAGGGGTCAAAAATCGCCGAAAAAAGCTACGTCATTTGTGTATGGCCCCTAAACGATCTCAAAATCATTGCTTTGTTTCTAGTTTTCTAGTACGGCATTCTACTACGTCAACATATCGAAATAACATTCCTTCCTTTCCCATCAGAAATCTGCATTCTGGACCACTGTTCATTGTTAGTTACAATGAATTCAAAATAATATTATAGGAACCGTAATTCATCAGACGTTTTGCACTCTTCTTGATTGTGTTTTTGTATTGTTTAAAATGTGTCTACTATTGTGAAATGAGTGTTTACAGTTTGTACTAGCTGTATTCCAACGGCAAATCTGAAGTGTCTTGTTGGGTTGCTCTTTCGTGTATGGAACTTTCTCATGTGTAACCCGGAAAAAGTGAGGAAGCACAAGAGAAAGGATAGTTTAACTTACTAGCAATAATAATGTATCGTGTTTAATGTTGGCAACGGATAATGTGGTTAACCGATTGGAAAATGAAAAAGCAACCAACAATAATAAACGTATAATTACTGGCATAGTCCAATAGCGATACTCGGTCGTTTTGTTATTAAGTTAAAATCTAATGGCATAATTAATATTCTAAACATAAAAGTATGATTAAGCAAACATAAAATACACAGCTAACAGAAGGCGCTGCTTCGGTTCAAAGCCGCTGAATTTGAATGGCAAGCGTGTGGAACATGCCGTTATTAGCTCCGGTGAACATTTTCATTGTTATCACATTTGGTTAGTCAAAATAATGTTCCGATTACACAGCGACGACAGCATGAACCGAAAGAGCAACTTAGTCGGGGGAGAATTTGAGGGCTATTCTTTGTTGTATGATAGAATAAGTAACAATAAAACTGTAGAGATTTTCTGTCCTAGCTTAACGTTAACGAACGATGCAACAATTCTCGGAAGTAAACTGTGGACGCGTTTTCTGTGTGTACTCTAATGTCTCTCAGACAGGGAATACAGCTTATGGATGCGGAAACGAACAACCTACCTTACAGGAACAGGTGGCACACTCTCTGGACGGGTACTTGAACGTCTGTCCAGAGGTATAAATGTGCTGCTCGTACAGACAAGAGCTTCCCCCAGTGATCCCGTTGGCGGTTGCGTTATCGAAGCCGCACATATCGTCCGGACACCGAGGGCAGCATTCATCCGATCCCAGTGGTAGGGGATTATCACAAGTCAGCGGTGGACATTCCAGCTTCCAACAGTCGAATTCACCGTACTGAAAAAAAAAGGAAATACGTTAGAAGCATACGTATGGTTGGGTTTACTTCCAGTAGTGTGTTAACTCACCAGACACTCGCACGTCTGACACTGGTAAATCCACTGCTCCCCACTGCGGAACGTCACATGCTTCAGCTCCTGGTGCTGACAGGACTCTTTGGGATCACACTGAGGACAGCACAGATCTCGCGCGCTGCCCCGCCTCCAATTCGAACAGTTGCACGGTGGTTCCACGCAGCTGATCACCCCCTTCGAACAGGTGCACACCTTGCACGGTTGGTTCCGGGGTGAGATCTGTCCACCGTCGGGAATCTCACTGTCCTCAAACATACAACTTAACCTACAGTCGGCAGTTGACCATGACCCCCTGCTACTGCTGCTGCTGACTTCGCCTGTACCCGCCGCCGCCGGGCACACACACTCGAAATGTCCCTGCGTATTCACACATCGCGCCGTCAGGTGACAGCTGTGCGTGTTCAAATAGCACTCATCTATATCTACACAATCTTTCCCTTTGGTTTCAAATCCAGGCTTGCATTTGCAAAAGTACCTAAGTAAGTAATAGAATTATCAAATACCGTTCAAAAGCAAAAATAAGTAAACCTTCCACTTACCATCCTGGCATGTTAACACAGTTCGTTGTCTCCTTACACCGGTGCACTCCGGTCGCACACTCATCCAGATCCTTCTCGCAGGATTCGCCCACGTAACCCGCACGGCAGGTACACACCCCGGGTGTCCGGCATTCGCCCCCGTTCAGACAGGTTTGGTTACACACCGCTAGTGAGGGGGGAAAATTAACGTTTAGACAGTCTTCGCCGCTTCCTAGATTTCGGACTTCAAAACTTACGTTTACAGTCATACCCGTCGCCCTGATAGCCCAGCTTGCAGCGACAGTGGTACGAACCGGCCGTGTTGATGCAGTCCGCGTGCTGATGGCAGCTGTGCTCTCCGGACTTGCACTCGTCCACCTCGACGCAGTTGAACTTGTCTAGCTGCCGGTAGCCGGGCAGACACTCGCACACGTACGAACCGAACGTGTTGACGCATCGCGTGTTCAGATGGCAGTGATTACCATTAAGACCACCTTGTTGAGCGCATTCGTCGATGTCTGATGGTGTGATAAGAGACACAGCGAAGAGGAGAGAGACAGAATAAATATGTTAGGATACTTTGGTCGATTTGTTTTTATTTTGCACCAATCCGTTCCGCGCGAATACGAGAGTAACATTTAAACTACAAAATTGCAAATCTTTTCCAGCTGCCGTTCCATTCGGCTGAACTCTTGTATTCGCGGGACACTAGCAGCAGTTAATTGGATCGGATGTTTCGGTTAGTGTCACTCGGTTTTGGATGGGACCGCAAAAGAGCCATACAATAAATATATATTTTGTTTTCAAGAAATTAATTTTGGATCGTTGCTTGTGGTTAGCGAGCTAAGACGGATGGATGGAGGCTAGCGGTAGTGTCAGTGTGTCATAGAAAAATAAAACGGAATAAAACGCATTCATATATCTTCACCTTCTTTTGACTGAACCACTTCGTTTTTCTGTTTCTGTGAGTGTTTATTTTTGTGATGTTGTCGTTTGCCGTGCGTACGCCGTCGTCGTACTTTTCGCCTATGTGGAGTATCTAAATTATTGAATTATTTATTGAATTTTCTTAATTTATTAAATGTATTTTTAGTCATTTGCATTTGTTCGGCGGAGAGCAGCGGGGGAGAGAGCTGTGTTTTGGCGGTACCGTGGGTTACCTTTTTGCGCGCTTCAGAAGCTGGACGGTCCATTTGTAGAGTCGATTCGAAATAGAAATAAAATTATGAAGACAAGCAGCAACAGCGACGCCTTACTCCGGTGCGGTGGTCGGATTAGTGGGATTTATTCTAATATAAACATCGTCTATGTCACAAATCGCGGGAACTGTGGAACTGTTGTTATTAAAATACAACGAAATATGGATGGTAGCGTAGCAAGTCCACTTTCAATCAAATTTAATATCGAACGTGAAGATTCTATTTTTTTATATTTTCAACCGTAAAGAGCGTAGAGTAGGGTTGGACCGTTTTTAGACGTTTTGCGGCTTCAGAGTAGACTTGAACTTTATGCCCCAAAATTCTACGCACATACTCAGCGTCATGTTAATGCGTCGTATCAAGATTTGTAGCAATTAATTATTTTAAACACCTGTGTTGTACTCGAATGAAGAAAACGTAGGTTATGCGTATAACAGCAGATTAGAAATTATTGTGAAAGCTGAACATAATAAAAAAAACTGTGATTTTGTCATAGCATCACACACTCATACCCATGTATTCGAAGAGCAAGAATAATTCAGTTATTGTTAGGCATTCGCCTGAACAAATCATTTCATTTATAAAAACTCAGTCGATTCCTAGAGCTGCCAAAAAAAAATTTGGATCGTGCATTTAAGTTCCATCTTTAATCGCGAGTGATTAACCAGATTGGGTATTTTTGGTTTGAAAATTTTATTACCACAGTTAATCGCACTATAGATAGAAATTATGTGTCTTCTACAAAGTCATATAACAGATTGGAGTACAATTAAAATAAATAACAGTCTTCAATTAAGGGCTACCGCGTCTACATACCCGTCCACAAAGTTGAGATAGCTGGTGTGATCACCGAGTCGAGTTTGTCAAGCATGGATCTACTGGAGATAGGGGTTGGCTGTTTCAAGGACGCCTCCCACGACGTGACAAGTGCTCAGATATTTATTAGAATGACTCTTGCATTAGAAATGCTGAAAAGTGTGCTTTTATTGTAGAGATAGTTCACATGACAGTAAGACGATCCCGTTGTCGGGACATCTGTTACTGTTTCTAAAACCTAAAGGTGGAGGAGATTCCTTAAAAAGCTAAAAAAATTCTCTTGAGAGGCCACTAAATATAACAGTTCGGGGATGTGCTGGTACAAAACCGAAGCAAACTTCTTGTCTTAGAAACTCCAAATCAGCATTAGGGACTGTCAGTAATTTTCCTGCTCTACTTTAATGACGTCAATATCACATTACAAGGACCCCGTCTTTCATTTGCCGACGACATGAAAAATTTTCAACAAATACGGGATAAAACCGATGCCGAGCTTCTTCAGAGGGAACTGGAGAGCTTTAGTACGTGGTGTGATCTAAACAGAATGGTTTTAAACCCGAGTAAATGCTCAATAGTGGCGTTCACGCGGAAACGCCATCCGACTCAGTTTAAATACCATTTCTTCGACTCGAGCATTCCAAGATACTCTCACATCAAGGATCTTGGAGTCATCATGGATTGGGCACTAACGTTCAAACCACATACTTCATACATCGTAGATAAGGCATCAAGACAGCTTGGGTTCATCTTCCGAATAGCGAAACACTTCAGAGACGTATACTGTCTTAAATCGCTTGATTGCGCGTTGATCCGCTCAGCGTTGGAATATTGTTCTGCTGTTTGGAATCCATACTACGGGATTGACAGAATCGCGGCTGTCCAACGCCGGTTCATACGCTTCGCCCTTCGACATCTCCTATTGCGAAACAGATTCGAACTGCCGAGCTATGAAAACCGTTGCCAGTTAATACATCTCGATACACTCAGCATTTGGAGGGACTGGAGCCCTGTTCGCCTTGGACTTACTCTCCGCCAGAGTGGATTACCCTAGAATCCTCGGACGTCTGGATCTTCAAGTCCTACGAGTTCGAGTTCTACGTAGTAACTCTCTTCTGCCAGTTTCGTTCAGGAGAACCAACTATGGTTGCCAGAGCGCTGTTACCGGACTCCAGCGAATTTTTAACAGTGTAGCGACGGCCTTTAACTTCAACGAATGATGAAGTAGGGCGGGTTTATCGATCACCATTTGAATGTTGTCTTGACTAGAAAAAATCTTTGTATTCCGTGATAAATTTAAGGTGACCTTCGCAAACAATGCGTGAAACTTTCCAATTCTCGAACATTTTCAAAAGTACAGTTTTCACGTGTTCAATCAGAACTTGTTATCATCGAGACTATTCTATGTTAATAGATACCAAAAGTCATCAATTGATGGGCGAAAGTTGTTATTTTAGAGGATTTAGTAAAGTAAAGTATCACACATTCTAATTCTCACACTGGTGACAAAAGATGGAGACAAGTATTTGTTGTTGATTTTGACAGTTATTTGTTTGTATTGCTGTTAATTTTGTCGGAGTTCTCTTCTCATAGCTCTGAAGCTAAAGAATGTCCAATCTGCAAGAAATAATATGTTTTGTTTCGAACCGAGCTAACTGAAATTGGAAATGCATTTGCCAAGAAGTACTAGTCATGTATACCATTTGATCGTGCATGATAACGTTGGGTTTAACGTTCCTAATTCGTCTGGTCAGCACATGACAGCCACCTTGATCGCGATATAGAGTTGTCAAAAATGTAAACAATAAATATGAATTCATTTTTGGAGCACGGGAGCTACAATAGTACGCAGTACCACTGCCGTTCAGATTTGTTCGCAACTGTTTGATTGTGAGCAGTACAACATTTCTGATGTGATGAAACTGGTCAGAATCGATATATAACTTCGGAGAAGGCCACATATTCTTTTCCAATATTTCCCTTTTTGTACAATTTTTTGACGAGCTAGTTTTTTTTTGGTAAATAATTCAATAGACGGTTCGTACATTTATTCATTATGGCTGGCTTGGGAAGACGGAGAAAATGAACTGAATGCATTTTTAATATACATTAACAATCGTCCTACCCACATTTTATAGATGGCATCGGTGGTATACAAATAAGTCTGACTGCTGCTTACTGCTGCGTGTCTAAGTTTAATACCTTGTATTAAATTGGTTTTAAGGGGTCATTCACAAACAACAAGCAATAATGTTGAAGATATTGAAGAAGAAACCTATGTGTCTTCAGCAAAGTTGTTTATAAAAGCTCGCTCTACAACTTTGGTGAATGCATAATCTTAATATATGTACTTTAGACTGCCCAGAAAAATGATGAATTTTTGAAAACTCAATCGGCCCACTTTCTGAGTCGATTCCTAGTCCCACCAGGAGTATTTGCACCAAATTTGAAGCAAATCGGATAAATCTTACTACCGGACCAACGTGCCTGAAGTATGGGAATTTTCAACAATTTACATGCAGAAAACCCACCAGCTCGCATTTTCGCCGCTAGGTGGCACTGTATGCATCATATTATCACTGTAAGTGAAAATAAGAAAGATAATTTAATTGTCTACAACTTTGTCGAAGACTGCTAGTAAATTCGGCTTTGTTAAAAGAAGTTATTAAACTTTTAACGAAGTGATGTCTGAGTCAGTTTTGCATGGGGCCTAGCAGTGCATGGTTGTGTATCAGTACTCGAGTCCTGCGAACTATAAATTTTTGTGAAATAATGGTTAGATTTAGCTGAATAGTATGTTCACAAGAACTGTAGTAAATAATTCGAGCTATGTTTTGGCAAGAAAATTTTAGTTCCACCTGTGACCGCATAGAGGGCGCTACCACTAACTTTTCATAGAAGAGAGATAGGGTATCAAGATGTTCAAATGAAATACTGAAAAATGCCTGCTCTATAACTTTGTAGAAGACACCAAATTTCTAGATCTCTCCGTTGAAAAGTTAGTGTTGGCGCCCTTTATGCGGTAACAGGAGGAACTAAAATTTTCTAACCAAATCATGACTCGTATTATTTACTATAATTCTTGTAAACATACCATTGAGCTAAACCTAACGATTATTTCGCAAAAATGTTTAGTTCGTGTGAATCGAGTACTGATACACAACCATGCACTGTTAGGCCCCATGCAAAACTGACTCAGACATCACTTCGTTAAAAGTTTAATAACTTATTTTAATAAAGCCGGATTGACTAGGAGTCTTCGACAAAGTTGTAGACAATTAAATTATCTTTCTTATTTTCACTTACAGTGATAATATGATGCATACAGTGCCACCTAGCGGCAAAAATGCGAGCTGGTGGGTTTTCTCCATGTAAATTGTTGAAAATTCCCATACAAACTTCAGGCACGTTGGTCCGGTAGTTAGACTTGTCAGATTTGCTTCAAATTTGGTGCAAGTACTCTTGGTGGGACTAGGAATCGACACAGGGGTGGGCCGATAGGGGTCATTTTTTTCCTGTCACTCTAATGTACTTGTATGAAAGTTGAAAAATAAGTCTCACTTCTAGGAATATTAATCATTGAAATTACAATACCATATAAAAGTTGTAGTAATATCCACAAATTCCTCCAAAAACTTCATAGACTCAAATTTAACGATTTAGACGTAATTATTAAATCGCACAATCTTGACGGAAAAAACCCATTGTGCCTGGACGTGATCATGAATAACGAGACGTACTTGACGTTCGACGGCAAGGACTGGCAGAGGACCGACAATTTCACGTCCTACAGAAAGGAAGTGACCAGTAAAGTATTCTTCCCAAAGAAGATTGACAATCAGTGAGAAAGGAATGTCAAAGCCGATCTTCTTTTCTTCGCAACTTACGGTCAACGGGGAGGTGTACAATACGAAGTGCTTACCGGAAGTTACAGCCTTCATTAAGAAACAACCCGAAGGATGATGTCGTGTTCTGGTCGAATCTGGCCAACGCAAACTGTGTGAGAAGATGGAGCGTTTCAAGATCCCAGTCGTCCCCAACAATGTTAACCCTTTCAACGATGATTTGTTCCAACAATTTCATGGCGAAAACCAATAACAAACTGAAGAATAAGGCGATCGGAAAGTTGAAGAATATGTCAACTTATTTCTTTTCTACAGTTATGGTCAATGCTGCCGTAAGGCCTTGCAGGGATTGAAGATATTTTTGTGTAATACAATTAATTATTAATTAATACAGGACTCAATAGAAAATTGTTTTGTTTTGACAACTTTCATCTTTGTTCCATCCAAAAATTGTTTTTTATTGCAAGCGTTACACGCAATACCTTGGCAAACGCCCCGTGAATTAAGTCAACAAATTAGTACTTTTGAATTTATAAACACGGTTTCATATGCGATAATACAAGCCCCCATTCCCAGGCGATCATAAATTGGTCTCGTCCAGAAATTCCTTCCCTCGGTCCTTCAGTTTAACCAATTTGAAAAATAAAAATAGACTTACACACTCACACTAGACATGATATATGTGGTTGCCATTACCGGATATTCTAGTGATATGAAGGAACGCTTTTGCATACTAGCATTCGAACCGTTCACTCAAAATTGAACTTTAGAATCACGGCCCACGCGAACATTCTGAACAAACGAATTTATACATGCGAAATTACATTCACGTCAACACACGCGACATACAAACGCTCGAGCCATTCGCGATAGAACAAACCTGGTCATAAACGCGAACATGAAATCGCGATCAAAGAGGTAATAAATCGATCAATTGAAAAGCATTCGCTTTTCTGTACTGATATTGCTTCCCCACTGCTATTTTTCTAATAAACACATAGCGATAGAAAATCGATTACTATGGTTTGATTTGAGATTCTAGAATGATTGTTAATTTTCACTTTTTCTGATAGGAGATTATTGTTAAGGTTCACTTTTTTAGAGATCCACGGCTCCGTTAAGCTACCGCTATGAGCCGTGTCAAATAAACGAATTAAAAAAAAGGTTCACTTTTTCTATCAGAACTGGATAAATCGTTTGATAGTGAATATCGTAAACCGCGTTTTGGACTTTAATATTCGCATATCGTATTCATTGTAATCGTGTCATGTCAGATTACTAATTCTAACTTTATGTTCATCAAAAATCGACAAAATTAGTCAGCTTATGAATAGTCTTTGTGGCTGTTTTTTCCTCGTCGTTTTTTCGTTGCTATGTAGTATTTGACCAGCTCTCAACGAAGAAGAAAGTACGAAATCACCGGTGGTTCTCTTTCCAGGCGAATTCATTCGAGAAGAAATATGCGATGAACCTTGACTGGAGTTTTGTTGCGCACTTTTGAGAGCTAGTCCCTTCTCAGCTTTCACAGCGTTGTGAATAAAGCAAATAATCTTACTGCTTCTGGTCATATTCGATAATTATTGTATCATGTCAGTTGTTACGGTGACTTCTTGATGAAAAAGGAATTGTTTGGTTCAGGAGACGGATACAACATCCTGACGAGTATTGCTAAAGCAAAAGGGAACAGTGTCTTTCGCTCCGACGTAGTGCATTTTCATACACAAAATGTGAACTCTAATCCAGTGGACTCTGTTCTAAATTAATCGACTTTTGGCTGGTGAGGGGAAGAGATCAGAATATGTCATTTGTCTCAATCACTATGATTCCTGCAGACACGATCCTGGTTCTATAACCCAACTTCAAGCCCGTACAATCTACAGGTGATCTTATGCTGCTATTACCCAGTATACCAAAACCCACTAACCGGCATGCCGACTCGTAAAAAGCATTCTTTGCTGTATTTTATTGCTGCACAAAAAAGATAGGCCAGCAATCCCACATTTTGACAATGATATGAATTTCTAAGGTAAAAAATCGTCGGTTTCTATAAACAAAATCACTTTTTCGAATATAAATTTTCACTATCGAATCTTTCCGAATGACACATGACGACTTTTATTCGTTGCTATCGCTAAGCGTATCGATAGCGGCCGGTGAAAAGATTAAACAATCAAATCGACGATTCAATATACTACATGATTACTAGACTGAACGATTTTTTCATCCTTGATCGCGGTCATCTACACAAACCTATGATCGTGATCGTGTTCATGCAAACATAAAAATATACCACTAGCATAAAACGTCCATTTCCACGCGACTATTAATCGGTCAAATCGGGAAATTCCGAAGATCAATGCCTTCAGTTGGACCAATCTAAAAAAAAACGCTTACATACACTAAAGAGCAGGTTTCGAGGCGTCATTTCCGGATACAACGGACACACGGTTATCGAAACGAATTTATACAGACGCAATTATATGCAAGTGATATACGAACAATCACGCGTTAACATAGAAACGCTCGCGACCTACGCGATAATACAAACTGTTGACAAATTCGAAATTAAAATCACGATCATTAACGCAAACCTATACCCGCGATCGCGCAAACATAAAAACGATCAGGAGATAAACTCAACGTGTGAGCCTTTTCGCTTTTATATACGCGATTTCAAGCACGAACATATAAGCGCTCATTCCCACGTTATCGTGATGTTTCCACATCTAGAATTTGAATTAGTAAGCAAGTAAGCTCGCGACAATTAGCCTTAAACATTACTTTAGTGGAAGACATTTCCCGTCTCGTCTGTAATTGTAGTGAGTGATTATATCAGGGACCCCCTTCCGTAAATTAAATTAAACAGTTCCAGTTGGACCACCAAAAAAAATCACATGTATATTAAATATTTCGAAGTAACGTCAATCAGGATCATGGATTTGTAAGCAATTCTGCTCAAGGCTTAAAATAGCCGGAGCAATAACCAAATGCTTCATAAGTAACATCCTTGGATCGTAAACCACGTTCACGTTAGTTGGAATTTGATTTATTGATTTTTCATTGCCGACATCGTAATTTTTGCATGATTTTATCAACAAAAAATAAATTAGATGTTTGAGTGCACATTTCCATAATGACCACTCCAAAAAATTCACATTCATGAAAAATGAATGAAACCCTGTTTTATTACAATTTACAAAAAATCTGCGGTAGAGTAAATGAAGCGTACAAGTTCATCTGATTTTCGTCATGGTTGGTATCACTTGAAAAACGCAAAACAAAATAAATTTCATTTAATTTTGATTTCTACTAGCTGCTGCATCGATTAATTTCAGTCCAGACTAGCACATAAAAACAAATTTCCTAGAACCATCTTCATGAATATTACTTAATCTTTCATCACCAAACACTGATTCCATCAGTGCGACTTCCATCGTGTGCGGTTTTCGCAAAGTTATAACCTTCTCTCCGTTTCTTATCAATTCTCGCATTTGTTGCCACATTTTTTCACTCAATGGTAAAAAATACCTAAACACTATATGATCGAAACCCAGTACCCCGTAAGGCTATGAATAAGTACTTGCCGAGCTCATTACGTCAGCAAACCTGCATGCCTGCCTGCCGCTCGCGGGGGGACGATCCATTTTAATTAATTCAAAAAGAAAACTACCATTCGGCAACCAAAACCGACAGACGATGTGGTCCCGGCACGGCGTCGACACCACACATCACGGTGACGGTATTTTTCACGCCAGGCACGTTTCGCAAATAATCTCTTAATAATGATCACAAATCTGCACACATCTGTCACACGTTTACGTTAGCTTGCCGGACGCTATCCGAGACCACCACATGGGAGACGACGATCGAACGGGGCAGAGATGGGGTGGAAGGGGAATATGTCTAAAGATTCAACACCTCGGCTGTGGTTAGCATTTTTCTTGGCCAATCGCCAGACGAAATTTTGCGATGAAAGCGCATCTTCGCTAACGTACACACATACACGTACAGGCGGCATTGGGCGATACCGCAGCGCCTGTCCGTTTGCTTCAAGCGCCAACTGATGTAGGTATGTTTTATGACAGCTCGCTCAGCAGTCAGTGTCTGCAGTTGAAATTAATGAGTCGGCTCAATTAGCCAAAACCGAATGTGTTTGGGATCATTAGTTTGACGAAGATCATCGGGAAATCCGTGCTGTTCTGTTTCTCGGCGCAGCGCGGGGAAAGTGGATCGGTGTAACTAGTTTGAAACTTGACATTTGTGGTAGACTCGTCATAAATACTAGATCATTTTCTGTGCAGAAGGGAATTTAGTTTTCTCTAACACAATGGAGTCGCTTTGCATGGTAGTATTGAATCACCACGCGTCTCCATTGAAAATAAAACGAAAACTATTCTGTTTGCGAAAAATGTGAGCAAGGATAGAAATGAGCATAAAAATTATTTAAAAGAGCATAATTTGTCCATATATTCTAACTACTGAATTATTTTCCTTTCAAGGTTGTGAGAACTTTATCATGAAAAATATAATTTCTTTAAATAGGCGACTTAACGCTAAATACCGTTTCTGTCATATGAAATATCACACTTTGTAGTGTACATCCTCAAAAAATTAAAATGACGATATATTTTAATATCTTGCAATATTTAGTAAAAAAATACACTTTTAGAAAAAAAAAGTATATATAACTTTCTAACGAAAGAAGCTAGAGGTTCGGTTTGTTGAGAAAAGCTTTTCTTCTTCAAACTACCACAAAGTATTTTTAAAGTAATGTTGACGAAAAATTAAAACTGTGAATGTTCCATCAATAAAACTGTATTTTAAGAAACTCCCTATTTTTTAGTAAATTTCTTGTAAAAAGAAATGAAAAAATATCGTCAAATCGTACCCTTATATGTGGTTAGAAATAGAATTATGTTCTATTTGCCCCAGTGAAATTGTAATGTTGAAAAAAAAACACTTTTGGTGCAAATGGGCACATAACTTTTCAACGAGAATAGTTAGATATGTGGCACTATCAAACAAATTATCCGACCTAGATCCATTTTAATGTTATATGGAATAGAACCGGTTTTCTAAAAATCACTTGGAGTTTTTTGTAAAAGGAAAAGTATGACAGAGCAAGATTATCTTAAGCAAACTTTTCTAAAATTGGTCGTTCAACAACTTCATTTGAGGTAGTGTGGATCTATCTAGAATAATTAAAAAACTATTTTTTTTTGATTTGGTAAAACTAAAACCACCTCAACTGTTGTTCAAACAAAACGAAAGGGTAACGAAAACTTTCCAAAAGATTCTTGTTAATTTTTCATTCTGGACCACTGTGCAATGGGTCTGGGTTCAATCGCAGCAGAGGTCGTTGCGATTTTCTAAGGTAGGAGATCGCTGGTCTGTGGTCACGTGTTCTTTCGAAAGAATAGTGAAGCCCTTAATTCCAGTCCATGTGTTAAAGGGCCGATATCTTGGCTCCAAATAGTGGAACTTTCTCTCTGGCATCGGTGACACTCACAGGGGTCGATGCAAAAATAAATATGAACAAATAAAAAATGCATTTCGCACTTTTTTATTCGTTATTTATTTTTGGTCCATTTGAACCACATTTGAATTTTAAACATGTATTTTTTTATGATTGTCGTTTTTCTTTTTTTTTATATTACCCATCTCCCAGAACACCACGCGAATCGTACATTCTGTACGCTAACCAGGGGTGGCATTTGACATTTCGAAACCAAAGTTTTCTTGAGTACAAGCTTGTATGGAAAGGTCGTTTCGATTTGGTTGCATAATGTGGCCCCAGATTAGCGAGCTGTGCACTGTAAAAGCACCTATTCTACTAAAAAACGGTGTGCCGCGTAATGCGAGAACATGTGCTTATTATCTTATAAACTCGTGTGCTTGCCGAGAAAACGCCTCAGCCAGAGGTTCATGGAACAACCCTAGTAACAATTAAAGTTTTTAAGTAGATTTAAGGTAACTTAAAACTTATATTGCACTTGTAGCGATAAAGCTTTGTGTGCCAGCTTTAGGATGCGAGCCAGTGGATATTGTTTTCGTTTTTTCGTTTCACCTTTAGTATCTCATAGATGATCTCATGCTATTTTATCTGTGTTGCTTTAAAAGTGCAGGAATATTGACAATAAACCTATTGCTTCATCAATACCTTGTAATGAAAAACAGTTCGGATTGACGATACGCTTTTAGCCAGTAATCAATATATCGTCGTAATTCAAACTAGAACCGCTTACTACACCCACAATCTCAACATCGTGTGCTGGTACGTACACGCTGTAATGCTTCGTAAAAGAATCGTAGTATGCAATATAATTTGTTTGCTTATCTGGGCGAATTCTTTTGTAAGAAATGCAAAAACGGGTTTTTCTCGTCATCTAAGATTTGAAGCTTTCTCAATTGACCAACAGACCAACCCGTCTACAAAAAACGACATTAAACGCTTCCTTTAAATTTTTGGTAGTCTTGACAACGTGGTTCGAATGGTGAATACGCCTCAACTCATTCTCCCCTTCTAGGCAAAGTTGTTGTTGTTGTTTATTAAGGTTTTAATTCTAAGGATTACACGGTGCTGCAGAATAAAAAAAATAATGTACTTTCCAAGTGATCTGTTACAGGTTGCAGGTCTGGTCGAATACAACACAAAATAAGGATTTAATGACGAAAATAAGGAAACACAAAATAAGGAAACAATTTAGTATACCATCAAAATCAAAATCTTGATTTTTAGCAAAAAACTATTTTTCAGGACTTTCGGCACCAAAAAATTTTCTGCGTTTGCATTTTTCAACCGATTCTCAAATTTGGGGGTATTCTGGAATGAAAAAGAAATTACCTTTTAACGGTATGCTAGATTAGGCTCTTTTGTTAAAAATACCATGCGGTTTTAGGCCAACAATATAAAATCAACCATTATTTTTCGAATTTGTCATGAAAAATATGAAAATTGCCTAGCATTTTTATTAGCAGAAGTCTTTATTTTAATTTTTATAGAAGAACGTAATTGTAGAATATAATAGTACGCGACAACGCTTTACTGACCCTTTTAGGGTTTATGCGAGCAAGTTTCTAATTTGGATAAAATTTATAACTCTGCCATTTTCAACCGATTTTGAAAATAAATAGGTGGTTAGATGCGGAATTAAATGTTCTCTCAAAATTTTTATTAAACCAGATACTCTTCATAAGAAGCATGTTCAGTAATTTTCATAGTTTTGATGAAAAAAATGTAAAATAATGGTTTTCATATTGTTGTCCAAAAATAGCATAGAACTTTTAACAAACGAACATAAAATAGCATACCGTTGGAATGGTCATTTCCTTCCCTTTCCAAAAACACTAAAAAAATTGAAAATCGGCTGAAAAATGACAGCGTAGAAATTTTTTTAGTGCCGAAAGTACCATACAATAGATTTTTTTATATAAATCAAGATATTAAGGATATACAATATTTTTCATATTTTATTTTGTGTTCAATTTGATGATATCTACAACGTATACTAGGTCATTTTAAAAGTACAAAATCACTGTAGCACCGTGTTATTCATCGTCTTTGGAAATAATTTTACAATTAAAGGAAATAATAAATCACAATTCCTGAAAAATAATAGACAAGTAATCAAATTTTATTGCTGCCATATATTCTTGCTTTTATTTATTTACTCACTGCCACTTGTTGATCATTCCGTTTGCCTTCTCCCTCGCTCCATGTCATCGTCGCAAAAATAGCTCTGATTTTCGCTGTTAAATGTTTAGTACTTTTTGTGTTTTTAAGTGACTTTGGTGTGGCCGTCTTTTGACGTAGCACTTACGTCTTTCTTTACTATACTGGGTGTTATTTCAATATTTTCAAAACGGAAGCGTTACGTACACTTTGAACCATAATACCCCTACTAATAAATCGGGAGGAAAACGTTCAACGCTTGCTACCGATACGTTGTTTGATAAGTATTATTAAAAAACAACTCAAAAACTACTTTTAATTCGAATCAACATTAATGGTAGAACCTATAAATATGCATGTCACAGCTTTTCTCCAAGCCAGTCGTGTGCAGTGGTGCAAATTTTCATTTTCAAATGACAACTTTCAGCTCAATCAAACCCAACCATGATTCAAATTCAAAGCCTCCCTTAACCATTCACTTTCAAGTTGGCGGGATTTTCATAACCCAAACCGTACATCTTCATTTCAAATTGATGCAAGCCTAACAAGCCGAAGCCAAACGAGGTCGCCAAACCTTCCTAGGAAGCTGCCCCGGAAAAGATTACCGCCGGCAAGAAGTAAATTCATGCGTCTCCAATGTTGCCAACAGTCCTTTTCAGGAGTAACAAAATACTTGTAAAGAACTATTGGTTCTTATCTTTCGTTACGCTGTTAATTGTTGATGAATTTGCGTCACAGTTATCTGCAAACCGTCCTTATTAGGACGAAAACATAATGGAAAAAGAATTGAATTAGAAAGTTCCTTTTCAACTTGTAGTAAGATTGCGCTTGTCAATTCTGAACCTTTATCAGTGAATCATAGTATAATCAAATATTCTTCAAATTAGTAATCTACAAACCCGAAGGCTTTTGCAAATCCTTCAAGAAAATCAGTGAATGTGGTAACCCTGCTACTAAGTAAAAGCTACACTAAAAATAATGATGAAAATATTTTCCTTTATCGCACAAAAGGATGGTCTTCCATCTGCGCCAAAAAGTTGATAAAAGAGATCGCCTTGTTTCAAAGAGTGCTCATTCGACATGAGCTGCAAAAGAGGAATGTTCGTATGTGTGTACGCAGCAGAAGCGAACCGCTGACAAGGTTCGAACCGTTTCAAAGGATTCTCGTCTTGTATCACTAAACATAGTTATCTGAAAACCGTCCTTGAAAAATAATTGAATTAGAAAGTTCCTTTTTTCAACGTGTATTCAGTTTGCGCTTGTTAATTCTGTACCATTACCAGTGAATCATAAGCTAAGCAAATATTTTTCAAATTAATCGATAAACTCGAAGGTTTTTGTAAATTCTTTAACAATGATTGTGGCAACCCTGCTACTAAGCGAAAGCCATACCAAAAACTAGGGATGGGTAATATCCGGGACATAACCGCAGTGTCGACGTAGGACTATTCGTTGGCGCATCATATTAAAATTCTGCTTGTATCTCTTTCAAACGACAAAATTTACACATTAACCCTTTCATGCCCAAGTTTTTTCTAGTGAACGTAGGATTTCAAAGTTATTTTTCATGAAAACGGTAAGGTCAAAAAACACAAAGAGCCTTTTTTTCATAAAGATAGGTACTTCCCTCGCAGTGCTAGAAGCTACTCAATTTTTACATTCCAATGCTCAATACAATTTTCCTAGAATATATATAGTTTTCAATAATATTGCAACATAACGAAGATATATGAAAAATTCATTTTCCTTCGTCATCGAAAACTGTCCCTGGAAGCACTGCTCCATCGGAATCCAATCAGACTAATTGCAATAACTTCAGTTCTAGAACTGATCCTTGTAACTGTTAATGCTCAAATGAAAGGCAATAGTCACATTTATTAGCCTGTTTGTAAGCAAATCTTGCCTCAATCAAAAGTTATAGTTGTTTTAAAACGTTGTTGTCCTCAAACAACATGGGCATGAAGGGGTTAAGTTCGATTCATCAAGATCAGTAAAATTTTCCTGGGGATTTGAAGTATCCTGTGTCCTTTGAATATTTTCAAAACGGAAGCGTTACGTACACATTGAACCTTTATAATTTTCCTCCTACTAAACGAATTGCTAATCGTGTTTCATAAATAGTTATGTAAAACTTTTAACGCTTGCTACCGATACGTTGTGTGCAAACTGGTAGTACCTGAATTTAGCTAGAATGGTGCCAGGTATGTACAATTCTGTCGACTACCGGTCTGGCAGAAACCAGTTTCTGGTTTTCTACCGGAGAATTCGATGTCTGGGAAGATGCTAGTTCGATCTTGAAGATTCTCGGAAATACTTGAAGACTTTCAAATTTGAGCCAATACAAGTTAGGGTGACCATATCAAGCGAGTAAAAAACCAGGACAGTTCAAAGGGAACTACCTACATCCATCACCTCTTAATCGATTGTGCCTGCTCCCTAGATTTTCGACAGGTAAAAAGTTCCAGGTTCTGGCAGGCAGAGCTACTGCAGTAATACATTTCTGGGCTCGGGCAGGCATAGCTCAGCCAAAAAGTCTCATGAGAATTCGATCACCGAGCTCTTTTCTTCAGATTTGTACACACACAGTTTTTGCTTCATAGCCATCAGGGAAGGCCACATAATGTTGTTGGGGAAATCGGCAATTATGAATTTAGCGGATGAAACGAAATCATCTGTGCATGACAGGCGAGGAGTTATCAACACTAAACACACGTCATTGAAGTAAGCTAGAAACGTAAACGGTCCCAAGTAACTCCCTACGCTATTCCTGATTTAAAAATAAGTACCTGACAATCTCTAATGACAACCATTATATCTCGATTTGAAATTAAGGATCGAAACATCTGCAAAAACTACCGTTGATTACAAATTTCTCAGTTTCTCTTTTAATTTTTTACAATAAGTAAAAATAATAAAATAAAATGCTAAGAATGTCGGTCTTTCAGATCTTGTTGACGCAGTTTGCTGCTGCGTGTTGAGATCCTTTTCCTTGGCGGTGAATCCGCTTGGGGTTCATTCAGTCTGCCTTCTCTCGCGTTATCGTTCCCGTCCATGTCATCATCGGTACTGCTTTCTTGCTGTTCACGATCAGATGTTCTTATTTGTTTCTTGTTCTTGCAGCTCGCTGTTGTAAATCCGTCTTCATCGGTATTTTCTTCTTTATTGGCGATGTTAGTTGTTGGTTTGGGAGCGGTTGTCGTGGTCGTTGTACCTGCATTATTGGTTAATTGGATCGTTGTTTTTGGTTTATCTGAAGGTGTCGCTGGCTCCTTGTTAGAGTTGGCTGTAGTAGATGAGTTTTGACTAGTTGCTTCGGCGCATGTTTTTCCGTAGTGGGCTGTATGGTTACAGAATTAGCATATTGGGGTCTGCCTGGGATATGTGATTAGCGTTGTTTGCTTATAGGTTACGCCGTCCCTCGGTGATTTGCATTCGATAGTCATGTAAGAAGGTATTGGTTTAGTCACTCGCATCCTCACAATACGAACGGCGCACAGTGGTCCCAAAGAGCAAAAAAGGGGGGTTTTTAGATTGCGTCAAAACGGTTGACTTTAGTAATATGGTGTCTTTGAGAAAGTTCCTTGGAGTAGAACTCCCCTTCTTTCTGTCTTATCGGATTGATGATTAATCTCCCTAAAAGTGAGTTACGAAATTTATTTTCTTCAATAATTCAGATAGACAAATACTTACTTCAGCAAAGTTGTAGAGAAACTCGTTACAAACATTTTACCCGAAGACTTCAACTCTCTGTCTTTTAAGGTTTTTGAGATATGGGACATTATTTGCGAAAGGCCTCTTATAAACAGTTTTTTCATCATAAGTTTTCTTCTAGATTTTTTCCATTATATAAATGTTCTAGAACATTGTTTGGACTATTAAACTGCATTACTTTACCGTAGACGGAAACTTGCTATCGCTAGTATGTGTGGAGATATTCACATTTTTTTATTGAAAATAGCTCTTTTTCTAATGCCGATAACTTTTAAACGGGCAAAAACGGGCAAACCACTTTGCAAACAAATTAAAGTACAAGAAAAGCACAACAAATGCTGGAAAAATCAGATCTCCCCAAGGCGGCCCTCTATGGAAATACTTGAGCTGAAGTTTGTCTCATTCCGTCATCAAATGCAATTGATTACTCGCCGTTTGAATGCACTTGCGCCATTGTTATGAAGTAGGCGCAAGGGAATTGTCAGTTTTCGGTGTCAGGCGTATGCATTGAGTTTTTGAACAACTGTAACTTTTGACTCAAGCAAACACAAGTTCGGATAATACTTAAAAATCACACTTTAAAATTCACAAAAAGTTCTTAGCAAACTTTCAAGCTGCTCAAACTTTAATAGAACTGCTTAACCCGCTATTAGAACATAAAAGGTATTGCAAAATTACTTAAAACGAGAAGCTTTTGTAGTTCCTTTATATCAACTTTTGGTTGCTTGGGTATTTACTCAAGACGTGCTTACAAAAGTAAGAAAAGCTAATTATTACGACTTTAAGCCTTTAATATATGGTGATGTATTTAATGCCGGAACAGCTCTAGTATGGACAAACTTAGGCTCTAGTATTTCCATAGAGAGCCGCCTTGGGGAGATCTGATTTTTCCAGCATTTGTTGTGCTTTTCTTGTACTTTAATTTGTTTACAAAGTGGTTTGCCCGTTTAAAAGTTTTCGGCATTGAAAAAAACGAGCTATTTTCAATCAAAAAACGTGAATATTTCCACACATACTAGCGATAGCAAGTTTCCGTCTTCGGAAAAGTAATGTAGTTTAATAGTCCAAACAATGTTCTAGAACATTTATATAATGGAAAAAAATCTAGAAGAAAACTTATGATGAAAAAACTGTTTTTAAGGGGCTTTTTACAAATAATGTCCCATATCGCAAAAACCTTAAAAGACAGAGAGTTGAAATCTTCGGGTAAAATGTTTGTAACGAGTTTCTCTACAACTTTGCTGAATTAAGTATTTGTCTATCTGAATTATTGGAGAAAATAAATTTCGTAACTCACTATTAGGGGGATTAATCATTAATCTGATAAGACAGAAAGAAGGGGAGTTCTACTCCAAGAAACTTTCTCAAAGATACCATATTACTAAAGTCAACCGTTTTGACGCAATCTAAAAAACCCCCTTTTTTGCTATTTGGGACCACTGTGCGGCGTTTGGAATGCCGATGAAAAAAATTCTCCAGGTGTCATTCGTAATGGATTCTATTTCTCGATATTGCGACATGATTTGTTTGATGTCATCTTTCTTAGTGCGCGAGAACAAATGGTGGATACGCACGTCCACCATGCCGTTTTCCATATGCACGGGGATCTTTATTCTGGTGTTATTAAATTTGACCTCGTGTTGCATGTTGTTCTTTGCAATTAAGTTTTCGGCCTGTGCTAAGCTTCTAAACGTGATCGAAACACAGTTTTAAACGTGATGTAGCTGAATGTACGTAACTTCAGCGAGATTAAGCTCCATTTTCACTTTTACTAATTGCTCCACTTCCTGAACTGTGGGTCTAACACGAGTTTTATTAAAGTTGATCGAAATCGTGTTATCCCGTAGCACGGGCACTTTTGTTTCATTTGGCAAACTCATTTCACTCCGCAACAATACAATATTGTTTGTGCACTGATACGATATGGACTGATTGTGCGATAGGCACCAATCAGCTTGTAGGTAGATTTGACTGTTTCACTTGTGCGGGATGTGAAGACAAACTGTTTCATCGCTATTGATAGCGACCAGTTTGGTCCACAACTGGAATCATTTCGATTTGTTCGACTGTTAAGTTTCCTTGTAAACGGACTACAGGTCATTAATATGCTATGTACATACGAACGGCTTGATCTTTTCCTTTTCAATTTTCACGTAAGAGAAGAAAGTTGTGAGTTTAAAAAAGACTGCGATCTGAACCTGAGGAAATAAAGCGAAGACTCAATAAAGAAAAATATTTTAGGCTTACAGGGCAAAAACCAGGACAAATCAAGCGTTTTCCTCGACTTCCCAGGGCACCAGGACAGTCATTGAAAAACCAGGACATGTCCTGGGAAACCAGGACGTATGGTCACCCTAATACAAGTGGAAGTGGCTCAAATTTGAAAGTCATCTTTTGTGTGTTTTATTTTGGATTTTCAAGATTGAAAATGGATTCTATATTTCTGTTTAGGTATGATGGGACGAGGGTAGTTTCTAATTTGAACAACAAAATAAATTTGGGGATGGAAATGTTTAAGTTATTTTTTTTACAGATATGGAAAACTAGCTAATACCCATCGCGCGTTGCTGCGACACTCTGCGAAATAGGAGGAAAACACAATTGTCAAGTTGTTCCCGGGCTGTTTACACGGACGCCCCTTAAGACGGTTCTATCGTATGCATCCATTTGTGTTACATCGAAAATACTTTGAACAAGGCTTTTCAATTTTTTGTGCAATATTCTTAGTTTATCTACCACTTATCGAGAACTAAAAAGCACGATTTTTCTCCATTGTTGTTTTTTCTTCCAGAAAGTCGTAGCAGCCAAAAGTGCAAAATATTCAAAATATACCATGAAATATTTAGTAAATTAATTTTTGTTTGTAAATTAATAAGTTTTATCGCTCTTTTATAATATTTTACGGCAACAAAGATATATCAAAATTTACTTTTTCACAGTTAGTTCAAACTGTCTGACAACACTGCTCCAATCAACTTCAGTTTATCAACCACCTTAGTATGAAGCGTTTAAGCCTCCCAATGTCATATTCATAGAGGCAGCAAACACGCCACTTTCCGAAAACACACCTAACTTTAAAGCAATAAAAAGAGAAGAATATGTCTTTACAATATTTGTCATTTCTTAAAAATGTATTTTTTTCCTCCTAGAAACTGTTTAAATCCACGACAAAAATTGGAACCAGTTAAAATAAGGATGTTAATATGCACTTATAGTGTCTCGTATCAGAAACATGGGTTTTGAAACTACATTATAATTGGTATAACGTAAAAAGTTTGATCATACGGCATATACAAAGCTGTCACAAGCCGAATGTCACAACTGACCGCAAACTAATTTTCATCTATGTAATAACCCGATTGCCAGGTGTTTCTTTGCTCGCTAAGCTACGGGATGGAGAACAAGCCGCACTGGTAGGGTCGTTGGTAGAAAGGTTGTTCTAAGAACACTGCTGGTGGTAACCCAATTCTACCACACCATGCCGGCCGGTTTGGATTTTGGTTGAGTAACGAGGGTGAGTATGAAACACTACTGTATTCCATTAGCATTTGTCTAGGCTCTATTATTATAGTCGTTAAGGAGGCATACTAGTGTTTCTGCTGAACCAATCCTGAGAAGATTATTACATAATTAATGGGAAATAGTTTTGTAGGTTTGTTATATGTATATAAATTAGGTTGACTGAATATATATGTGTGTGTATGTTGGTATGAATGCTGTTGACCTGTGAGCGTGTTTCAGTTAAGCACTTTTAGTCTGTTTCTTGTGTCGCCCTGGGTTATCGTTATGGGTTATCAAATTAATTTCGAGTTTGTTGTCCTCACTCCGTGGTTACGATGGTTTCGTGTTTATCCGATGATGGCCCGGCGATGATTCGACAGGATTAGATAATGAATGCGTTTTATTGGTTACAATAGTTAGATTAAACCCGATGATTTTGTATATGATTCTTTTTTTTTCAGCTACTTTATTAGGAATGTATGTAGTTATTATAAAATGAGTTCAAGCACTTACCAGAGCAATCATACCCATCTCCGTGGAAGCCCGAGCGACAGGTACACGTGTACTTGGTGTTAAGATTAAGACACGTAGCGTTAGTATGACATGCGTGACCCTTTGAGCAATAGTCCATCCCTGTTGAAATTTTGATAGCGAACAGGCCGAAAGTGAATCCCATTGAATAGGATGGAAATCGTTCGATCACAAATTGCAGGCAAATGGCCGAAAGGGTCACCGTTGTTGTTAGTTCCAGATGGTTGAAGAATTTAGTTTTGTTGTTGTTGTTGTTGTTGTTTTTGTGTATTTCGACGAAGTGATTTAGCACACAAGCCCAATTGCGAAAGATTGGTATTAGGCAAGGCAACACGCACAGCCAATGATGGTTCTCGATGGTGGTAGGAGTTTTTGATGGATTGAATAGTTTTGGTTATACAGCGTGGCAGGTAGTAGAAGTGGCACGACATATTGCGATTTTCGAATGGATTAGATTTTGTTTTTTTGGGAAGACAAGCAGAAAGGAAATAGAAATTAGTATATGATAATTTATGGAATGATTGAAGATATGCGCCATTGGAGCAGTTTGTTAGCAACCAGCAATAGGTCATAAAATTAATCAAAAGCTTTGCGAAACGAGTAATGGAATGTTCTGATCAGGTTAAGGTTTTTTTTTTTCAAGAAGCAACATTTCCTAACATAGATTGGTTGTTCATGAAGATTTATGCTAGGAAGAAAAGAAGAGAAACGAGAAGAAACAAGGGACAATGTTAAAAAAGATTATACCAAGTACAGTGAATCCTGATTGATTGATTCGTAACTCTACCGCTGTTGAGCAGTATTACTCAATTCAATATATCTCTTTCAGGTTTTTTTTTTCAAAATAACCGTAGCAGATAATAGCAATGAAAATCTGGAAGGAATATCGAGCTATCGGTCGTCGCGATCTTCGACCAGTTTGGTATCGAAGGTAGCCTGCTGCAGCAGATCCTGCTCGACATCTTCGATGTCAACAAGCTGCTCGAAATCGAGCTTTCGACTGTTCGCAAGATCGACTAGAGCGAACGTTTCATGACTATTGCTGTTGCTGCTATCACCAACGACGGCTATTACGGAACCGGAACCGCCGCCGGATTCTAGGACAAACAAATGCTTCTGCTCTTCGTCCGGCACTTCCTCCCGTTGCTGCTCTGCCTGGGCCAGTGTCGACGTGGACCGTTGCTGTGGGTGGTCTGCCGCGAGCGGAGACCCCGCCGCCGAACCGTCGGCGTCGACTCTGACGGATGTTTCGTACGGTCGCATCAGTGTCTGTTGGAAGCCAACTATACCTTGACAGAATTTGCAGCACTCGTCCGTCACCGACATTTGCTGCTCCGGGGGGCACTTGAGCTCCGGACACTCCACCATATCACACATCATATTGCCATCTATGCACGAGCAGTTTCGGCAGCCTAGGACCTGCTTCTCGCCGTGTTCGTAGTCTTTCTTATTAAGGTAACAATTTTCTGGAACGAGGGTGTAGGAAAACAGAGGTTAGATATGACGGTTAAAACATACATAAAGTTTTTTTTAAACAGAATGGTACGATATTGGCTCAAAACCCTAACATTTGCTGACTTGATATAAAAAGAAGGAAATACAGTATGCGCTATAAAAAATACGAAAATTTTGTACCCTTGATTTTGTGATTTTAGTACTATTTTCACCACTTCAATAAATGTGATTGTAGGGTAGACGAGCCCTTATTCATCTCATTAGTCGGGATATCACACTCTTTCGCGGATAACTCAGCTTTCAGTGATTGGAATGCTCTTAAATCGGTATCAACATCTTTGCTTCGTTCCTAAGCAGCGGTATAATAAAAAATCTCGCCTGGAAAATGTAAAATACTCCCGTTTGAGCGAAGCGAAAAGTCGAGTACAACGCACCCTTATTCGTCCTACCATTTGAGCCAATGCGTAGAATAGAGAGAGCAGATACTGCTCTAACTAATGTGTTCAAATGGGTAGGATGAATAGAGGTGCTAAGATGAATTAGGGCACAGTAACCCTAGATGTAATTGAAACTAGTTCATTCGAAATAACCAAAGTATTGAAGGCTACAACAGAGAATTAGGGATGTTACTAGTTAATAGTGTTAGTGTATTTAACAGATTTTTCTAGTAAAACAAAAAAACAAAAAAAAAAATCGATTCGCGTGGCTTGTACAATAATAAGATTAGATTTTATGTAAGTCCAAACGCATGGTCCACAATCACGTCCACTACATGATGTATTGACAGTGTTTGAAACGGTATCAACCCATCAAAATACCATCATAATGGTTCAGTAAAACCCTGGGACGGTACTCGCGGATACGAAAAAACTTAACGTCAAATGTGAGTCACTGTTGAGAACTGTCAAATGCAGCTCACCCGTTTAAAATAAGTGAGGCAAAATGAGAGGTTATGCGAGACGAAAGATAAAATAAACAGATAAAAAAGGAAAACAAAGAAAGAAGGAAAGATTTGGTCGACTTAAACTTGGAATTTTTTGTAATCGTTTATTTAAAATACTTTAACACCCCTCATTTGATATAGGTGTTCGTACGCATTGTTGCCTCTATTTTGTTTTTACCATTTCCCATTAAGTTGTCAACATAGTTTCGTAGTAAGATCGTATCAAAATTTTCTAATGCGCATAAGAAAAAATTAAGATACGTCCACGCAGATTTGGCAAATTCGCTGAAAGTTGCCAAATTGTCTGTGACAAACGTATTCGGGGAACGTCAGACGACTGCTAGGAAACCAGGATCCTTGCATTTTCATTGGAAATGTCGCCAACAAATTGGAAATATGATGCATAACAGTCGTCAAAGACCCAAGAAACGAGCTGGGCTGTCAACATACAAGGTTACAGTGACACACAATCGAGATGACAAGTAAAATACAATGGTTAAAGCAAAAGCGCGAAAGTTGTACACAAACATTGTTGATTGTTTGATTACGTCATAATAGGCGATAAAAGATACGTCAAAGCGGATTTCAATCAACTTCCAGGTCAAACGTTCAACACTGTTACCGGAAAAGGAAAGGTTCAGAATAAGTTTAAGCAGAAAAAGTTGTCTAAGTTTCCGAAAAAAATTTGGTTTGGCAGGCGATTTGCAGATGCGAATTTTTTGTGGAAACTGGCACGAAAGAAATCGAAATTCTGGTGATCTGCCGAGATCCCATAAGCTAAAAGTGGAGCTCTGGCTCAACACGACTTGAAGTCTCTTCATACTAGACCGAGCACTTATGATGGTGAACATGCACGTCGACGTGCATACATGAAACCTGGTTGAGAGTGACAACTTGCAGTGTGGTATAATGTCAGTTTCAAACGAAAATATACATTGAAAGTGAAACTGCGAGTCATTCACTGTAAGCATTTCGCCAGTTTATCAATTGACTTTTGCTGTCGTCTTCATTTGATTCATTCAGAGTTCACTGTTAATTTAATAACAGTCGCTGGTCATTTCAGTTTTTTACCTGTTTAGATTCAATTGAAACCCAACCACACATCGACACTGCAATGCGCTGTCACAGCATATGGAAGTGAACCCCTCGAATGAACCACATTCAAATGAAGACAACACCGGCCAAGATATGAAATACATACATGGTAGCGATAATTTTTTAATACTGTTTATCATATGGTTACATTTTTGAATGTGTTGATGATTGGCGCCACTTTGAAAACTAAGATGATGGCTTCTGGTTAAAACAGCAAAAACCATCATCAATATGATAGTTATATGAAAGGTGATGGTAATTGATGATTGACGCCATTTTGAAGACCAAAATGGGGACTTCCGGTTACCACAAAATAATGCAAATTTTTATCAATATGGGTGTCATGAAAGGTGGTAGTCAGTAGATGATGAATATTTTATTCAAAATGGCCTCAATGATCAATCTTCGGCATCTTCAGACCCTTCAAATCACACCCTAATTTATTGTTGTTTTTAGTGTTTTGTAACAACCAATTTTGGTCATCTACTGATCACCCTGTTGTAAATGAGTGGCAGCACTGGCGAATCGTCCGGACGTGTTGTCGTTAACGTCCAATATTTTTCAAAGTTTTTCAGTGGTATACAATATATTCAACAGGAAAATTAAGTCAATCGTTTAGTAGGTTATTTTTTCCTATTGATTTACGTGTTAGTAGGTTGAATAATCACGAAAAAAGTGCTATTTTGCATAGAAATTTGTCGTCACAACTTTGCCATTGAAGTATGTGAAGCAAGACGCGAAAAAATATGCCTACAGCGCCGCCTGGACCTGAGTAGCTGATGCAACAATTTCACAGATGGAGGAGAATTCTAGAGAAAATTTTCAATAGGACGTAAGTAACAATGAGAGATTCTCTTTGGGTTCTTTCTCTTCTGTTCATTACTCGGCCATTTAAACATTTACTACTCTACACTTTGCATAATATTCTAGTAAAAACCATCGGCTTTCGATATGTACTGGAAAATTAGTGCAAAGTGTTGTAATGACGTCGTAATAAACGAAAGAGAAAGTAAACAAAGAGAGGCTCTCAATGTTACTTACGTCCTATTGAAAATTTTCTCTAGAATTCTTCACAGAAATCTCATGAATTTATTTATTCAGAGCTGGTGAGATCGTTTCATGTCATCTTTCAATGCTTGTCTACCTTCATAAATATTTTCCTTTTTCGTAAATTCGTGCCAGAATCAAACATATTTTTCATTCTGAAAGTGCGAATATATTGCAATTATCCAATTGATACGTGGATAGAGAACACCGAAAGTAAATGCAAGCAATCCGGCCAGGCCCGTAGCCAGGATTTTGTTTCGGGAGGGGCTTAAAAATTATTGAATAAATGTATTAATTCTGATGACTTGAAACAATCACTGGAAACTGAACGTAATTATGAAAAGTTCTTAGTGAAAACAATTCCAAAAATAAGACAATAGACACTAAAAACTCTAATAATATGTTGCCTGTTACAAGAAAGGCTATAGTGCATCGACGAATTAAATTTGATTATTTTTGATTTACAAGTTAGAAATTTCTCTAGTTACAAAAATGAATAGTCAAGAGCTCAAAGTATTAAGGGCTGCTTGAAAATGCTACGCTGCATGCTACGCTGCTTGAAAATGCTACACATTCGATACACCTTTACAATTTGTAGAAGACGCTAAATTGGAATGAGTAGAAAAATATCCAAAAACCCGTCTCATGAAACTTTACACGCATTTGCTAATCAGAAGAACGAAACCAACGTCAAGGTTGTCCCCATGAATAGGAATATATCAGTGTGAAATCAAAGTTTACCGTTGCAAAGAATGTCCGAACAAAGTGAATGTCGAAATTTGCTTCAAATCTTCTGATAAGGCAGGCGATTTGTAGATGCAGAAAATAGGTTCAACTCCTATTTTCATGATCAGGTTTCTTTCTACTATTACTAGCTCTTTGACTTCATCCGAAGTTTGCGTTAACTCGACTTTATGAAATTTTCAATTTAAATGATACTGATCATGTCGTAATCAAAACAATCCTGAAAAAAACACATGTTTTTTTTCATTTGACTCTCATAGGTAATGGGTTAAAGACTATCTTCGACAACATTATCAGGCAACTCAGAATAACTCTCTTTTTATCTATTTAAGTTGATTCTTTTTAGGTACTTTTTATATCATTGTACTTATGAATTAAAAATATCGTAGACTGATTTTCCTAGATCCCTAAAACTATAGTAAAAGTCAAAATGTAAAGTGAGTGCAAAAACTACTGATTTCACTACAAAGCAAGAATGCCTTAGCTCTATTGACTTTTGACAATCTTGCAAAACCGTTGTAACTTGAGAAGATTACCTAGATTAAGTAAATATTATATTTGAACATTTTGGTTTTATTTATTTATTTGAAGGTTTTATTTCGGAATTCATGGGGTTTTGGACAATGTCAAATATATATTTCAATGATTTAATCTACTAATGGAAACTACCCAGAATTTAATCTACTGAGCGAAACTGCTCAGAATCTATTCACAAATCGAAAGAAAATTACTTAGCACTGATCACTCAATGCTTCTAATTTACATAAAATTTGGTAAATATATCATTGATGACACCAATATAACTAGAGACTATAAACATAGATAATAATTTCAGCATCACTTGCTTCCGACACATGGAAGAGAACACATCGCACTTGCACCTAATTTGCCGAGGCTTTCTTTTAGAGTTGTCTGTTTTAAATTACAGCAAATTATCCGTTTCCTGTAAAACTTTTGCAAAACTCTTTGCCAATTCATTAAACAAATATGAACACTAATCTGTTTAGTAATAGGTTTGTTTGTGAATAAAAATAATTAGCTCTTGATTTTTTTCAATCATCATCAAGATTGGAAGAGATGTATGATTTCTTGAAGAAAGTTGTAATGTTTGTCTGATTACATGTTTGTTTTATCACTATTTGGGAAAAAGTTTCAATTAAAGTTGTTGCACCTAACGCAACGAAGACGAAATGAGAAGATCAGAGCGCAATTCGGAAAGAACTCGTGTTGAGTGTATAGTAAAGATAGAAGAGTGATCTTGAGTCGATTTAGATTGGTTGATTTTTTCCTCTCTTTATGTTTATGTTTATGTTTATTACCTTCACCAACAAGCCCCTTGGCCCCAATGGTGGTTGCTTAAACTAATTACATTTTAAAATTGACAACATTTTCGCTTTTATAGCATTCCGCGTCCGGTTGAAGTCGAAGGCCGTCGCCACACTGTTAAAAATTCGTTGGAGTCCGGTTACAGCGCTCTGGCAACCATAGTTGGTTCTCCTGAATGGAACTCGCAGAAGGGAGCTAATACGTAGAGCTCGAACGCGGGCTTGAAGATCCAGACGTCCGAGGATTGTAGGGCAATCCACTCTGGCAGAGAGTAAGTACGAGACGAACAGGGCTCGAGAGCAGTCCCTCCGAATGCTGAGTGTATCGAGGTGTATAAGCTGGCAACGGTTTTCATAGCTCGGCAGCTGAAATCTGTTTCGCCATGGGAGATGACGAAGGGCGAAGCGTATGAACCTGCGTTGGACAGCCTCGATTCTGTCAATCCCGTTCTGGTAGTACGGATTCCAAACAGCTGAACAATATTCTAACGTTGAGCGGACCAACGTGCAGTAAAGCGATTTAAGACAATATACGTCCCTGAAGTTTTTCGCTATTCGGAAGATGAACCCAAGCTGTCGTGATGCCTTATCCACGATGTATGACGTATGTGGTTTGAATGTTAATGCCGAATCCATGATGACTCCGAGATCTTTGATGTGAGAGTGTCTTGGAATGCTCGAGCCGAAGAAATGGTAGTTAAACTGAGTCGGTTGGCGTTTCCGCGTGAACGTAACGATTGAGCATTTGCTCGGGTTTAAAACCATTTTGTTTTGATCACACCACGTGCTAAAGCTGTCCAGATCCCTTTGAAGAAGCTCGGCATCGGTTTTATCCCGTATTTGTTGAAAAATTTTCATGTCGTCGGCGAAAGAAAGGCGGGGTCCTTGTAATGTGAAATTGACGTCATTAAAGTAGAGGAGGAATATTACTGGACCGAGATGGCTTCCTTGTGGTATGCCGGATGTAGCGAAGAATGGTGCAGATAGACAGTCCTTAATGCTGATTTGGAGTTGCCTTCCATCGAGGTAGGAACGAAACCAGCGCAGAAGTTGTCCATGAATGCCGAGTTTGTCCAGCTTCGCTATTGCGATATCATGGTTGATTTTGTCGAAGGCCGCAGATAGATCCATATAAATAGCATCGGTTTGCAATCCGTCAGCGAATCCATCCATTACATATGTTGTGAACGAGAGCAGGTTTGTCGTTGTCGATCGTTTAGGCATGAAACCGTGTTGGTCATCTGCAATGTAGTGTTTGCAGTGAAAGAAAATAGGATCTAACACAACCAGCTCGAACAGTTTTGATACAGCACTTAAACACGAGATTCCCCGATAATTGTCAATGTTCGATTTGTTTCCTTTTTTATGAACTGGAAACATGTGCGCTGCTTTCCAGCAGAAAGGGAATGTACCAGTAGTGAGTGATAGCTCGAAGACTCGCCGAAGTGGTTCAAGAAGCCCGCTGATGCACTTTTTGACAAAAATCGAGGGAACACCATCTGGACCTGGGGAACAAGATGCTTTCAGTTTGGCATTTGCTGCAAGAATGGCAGCATTATCGACACAAATTCGGTTGATGGTTCGTCCTAGAGAAGGAGTTAAATTAGCGGCGGCAGCGACTTGTTGTGGTGGCAAGCGCTCGTTGGAAAAAACGCTTGAAAATTTGTCGGAGAACAGTTGGCAAATTTCCTTAGTGTCGGTGCTTAAAACTCCATTAAACGACATACAAGATGGCAAACCGGATTCCTTTCGCTGCTCGTTAACATACTTCCAGAACGACTTGGGCTTGGATTTCAGTTGACGCTCGACGTTTCGCTGGTGTCTAAAAAAGGCGCGTCTGCTTTGTTGTTTGTATTCGTGGTTGAGTTGAAAGTAGTGATTTCGTAATGCAAGTGTCTTATGCTTCGAGAATTTTTTAAATGCAGCTCGTTTGGCAGATTTTAAACGTCTTAGGACGGTTGATTGCCAGGGAGGGTGTTCATCGGTACTAATTGTTCGTTTTGGTACATGGCGGTCGATAAGGTAGTTAAGAATACTAGAAAACGTCATCGCTGCTTCGTTCGCGTCGTCATTGTTAATATTTTCGTCCCAGTTTATATCCAACAGCGTGCTAACGATGCTGTCGTAGTCAGCGTTTTTAAAATCGTAGACGATAGAGCTTGAGACGTCTTCAAAATTCACTCCTAAGTTACCAGCGAATACAAGATGTAGTGGGGGATGATGACGCACCTGCTTGACTAAAGGAATCGGTGCAGTGCAGCAGTACGGAGCGCAGTCCCGGGCACTTACAAAGCAGAGGTCCAATGTACGTCCATTCTCGTTGGTGACATTATTAATTTGCCGAAGAGTTGCGCTGCTGTAGTTGTCCAAAATACAACTGGCATTGTTAATAAGCGCAGATTTTTCGATATCCAATCGTAGAAAACCATTACTTGCTTGGCACCACGTCAAGCCAGGTAAGTTGAAGTCGCCCAGTATAACGATATCATCAGACGGGGCGGCGATCGAGGCGATAAAAGAAACGGAGGAAAGATGTACATCGATCAGGCTGGAATCACGAATTCTGTCAGGTGGAAAATACACAACACACAGGAACAGATTGCGATCGGCAAGTTTCACTGATATCCACACTTGCTCGGAGCTCGCCCACCGGTCATCGTTGATCACTCGGGCTTTTATACCACGCCGAACGGCGATAAGCACACCACCGCCTGATGTCTTGTGGCTGTTGAGGGCATTACGGTCACAGCGGTAGACATCGAATGTTGAACCAAAGACCTGGCGAGACAGAGTACGGTTGTCGAGCCACGTCTCGGTCAAGGCGATAACGTCGTAACAGCAACCCGTGGTCGCGAGCAAATAGCTGTCCGTTGATGAATTTAGGCCACCAACATTCTGGTAGTAAACCTCGATGTTGTTGGAGGACGGATCAGGTACAGCAGAGAGCGAAGCCATGTTGCCGTGTAGGAAGATCCTTTCGTCAATCTCACGAACAGTATCGGAACGGTTCACGGTCGCCTGGTCGACTGTGGTGAGGGATTCGAGGCATCCCGAATCAACTGCGTCGCGCCCCAAAATACGACTATCGTCGTCGTCGAGAGAAATGGTTGGCATCTGATAACAAGATGTCGGAGCAAAAGGCAAAAAACTGGAAGCGAAGAATACATCAGCGCTTATAGTGTTCGGAACAGATGTATACTTGCCGTTTGCGGCAGGTTGGAAGACCCTTTCACCCATCCCACACACAGGACCGGGACGACTGATGATCGCTGGCTGCAAGTGCTCGACTGTGGCGGGGGGATCGAGGGCTTCCATACTGCCAACTGCGGTGCGTCCCAGTATGCGTTGGAACCCGATGGCGGAATGCGGAGAGCAGGAACGGGGTGGTAGCAGCTTGCGGCGAGATTCGTACGATGAGCTAGAAGCGTGAATCGGTTCAACCGTTGTATCGTTACAATTTTTATTATACTTGCCGAGAAAGGCGGCTTGGAAGACCCTTTCCCCACCCACAATATCTTTGCTCTCTTATTTAAGATTATCTCTCTCATTTTATTCCAAGACGAGCAAAAACGGAACGAAAGACTGTCACATACTTAAGACAAGCAATCGAAACTGTTATCCCAACTTATTGACTTATAGATTCAATCAGTCCCAACATTTTAGTCCCTCTTCGTGATTGCCTATTATTTTACCACTTTTTGCCCGGTCCACTTTTAAAAGAATATTTTTTGCACGTTTGTCGAAGATATCACGGATTTACGGATTAACAGTGTATTAGTACGGAACGAATTACTCGTAACAATGAAATGAAGCGTTAATAAAAATGGTATTGCGTTAAAATGACGCGAAATGAAAATTCTATTCTCGGCTCAATCGTTCTCAGATAAATTGAAATACTTTTTGTGTAGCGCAGAGTAGTGTACAGAGAACAGAGTGTACAGTGTGCACTGACCTAATACAGAAATTCAAAATTGTGCGCAATTCAAAAACTTATCATTTAAAAATAACAAACTGGGTCGTGGGTCTTTTATATATTTCCTTATGTAAACAATAAAAATAATATAACGAGTTTATGTGGTTGTCCTACAGATCTCGCGCAAGCGCTTAGCCATTGCACGTGGAAACCTGTTTACGAGGCGAGGAAATATTTTTTTCCTCACCAACTATGTCTTGGGGGGGAGTAGTTCATTTCTATCTCGCTATTGTACATTTCCGTGTCATCATCGTAGTGCTGCCTTTATGTTCGCGAATATCTTCCTTGCTTTTCGCCCTCAATAATTGCCCTTCCAAATAGATTCCATTTCTCCCAAATGTGACATTAATCTGCGAGTAAGCGGTATCCGATCTTGTAGCGGAACATTCATTTTCTCATAGTCCATATACAGAAGGATCTTAATTATAGCATTGTCACACACAACCTTGTGCTTTAAGTTGTGCGAAATGAATGGTTTCGTCTGCACTAATTTGTTGAGCGCTAAATGCCTGCCATGATAGAACTGGATAGAGCCGGTTTCCGAAAGTCTAATCTCTATTTACACCTTCAGGATGCGAATGATCAATAATTTTATAATCACCGCATTTGGCTGGAGCACCAATTCTTGCTACTGCTAATCACTAATCTCGACAGATTATTACAGCTACAATTAAAGTAACAGTCTCTTGTATTCTTCAGACAAGGCACACAATATAAAAGTTACTTTTTTGTTGTTCGCTTCGCACTGGCTCGAGCAAAAGCATAAAGCACACTGAATTTCGTAACCATTGCCTTCGGTGGTTAGAAATAGCCTTCTTTAACTTTTTCTCAATAATTTGTTCAAACCAAATAAGCAACAAGTTTTGTTAAAAGTCACCGGTTTTTTAAATTTATTTTTGAAAAATTTCGGGGGGGGCTTTAGCCCCCTAGCCCCCCCTCTGGCTACGTGCCTGAATCCGGCTTGGCTTCCGCTAACATTCTCGTTTTGATTTGCTGCAAAAATAGTGTCTTGCATCCTCAAATCGCGACGCACAGTGTTTTATACTGCCTAACCCGTTAGTAATTTCGCGCGAAAACGGTAACATTTGTGTCTTCTGAGTTGGTAGTGACTGTTCGAAAATCTTCATTTTCGTTAATTAATCAGATTAATCTACCTTGAAGGGATTCGCTGAAATTCTCGATGAACACTTAGTAAGGGCGTAAAAGCCGCCTATCCAAATAGCTGTATACCGATCTTCAACGAGACCATCTGTTGGGAGATAATAACAAATAGAATACCTTCACAAAATCCCAAAAAATATATGAGTAATACTGTCGAAGTGATTGGGCTTATTTGATATGACCTCTCAATGATGACTTTCTAAATATTATAGTTGGAGCTTTGGTATGTCTTATGAAGTAGTTTGTATTGCCAAAATACTATATCTTCTCAGAAACGGTCATTCATATTTATCTTGTCGTTTGTTTGAATAATTTTTGATAAAAACGTTTCAATAGTAATAACTTTTGAACGGGCAAAAACAAGCAAGTATTACAACTACAGGCTATATTATACTTAAACTGGAAAAAATACCTTTCCGAAACTAAGTTATTCCACAACCAACGTCACCGCGCACGGATTTCGAACAACAGATTGAAGGCGTAAACAGCTTGCGTTGCCGCGAACCCGCATGTTGACTGTCGTATTTTTATACATTAAAGAATGAAAGCGCAGCAAGCAAGCATCGTAAACGTTTATTCAGCCTATAACTTTGAATTCGAATCTATGGTATATACAGATTTATTCACCAATCAATTGCATTTAATATAGGCTACAATTTATGAAGGAAAGTTTTATGAAATTCAAAATTATTTTAATTTTTAAATTTTAATTTAAAAAATACTAAATTCACTTAACTGCAAAATATATGGGCATTTTATCTGTGAAATTTTCAGCTTTCCAGTGGACATGGTGAAAAGGAGAGTAGCATATTTTGTCAAGTTAGAGTTAGTTAATTAGTATAACCGAAAATAAAATAAACATACAAGTTTTCGAGAGATAAACCCGACAAAAACGCCAAATTTCCAACACCTTACTTCTAAAAGGTTACTTAAACTCATAAACGGAGTGATATGAGGAAATTGAAACATGAAAAATAAAACAACATAGTTTTTATAAATATTCTTGAGAGAATCACTTTTCTTTGAGTTACGAAGATTTTCGCTTTTTTCATGGCGCACACGGTTTTGTTGAAGAAGTTCCGTTCAAAACATTCTCAATGAAAATGATTTAATGTTGCTGAAACAAGTAAAAAACATATAAAGCTTAGCTATTTAAGCCTTTGGAACAATACCCCTTTATCGGATAGCCATAAATTTAGCATAAGCAACCATGAAAGGAATCAATATCGTACCATTGTTGTTCTACGGTGAAACGAATCAGTACCGGCGCTTACAGTACGCCTCATTACCGGAGTACTTCGAGCTCAATGTCAAAACCATTTCTCCACTTTTAATCAGAGTCCAGCTACTAATGTCTTACTTTATTTCTCATTACTTCCTTCGAACGGGTTCCCCTTTAAGGCATCTATTGACCATTAGCAATAGTAGGGAAGGTAGTGCGAGGAAATCTGACGCGCCGCTGTTTTTTGGCACTCTACCGCAATACATCACCCTTTAAATACAGTACAACGAATTCGTGATCGGGAAAATAAAACGTCGAACCATGTCTTTTTTTAGCCTAAGACACCGCATCGTAGCTCCTTCTGGTTTTGTGACGGCACGATCGTTCGATAAAATGCAAAAAAGTAACCGTTACGGATAGTCGGTGGTCAACACCGAGCGTAAAAACAATTTATTGACAGGTACACGTAGTTACCGTAGGTTGTGGTTGTCCGTTGCTGTCGTACTAACAGGACTGGTGCAGAAATGTCAGCAGGTGAACCTGGGTGTATGTGTGGGGCACGAAAACTTTGCAATGTACACGCTAATTTTGAAATACTGGATTGGTAAGCAGTAAGAACACAAATCGTTTAGGGAAAGTAATGAAAAAACACATAATATTTAATCTTTGTTCTGATTTAATTCAGAAGCGAAATATATCTTTAATCTTTCTTTGAGCGCGATATTTCAGAGATATCGAATTTTGATAGCTTTACCTAGAAAATGACAAATACGATTTTTTAATAAGTACTCTTTTCCAGCTTTCATCACATTTAGCGTGTACCAATAGTCGTAAAAATCGGATGTGCCGTATCGGAGAGTGGGACAGCAGCAGTGGTTTATTAAGAGATATAAAATAATCAAGCGGTAGTAAATGAACGCTCGCGTACGACGGAGCTTACACGAGCGAACCTACATGGCTTGGAAGAACACAATGAATTGATAATTAATTGATGCGTCGTAAAATAAAGGATTAGCGTTTAGTCGTTGGGGAATTGATCGATACATCACCGCTGCTGACGGTGGCCACTGTTGACCGGGTTGGAATTTGTTGGTATTTGCAGGCTATCAAGTGGTACACACTGTTTGCTTCAGGAGCTTGGGTCTACGGTTTTGACATCGAGTCGGAAGCGCACTGAATTGTCCGTACAAATAACATCGCATAGAGAGTACACTTACTTAAACACTTAGGACAACATTCACCCTCATCTAATACTGGATGTTTACACTTAACCTCTGGACATGGTCTTGGACCACACGTGACGACGCCACGCTCGCATTTACACTGACTACAACCTATATCCCATATATCACCATCGTTTTTACTTGTACCATTAATTAGGCATGATTTTTTACAATCACATTCCTCTATATATGAGACACGCATCTCTGCAGCCACTAGCTAATGAAGAAGGAAATGGGTTAGTGAAAGTTGGTTTGTTTTTCTTTTTTTTATTAACACTAAGTACTCACCCTTTTTGTTAACAGCGACAAGGTTTGTTTTAATTCTACTAAAGCATTCTCTAACTCTAAAAACTGCCCGCAGGTGGGGCATTGTGCATCCATTAGTTCACATTGTGATAAATAACCGTACGGGCCGGTGATAATACGTAAATCTTTTAAATCACCCTACGGAGGAGGCGGCATCGGCGTTGTTTTGTTTTTTGGGAAGAAAGAAAGTGTCCAGTTGAAGAACGGAAACGATTAGAGCTGGGCTGGAACTTTGGGGTAATGGTTCTAAATAGGTAATCTCCAACGACTGCCAGGGTTTGCCAGGTTTTCACTTTAAATGTATTCGCTCAATCAGTTGGATACTCCAAAGTTGTAGTGAATTTTGAACATTGATGTCAAGTCGGTGCTAATCTCTTCCGGCAATAAGGTAATGTCGGTTTCTGATGAGACGAAGCACTTTATTAAGTTAAAATTTGTGCTCTTCACGTACAAGGAGGGGTTTCACCAAAAAATTTCACCTTTGGGAGAAAGATTGGTATTTATTCAATTTTCCCTCCTTTGGAGGAATATAACATAGGATATATCAATTTTTAATAAGATTTCAAGACAACAAAAATATAGCATAATTTAATTTTCGCCGTTTACTGAGACTATCCCTGGCAGCACTGTTCCAGCGGAATTCAATCACGTTAAGTACGTAACCACAATTCTACGGATAATACTTGCAACTATTAGTGCTGAAAAATGAAGGAGTATAGTCCCAATTATTAGCTCTTCTTATTTTTGTGAGAAAATTGTTCATGAAAAAGGTAGAATCGAAGCGGTATAAGGAAGAGTGCCTGAAGAAATTAAAACTACCTTTCATTAACACTCACTAAGCTCTGAACATTTTTGGCAAACTGTCACTACAACCAGGAGGTTTACCGTTTTAATTAAAATAATAAAACATTAATATTCAAACATATTTGAATTAACAATAAAATAAATGAAAATAACATGATCATATTGATGACGAATATTGGCAACACTACTCTTCAGTACTGATCTGATGCTTACAGCCTACTGACAACATGAAGGAGCGTTGTGCGTAGAAGATCATTAGGTTTTACACCAACGGTCATAACCCCGCAAAATGAGCCGGATGAACTTCGTTTGACAATTCTCGGTGGTTTGTTTACATGAAAATTATGTGAGTTCGAATGTAACAGATGATCACCCGTTGCACTCGTACTCACGCAACTGACGAGGTAAACAAACCAGCGAGAATTGTCAAACATGACCTTCATTCATCATGAGTTCATTCGTTTCGTCATCTTGTAGAACTGAATAGTCGAGACCGAAGAAGGCTTTTTGAATACCGATGATAGCTATGTTCATCTAGTTGTTAGGCCGACGAAGCTGCCACCGCAGCAAATTGCTGTTTCGCAGAGCTCTGGGGAGGACATTGAGGGTTTTCTGCAAAACGGCGGGGCAGTCAATTATATTCTGTAGAATATCACATAATTGAAATCAATTTCGTATTACCACTTAATCAAAATTCAATTAATATACATTTGAATCACAAGAGGTTATTACATTAGAAAAAACGACGGTTCGAGCTCGTTGGGTACAAGCTAGTATGTCAACTCATGCGTAATACCGTCAGAGCAGAGAGTAACATCTAACACCTCTTCTTTGCCAGGTCGTGGAAATGTTGGGCGATTTCCTACATTAAGTATATGCAGATTTCTGCTACTTAAGTATTCCATCAATTCGGTGCCTCTCAAATTGAAATATGAGCTGCTCAAAATTACGTAGGAGACATTTGTATTACTACCAATTACACTAGTTTACAAATTTTGGGTTAATTGCATGAAGTTAAGAAAAAAGGTATTTTCTAAGTCAATTTTGGGTCGCTGAGCACGGAAATCATATCCATTTTCTTTTTCAAAGAACCGTTTTTGTGATTTTTTGAAAAAGGTGTTTTTGAGCACTTTTTGCAGTGTTTGGTCAATATCTCAGGAACAAATCTTCCGATTAACACAAACGACTCACCATTCGAAAGGTATTGATGTGCCCATTCTAAAAATGTAAAACATGTTAGTATAAAATATCAAAAATTTAGGGTTAAGAGCAACCAAAGTCAAAAAAGTAGTGCTTGGTAAAATTACAAATTTTTAGTTGATTTTTCATAAAAAAATAAATCAGCAAAAAAAATCTTTTAAATGACAGGCAAACTTCTCACGTGAATTTTAAGCCTAAGATCATAAAAATCCTACAAAAACTGGTGATGTTATTAGGGACCGAGTGAAAATTGCTCTGTTTTTCACATATCTCTTTTGGTCTTAAATAAGATTACACTAGTTTACAAGAAAAATGAAGTTACGAGAAAAAGTGTTTTCTAGATTAATTTTGGGTCGCTGAATACGAAAATAATACTCTATTTCTCTTTCAAAGAAGTTCGAGTTTAAAAAAAAGTTTTTCTTTTTACTCTATTTTTTATGACAGAATTTTTTTCATATTTGCAGAATATAATGTGACAGATTTTAACAATTTTAAGGTAATCGCGATAAGTTAAGAAGAAAGGTGTTTCCTCAGTTAATTTTGGATCGCTGAATACAAAAACCAAGTCCATTTTTTTCAAAGAAGTATTTTCAAGATTTCTTTGAAAATTGTGTTTTTGGGCACTATTTTAGTTATTTGTCAATATTTGGTACAAATAGGATCCGATCGAAACATTTCGAAAGGTATTGATGTGCCCTTTCCGAAAATGTATAATATGCGTAGATCAAATCTCGACAAACATATGATTACGGCTTAAAATCCAACTGTCAAAATTCTCTTTGAAAGGAAATTTCAGACAAACTGTTACACATCAATCACAGATGTTTATAGTAAACAAAAGAAAAATGTTTTCTCTTGCATTAACTACTATGAACTGCGTAAAGCCAGTAACGGTTTGTCCGGAATTTCATTTCAAAGAGAATTTGGACAGTTGGCTTTTAAGCCGTAATTGTATGTTTGCCGAGAAATGTACATTTATTATGATTACAATCGACCAAAGTAAAAAAAAGTCTAATGTTCGACCTTTTTTTGAAAAAAAAAAGCATATTTCTAGTATTTTTTATAATAAATCAAGGACAGAAGAAAATTCTTTTAGAACCTAATGAGATAAATAATCTTCTTGCATAAATTTTAATCCAATGGTCACAAAAGTTGAATGAAAAATGTAGATGGTATGAAGCACTTAGTGAAAATTGTAACTTTTTATTTTTCGCACAATCATACTTTCGGCTGAAATAATCTTCTATACTTGATAGTTATTGTTTGTGTTGGGTACTGTCTTCTCGAGCTTGCATCTATCCATCCTGCGGCATTTGAATGGTTTTGAATATTTCATTGTAGAACTCAGTGCTCTTTTTAAAATGTGGAAATATCGTTGGAAAAGTTTTGTTTTGTCTGTGGTGAGTACATATTTTACGAATTAAAGGAATTTTAGCCTTCTGCTTCAACAGGCTTCACAGCAGATTCTCAGTTCACAGAATATTACGTGGCTAGTGCTACGATCCCACTGAGACTCCTTCCCGATAGGGACTCGAATATTTGACGACTGGCTTATGAGACCAGTGCTACACCCTCTAAACCGCCGCACCAAGGCAGGGTCCGCTAAAATCATAAAATTTCCATTTCGCTCAATGTGCCATAGCATCAACATTTTCCATCCGATGTTAGTGATATTAGGCTTAAAATTAACGTAAACATATTATTTGTCATCTTAGATTCTAAAAGGTCCGAAAAAAAATTGTTTTTTGGTCAAAAAATCATTTGAAAATGAGTAACTTTTAAAAATGGTCAAAAATGCACTTTTTTAAAACTTTGGTCGCTTGCAGCACTAAAAAATTTACATATGATCGACATGTTTTTGGAAAGGTCATCTCGACATTTTCAATCTGCATATTGATTAAATTAATTGAATGATTTTGACACGAAATATTGACTAAAAACTACAAAAAGTGCTCAAAAACGAGTTTTTTCAGAAAATCACAAAATCGCTTCTTTGAACAAAAAAAATGAATATTATTTTCGTGTTCAGCGACCCAAAATTAGTCTAAAAAATACTTTTTCTTGAAGCTTAATTTTTCTTGTAAACTAGTGTTATAAGTGGAAAGCAACAGTATATACAACCCTTTTGAAATTATCAGAAAGCGATGATGCGTTATGCGACAAATGTGTCGAACAACACACGTATATATGCAGAAGGCATTTTATGTGCATTTGTCATGCCATTTTGATTGAAAACCACGAAGACGGGGTTAAGTCTCTTTGAACATAGAAATTTCCTTTTTGGGAATACAGTTCTTGAACCAATGTTATGGAAGCTTTTTCTTCCTGCACAAGGTGTGATAGATTCATTGTTGCCGTACTTTTATGCCGAAGATTCATTGGTGTTAGTCTAACCATACTTGATCACAGCACTACACATTTCATCATCAGCACTTATCGAACAGCAACTAGAAGATGCAAAACACGTTGGCTTGTGATCGTCTATAGCGAACCCCGAAATGGTTATGTTAGTTATATGGCCATTGTATGAGCCCCAAGATTCGCGAGAAAACAGAAGTCCACTGTTTCAGTGATGCGCTTAACACAGTAAGTATAAGACCTACGACACTCCGTGCTCGACTGGCATATTTTAGTCCTGCTAGCCATTCAGTATTTGGCACGGAAAAATATCTCGACTTGAGGACTCCTGATTTCAATCGCTTCTTACGGAATTGGAGCAAGAACCCAGTGGATAAATTCTTAGCTAAGATACTTCAACCTGCCGGATGCCACACAGACTCTAGGCTGGTTTTGTGTGGGGAAACATAATATACTGTTATTTTGTTTGAAAAAACTAGTCAGTGCCCCAGCAGTGAGATATTCACAGGGCTTATGAAATTGAAATGAATGGAAAGTGATTGAGTGGATGAGCTGTTCGAAGGAATGACGCAACTAACAACTGCGGTTCGAACATAATGGGCCAAGATGGATAGCAGCACAAAAGCAAGCAGTAGGTCAGTTAAGGATCAAAGAGCTTTGGGTGAGTGTCTATGAGAATTGAACGCTTGATAGTATGTGTTGGAAGAAGTGTTTTCAGCTTTGCCACTGGATTATCCATATAAAACCTTTTCAAAACTCTAAAAGAACAAAATCAGTCGATTTGTTAGATCATCACGATTCAAAAAATACAAAATAGTTGCTGGAAAAACTATTGACTTAGCAAAATAGTGCTTTTGAAAAAGTGGCTGTGAGTTTTTGCCACACTACCACACCGTGCTGGGGTCCGCACCACAACTACGCAATGCAAAAACCACAGCCAATTTTTCAAAAGGACCATTCAGCTAAGCCGATAGTTTTTCCAGCAGCTATTTTGCATAATTTGAATCGCGATCATCTAATAAATCGACTGATTTTCTTCTTTTAGAGTTTTGAAAAGGTTTCATATGGGTAAACCCCAGTCGATTTACAACCACCAAAGACACCGGTCACGAAATTCTGCCGCTGCCTGAGCCGCAAAACGAACCACAACACAGTACTGTTATCTTGTGTGCATTGTCTTAAGAACAAAGGAAACCGTTCGATCTACTTTTACATCTGCCAAAGTCCCTCTAAACAAGAGTAACAAACGAGCAAAGTGAACGACAGTTAGTGCGTCTAGAACAAAAGAACCATTTTATGTACTCCTGCCATCATGAGTGAATTTGACGAAAAAGCGCTGCTCCGACCCAACACAGCGCTTGTTGACTTGAGATTTTGTTCTACGCGACCAAGTCTCCGTGAGCTGGAACAATTTCTGAAGGTGAACATGAAGCTTAGGCTTAAGGACGTCACCCATCTTCAATATCATCATCTGCGCAGTGCAGTATTGATGTCATTCACCACATTAGACCAAGCAAAGAAGTTCGCTTTACAGAACAACCTGAAACACGTGATTAAAAGTGACAGTGTTGAAATGAAGATCCCAGTGTACATAGAAAATAATTTTATAGATGTGAGACTACATGATTTATCACCGCGTACTCCCCGTGAATCAATTACAAAATACATGTCGCAATTCGGAGAAGTCGAATCCGTTACACCTGATACTTGGAGAAACTTCTTCCCGGGTACTCCTAACGGTGTTCTTGTGAGGATGCGAGTGGAAAGATCTATTCCCTCCCACTTGACTATACAATTCAATTATAATGGAACTAACATTAAACAGACCAAGCTATGCACCCACGAAGGGCAGACACCTACGTGCAAATACTGCAACCAGACGGCACATCATGGAACACCTTGTGCGGAAGAGGAGAATGCATCACAGCCAATTCGCCACACATCTTCGGAAAACCAATCTGAAACACAGACTTCAATGCCATCACCAGAACCAAAAACGGTTACCAATTTTGTGGCAGCTGTTCAGGCCATAATAACAACTATAAAAGCAGCATCTAATGCTTCAGAATCAACTGTTAGCACCATCGACGAGGAAGCCAATACCAATGACAGCAGCTTTACTCTCGTAACCCGTAAGGGCAATAAGAAAGTAGGAACATCTGATCGTGAACATGTAGACACCATAGACGATGATGACATCGACGGAAACAAAAAAAAATCGACCCACAAGATGCACTAGGTGAGCAGACAAATGGTACCTTACCACGAAAGAAGACCTCCCCGCGCAATAGAAAGTTGCGTGGACGAGACCCGAAGGATACTTCATAATATTTTTTTGTTCATTTTTATTTTTACATATTGTAATAATTTAATAGACCCATGGCTCCGTTAAGTTACCACAATGAGCCGTGTCAAATAAACGAAATACAAAAAAAAAATATGGGTAAACCGGTGGCTAAGCTGAACACATTTTTTCTACGCATACTACAAAGTGTTCAATTCTAACACATGCTCAAAAAGGTAACTTGAGCCTTAAACTCACAAGCAGGGCTCATATACTTTCAATGAACGATGAAACCCACTGGACTCACCTTCTTCTTTTTGCTGTCTTTTTCATTACTATATACATACAAAGCCAAATAAAAAAGACAAAGCCGGCTTCTTCTTTCGATTCTTTGAAAGCTAGTGGCAGAAGTAGCGACTTAGTATATTTTCGTTCACCCAGCACTAGGTTCAATATCGAAGGGACTAATGTCGCTCTCAATCTCGAAACGAAAACGTGTGTGCGGAGGAAATAATAAAATTGAATTTGCACTTATTCTTTGTCCTAGACCGTTGGCTCATTTTCGTTTTCGTGAAGCTCTGGTGCTATAGAGAGTAGCATCGCTCTCTCGTCATTTTCGGCTGATTTTGGTAAACGAAAAAAAACATTTTTCGACTCTGCTCACAAGTAGTTCAAATCGCTCTTTATCGCATTAGTTAAGAAACTTTAGTATGTCTCTGAGTTTCAGCCGTCCAAACACGGTGTCGTCTATGTAAAGACAGCCGAGAACTCGAATTCGCAATTGCGCTACTGCTGTTAGATTGCGTTGCATATTAGATGATATGAAGTTTCGTAGTCGGATTCACAAAGATCAAATGAAAAAGACTCAGCACGCTGAACAGTTGCAATGGGGAAGGGAGAGACAATTTTGGGCAATTTTTGCGTTACGTAATTTATGAATGGTCGCTATGCAGATGATCTTATAGAAAAAACGCTTTTAATCCACCTAACAGTGTGATGAGACATTTCTTATAGCTCTTATCACTCTCTTCGGATATTATATCGTTTGAGAACATTTAGAACTTGATGCTTCGCGATGTTTTTGATAACACATACTACATGGGATAGTGGCAGGACTCAGAGAATCGCTCAAATCAGCATAGGACAACATCAGTGCTAGAAATCTCAAACCAAATCAATGGGGAAGCGAAAAAATGGCCCATAAAATAGACACACCAACGAATTATTGTTAATGCTCTGTTAATAAAAGTCAGTTGTGTGTATTCCCTCCGACCGGTTGTTTGTCAGCTGAGCTGCTTTCGCTTTTTCGTGGAAAATAGTCGCGCGATCGATTTCCATATCGTATTTTGCTGCCATTCGCTTTTATCAGTTATAGTGCACTGTTTTCGGATCGTACATTTTACATCGCTGGTGATATTATAGATAAAAAGCCGATTTTTCACCCGATTAAACGAACTATCCGTTTGTTCTATCTTTCGGTGCTACCGCTTCTATACAGTCGAAAACAAAAGAACGTTATTCTTCATCATACCAGCTGTATCGAATAAGAGAAAGTCGTGCTGATTGAAGATGTTTTGCTGCGAATGTGCCTTGCCTATCATGCCTGGAGGGGTAACCATTTCTTGTGATGGATTTTGTCAGGATAATTATCATGCAGAATGTGCTGTGCTGTCTACTGCAGAGGTCACCTGCTGCAACAGGTACAAGAATATCTGGTGGATGTGTACCCCGTGTACGACGATCATGGACGGCGTTCGCAAGATGCAGGCTTTTCGAGATAAACGCGAGGCGATCACCGATGCTACTTCATTTACCCCTGCTCATGCGGCTACTGTTGCTGTCGATGTGAATACTGAGTGAATCAATTACCGAAATGGCTGTATCTCGTTTTTCTTTGGCGGAAACAAGTTCACCTCTAGCTCAATCAATCCCGCAAATGTCGTCCACTCGATTGAAACAAGGGTGTAGGGTTGCTGGTTCTTTGGAGTCAAGTAATTCTACAAATCTTTGTTGGCTATTCTTTACGCGTGTCAAGAACACAGTGAGTGAGAAAGATATTGCTACTCTGGTCGCAGAATCACTCGGAACTAATGCTGCAATTGTGAAGAAGCTCGTACCTGAATGGAAGGACGAGTCATTAATGCCGTTCATTTCATTCAAAGTAGGAATTGACGCAAGGCTAAGAAAAATAGCACTATCTCCACCAACATGGCCATTAGGACTCTGTTTCCGACAATTTCACGAAAAGTTTGACATTTGGGAGCCCCCACAGCGCTGAATTTGTAATTAAATTTTGTTTGGAATACTGTATTGTTACCTTTGCTTGTTGCTCGATTGTCTGTGTTGTTATATATTGTTACTGTACATGTTAAATAATTTTAAGTAACAGTCTGTATGGCAGAATTAGCCAAAGACGAAGGAATAAATAAATAATATATCTAAATTGTGGTGGGAAAACTGAATTTTCCTAAAGAGGTTATATATTGTATTGAGCAAAAAAAATCGAAATTTTTTTTTGAATCAATTTGAAGTTTATACTTTACTCAAATTTCCAACGCGACTGAGAACTAAGAAATCAACGCTTTTTCTTGAAAAAAGCGATACTAGTAGTGACACCATTCAAATAAAATCAACAGTGAATATTTCCAGTCTTGGTTTTATTTCCCATTTAAGAACTATTGTGTTTTTTACAACTTAGATTGCATGATGCAGTGATCGAAATCCAAAACTTCATGAAATATTTGAAATTATTAAAATAAAATTTGTGTTTGCTATTGAAATTGACAAAATGATAGTATCGCCCCTTTGGCGATTGTTTACTTTTTCGGTCCCACCTATTAGCATTAAAGTATCGCCCTTACGTTTTTTTACAATACCAATTTTACAATTGGTGGGGGTTTGGTAAAAATCGATCTTACTGCCCAAACGGCATAATTCCGAAACCGTAATTTTTGAAGTTTAAAAATTATGCAGAATTATTTTTTCAGAAAATAGTAACAGAGTTCGTGTCTTTAGCGAATTTGTTGAGACTTTATTGTAGCCATGAATATTAACCTGAGAAAATTCACCATAAATACTTCTTGGACGATATACCGTCAAAATTATTTTGTCAAATGATGCGCTGTTTAACGTTTGTAAAACTCATTGAAGATACTAAACCTCCGAAATTGGCGGTTTCAAAATGATGCTATCTTGACCTTAAATTACTGTTTTTAAACATTTGACTTATACATATAATTGGTCATACAACAAAAATCAAATGCTCATCAAAATCGATCAGAACCTTTTTCATAAATTTCTCTCTACATTTGGAAAGTGTTATCCTCGTTATTAATCATATTACGTTTTCGTCTCAACTCGACGCATTCCCAAAATAAAAACCTGTTTTAATCCACCTAGTGGTGCAATTGTGCTTTTCTCATTTGTCCAGACTACGATTCCATGGCTGGTTATGTTCAATACAATGGTGGAAATGAATATTACATGTTCAGTACGATTTACACATACATACAATGGATCGACAGCCACGATCTTGAGATACTATGTGATACTGAAACATCGCTTGAAACCAGCGGCGGATCATGGAGAAAGATCCGGGAGGTCCAGGTCCTGCCGAAAAATTTTCAACTTGTTAAGAAATTTTAAACTAGTTTTAATTTTAAAGTAGCAACCCCTCACTGCATACTCCCTCCGGGCCGGTATGATTGACGATTTTTAGAGTGATTCTATATGAGAAAGGCAAAAATGTACCAAAGTCCAAAAAGTCAATTTTTGTCAAACATCTCAATGTTTCATGCATTTTAAAGTCATTTGGCATCAAAAATACAAATTTGATTTTAAAAATTTTTCATTTCAGTGTATATGGGAATTTGCTGTGTGATTGCACTCTTCAACTCGTAGCTCCGGAACCGGAAGTCCAATCAATAAAAAATTCAATTGCAGCCGATGGAAAGGTTTCACCTTTCATTTGAGACTAACTTTGTGCAAATCGGTCCAGCCATCTCTGAGAAACAGAGGTCACATTTTTTCCACATTCACACATACACACACATACATACACACAGACATTTTCCGATCTCGACGAACTCAGTCGATTGGCATATGACACTCGGCCCTCCGGGTCGGGATTAGATTGACGAATTTTAGAGTGAATGAGAAAGGCAAAAACATTTTTAGCCAATGTTGAAAGTTATGCATTTTTTTGGTGAGCAGTTCTATGTTTCATAGACATTAAATCAATTTTAACTTCGCTTCCTATTAAATAAAGACCCTTAATACAGTATATCTCTACAAAAACGAGATCAATTTGAAAATAAATCTGAGGATTATGATTGATTACAGAACTCTGGAATTTTCTATTGGAATGTTTTCAGGCAGGAATTTGATATTGATGCAATTAGACAACTGTGAAATCAAGACCAACAGATCAGTTACATATCAGGAACCATTCCGACAATTTATCAAAAGTCCTCATGATCTGCATCAATAAATTTTCAACTTCAATCAATTTTTTTTTGGGTGTGGTGGTGGGGGGTGTGGGGGGGGGGGTTGTATTGTGTTAAACCCCAAAACCTTCTCTTGGCTACGCTATTGCTCGGAATTATTTATTTCGCTTTTTATTTTCCGATATGTTTCAGATCGAATTGCAGTCAGAAGGTTCGCACAAATGAACATTTTTGTACTGATAAGTTAACAAGTTCCGTCCAGACAACTTGGAAGTGTTCGGTGATTATTTCTAGCGGTTGTAGATAGTAAAATGAAATACAAAATTCGTTTTATCGAAATAATGTTTAGCTTATTTCAATGGATTATTACTATATTGAACAATAAATAGGCGACAAAGAGTAATCAACAAACAACAAGCCATAACTTTTAAAGTATTCAAAATAGATATTTAAAGTCTTTAGTAAAGTTATTCGCAAAAGTAAGAGCTACAAATTTGCTGAAGACATTTCGATATAATCACTTCCAAGAAAATTTGTGAAAATATCTCACTCATAGGGGGATTAATCAGCAAAAGCACAATACCAAAAGAAAGGGCATATTACCTCCATTAAATTCTCCAAAGATACTATTAACCTAAAATAAGCCGTTTTGGCGTTAATAATAGATTACATGTTTTTGGTCATATTTCTGGCAATGGGAAATGATAAAAATCTATCGTCCGCATTTAATGTTTAATATCTCTTTTGATAATAGTCCGATTTCAACAATCTATAGCTTGTTCGAAAGGTATTCGTTAAAGCTGTCTAAAAACATATAAATTGTTAATCTATATTGTCACTTTCGGTAGATAATCCAAAAAAACTGCAAAAAACGCCATTTTTACACATTCAAACATTCATATCTTGGAAACTAAACATCAGAATCAAAAACAAATTAATAGCGTTCATACTGTTTTTTAGTTCTTTCATTTAAAATTGGTTTGGATAAGATCGGTTCAGCCATTGCTGAGAAACACGAATGAGAATTTGTCCGTTACATACACACACACACACACAGACACACACACACACACAGACATTGTCCCAAATCGTCGAGCTGAGTCGATTGGTATATAAGACTCGGCCCTCCGGGCCTCGGAAAAAATCTTGAAAGTTTGAGCGAATTCTATACATTTCTTTTATAAGAAATGTAAAAATGGACGGTATCGATTTGTTGGGTATGTTTGGATAAAAAAAAACAAGGAATGAAAATTTCGAAATGTTATGGGCGATTTAATACTCACATGACGTGAGCGTCGTTAGAAAAAAATTACATCCGGCAATATCTGGTAACCATTTACTTACTGAGTACACCTCTTTGCTTGCTGGGCCATATCGAGACTTAGATGTTTGGTTGAAAAATGGCATACATAAACTTCACTTGAGCGTACTATAGCTATTACAGTTCACCGAACTGCGACTTTTACTTTTTCAGATTAAAACATGTAAAACTCTATAACCAGACAAAAATAACATGCGATGTCGTTTACGTTAACAGTCAAATTAATATTTTTAGTGCGTGAATGTGGATAACGAATGGTTTGAATGTAAGTCAATCTAAAGTCGTGACTGTTATAGGAAATAGAGTTATCAAGAAGAATCACATATAAAGCTGTTTTGGATATCAGAAAAAGTATAACTGCCAGTTTGACGAACAAACTAAATTATAAAATATAAAGATTATCATTCGCAGAGCGCAAACCTGGCAACCCCTGTCAGCCGGTCAGAGATTTCCGGCAGTGTCAGCTATGTTACTGGAACTGCAACTGCTGCTTCTGCCGCTAGTTGCTATACGGTCAAGAGAGGATGCTCACCTTAAATAAATAATGACTATTTGAGTTTCTTTGTCCGACGAATAATTGCATATTGGAAGCACTAAAATTTCGATCTGGTAAAAAATGTGTCACTCGTTTATACAGTGGATGGCAGTCGATGTACAGCTGCACCTCGGTGCCGCTGACCGTTAGCGCCACCTTGTGCTCGGCGTCGTCCGCGAGTCGATACGGGAAGGACTCGGTGTGCATCTGCGACACGCCCGCTGCTGTTATGTGTGTGTAATGAAAACGTATTTCGTCACGTCTTCCACTTGATTGTAATTCTAAATACCTTAACATTAATATTAATTATTACATTTGCTTCGATTAGGATTAGAAAAGATAGATAATAGATTTTCAAAGATTGATGTGAATGGGATGGGATTCATTTGGTGCAGGGCGAGAGCCAACCCAGTCTGAAAATTATAGGGGTATATAATTGCCAACAATTAACAGACTGTAGTTGGGGAACGATTTCGTAATAACTAGAGGGAAAACTACGAAATGTAACAACATAAAATCACAAATGAGAAGGAAATGAAATTAGGAGTCAATGAGCTGCTGTTGGTGGAAATCGTTATCGCTATATTTTTTCATCATCCATTTCCTTTGGGTCTCGTTAAGAAAGATAACTATCGGTTCCACCCTAAGCGTCATTGTCGGGGGACGGGGTTCGATTAGTACGGGTGGGTTCGTTATTAACTGAAGATTGCGGTGAAGGTTTGGAAGGGGCGCAGGGGAGAAAACGGAAAATGGAATCAAACGACATCGAATTGAACGAGAAACCTACCTATTGTTTCCGTTTGAAAAGGAAACGATGGTCCCAGAGTTAGCTTGCTCCTGCTTCAGGACGACGGCAAACGTAAAATCTGACGTCTGCTTCATCCTGTCTACAGCCCGGTGAAAAACCGTAGTCGGAAGGACAAGATTTCGATCGCCACCTGTCGGAAATGGAAGAAAGAAACAGCGAAATGGATTTAAAAGCAAAAGTTCATTGCGATAAATTCTACAGTTTGAAAGGTCATAATTATCACCACTTTTCGATCTTTGTCGGTAGGTGGCTGGGGGTGGTGCAGCAAGCACCGACCTAAACGTTGATTGCAGTCGGCATGCGATTATTTTGTGCTACTTTTGCTGGATGAATAAATTATCACGTGCATGCGGGAGTCCATTAGATGGTTGTCTTTCAGAACTGCTATCTCCTAGAGTAGAGTGCAGCAAGTAAACGCATGTTATTCTGCGGCGAGTAAACATCAGTGACAATGTTCACGCGATAAAATTTATGGCTGTTGGAGGGAAATGAAAAGTGTCACAACAACATCAGATCGTGCTGGTCAGATACTTTCACACTTTCAAGCTTGTTTTCTCCAGTAGGGCAGACATTATGCCATGCTGTTAAAATATTAATTTTCCGCCATTTCGATTAAATGAATTGGAAGGAATATTAATATTTCAAACTCGAAAGTCATATTCAATGTCAATTTGCTTGTGCATGCTGACGAAGTCGGCTGATAAGTCGACATAATATGGTTTTTTACTATTTTTATGATGAAGCATTTATAAACATAGTTCGCAGTGAAAGTTATTTTATGTCGATTAATCAGAAGACTTCATCATCATGCATAGGCTAATGAATGCTAATTAAAATTTCAATTAAGGCGGCTTTAATAAAAGTGGTGAACTAAAATCAGTAACGTTTATCGAGCAAGTTTCATTATCCCTTTAAAACAGGAGAAAAGAAGACGTTTTATCGTGACCACCAACACCATTTACTGTAAGAGGGTATTGAATTTTATTAAAGTAGTTTTCCAAACATCGATGAACTTCACTTTAGCTTATGGATTAGGTACCGATTTAATGTGGTTGGTTTCAAAACAGTGCAGTATTTTATTCGATAATTATCTTAGGAGGGCACGCAACGGGATTTTTTTCCTGGTATTTTTCACCCAGTGGTTTAGCGGCGTCGCGAAAGCCACAAAGTGTGAAGATTGAAATTAGAGCTTCCAATTCGGGAATTCATTTCCCGGGAATCCCTGGATTTTCGATTTTCCAGGGATTCCCGTTTCCCGGGAATTAACTTTTACTACTTTTCGGAATTCAGGAATCCCGGGAAAACGTTTTTTCTTCTTTTTTTTACAAAAGATTTATTTTCCTCAATAGAATTTCTGCAGATAATTTCTTGATCTGCATATTTTGAAGTTGATGCATAGGTCAATAGTACACTGTCAACTGGTTCAAACGTTAATTGAATTCGATTTCGAACTTTTGTGCAAATGTAACGATTCACATGACAAATTAGAGAAGTTTCAAGATCGTTCATGGACTAGCTCTTCATGTAATTACATTTGATGAAAATGCTAAAGCTTCACATCACAGATATGATTTATTTCAGTATATCGAGTTTCCATCCACGGTTCCTAGAATAAGACAAAATGTACTAGTAATTCAACAGAAAACAAAAAAATGTAAGTCGATAAATAGTATTACAAGTATTATTTGCTTCACACAATGCGGAAAATATATGAAAACAATCCACCCATCCCAGTTGGTCTTGGTCCCAGTCGAGGTCGTTGAGATTGTTCTGAGGTGAAAAAACCTGTGGTCACGTCTTCCTTCGGAAGGGAAGTAAAGCCGTTGGTCCTCGGTCCATGAGTTGATGGGTCAATATCTAGTCCAGATAGTGGAGTCACATGTCTGGTGTCAGTCTTTGGCTCCGTAGCGGAAATAGGCTGATGGAAAATAACTACACACCAAAAAAATCTGAATTTTATCGTTGACGTAATTGCAAACATGACACAATTCAACAAACTGCAATTTACGAAATGACGGAACATTACCGTGCTCCGTTTAATTTTACATGAAATATATACTTTACATGCGCAATGACATAAAATTACACTTCCTACCATTCAGAACAAACGCTGTATGTGGAGTAAAATTACATGATTTACGAAATTAAACGTCATGTAAAATTAAAACCAAACGTAAAAATAAGTAATTTTTGATGCTCGTATATGTCAGGGTCAGGAGACGTAAATTTACACTATTTTTTCTAGGTGTGTAGTACATGAAGAAGAATCGCACCCCTCTACTTACTAATCCTCCTCCCGTTATACTTGTGGAGTGCGCAGTAGTATATACGGCCTCTAGCAAAAGTAAGTATCTGACTAACATTCTTTCCCTTTCCTTCCGCGATCTACGTTCGGGCATGGTCGGCGCCGGTATTGATCAATAAACAATTTAGGATTACCAGGAGTTGCACATTGAAAGTTTCGCTACTCCCAAGCAATAAAATCCATCGGTCTACAAAATTACACCAGGACATAAAAAACTCTTTGTTTTAAATAATAACTATACATTTTTAATGGTTATTCTGTATTCCGGGGATCCCGGGATTTCCCGGGAATTTATTTTTTTTATTTCCCGAATCCTGGCTTAGTAATCTAATGCAAGGTGCACTATGCCATATTTCTTCTTAGTTGAGTTTTTTTTACTAAGAAGAAAATCGTTTAACCCTCAAAAAGGCAACCGGGTCTCAGAGGCCCGGCACGTTACAATTTTTTAGTAACAAAAAAATGTGTATGCAGCATGAGCTTGGGCATGGAAATTTTGATAAGTAGCTTTAAAATCTATAACAAAAATAAATTTTCATCTATGGAGTGATACGCAGCTATGTTTGAATTTTTTACATGCACAAAAAGGCAAACCGGGCCTTTTCATCCCGTGTGCATGCAATACTTACTAGGAATACCACGGGTTTTATACATTAATATTTATCTGAAAAAAACATTTTGATGAGCTAATCTTCATATTAGCAGGAATTTTTTTCATGTTTTGATTGATTTTATCTTTTTACCTTTTCTTATAAGAAAAAAATCTTGAAAGTTTGAGCAAATTCTATACATTTCCTTTATAAGAAATGTAAAAATAGCATACGATAATGACGTGTGTCATATTTTTTGACGTAGGACTTACGTCTTTCTTTACTATACTGGGTGTCATTTCAAAATTTTCAAAACGGATGCGTTACGTACACTTTGAACTCTAATAACTTTTCTCCTACTAAAGGAATTACTAATTTTGTTTCATAAATCGAAAGGAAAACGTTCAACGCTTGCTATTGATACCTTGTTTGCTATGTAAAACTTGTTTAAAAAGTTCAAAAACTACTTTTAATGCGAATCAACATTAATGCTAAAACCTATAAATATGGGTGTCACAGTTTTTCTTAAAGCCAGACGAGTGTAAGCCACAGAGCAGAACACACGTACGTGTGCTGCTCAACGAGAAGCTGCATTTTGACCACCAACCAAATCATAGCTACTGCCTTATCGCTGCCAACCAAGAACAGTCGTCGCCCTGCGTGAAATTCATTGCTCTCAGAAGTGGACAGAGTTACTAATTCGCAAGCTGCTCTTCCAGTGCCTGGTCCGTGAGATTGCACAGAATTTCAAAACCTACTCTTCCGGAGCTCAGCCGTAATGGCCCTTTAAGAAGCCAGCGAGGCCTGCCTGGTTAGTTTGTTGGAAAATACCAATCTGTGCGCTATCCATGCCAAGCGAATAATCATCATGCCGAGCGGGAAACGGCGAAATGATATTCACAACAAACGGTCCTTATTAGGACCACAAAATCGTTCTCAGAAGAATTACAATTGAAATTTCCATTTCGTGCTTTGGAAAATAACTTCCCTCTTATCGGGTTAGTTATTTTCTATAATAATATCCGAAAAATGTGCGATAAAACCAATAAACTGACCAATTGGACGGAAGCAATAAAATACCTACAACAATTTGAGTCAGAAAAGTGATATTAACGGAAAAATGCTTCGATCGTTTCTAAGTGTTTGGCAGCTGAAGTTGCCGATTTGTTTTCCAACGTCAATTATTTGCGCTGTGCTGTACGGAACAGATTTTTGCGCGATGTGTTGGGAAATAATTAAAACAATTGTGTAGTAGATTCCGTAGATTTTACCGTAAATTTTGATAGAAATGATTTTGTAAAAGCATTAATTAGCCGTGCTTTGAATGGTGGTTTTTACAAATCTTTCTAGAACATTAGTGAATGTGGAAACCCTGCTACTAAGCGAATGCCACGCCAAAAAGAATGATGAAAATATTTTCATTTGTCGCACAAAGGGATGGACTACCATCTGCACTAAGAAGTTTATAAAAGAGATCGCATTCCGACATACAATGCTCATTCGATGTGAGCTGCGAAAGGGGAATGTTCGTGTATGTACGCAGCAGAAGCGAATTCGGGCAAGGTTCGAATCGTTAGCAAGGATTCTCGTCTGGTATCACCAAACATAGTTATCTACAAACCGTTCTTTTTAGGATGAAAACATAATGGAGAAAGAATTGAATTAGAAAGTTCCATTTAATAACTTGCATTGAGTTTGCGCCTGTCAAGTCTGCTGTACTTTATCAATGACACATATAAACCAATGTTTATCGAATTAATCTACAATGCAAATCTTTCTAGAACATTAGTGAATGTGGCAACCCTGCTACTAAGCGAATGCCACGCCAAAACGAATGATGAAAATATTTTCATTTGTCGCACAAAGGGATGGACTACCATCTGCACTAAGAAGTTTATAAAAGAGATCGCATTCCGACATACAATGCTCATTCGATGTGAGCTGCGAAAGGGGAATGTTCGTGTATGTACGCAGTAGAAGCGAATTCGGGCAAGGTTCGAATCGTTAGCAAGGATTCTCGTCTGGTATCACCAAACATAGTTATCTACAAACCGTTCTTTTTAGGATGAAAACATAAAGGAGAAAGAATTGAATTAGAAAGTTCCATTTAATAACTTGCATTGAGTTTGCGCCTGTCAAGTCTGCTGTACTTTATCAATGACACATATAAACCAATGTTTATCGAATTAATCTACAATGCAAATCTTTCTAGAACATTAGTGAATGTGGCAACCCTGCTACTAAGCGAATGCCACGCCAAAACGAATGATGAAAATATTTTCATTTGTCGCACAAAGGGATGGACTACCATCTGCACTAAGAAGTTTATAAAAGAGATCGCATTCCGACATACAATGCTCATTCGATGTGAGCTGCAAAAGGGGAATGTTCGTGTATGTATGCAGTAGAAGCGAATTCGGGCAAGGTTAGAATCGTTAGCAAGGATTCTCGTCTGGTATCACCAAACATAGTTATCTACAAACCGTTCTTTTTAGGATGAAAACATAAAGGAGAAAGAATTGAATTAGAAAGTTCCATTTAATAACTTGAATTGAGTTTGCGCCTGTCAATTCTTGTATACATTTACCAGTGATTCATATAAGCAAATGTTTATCAAATTAATCTACAAACCCGAAGGTTTTTGCAAGTCCTAGAAAATCAGTGAATGTGGCAATCTCATTCGACATGAAATTTCCAGTAAACATTCATTCAAAAAGTGCATTGGCTCAAATTATCCATGAATGTCATATGATATGCCCAAGTTTAGTCCTACGTCAACACCGCGGTTACGTCCCTGGCATTACCCACTCCTAGTTTTTTGGGTAAATACTTTTGTTTCACCCACTGTGGTCTACTTGACAATTATTTGGATTCCATATAACCATATTCCATATAATTCCATCCAACTCTGTCGTTATTGTCTATTTTTGTTGTCTATTCTTTGTGTTATAGTTGTCGTAATTATTCAAATTGTAGGATCTAAAAGCAACAACAAATTGAAATGGCTATAAGACGATATGCCCATGCTTTCAATCGTCTGAAAGAATCTGAAATAATGGAAGAAATTCGAGCAAATTCAACAGCAGACGATTCCGAAACTGATTTGCAAAGCGAGGAAGAAGATGTGAATGATATTGCTTCCGACGATGAATCTGATGCAGAAAAATATGAATATGTACTCCGGTTATGCATCAGAAGAAATTAATAGCAACCCAGAAACATTGATTGGTCGTGTTCAAACGAAATGGAGCTCAGAACCAATCGACAGTCGACGTGATCTTCCGAGTACTCACCATTTGGAAAAAAAATGACCTTTTTACATCCATCGTCTTATACGCTGATATCGGGATTTGCTGCGTGTCCGTACTCATCATCCTGGAATTCCGGAACCGGAAGTCGGATCAATTATAAATTCAACAGCAGCCAATGGGAATGCTGTACCTTTCATTTGAAACCAAGTTTGTAAAAATCGGTAAAGAATTCGCTGAGAAATAGGTATGACATTATCTTAGGAACATGGTAAGTTCCCCCGGCGCATCAAGAACCGCGATAGCTGGCCAATGTGGTCGAAGTGTCTTCGGTGGGTCATCAATGATCTAGACATGCAAAACCAAGTAATGTTGCACATATTTTAATATATATTGCATCATTTGGACATCATGGTGGTATCAGTTTCTATGGAAATTTGCTGTGTGATTGTACTCTTCAACACGTAACTCCAGAACCGAAAGTCGGATCAATACAAAAATCAATAGTGACCGATGGGAAGGTTGCACCTTTCATTTGAGACTAAATTTGTACAAATCGGTCCAGCCACCTCAGAGAAAAATCGGTGAGATTGTTTGCCACATACATACATCCATACATACACACACATACAGACATTTTACGATCTCGACGAACTGAGTCGAATGGTATAAGAGATTTGGGTCTCGGTTAAAAAGTCGAAATTTCGACCGATTGCATAACCTTTCTATATGAGAACGGTAAAAAGGAGCTTGAATTTAGACGGGCCTGAGAGGCCCGGCTTGCCCTTTAATGTTAGGATATTAGCTTGCCTTCACAAGGGTTAAAACCACATTTGCACGTTAAGGGCACAGAACTTTTACACTCTCTTCCCAAATTTTTCGAAATTCGATTTCGGTTCACTGGGAGTTAAGCAGAATATGTTTCCTGCAATTAATAGTGTGGAATATGTTTCCTGTAAGGAGAGTGGGGACAGCAGAGAACGATAGCAGAATGAAAAGAGAGTAAAGACAGCAAAAACTGTAGTAAAAAAAAAATCAAAGAAAGGAAAATGAGTTGAGAAAATGGAGCAAAGGTCGTAAAGAGAATGAAGTGTAAAGAGTAAAAAGAGTAAAGTTAGTTAAAAGAGTTTAGATAGTAAAGATAGTAATGGGAAGAGAAAGTGAAGAAATTCCAGAGACTAAAGGAACTGAAAAGAGAGTAAAAAGAGTAAAGAGAGTAATGAGAGTGAGGAGAGTAAAGAGAGTACACCGAGTAAAGCGAGAAAAGAAAACAGGGAGAGTAAAGAGATTGAAGTGAGTGAAATGTAATTGAAGTAAATTGTAACAGCGTGAAAAATATACGATTACGAGTATTAGAGCAAAAAAGAAAGTAGCGTAAGAGCAATGAAGAAAGCAAGGAGTGTAAGGAACGTAGTGAGTAAAGAGAAACGAGGGTAAGAAGAGCAAATAGATTGAATAGAATAAGAAGACTAAAGAGAGTAGGAAGAATATAGAAGGTAAATTTTGCGCAATTTGCAGCAAAAAGATTACAGAGAGCAACAATAGTAAAGAGAGTGAAGAGAGCAATGGGAATAGCGAGAATAAAGAGAGTAAAGTGAGTTAAAAGAGTACCGAGAGTAACGATAGTAGAAAAAGTATGGAAATTAATGAGGGTAAAGATAGTGAAGGTAGTAAAGATAGTAAAAAGAGTAAAGACCGCAAAGAGAATAGAGAGGGGAACGAGAGTAAAAAGAGTAATTGAGTAAAATAAATGATTAAGAGCGTACGAAAAATAAAGAAAAAGTAGCGTAAGACCAATAAGGAGACCACGAAGAGTAAATATTGCAATGACAAAATATCAAGAAAGTAAAGAGAATAACGAGAATGAAGTGAGTAATGTGGTAAAAATATAGGAATGAAGTACATAAACAAAAGAGAGGAAAATGGTTGTAGAGCGTGAAATAGTAACGAGAGGTTGGAGTGTAGAGAGAATTAATAAGTAACGGGATTGAAAACTAACAAAGAGAAGATAGGGAGTAAAAAAATTAACTGTGATGAAAGAGTGAAAAGAGTTGAGAGCAAGGAGAATAGAGAAAATATGTAAATTAAATTAAATTAGACAGATTCAATTAAATTATATGGGGTGGGCGTAGCGTAGTTGGTAAATCGATTGCCTTGTATGCAGCGTACCTGGGTTCGAGTCCCGACCCCGCACATAGGATTAGAAATTTTTCCTAAGAGATTTTTCTAACCCGAAGAGGCGAATGACCTTAAGGTTAAAACCTCTATAATCGAAATAAAAAAAAAAAAAAATTAAATTATAGCGATGATAAAAATAAAAGGAACAAAAAAAACAAAAAAATGAGGTATGTTAAGTGAGTACAGAGAGTAAAGAAATTTGAGTACAGAAAGGGGGAATCGTAAAAATGGAAAGCGTAAAGATAGTGAATTATGTAAAGAGAGCAAAGAGAGTAAGGAGAGCAGAGAAGGCAAAGAGGGTAAAAGAAGAATATAGATACTAGTCGTTACAGTGACAGTGTCTTTACCAAAAAGATTATAAAGAGTAAAAGAAGTGTAACAGGGATGAAGAGAGTAAGAGGAATAAAAAGAGAAAAAAAAAGTAAAAGGAGTAACCATGGTAGAGAGAGTAAGTGGAGTAAAAAATATAAAATAGAGTTAAAAGAGTAAAACATTAAAAGAGAAAAGGGAGCCAAAAATGTATAAAGAGCTAAATGAACAAAATGAGTTAAAGGTGTAAAAGGAGTGGAAAAAGGTGTAGAAAGAGTACCAACAGTAAAAGGAGTAAAAAAAGTAAAACGAGTGATAAGGATACCGGTCTTTTTACTATTTTCTCTTTTAAATCGTTTCTCTCTCTAATTTCCACGCTTTTCCTATTCTCAGCACTCTTTATACCCTCTTCCCTTTCTTTCTTCTCTCTATTCTCATTGCTCTCTTTGCGCTCTTAATTTTTACTGGTTTTTTTACTCTCTATATACTCTAGTCTCTGAACTTCATTTAATCTCGTCACTCTATTTGCTAGCTCCAATCTCTTAACTGAGTAATCACTTTCACCTTTTCACTTATTTACTTTTTGTTCTCGTTTTTCTCTTTTTACACTATTTGCTCTTTGGATTATTTTTACTGTTTTTCTCTATTTACACTAAAAGTAAAAGGGTTGGAAAAGTAAAAAAACAAAAAAGAGTCAAAAGTGTAAAGAGATTAAAAAGAGTAGAACGAGTAAAAAGATTAAAAAGTGAAGAACGAGTAAAAATAGTGAAAAGAGTAAAAATAGTACAACTTATTAAAGGAATAAAAAGAGTAAAGAGTATAAAGGGTAAAAAGAGTAAAAAGACTGAAAACAGTAAATAGATAAAAGAGTAAAAACTGTAAAAAGAGTCAAATGGTGAAAAGAGTAGAAAAGGAAAAATTTGTACATTCCCGCAGTTAACATGTTAGGAACGTAAACTAGGTCATTCAAGAGTTTCAACGTCTCAAAAAATGCGTGGAAGTTTTGCGTAAGTTAACTTTGGTTGCTTCTGACAGTTGATAAGTTGCTATTAGTTTGTTCGGGCATGCCACAAACTCAGGTGATTCCCATAGGAAACAGCCAAAACATCCTGGCTCTTGTGGTAGAAGACACAGAGTTAAGTCGTCGGGAAACTCTAAGCTTGCTCATAGGACTCTATTCCACGCTTTTCTTAACTTTCCTTTTTCACTGTCTCGCTCTACATTGAGTAACAGGAATGAAAGGGGTGAAAAGAGTAAAAAGAGTAGAAGAGTTAGAAGTGTAAAAATAGTAAAAAGTGTAATTGGAGTAAAAACAACTAAAAGAATAAAAAGTAAAATAGAATAAAATGAAAAAAGTGTAACAAGACTAAAATAAGTTAATATACTAGAACGAGAAAAGAGTAAAAAGAGAAAAAATAGTAGAAAGAGTGAAAAGCGTATAACGCAAAAAAGAGTAAAAGATGTGAAAAGAGGAATAGGCGTAAAAGGAGTAAAATGACTAAATAGCGCAAAAAATGCAAAAGGAGTAACAAAGAATAAAAAGTAATAGAATAATAAGAGTAAAGTAAGGTAATATCATTAAAAGAGATAAAATAGAGATAGTAAAGAGAGTACAAAGAGTAAATAGGGTGAATGGAGCAAAGAAGGCAAAACCAGTAGTTAGAGTGAAGAGAGTAATGAGAGTAATAAGAGCATCGAGAGTAAAAGGACTAAAGAGAATTAAGAGAGTTTATGAGAAAAATTTGACTTTAATGTGCCATGAAAATTTCAAAAGTTTATATATACTATACGGCTATTTTTGATTCATTTAGAAAACAATTCAGATCTGGGATCAACCTTTCATTCGATTCAATCGCTGTTTTGGTGATTTCAATCTCCTTTGGAGTTCCAATATTTAAAACAGTCGTCTCTCTTTTGATTCTGAATAGGTGAATGTTTCGTCTCCACGACTTCATTTAAGTCGCTTGAAGATTTATTTGTTGGTTATTATTTATAAAACCTAGTCACCAAACTCTCTTTGTCGAGGTTTCTGTTTTTAAATTTCTCATTACGAGATGTGACAATATCTAGCAAAACGGTTAAATGATCTAATAATATGTGCTTATGATCAGATAACGACCGTTTCTACAATTCAAGCAGGTCTGAGTCAGTTGTAACAATCATACGAGGTTCTGTCGAAGCAGTGTGTTTCGTCGAACAACTCTTTTCGAACTTAGAACCACATTTTTCGTGCAATAACGTAGATTCACTTTATACTTTCAAGCTAATTAGTTTTCAATTATGTTATGATGAATGTTTTGAATTAAGTAATATACTCAGATAAAAGTTGAAGTTTTAGCCTGAGGATCATTCTGCTCGTTTTTTAGGTTAGAAACAATTCTAGTTTTATATGCGTGGTTAGGAATCGAACACAGATGTTCTATCTTCAAGCCTATCGAATTACCAACTTTCCGGCAACAGCTGTTGTTTTGGTTTTGATTCTTTCATACGACCCATATGCTCTTTCAATGAAGTTGTCCTTTCAGCTCATTGGTGAAGCATTCTGGTGTGGCATTCAATCAAGATTCGAATCATCCTGCATTTAAAGCTGTAGTGCTTTAACGCAAGAAATATGAACATAAAATAGTCATTCTATGTTCTCACTTGAATCTAATTTTATTCCATGATTTTTGGATAAGGACCCAGTACAACATCACATTCACATAATATAGTACCAAAGCTAGACCTCCAAGAAAAACAATCAACACATCCAACGAATACTTTTCGAGAATCCCCAACTGCTGCAGTGATCGATCCCACATGTGACTCATTTCCGCATTCCTCAGAATCCACTCCACGGACCAGACGGCCAAATCCAATGGATGTTCCTTCTGGTCCCGCACGATTTGTGACAGTTGCATGGCGGTTTGCTTATAGCTGAAACGATTTTGATTATTCCTTGAATTTTTAGTTAACAACTAACCTGCTCAATCTATCTTACCTATCGTTCGTAATTATATCCACAATGGAATGTTCAAACTGCTGGGAGGTTAGACTAACCAACTCCATCCGCTTCCCGATGCCTTTGCTCACCAATTGATTTACATTTCCGAATTGATCGGCGAAAAATGGTAACCCTAAAATGGGCACTCCATGCCAGACGGCCTCCTGGACGCTAAGTAGCCCTCCGTGGGTGATGAAGAGCCGCAGCTTGGGATGTGCCAAAAGGTCATTCTGGGGAAGCCACGGAGAGGTGATCACATTCGCCGGTAGCTCTAATGGTAGACAGTGTTCGGAGTCCAACTTCCATAGGAATGTAAGTGATGGAAGGTTACGCATAACGGTTATAATATTACGAAGAATCGAGGTACTCATCAGGTCACTGCGGACGTTTGTGCCAAGCGAAAAAAGAACTGCCCCGTTGGCGGAACTATCGATTGCCTTCAGGATATCGGGCGGTATGGGTTTCGATGGTTTGATGTGAAGACCGCCGGCTTGGATTACGTTTGTGAGTTTCGGTTCGGAAGGTTCCAGAATGGGGTTAGAATTTAGGATGGCCAATAGAGCGTGTTTCTCTAGCGATGATACTGATACGGTTTGGTTAAGCTCCTGCTTGACAATACTATCCAGCTTTGGGTAGTAGATGAATTCCTTCCATAGGATCTCCCAAGTGAAAAGTAGGAAATTATAACACCGTTGATAGAAGTTCATGGAGCCATAAACGTCATACACTTGATTTGGAATGAATCCCGGGAATATTAGAGATCCTAGAGACTCAGTCGTGGTTGATAGGCGATTGTAAGCAGTTGCAAGGATCAGTGGAGGGTAGTTGAATCGCGTTAGAAGCGCCAACAGACATGGTCCTGCCAAGTGATCATGAATTACTAGTTCAAATCGAAATTCTTTTGGATACTCCAAAAGCGATTTGAATCCAGGACTTTTGATCGCTAGTTCGCAAACGTACAGCTCCAGCTCCGAGAATGACATGACCACTGCGAATGGATTCATCTGACCGAACTCGATGTAATCTTCTTCCTCCATGGCCAGGTTGTCGATTATTCCATCCAACTTGATGAACTGGACATCTTTAATAGTTCCCTGCTTGTACAAATTCACAACAGTCAAGTTGTATCCAAGCTTTGCCAGACGCTCGAACAGTCGTTGACTCCTGGAATTCCATCAAACGGTTAAATTACCATGCTTTATAGTACTTGAACTGATATGTATTTTAGTACTTGAACCCTACCACAGAAAATGACTTGGCGATGCGACACTGCTGATGTAGAGAATATTAGCACTCCAACAATTCGTAACCAGCTGACTAAGTAGTGGCACTAGCACCATTACCGGCAAAAACATAGCACTCCACATAATGCGGAACAGTTTCCTTTGGCACCCGGCACGAGACTGTCGCAGACTGGCGTGTTTTGTCAGCATTCTTTATCCGACCAACAACTACAGCAGAGTAAACACCAGAATCGACGCGTACAAAAATAAATCTCAATTGATCACCGCCGACCACGCGTCTCCATCGCATCGTTCCGCTGCGGTCCACCAGTCGTTCTACCTTGCCGCTGCTCATTGGGTGAAATTGTTATCTATACGACATAGGTGCTTGGACATTCGTTGTCATTGTCAACGATCGCGTTGAAGCATCGCTCGTCGCCGCCACCTGTGTCACCACTGACGACGAGACACGATTCTGATCCCGGTCCGGCGGTGTAGTGTTCATCAAAATGCAACAAATTTAATAATACCAATAAAAATAAATTCAACAACAGCGCGACCAGTAACGGGGTTGTCCCTAACCTTCCTACGCCGTGGCCGTGCATGACAGATGTAGGACGCCTTACGAGATCATTTCAATCATCACCATCATCGGTCGTACCCGGTACGTGGTCTCGTTTGTGGTGTTGGTGGTGGTGGTGGTCGTACTGGTCAACAACGGTGAAGGGTCTCTTTTTCGGAGAGGTTCACAAAGTGCAGCGGGATGTTTCTTTAATGCGGCGAAATTGGCCGTTACTGTCGGGCCGGTGATTTATGTACGACAACAAATCCCGTTCATCTTTGTATGTTTTACGTGTGTTTTCGGAAGAAAGTGGATTGCCTCGGTATCGATTGATGCGCCTACCAGTGGGATTAAATTTTTCTCATAGCGAATTGTGCGGAGTTTTAAATGTAAGTACACCGGGTTATCCATATGATGGAACTATGAGTATGATATAAATATAACATTTCAAAACAAACAGCGAATCAACTTTGTTCTTTTTTATTTTGTTTGTCTTATGTTTGATGAATGATCCCCATAAAGGGTTAAAACTGCCTTCTTCAAAGAAGCAACTACGGCCCACTGATATTTGATTTATTCGTCAATAAATCCTGCTATGATAAGGTTTCATACTACAATCCTTTGAAAAATGTACGAATTAATCGAGTACTTGATTTGCAGATAAAATATAGTCCGTTTACTGTTAAATTCCCGCGGGTCCGAGTAGGAATGTGAGCAACCAACCGTGCAGGGATCTTTGGTCGTATGTTGACAGAGTAGGGGAGAACCGAAAACGGCCTTTTCCCATGTTAGGAATGGCGCGAAACAGCGTTTTTTTCTGGAACGGGCTATTCATCGCAGTCTTGGCTAGACGACAGACTGAATCTTCATCCAACAACCCCGAAAAATGTAGCTGATGATATACGTAGGAATAATCGGTAATGTTTACCGAAGACTGATAGGAAAATCGACAATTGGAACATTAGATCCTACTAATCCTGCCCTCAAGAGCTGCAAAAAGTGAAAGTGGAGAAAGTGCAGCCCAGTTCGATGGTGCGACAGAGGCCAACGCGAAACCCGCGCAGCAATCCCAACTGCGGGTACCTCGTCAAGTACACCGGAACCTTCGTTTACGAATCATACCGGATGTTCATTAAGTGAATTAATTCGTAAAAAGTATCCGTTATTGAGGATTTAATTCGTACAAAAGTTCTCTGTACTTTCTTATTGAAATTCCTGTCGTAAAAGCAGCTGTAATTTACAACTATTCCTTAACAAATATGTAGGTGAGTATGGTTATTAGGGCATTGCAAAAAAAAATTTTTTTTTGAATTCTCAAAGGCCCCCCCTCTCATATTGTGACAAATTTCAAAGTAAGCTCAGATGCCAAATTTCACATCATTTGGACAATTTTAGACCCCCGCCCACTTCGCTTGAACTTTTTTGAAATTGGTGCTATGGGAAAATATGGAGGAAAAATACATTAAATGCTATAACTTTTGAAGTAGCAATCAGAAAATTCAAGCGAAGTGGGCGGGGGTCTAAAATTGTCCAAATGATGTGAAATTTGGCGTCTGAGCCTACTTTGACATTTGTCACAATATGAGACGGGGGGGCCTTCGAGAATTAAAAAAAAAATTTTTTTGCTATGCCCTAATGGTTATATCAACACATATTCCAGGTAATTCTTGAACTGCCTGGAGGGAAAATTTCAACATCTACGAGCAAAATCAATTGTATTTCGTTCGCATATGGACGCGGTATGTACTCAAGGAGGGTCTCAATACTAAGTTAAAGTATTGAGTCCGATTTCGCTGTTTATGTTCATCCAAGAGCTTTCTAAAATACGTAACAATATCTATTTACAAGCGTAATAAATTATGTCTTTTTAGGGATGTATACTCCTTGACGCTCATGATATTGAATTCAATTAGTTTTGAATTCGCAGAATGAGGTTGATTAGCAGATGACGGAAATCGATGTTTGAAGCCATACTGAAACCCCAGATGATGACTTCCGGAACAGCGAAAGTCTCTTTAATCTTAACATTAGCAGTGTTTTCGAAATAGAGTCGATGTATATATGGCGAACATCGATGTTTGATGCTATTTCAAAATCCAAGATGGCGGGCATGCAGTTCAGCAACATTTTATATGTTCCCAACAATAGTGGTTCTTGTTTAATGCGGACCTAGAGAGGATTTGTGAAATATAAAACTGAAACGTACCGCGTACCAATTTGCACGTGCTTATTTTTTCTGAAAGGTTGATCAATTGAGCAATATTTTGGATACCGCTTTTTGAGATCTCTTAGCAATAAACAATAAGCTCAACAGCTCTCCTAGCTGTACTGAACAACGTTGGGTCCAACGAAGTTTTCCCACTTATATGGAGAAATGGAATTATAGAGCCAATACCAAAGCCACATTCAAGCGACCAAAGCCTAAACGAATTTCGTCCTATAACTCTGACGAGTTGTATGGCCAAATTGTTCGAACGAATGGTTAATAGACGGCTGACGACAGAACTGGAGAATAAAAAGAGACTGGATAATAGACAACACGCTTTTCGATCCGGTCGTGGAACTTTTCTCACGGAAAGATACTTTCAAGATTCCGTAGGAAATCACGTCTCCCAACTATACCAACTTGAAAACGGAGTTCCACAGGGATCTGTCCTATCTGTAACCCTTTTTCTGGTCGCAATCCAACCTGTATTTCGGGTAGTTCCTATCAGTGTCCAAATTTACATATATGCAGTTGGCATCCTTCTTATCTGTGGTAAAAAAGACAAGCGTTTGTATCACAAACATCGACATTTTATTGCAGTACAAACGTCTGACTCAGGGTCTCTCACCAACGTACAACCGCATGATCTGTTACGCTTCTGATGCATTTGTCACTAGTCTTATTCTGGCGATAATGGCGGAAGGAGGAACTTTACTTTTTCCTTTACTCGTACTTCAACATATCGTACAACTTACTATTCGCTTGCTAGAGAAAGATAGTCACTATACGGAACTACCACTGATCCGCCGTACCTCAGAATGGTTACAACAAGTCACGGGTACTCAAACTCCGGAAATAGCGCTACTGTAGGGACGTCCATTGTATGGGACGTCAAGCAGAAAATAAGAGCTGGCGACCTACCAGATATAGTTCGTCCTGTTGTTTGGGAGCTGATACGTTTTGGACAGTCTACGATCGTATTTAATGACGGATCGAAAAAAGACGATACAGTAGGAGCGAGAATATTTTCCGGGAACATCCAGCAAGCGATAAGCCTTCCAAAACAGCATTTTCTTGGCGGAGGTATATGCATTGAAAACTGCTTTGTCTACCATTGACCGGCAAACAATGTTGTAATCAAGACGAACTCTGCCAGTTCTCTCACGCAATTAGATCGATCAGACCAACTAACCGGGACCTTTGGAATAGAGAATGGTACACAGCGAGAGACATAAAACTGCAAGAGGTTAAATTCGACACGACAAAATGGCTAGACCATCCTGATCCATAGGAACAGCGTGTTTTGACCCGGTTAAGGATTGGGCACTCTCGACTGACACATAGCTTTCTGTTAAAAAAGGATTCACCACTGACTTGTGAGTGTTGAGGAGTAGTTGAAGACGTCCGACATATACTACTAAATGTCGAAAATACGACGATGAACGACAATGGAACAATATCTACGAAAGACTTCGAGCGGCACTTGCCAACGATAAAGACATCGAAGAAGAAATGATACAGAAGTATTTCTGTTTACCTAATTTTCAAATGGGAAATGGAATATCATTTATATGAAACACTTTATGGAATATGACGTAGGCGCTGGTCTAAATTACCTTAAAAGGGGGTTATGAGCATTGCATTTTGCCGATTTGCCAAAATTTTTCTTTCCCTGAAAAGGTGACCAATAGCGCACACTATACTCTAAGACCGTTATTTGCCATCTTGTAACAGATTATGTCTATGAGAAAATGTTCGAATACTTCGGAGCAATGCATATTTCATCAGTCCAAAACGAAGCAAGATATCAGATGTAACCAGCACCGTAAACGTGATAATGAACTTGATTTAATCGATTATTGTCGTTAACAAAAATCTTGCTATTTGGTATACACATTTGACGAAAAAGCGCTCGAAATATGTGTCCCTCGCGAGCACAGATTAAATCTGAGAAACGCCCAAGGCTTGAGAATGATATATACGGTTTTTGTAATATTACCATGGCAAATAAACAGCTGGTTTTCGAATAGGTCTTCAGTAGAATTCTTTATAACCTTAACAATGGGAGTATTTTCAGAATGGGGTTGACAAGTAGATGACGAAAATCAATGGTAGATGCCAGCTGGTACTTTTAAACTTGGATGCCATCTGCCGCTTTAAAATGACATTGATTTCTGTCATGTAATCGTCATCCCCATTCAGAGAATACCCAACTTTTATTAGAAATAGTTAGCTAAGCGATTATACACAAATGATGTAGCTTCGGTAGTACCCCCTCCCTTTGAAAACCAAGTACATGCCCATCTTTATATGAGCGACGCAACCTAAATATTGCCTTCTTTGTACCGCATCGTTGGACTGCGCATCAGCATGCTTCTCATTCGACTAGTAATCGTTGAAGGAAGCACAAAAATACACGCGAGACCTATACATCTTCCCAATATTCGAATGAGCTCTTAAATGCTCCATATTGACGGATCTGCATAAAATAGACTATAAAATTTCGGTTTTCCGCATCGCTTCCGAAAGATTTTCCGGAGATCAGTTTTTTTGTTGTTGATGAAAGATCATACATACTTCGAAATTCAATACAAAATTGGTGAACATTTTTTTTGACTTATTACTGTAAACACTGTGTTATTCCGTTCATTACAATAAAACTAACCTTCAGATACTCTCCCTTCTGTTTCTTTCGAAATGTCGAAAAGACGCCCTATATTAAAAAGGAAGTCGTCATAGTCATAAGAAAAGAGTTTGTTATTTCAAATTTATTTCGTTTAAAAAGTTTTGTAAATCAAATAAGCGTTAAGCCCGAAAGGTAAACGATCAGGTTCTGATGGAATGCCTTCTCAAAGATGACGAGGTGGATTTCCAACAAAAGTTTTTTTCAACACATCAGAGCTGATATCTTATAATTTTGTAGAAGACACCTGATTTCTATCTTTTTCCGTTGATAAGTTAGTCTTTGTGCCCTCTATGCGTCGAAATGTAGAGCTCAAATTTTCTAGTTGAGGGATAGCTCATATTATGTACAAAAATCTTTTCAAACATACTATTTAGCTAACCCCAACCGTTAATTCCCCAAAAATAAAGTTCTTGGGAATCGATTACTGTTTCACCACTATTTACCGCTCTATGCAATACTAAATCAAATATCACTTCATTAAAAGTTTAATAACTTGTGCCAAGAAAGTTGAATTGATTTGCAGTGTCCGAAAAAGTTGTATCTTCCTTATTTTCAATTGCAGTGATAAACTGGTACAATTTTGCCACCTAGCGGTGATAATCCACGTCAATTGACATTCTCCATGTAAATTGTCTAAAAATCAGCATGAGCATGACCGCACAATTCGTAGTTGCTACTCCGTGATTAATCAGAACAAGCCAAATTGCATAAAGAGTAGGGCCTTGGAGTAGCTATCAATTCTTAATGTGCACGTTTCGCCGGCCACGCCGTTACAGTCGTCAGGGAAGGAAAGGAATGTTAGTGTAACAAACGTTGTTCTGGAGACCGGATAAACCTCTGCATCTACGTTTGCGGCAGGAAGGAGTTTTTGTTCTGAGAGTTGCATAGATTGCATCACTTATCAAGGTGAATTCAGGATTTTGTAACTCTATATGACTCACCTTGATAAGCGATGCAACTCTCAGAAGTGTTATCACGTGTTTATTGCTCTGGGCAACCGGATGCCAACAACTTCCAAACAGCCGACAGTCGAAAGTGTTGTCTATGTACATGAGAGCCAGGGGGCGGATATAGCGAATAAAATTAAACTTGCTGATTTTTTTCTATCATTTCATTCCGTTTCACATATTATTATATAATTAATGTTTTAGTAAAGTAAGGTTTCATTTTTGGCACCGTTCCAGTTTTGGCAACTAAACAAATATTGTTGCCAAAAACGGAAACCTACTGTATTATCATTATTCACGTGCGATGTTATACTAACTGAAGCGCATTTAAACAGTATTTTTATACTGAACTAGCACTACCGAAATACCTGAAACGATTAACTTTATAAGTCGAATATACAACCGATGAAATGTGTGCGGGTTGTTAGGCTAAGTACAAGAACAACATTGGAGACAACAGGAACAAATAGAAACAAAATTAATTTAAAACAACAATGTGCCCATAAAATAGAGCTAATGATAGAAATTAAGAAGGAACTCCTGGCTTTGTCCACTTTCACGTCAATAATTAATCTGTAATATTGTTGTAATCAGGTAGACATATTTTTAACATGACAATGACAAAGTAGTGAATAATTATTATCATTGATTAATGATTTCATTCACTACCGATTTGATTGCTACCGTTGCGAATAAGTTGAAAAAATCGTACTCAGCGGGACCGGACGGCATTCCAGCTGTCGTTTACAGTCGCTGTAAAGCTTCTTTAGCCGAACATTTGTCCAACATTTTTAACAAATCGTTTGAACAAGGTGAATTTCCGGTGATTTGGAAACAGTCGTTTATGTTCCCTGTTTATAAGAGCAGTGATCGTCGAAATGTTAGAAACTACCGGGGCATAACTAGCCTGTCTGCTGCATTCAAGAAATTTGAAATTGTGGTATGCACTGTTGTACTATCGCGCTCAAAAAGTTACATTTCCACCTATCAACATTGTTTTATGCCCGGACGATCCGTATGTACAAAACTTGTAGATTTCACATCAATTTGCACGCAGATGCAAGAAAAGGAAAATTGAAGGACTTAAAAGCTGCATTCGACCGAATTGACCACCAAATATTATTAACAAAAATTTGTTAAATGGCTGAATTCTTACTTGAGGGACAGAGTGCTACGTGTGCAGCTTGACTCTTATGTTTCCCCTCAATTTACGAACAAACCTGAAGTCCTCAAGGCAGTAACATTGGACCCCTACTGTTTGTATTATTCTTCAACGATGCTGCTTTGCTGCTTAGCTTGGGGTATAAACTGGTTTACGCCGATGATTTGAAATTGTACCTCGTAGTCCGATCTATTGACGACTGCATCCGCCTTCAAGAGCTTTTGGATACATTTGTTAGCTGGTGTCGTACAAACTGGCTAATTATTAGCATTGCAAAATGCCAAGTTATAACTTTTCATCGCATGTTCAGTCCGATACGTTACGACTACCAAATCGATGGGCAAAGGCTCACTAGAGTTGATTGCGTCAGCAACGTCGGCTAACATTCAATCAGCATCGCTCAGCTTTAATCTCTAAAGCAACCCGACCGTTCGGCTTAATTTCTAAAATCGGACGGGATTTCAAGGATCCCCATTGGCTCATTGTATGAAGGCGTTATATTGTTCGCTGGTTCGTCCACTACTTGGAATGCTTCTTTGATTTGGAGTCCTCATCAGCTTACATGGAACTTACGGATTGAACGGGTGCAGAAGAGATTTGTTCGACTCGCACTACGAGACCTTCCATGGCGGAATCTTCGTGACCTTTCACCATATTTTGCTCGATGTCGCTTGATCGGTCTCGACACACGGTAAAAACGCCAAAAGCAAGTAGTATTCGTAGCAAAGCTTCTCAACGCTGAAATTGACTCTCAGAATATCTTGTCCCTTCTTCATTTTCGTGCTCGCAACGTTCTCTACGCTCATCTGGTTTACTACAACCTAGATTCCGCGACGTTTGGATTCAACGAACCGATAACCGCATGTATTCGAACCTTCTCCACGATCCACCAAATTGGTAGCTCGTTTTAGTTTCTTTTCGCGAATTGTTAATTCTCAATCCTCATACATGATTAAACAGTCATCATTCCACTCAGACAATACCATGCGTATTCCCTACGCACACTAAATGCACAGTGGATTCGTTCCCTAGTTGGTCAACAATAATCAAAACAAACAAAGAAATTATTTTGCTCAGTTCAAAGAAATGTCAGCTCGATTGGCATCCCCGGCGGACACATGTTCCCTTACAATGCTATCAAATTGACGAACATTTAAAATTACATGCGAAAAAAATATGAGCAATTTTGAAAATAAAGAAATCAATACTACTACTCATTTGCAATAAAATAAGAACAGAAAAAAATAGTTGCATAACCAAGGTGGCTCATTTTCAATAAAAGTACTGTTGATGAATCATCTAGTAAAAACAGGTACGCGGACGCAAATAGCCTCCATGTAAATTGTCGAAAAATTACGTATAAACTTGGAACACGTTGGTCAGATAGCTAGGCTTGTACAATTTGGCTAAACTTTGGAGGAGCCACTCCTGGTTGGACTAGAAATCGACTGGAGTGGCCCAGTTGGAGTATTTTTTTTTTCTTGTCAGTGTAATGTACGTGTATCTTGAAAATATTCATTCCATAGAAATCAAACGGACTTGACGTATTATAACAGTCTTATTGTTGACAATATTCTTCTCTCCTGTAGTGTCCATTTAAGAGTCCTACCCGGAAATGGTCCTAGCCGAGGTGATTCCTTTTTATTTATTGGCATCATTGGTGCTTGAATTAATTCTTTCACTGCTTCAATCAGTAATTAGAATGTTTATCAAACATACCTGAGTACTAGAAACGACCTCAATTCGCCTTAAGTCATCATAGCTCAGGGCTAATCTTCATAAAGTTGAAGTTGTTCGCATTTCCGATGATTTTAAAAACTTTCTCCGCCACCAGAAGCGTGCGGCCGTGTGTAAACAGTCAAGTGTTAATCCCAGAAGACATTATTTGTAGGGACGTGACCGACCTCCGGGCAGCAGCCAGCAACCATTGACAGAGCGGAGAGAAAGAGAACACACCACGAGAATGGTGATTTATGGTGAGTTATGGGACATTTGTTTGCTGGGCGAATTGTTGGATGAGTATATTAAAAAGACGTGTGAGTATTTAAAATAACATTAAATCATTTGTTTGAGATAGATAGAAAAGGGGTCTGGCGCGAACCGGAAGATCTTTGAAGAAGAGTTGGCTTAAAAACGTTGCATGGAGAGAGAAACCAATAAAGATGATTACTTTCAGTTTTTTACCTTTGCACTTTATATGATGACGTACTTCACGCTGCACAAACGATAGATTTGTGATATTTTATCTTTTTAATCTGCTGGTTAATATGTAATACAAAGACGCAAAGACGTGGTACTAGATTCTTTTGTGGAAATTACCTCCTGTTTCACTGCCGGTTCTTCGTGTACACCCAATTGCAGGGCTAATACTACTGGCATCTTTCTTAGCTGGAGCTCGATTATACGACGAGTGGGTTTTAAGTCCAGCCCCTTACCCCCTGAGCCGCCAATTTGGTAATGCTTTTTTGTTAAGGAAAACTTTGCCACTACGACCACTATTCAGCTTATCTTTTGTGGCTGCCCCTGTTTGCTCTTGCATGTTACAAATTGCCCGAATCCAATGTAGTTGGAATCGAGTTGTTTGTTTGTCCACATATGTCGTCCCAACCGGGTAGTACATTATTAATGTAGCTAAGGATCCGTTTGGGACAGGTATGCCATACCTCGTGAGGCATCATAAGATGCCTTCCGAAGTATCGCTCCCTTCGAAGAAATAGTACTGCACAATGGCAAAGATTATGTTCCGAGCTCTCGGGCTCGGTAATGCTAATAAAATTTTAAATTAGTAATGCTAATAAAAGTGAGATTTTACAGAATATTGTGTTGTGAGCGCTGGCACACTTATTTTTCTCTAATCAAGTGATAATTATATCAAAGACATCAAGAAGATTCAACGTTGAACTACATTCTGTCCCCTGTCCTTGATAAAACTGCTTCACCGATTTTGGAAATAAGCCCCCCTCTGAATATCTTGACCAAGCATAAGTGTCCGATAAAAAAAAATCAAATTTGTATTCCGTATTCCTAGTTTTAAGCTAGTTGTAATTTTTACTCTTTGTTCAAACTATTGTCCCCCATCTTGTAAATAGAATTGTATCCCTAGTTTTAAAACATCTGTGAAATTTCTCATAAATATTTGTACCCCCTTTTGTGTACCAAACTATATTGTTAGTTTTAAGATAACTGTAAAATATTTCGTAAAAACTATCACTATTGAATTCCTTGTTATAAAATTTTTCATAAGCAATATCTTTTGCCCCTTCTCTTGTATATAGAATCTTATTTCTAGTCTTAAGATAGCTGTAAATTTTTTCTCTTTTATAAAAAAAAATATTTCAACATTGCAACCTCCTAGTTTTAAAATATCCAAAATGTAAAAACAAAAAAATTTGGCACCGCCAAGCTAACGCATTTGTGTGCCTATCAAATAAACGAAATGAATAAAAAAAACGTTAAACTACACCTTTACGAACGTTTTCGAACTTTTACGGATTTTGCAGAATCCTATTTAAAAATAGCATCTGATTTACATTTCAAAATTAATTATTAAATGACTCTAGACCTTGCGGCAATTTCATGGGCAATGAAATGCCTGGATTCAGAAACCATTCCCTTCCGAGTGTCACCTTTCGAAATCATTTACCCACGCCTGTCATATTCCATAATAAATCTGTCTAATTCAATTTCCTGAAAAAGCAATGTCTCAATAAACTGTACCGAGGCCTATCCCAATGTCGTCAATGTGCACATCTCGTGGGTCGCGAAATTCTAAGCACGTAACTGCATCGCACCAGCGAGTTTTGTAATTCGAATTCGATCCCTGCAAACTCACAGCCGTCCCGAAACAAGCACACGCTCCTACTCTAAATAGGAGATTACGACCAATTTGCTACAAGTGGCGCTACAAACGATCCTTCCCCGCGCGCACACCACCCGCTGAGTATGGAGTGTGCCGCCGCACAGTGGCGGCTCTTCAAACAAAAGTCGGACAAAACCTCAAATGTTACCTAATTTGGCTGAAAATCACAATTTAAGCTAATTTTGAGGTGCTGAGCTCATTTTTGATGTCAAAAGTCGTAAAATATTAAATGCATTTTTCCATACAGTGTCATTGAACCTTTCTTATAACTATGATCCCGTTTTCATGATAGATTTTCCGTTACTGTTCACCAATGTCAACAATATCATAAAAAATGAAAAACACTACTTAAAAACCATTGTTGAACGTGTTGGTTTACTGTAGATTGTCTAACTATTTTACACAAAACACCATGTGTCTCCATATCAGCAACAAAGCTTCAAAATCTCCTTAAACCTTTTTGCGAACCTAAGCGCAGAACGAGACCATGATATTCGAAAAGTAGAGGCAATTTCACATAGAATGTATACTATATGACCGTTCCGAAACGATTCCGAAAATTGTACAGAATACATAAGTGAACAAAGTATATTTGATCTGACCACCTTAAACATATTTAAACTAAAAAGTCATAGTTCCAAGCAAATTTACCAAATGTATTTTACTCACTAACCAAGTTCTTTAGTTCCTCTACACAATGAAACTAGTTGTGCTAAAATCGAACCAAAATCAAAAGAGCAACATGCATTTGAAGTGAACCGGACAATGGTGGTTTCGGAAATAAAAATCATCAAATAATCCGGACTTTTGTACGTTTAAACTCGTGTTAAAAATCGTGTTCTTATCCAATGATCATAAAATTTCGAATATACATCATTCAATACATGAAAAATTTAGGAAAAATATAAAATATCAATATTTCAAAAATAAATTTTTGAGGTTTTGGCCAGCCTCTGGCCACTGTGCGCCGTAGTGTGTACATATAGATCAGGGAGACCACCTTCAACAGCCGCTCTATTCCGATCTCTGGTATACAATTTATCACTGTCACTAATCCACTAATTTGCATATTGCATGCCGACCAAGACCACCTCAACCGGACACCACTATTACTGCAGACCGAATAGCCTCTGACGATGGACGGTTTCATGCAGTGGCAGCAGAACTGCAACACTGTGTATATTTCACTGCACTGCTCCTCCGAAACACGGACGGATCTCGCCGTACTCGTAAGATGCTACTGTAGATATCGGTACCGGCTAATTACAAACTGGAAATTACTGCGATGACTGCACCCGTGAAGTTTCTCACACTTGCACCAGGTTGATTGCGTATTACTATCGAAATATTTGCTTCTTCGTGTGTACCATTGATGCAACAAAATTTGTAAAATTCTTTGGAACTACATCAAATTGTGGAAGTTAGTATTAAATTTAAACAAAATCTGGATCCATTTCTTGGTGTACACGACTATTCCAACTTACTGACACTAAAAATTGTTTCTGGTCGACTTGATTGTAACAAAATTTAGGTACTAAGAATTCCAAATCTTCCAGGACTACTTCGCTTATAATTCCCAACAGAGTGATTGCCGCCAGTCCTGCCAACGTCTCTCCTACCCAAAGCGAATGCAATCACCGGCTTTCGTCGTCAACTCGCTGCAGGTCCCAGAGGAGCAAGAAACATACAATCGAAAACATTAATTTTGTGATTACATGGCTGAATCTGAACACAAACGATCCAGCCGAGGCTGATTTCCACCCCCAGCCGAATGCTTATCGCTTTTCAGATTTTTTTTCCATTTTCTACTATCCATCCGGTCCAGTGCAAGTACCTACCGGGCCAGTTGGAGCAGTGCTGAATGGAATCACTGGCACGTGGAAAATGTAAATAGTATATCTTAGGTACAACCGACCGTATATGCGGTGGCATGTGTAATCGAAAACAGGTGCCCAACTACCGCATCATATGTGTTTCAGGCTTCCCGAAGGCCAGTCGATAGTATAGAATAGGGTGGACTTTTCGGGAAGGGGTGATATGATATGCGGTCCGGTACGAGTACCGCATAAAACCCGGACTTAGACTAAAACTGATTTTTGATTAAAAATCAATATAGCATGCTATGCAGCTATTCTTATGGCGGGCAAATTTTTAACACCATAGCTAGGGTGTATCTTATCAGAGTCTATGTTTTGTAAGAAGAGTGACGATAACTATCAAAAATGGAACAATGATTATGTGTTAGGGTTTCAAACGAATCAAATCCATGTTTTTTGAGAGGTTGTTTGTTCGTTTGGAAACTTGATTTATAGTAAAAACAATTTTTTGGGGCTTTCGGTACTAAAAATTTCTTTGCGTGCTCATTTTTCAACCGATTTTCAATTTTTTAACTTTTTTGGAAAGAAGACCATTCCAACGGTTTGCTAGATTAGTTTTTTTCGATTAATACTATGCGATTTTGGAACAACAGTATGAAAATAACCATTATTTTGCGATTTTTTCCGGAAAATTATGAAAATTTCTTAACATTCCTCTAAAGAACGAACGGGCCAGCCAGTAGGTGCTGTCACTGTTCACCTGTTCCGGATAGAGCGTAGCTTCCGAGTCAAGCTCCATCGACGCACTGCTAGTTATTCAACGCGATCCACTCGCACTAATCACGAGCTACCCAATGCGGTGCCGAGGTTGATCCGGCGATTCCGGTGAAGTCTGACGTCCGGTTCACTAGCACTCCGACGATTCGCATCCGGTGCGCCTTGTCTACACCGAAGGAGAGTTCCCCGGCGACGAAATTTCTCCAGTAACCCGATTTGTGGTTTCACGGCGGCTTTCTAGCCGACGGCGCTACTTTGTTGGTCTCTTCACATGCTTCCTCTGCAGCTCGGAGAGTATACTCGTAACCACTCTGTTGACAGCGTCCCAGATATGCTCGTCGTGGTACATCTCTTTGCCGATATTATCCACTGTCACACGAAGCATACCCATTCGGAATTCTTCGAACCTAGGGCATTCGAAAACCACGTGTTCCGGTGTCTCTTACACGTTCACACACTTCGGGCAAAGGGGTGACGAAGCATGTCCAAACCTATGCAGGCACTTCTGGAAGCATCCTTCCCTGGACACAAACTGAGTCAACACCTACACTGACACATATGGGATGAGTCGGTGGGTCCACCTTCTTTTTTCCGCGTTGTTCCACTCTTGCAGGCATATAAGCTGATGTGATATCTGTTGGTAGTTTCCCTGGTTTTGGCAGTAACACCAGCTTCTGGATCTTCCATCTATCCGGGAAGTAGCCATCGTCCAGGCATTTCTGTAGGACTATCCTGAACAAGTCCGAATACGTAAAGATCACAGTTAGTGCCCGTTGGGATACCTTCCGGTTCGGGAAGTTCAGCCCTTTTGCAAAATAAGGAGCTCGTCGTTGGAAACTCGATTGTCACCAGCATTTCCACCGTCTGCATCAACGTACGGTGTAGGCGGCCATACGGTTGGGTCGTGCTTCGAGAAAAGACCCTCCACGATAATTTTCAGTTTGTCAGCGCTCAGCGCACATTTCGACTGCCGTCATTGGAGCTTTGATCCTGGCCATAACGACACGGTAAGCATTACCCCAGGGGTTAGCGTGAAAGGTCCTTGTAGCAGGTAGACTTACTAAGCACTATCTCACGTTTAAAAGCGGCCCTGGCCGTCCGGACAACAAGGCACCCGTGAGACAGTATTGGACGTCCAATTGTCGTGTAAATCTAATAGATGTTAATGTATTTGGGTTTGAGACCCCAGGTCTTTCCAAAGGTTCGTCTGCACTGGCCGCAAGCTATGCACGAGATCTTGGCTCTGAGCTCAATGTGAGCAGACCAGTTTAGTTTGGGATTCAATATGACTCCAACGTATTTGACTTGTTCTGCATTCAGTAGCTCAGAATCAAAGTACTGCAAGAAACGAACCCTGGGTGTTATTCGCTTCTTTATGAAAAGAACTATTAAGGTTTTGTTTGGATTAACTGGTAATTTAACTTGTCGACACTTCTGTTCGACATCTTTTAATGTTTGTTGCATTAAGTCAAGGATTGTTCCCATACGATATCAAGCAATTAACATTCGGTAATCGTAACCAAACACTTAGGCTGGAAATAACAGCTCATTAGGTTTCTTCGACAAACCGTCGGTAACCAGGTTCCATAGCAAAGGTGACAGTACGCCACCCTGAGGACAGCCGCAAATACTCAAATTCCTGATCTCTGTCTGTCTCAGTGACGAGCAAAGAATGCGGTTGCTAAGCAATGCGTTTATCCAACCTAAAATACAGAACACATTGTGAAAAGAACCTTCAATATCTAGGAAAACACATTGATATGCATGTTGCATGGATATTTAACTAACCTAAAGTTTCTGATATGATAATCGATTAATCGGTCCAAAGCTTTTAGAAGAAAAGAACTTAAGCTGATAGACCTAAAACTCTTGGCTTCTTCGTAGCTGGAGACCTCCTCCCTTTGGAAATAAATCTAACCGTTACATATTTCTAGCCATGCTTTCAGGATATACTCAGTAACAAGAATGGCAAGTATAATCCGTTTCAAGACATCTTTGAAAATATCATATCTTTTAGAGGTGATTTGCATGGAGCAAAGATGTCAACTGCCCCCTTGACCGGTTCAGTGGTAACCAATGTTTTTAATTTTTTAATTTTTAAGGAGTTCATTTGAAAATCATTCGATTTCGAAGGATTTTATTTTATTGTATTTAACCTGCTAGCCTCGTTCAGACAAGAGACATTAGTGAATAGGTTTTGCCAGCCAGCCCGCTCTGCAGATCTAAGACATTTCTTATATGCACTACGAGTTGACCTGAAAGCCCTGGAGTCATCACGCTGACGCCGGTTCCAAATACGTCTCATATCCTTCATTCTTTCAAGCTCAGCACTCCACCAAGGGTTTCCCCTATAAATGAGTTTGTCGTATCCACAATGTCATTCAAGACGTTTTGTTGACTAATTGGAAAACGTACATGAAATTTTAGTCGCCAAGTTTTACAAAAAGGAATTAGGATTTCGATATGGCATAGGTTGACATCAATACTACTCCGTCAGTTCAGAGCCTCTCCGTTTGTTATCTAAGCTGCCCAAATGATGTGATGACAGAGGCGGATCCAGGGTGAGGGTCCTGGGGGTCCGGACCCCTCCCTAAAACTTTCAACATTTTTATTTTTTATTCATTTCGTTTATTTGATAGGCACAAATGCGTTAGCTTGGCGGTGCCAAATTATTTTGTTTTTACATTTTGGAAGGAGGTTACAAAGTTGAAATTTTTTTTTTTACAAAAGAGAAAAATTTTACAGCTATCTTAAGACTAGAAATAAGATTCTATATACAAGAGAGGGGGCAAAAAAATTTTTTGTGAAAAAGTTTAAAACAAGGAATTCAATAGTAATAGTTTTTTAGGAAATATTTACAGTTATCTTAAAACTAACAATATAGTTTGGTACACAAAAGGGGGAACAAATATTTATGAAAAATTTCACCGGTGTTTTAAAACTAGGGATACAATTCTATTTACAAGATGGGGGACAATAGTTTCAACAAAGAGGTAAAATTACAAATATCTTAAAACTAGGAATACGGAATACAAATTTGATTTTTTATCGGAGACTTATGCTTGGTCAAGATATTCAGAGGGGGGATTATTTCCAAAATCGGTGTAGAAGCAGTTGTATCAAGGACAGGGGAGAGAAAGCGTAGATGGTGACCGGGAGAGAAGAGCAAAACTTGCAACTTTCGGACAAACGGGAGATCAGCGAAACCAATTAGCGCCTCAGTCTAGTAGGTCGGATTGGTGGATGGTATTCTTCGGACCCGCGGGGAATCCTTCAAAAGTCATCGGACCTCGAGTCGCTCTCGGTTAAGTTTCCGTAGTGGTAAGGGCGACGGCGGTTAAATAGTGGCAGTCTGGAGCAGCGGTTCCACACGGCAGGAGGAAACTTCTAAAAACGAGAAATAAAAAGAGAGGGGCTAAATTGGGATATTTATCGTTTTTATGAAAGTATAAATAAGGGACATATAGGGGAAATCACGATTTGCCAGCATATCTCGGACTGGGACATTGGGTGGTCTACCTCGGGCCCGAAGGGAATCCTTTAACTGAGACCTGGCGTCCAAATACCTGGCGCATACCCAGACAACGTGCTCGATGTCGTGATAGCCCTCGCCACAAGCGCACAGACTACTCTCCGCAAGCCCAATACGCCGCAAATGCGCATCTAAGGTGTAGTGGTTGGACATAAGTCGGGACATTACACGAATAAAATCCCGACCCACATCCACCAACCAAGAACCAAGGCTTCGTTGATACCTTTGGGATAATGGAATGTATCCATCGTCCAAGTTCACCATTGCTCCACGAGGTTTGCCAGCTGTTGAGTGTACTCTGACGACATATACTAAAAAAATCGTTGAAGCAGATTGGTCTTTCGCTTTACTGACACCTTTGCTAATGAGTCGGCCTTTTCATTGCCCGGGATAGAGCAATGAGAGGGGACCCAAACAAAGGTAATCTGATAAGATTTTTCAGATAACGTACACAAGGACTCCCGTATCTTACCCAGGAAATATGGGAATTGCTTTTTGGGCCTCATCGAATGAAGAGCCTCGAAAATTTTCAACATGTTGTGGAATTTTAAATTAGTTTGAATTTTACATTAGTTTTAAACTCAACATCTTTTCAAACCAGACCGATACTGATTTTCATTAAGTGAGGTTTTTACGTATTACGTATTGTACAATATTCATTTTAAAATCAAAATTTCGAACCACTCCCGAAATTTTTTTCTGGATCCGCCCCTGTTTGGAATACTTTAATGATTGAGGCCATTTTGAAAACGCAGATGGCGGCTTCCGGTTATCACCAAACAGTCACAACTACAATCAATATGGATGTCAGTCAGTAGGTGATGGAAATTGATGATTGGTGCCATTTTGAAAGAATTTTCCGACTGTTCTCATCAGTAACTAGCACCAGACTTAGTCGATAAATCTAAATTGGCGCTAAAATTGGCACCAGTTGTAAGCTAAATGCAAAAAGTCATACGTCTTTTCTTACGTCTAAAAACTGGCTGGTTCTGAGTGATGTCTCAGGTAGCCACGCACATTATAAAATCTAAAATCACAAATTTTGATAACTGAAGGTTAAATTTCATTGGAAAAATTTCGATTATTTTTGGATCAAAAAAGGAAATCTTTTATATCTCTGCGGTTCACATAGAATAATGTTTCATGCCCTTCAAAATAAATGCTATATGGATAAATTTGGTTCACTAGTTTATTCGTAATACCGTACGCCATTAAAAAACGGTTTTGAGAAAATGCCGTTTGAAGTTTTCGGCCATGAAAAAAGAAACTCACCGCAGTTACAATTCCGAGAACAGGCCTTTGAAATTTTGAAAAAATATTCTCACCTATCGATTAACTTCCCGGTAGTCGCGCTAGTGCACTGAGTGCACGCTGCTCTGAAAAGCTAGCGAAACTGTGTTAGCGCACCAGCGGCTGCTCGTTCAATGGGCCATTTGCGCGACTTCCGGAGAGTTAAAACAGGAACAAAAAATCGATTTTTTGAAAGGCCTCGAGGGAGGGCAAGACAGTAACAACTTTTGTTTAAGACTTTTTGGTTGTATCCAACGGGGAAGACCAGATTGAAATGGTGATTTAAGCGAAAGATTTCGGTTCAATGCATAAACCCTTATGCTATTCCTGGGATATGATGACGTCCCAGAAAGAACACATAATTATCGCATTGGCGGCAGTGATTGTACCCTGTCTCCCAGAGGTAGTGCATTCGGATGGAGTCCCGAGGGTTGCAAGATCGAATCTTGCCCCTTGGGGGAATTTTTTTCAGCGTTCGCTTAACTCATCATTGCGATATATTTTTCACCGTTCGATACCACCAAAAAGTCTTAAGTAAGGTTCTGGCAGTTACGTCAAAAACCAAAAAGTTAATTACTTGTTTAACTTTTGATTATCATACTGTTTAAACACATATTATCAGTTGAAATGGAATTTAAGAGTAGGTTTTCTGTTGAAATATGTCTGTAAATATCATACTTTGTTAAGATTTCTCGAGAATGAATATCTTTTAGATCTTTACTGGAGGTATTCTGGAGTCGCCCCTTAAAGTGTGTCATACCGGCATGCTCCAATGCCCTTATCACGAGTTTCTCAGAAATTAAGTCTTGGGGATGATCGTGGTTTAAACGGTCATGATTGGTTTGGTAATCAGTATATACAGTATACAGCCTTATTCTAAATTACGATGGAGTGATTTTTCGAACGAATGTGATTTGCATTCTCAATAACAACACTAAATTTTAACTGATTCAATGGAAACAAATTCGTTTGAAAAATCAATCCGTCGCAATGCAGAATAAGTTCGACAATTTAATATCGGATTCGTATGTTTTTTTATGCACCAGACTCACGAACATTTACCTAAGTTGTCATTCATTGCACGTTAAATTAAAAATTTCACATTTAAATATTATTTAAAAATGTTGAATAAAAAGAATGTTATTAATACACATGGTCGGTGTTAGGTCAGATCGGACTAAGTGACAAATTATTGATTTCGAGAAAAACGAGTTTAAAGTTTGTATCGCAGCACCCTTTACGTTATATTTTGAAATTAATTTTCGCCATAATTCTTGCTTATTGTTATATATCTCAAATCTGGCAATAGTTCAATGTAGCTGAAGAAATTCATTATCGAGTGCTATCATTATCGCATTTTTTGATGTTTTGCGACTTAGTCCGGTCTAACTTAACACCGACCACATGTGCATTAGAGTGGCTCGCGAAAACTTCAAAATGATTTAAACTAGCGGGCACAGCACTTTTTGAGTTCCTTTTGTGGTCCCAAATGCCTGTGCAAAATTTGGTATCGGTTGGTTGCTTCCCGGGTTTGTGCATTGCGTTCAAAGTTTGCATGGGATTTTATATGGGGAAATCAATTATTTTGCATTTACGTTAATAAAGATCCCTATTTCACTAAATATGAAAAACCAGCTTTATAAAACTATAGTTCAAACTTTGGTTAACAACTTTGTCGAAGACCGTAACTAGACGATTTTTCAAAAAATAGTTATATCGATTTGAAAACTTATGGTAAAATCCAAATGCAGAAATTGATTACTTTTTCCAACACTGCCGGTGCACCACCGACATCGACATTAAAAACTTAGATAAATGAGAATATATTCATCGCAGAGATTTGATCACGGTGTATTTATTAGAACAATTTTATGCAAAAAAATTCAGCATCTCTGAAACTTCGGAATATGAAAGAATGGGCTTTCCCCTTTCATTTGAAACTAAGATCAAAATAATCCGTCGGGGGTTCCAGAGCAACTTTTGTTTTTTGGAGGTTTTTTTGGAAACAATATAGGTTTTACTACTGGAGATAGTTCATATTTCTGTCCCTAGATGGTGCTTTATACATTCGAACAACACTAAAAGTGAGAATTTGATAGAAAATTGAATTGTCTACAAGTTTGTTGACCACTAAAAATTGATCTGAAATCATCCGGAAAAGTTGTTTAAGATTTTAACAAAGTTATATCTAAGATAGTTTCACACGAGGCCTAGTGGTTTGGAAATATGTTTTCTCGCACTTATTATATTACCAAAAAAAAAAAAAAAATTGGGTTTAGTGGCATAAAAATATTAGACGGGATTCATTACGTTGACAATTCTAATTGAACTTCTGAAAATTAGGATGTTTGACAGAGTCAGAAAACTATTTGTGCTTTTGGTTTGTAATCTTTCCCGATAGGTTCGAAGGGACTACCATTCATCGGAAGGTATTACTTGGTTACAAGGGTTTGCTTACATTTATGTTTTGTTACACGGGTGTTTTAGAAAGCACCATACATCGTATAATTTAGGTTATGATCGCTTAAGTCAGCTATTATAATTCCGTTCAAGACGAAATGTTGGGACACACCGGTTCTAGTTATCGCAAACCACAGCAGTAACTGTCCAAATCAGTGGCTAGTGTGTGCCATTTCTTATCGATTATGCGAGATATCGTTACTAAATTGATCCTAGATTATGCGATATGTATTACTTTTGAAAACAAAATATGATTTAAGTACAACAATAACCTTATATACATAGAAGTCCTAGAATATATCCCAAAAAAAATTATCTTGATCCAAAAACTCAAAGTTTTTTGTTCACTGTTTGTCACATTGAGTTAATTTTGAAAACGGATAATCAGCGTTTTGAACCAAGCGTTGCAATGAAATCCGCAAAATATTGCAATGGTGCGTTACAAGTTTCATTGAGTTTGTTCAAATATAAAGGTTGAAGTTCAGGACAAGTCAGTTTTATACGAAGATGCTAACAGAGTAGGAGATTCATGTAAGAATAGTTATCAGTCATCCCTGAGAACAATCGAAAAAATGAAAAAGATGGCATACATAATTGAAAAGGCTGTTTATGCGGGAGGAATCACTTACCATCATGAAAAAGAATATTAATATCATACTAGTTTGGTCAACACTTATCTAAAACTTCTCATCCCAAAAATATGAATGGTGCCCTGTATCAGGGAATTATAATTTTCAGCTAAAAGATGACTTTCCAAGCTCTCAAATTCCGCTGAATTCACTATTGAACAAAACACAACTATTTGACAAATAAAAAAGTGCTTGTGAATTAAGAACTCACTCACTTTTAGTGTTGTTCGAATGTCTAAAATACCATCTAGGGGCAGAAATATGAACTAGTTCCATTGTAAAATCTATGTTCTCACGAAAAAAAAAATTCAAAAAAAAAACGTTGCTCTAGACCCCCCGACGGATTATTTCGATTTTGGTTTCAAATGAAAGGGGACAGCCCATTCTTTCATATCCTGAAGTTTCAGAGATGCTGAATTTTTTTGCATAAAGTTGTTAAAAAAAGACACCGTGTTGATACCTTGGAATGAAATGTACAGAATAAATTGCTGAATATCAAAGAAGTAGTCAGAAAAGGAAAAGAAGAGGGGCTTGTGTACTCCCCAGTCCCTGTTTAGATTGTTTTGAATAAGACAAAGAATCATTACGTCCTTGTAAATGTCAATGACTGAACTTTCTTAATATTTTGATAGACCCAAATATGAATCATACTACAATCTTTGTTGTGAGAAATAACATTTACAATATTTAGGATTCACACCTACAAATTTTGTTGTTTTTGCTTGAGGCAAAAACTAACCCAGGTTTGGAAATCACGTTGGGTTCTAACCTGAAGTATATTTCTGATTCACCAAGATCACCTCTGTTTTGCGTGAACCTAACCCAATTTTATAAAAAAAGCCTTGTTTGGAGTAACTATCCTGGTTGCGTTCCTAGATTCTCAAACGAAAACTTTATATAGAAACTTGCACAGGCATTTGGGACCACAAAAGAAACTCAAAAAGTGCTGTGCTGAAAAATGTCATAAACGAGCCACTCTAATGTGAATGTGCTTGATTTTTCCCTTTTCGTCATCTTCTGACCTGTCCCTTTCAAATGATACCCATATTGATGGGTTCAATATGGCCTCAATCATCAATTTCCGTCATCTACTGACCACTACCTTTCAAATGATACCTATGTTGATTGTGTTTTTCAATGTGTTATGGTAACCGGAAACAGCCAACTTTTAGTTCGAAATGGCCTCAATCATCAGTTTCCGTCATGGACTGACCACGATCTTTCAAATGATACCCAAATTGATACAGTTTTCACTTTTTTGTAATTTCCAGATTTTTTTTACCTATCACCAGAACTAAAAAGCTATTATTCTGAAACATAAATATAATACAAATGCAAATTCAAATGCAAATTTGAAAACAAATGAAAAACGAAATAATGTAAATAATCACAACGTATTGGAAAGCTGAAAATAATAGTATAATTTTAAAATTAAAAATAGCATGAAATTGAATGGTCGCCAAATCTGCATAATATTATAAAACTGACAGAGTAGTGGCAAAAGAGTAGAGAAAAAAAATGAGTTGGCCCTTTTCTTCACATCGCTTGCTAGATCCGAAATTTTAACGCAAATTTCTCTTATCTGGAATGATTAACTTAGACTCGACGCTGATATATTTATAATTACGGAGATGGTGGAAAGTCAGCATCGACGTTACGTTTCATCCATCATCATGATAGACCTCGATTTGATAAACAACTGCGCATTCCGATGACGATTTAACCTTGCAAATGTATTGATCATATGAAATCTTCAATTTCCTTTTTTCTAATATGTAAATAAATAATAAAAAGCCTTCAAACTCATTCCATCCATTTCGTTCAGCTTTTAGTTATTGCTCAAGTCATCAGGATTGAAACATTGATTAGTAAAATTTTTAAGCTCATTGACATTCTCATGAATGTCAATCTTATAAAAGATCATGATGCAATTCATGAAAGAATTGCTATAACGTGAGAAAAACATCCGCAATACGAGCAGAAAATAGCACACAATCAAGATGATGCAAATAAAAATAATGCTATAAACCAGCACGAATACAACTTTTTCAAAATTCCCATTTTTTCTCCAACTATCGACTAAGTTTGTAAAAGCTGACGACAGTTTGCCGGGGACACCGTCGTCGGTGCTCGTCGTCAGTCAATCACTTCGTCTGTCTGCCTGCAACACCCGCGAGTCCGTAGTCATAACCGTCGTTCGACGCCGCAGTCAGCCGCGTCGCCTTGTTTATATTTGACAGTTCTGGCACTGAGTTGTACATAAAAACAACCCCTTCTTCGCAGGTATCTACTTACCGGACCGGGTTGGCACAGTGAAACCAAACGGCTGCATGGAACCGTTCGAAGGGGGTTGGAGGTGGTTTATGTACTTGAGCACCGCCGAGGGTAGGTAGGTAGGAACTACATGCTGCCGCGGAGAACGCGAGCAACACAATCGAGAGTCTCTCCCTTGCTTCCGATGTGAAACTCGACCGACGACCGCACAACGGCGTCGGCGACGGCTGTTGTAAGGAAGAGAACCTGCAAGAGTTCGAGGATGATGGTAGTCACATGTTCACGGCGGTTCTTTTTGGCATGCTGTTCTGCGAGAACGACCTGCGGCTTTTGCAACGGAAATGGTTGTAGAATGAAAATTTGTGGAGAACTTTGATGCCGGAGAGTTCACGAGCTATATTTATATGCAGAGAAAGTAACGAGAGCGAGAGCCCTTTGGGATAACGCTGAAGTGGCCGTTTTAAAGATTATCTCTCTCTTGCTTCTTCCAACGACATTCGTTAAACGGCGACATGTAACTAGAGTAGGATACACTCCTCCAGGAGTTATGTGTTGTATGATTCCCGATTTTTGCTGGTTGCTCCTCTGTCGTGGATGTGAAAAGAGGTCATTGCATTTCCATTGATCGATTTATGAGAATTGGCCGTGCCTGCTGTGATATGCTGTTGTTGATAATATTTGCCTTTGTGCGAGCGTGAGCGTGAAGGGACTCGAATGCCTGCCTGTCGGTTCGTCGATGGTCGAACGGATGGACGGACACAGCCGTGTGTTGTTGCCACCCACCGCCCACCAATCCACGTTAGGTGGGCTAGTAACTGAGACCGATGGTAGAGGGAGTGTACTGTTTTTTTAATAATAAAAACAGAGGGTGGTGGTTTTACGATGTGAGCATTTAGTGAATGCAATATGTAAGTGATTGAAACTCGGCAAGGCTGTTGTATCTGGCAGAACGGCTGGTTATTGGCAGACGAGGAGGAGCATTTAATTGCCTTTTAATGTGTCTATCGGGTACCGCGTGGTAGGTCCAATGAAAACGGAGCGGTATGGAATATAGCTCATTTGGGAAATGTTCGCTCGATATGAATGTTTGCACTGCACAGTGATATGAGTTTTTGCACAAACCATTCATTGCTTAATCGATTTATTGCAACAAACTTGACAGGAATATTTCACTCGGAAGGCTGCGGTAATTTTTAATGTGTTTGTTGGTAAGAATTGCTGACTTGACTTTTCTAGACTTTTTATTGGCAGCTCCGACCAGTATTTTGAATTTGCTAACGGTAATCAATTAAAAGTATATTTAGTAAACAATATGATTAAGGTCGTTCTATAAAATAGTTCGATTTGTGTCAAGGAAATATAAGGAGGTCGGTATTTATTATTACTCGAGTAATTTGTAATTAAGGCCGGATAGTTAGCTGTCAAAATACTGGACAAATTCCAGACGAACTAATCTGAAATCAATTAAAATAAATAACCGTTAAACTTATTTGAACTTTACTTTCAAGCCTGTAACATGTTCCTCTAAGCGACGTTTACCCCCGGAATATTTTCAAATGTCAAACATGTTTTAATCGTTTGATTGTCTTCATTATTGCCATTTGCGTTTTGTACGTTATTAGTATTGTTGTTAATAAAATCGTATGACCTCTCGTGACATTTCGCTGCTATGTAATGCAGCACGTGGCTCGAAAACTGTTTAGCCAACGGTTGTAACGTAGCAACGTATTACACACTTTCACCGTACATTTCAGCCTACGACAGCCGACAAAGTGATTTTATTAATATTGAGTAGAGAGGGTGGCTGAAAGAAAAATTATTTTTGTATAAGGACCTGTGAGGTGAAACAATAAATATTCATTCATTGTTCACCTAAACCAGTTATGACTCGTCAAACTGGAACAAACTGCATCAACACAGCTTTATATCGTGGCTCTGCAATCACGTAGACCTGGCCGGGCGCCTGGTCTGTTGCCATCGTCAAGAGTTTGCATCAAATCGGAGGCAGATTCACAACGGTATATCGTAAATCACAAAGGCCATTTCCATACTGCTGCTTTCGGGACACATTGTGGAGAGTTTGCTTGTCATATTTCATGCACAGTTCAAGATTTCCAGCCGACCTTTGCAGAACTATCAACGCCAAGTTTACTATTGGCTGTGGAGTAAAAATCGTCACTGGCGGAAATTATGCGCAAAGAAGTATGAAACGGTTGTAATTAATGTCATAAAAAGGAACTCGACTCGTACAGCCTGCAATGGGCTGGAAAGGTAGCATGGCACTCGCTCGTTGGCTGTAATAATCGGGTATCTAGGGAAGTTGAAAAAAGCTTGTTATGACACCGTGCATAGGTACCGGAGTACCTATTAATTTTTTTCAGTTTTGAAGTGGAATAAAAACTATCAAATAAAACGATTGTTATATTGGAAATAAAAGCGCTTATCTGTAGATTATATGATTCCGTTAACCGAATTTGTGAAGCGAATAAGAAGAAAACTTGCTTGACACATGGCATGCGGCAATAAACACTGACCTGGGACATTTATTTTAAACAGTAAACATAGAGTATCCATTTTCAGTGTGTTTTATGCTGAGCGAATCAATAATGACCATAAAGACACAGGGTAGAACGGTAGACTATATAGTATATGGTTGTATTTGTATACGGTAATTTGCCAATAGATGTCCTTTTGGTAAATGGTGAAAAATTTTTGTTGTCATATTCTAGCTGGCAGCTCATATCGAATTAGTATTTCTAGGATCAACAATCAAATAGTTTCAGGGACAAGAGTTTGTTTTTTTCTAGACCATGTGCCGACCAATAACCCTACGAACGTTTGCTATGTGGAGGATATTTTTAATTGACACATATGTGTTTACATTAATCGAGTAGAGTTGCAAAAAATGTTCAATGAAAATATTTATCATATCTGCCATTGAGACGCTTGGTTATCGGTTTGCTAGTTTATATTGTGATCAGGGCAATGTACTTTGCGTAAATTTAGACACCACAACTCAACAAGCAGTGGACTCGTGTCCAAACGTAGTCGTATTCATACGACTACAAGCAGGCCCGTAGCCAGGATTTTGCTTCGACGAATTATTGCTGTTGAATTTGATTTTTATTATTAATTTACAAGTTACAATTTTTACCGCTGGAATTCGCAAAAGTCGTTTGGTGGGTGCTCCTATCATGCAATTTGGAGCCAAAGGATTAAAGTTGTCCAGCGCAGATTCATACGATTTGCGTAACGTCAATTACCTTGGAACGATTCGTTGAACCTACCACCATACGAAGACCGTGGTCGATTATTAGGACTACACCATTTATAAAAGCGTAGACACGAGTCGCAAGCTACCTGCGTGTCTAAGCTCCTTATGGCTGAATATGATGTTCCCGATTTCCTATCTCATATTAACCTCTACGCACCAACCCGTGTCCTCCGTCCTCAAACACTGCTGCAGACTGGAATGCACAACGCAAACTTCGCTTCCAAAAGACCTATATTAGAAATGACCCGTCGCTTCAACGATTATAGCGACATCTTCGACTTCGTCATTAGTTCTACAAAGTTTCGTCATTTCTTTTTTAGTTTAGTTAATTAAGACTCAGTGTCATTTGAACTTCAATTATTTAGATACAAATACAAATACAAGAGAATGAAATTCGCTTCAGAAAAGGCAGGCGATTTGTTGATGCGGAGTATCGATTTAACTCCTACTTAACTCAAATTTATAATATTTTCACTTTGAATGGTTTCAAGACTATTTTCGAAAATATTATCAGACAAGTGAAAACAACTAATGATTTGTCTATGTAAGTATTCAGATTTTTTCACTGATTCTATTTTTTATGAAATTGATACTTTTCATACTATTAGACAGGCTAATTTTTCTAGGCAATTTTTCCACTAGATCCTTGAAATTATGGCAAAAGGCAGACCAGTAATTTTGCATGTTAACATATTACGTGTGTGTAAAAAAAACTACTGATTTCTATACAAAGCATAAATAAGAAATAACCAAAATTTTATCTACTAATCTACTATTCACTAATCGAAAAAAGTTCCTTAGTACTGGTTACTGTTATATTCTAATTTACGTAAATTTTGTTAAATGTAACTTTTATGACACCACTAAAATAACTAGAGTCTATAAATATGGACGAGCTCATTAATGTTGGTACCACTCTTGCTCCCGACAAATGAAATAGAACATATCGCACTCGCTTCTCCTGTGCCGAAGAGACTTTCTTTTAAAATACTGCAATTTTTCCGATTCCATATTTTTGCAAAATTTGCGTCAGTAGCAATGTGCATGGCCTACTGTCTAGTTCCTTATGGCAGTTGGATTTGCTATGATGCTTGAAGTTATACTTTCTAAGTCAATTCAAGCATGTTGACACTAATCTGCTCAGTAACTGGTTCGATTTTAATCAGCTCAAGATTTTTTTTTTATAATTATCATCAAGATTAGAAGATTGGGTCATTCCACGCGAAGTGATCAACAAAAGATGCAAACTTGAAATCGACCTTCACGGATTTGAACAAAATTTGGAGGAATTGTTCATCTAGGGCCAATATATAAAAACCCAAATTTTTGTGTCAATTGAACCACCCCTCGGGTCATGGGAGCACCCCCCGTTTTGGCAAATTGCCAAAACCCTTGATTTTCTTTTGATCATATCTCCAGTTCTATTTACTCTAGAATCAAACCACAAGATGGCTTTTGAAGAAAATTGTTCAAGGAGTCTATAAAAAATATTATTTTTTGCCGACAGTGTTGCCAACTATGCAATTTTTTCAGTTAAATATTAAAAGCCATTTTTTCTCAAAATACGTATATTTTAATTTTGAAAATTTTAATGCCATCGCGTTCCTCAGACATTTTTACATAAAAAACACTTATCGTCCCAATATAATATGAGCGCATCCTGAGATATACCGTTTTGAAGGGAAAAACTCCGATTTTCTCATATAAAAATTCATTTTTATTGGCCAAAATTGTAAAAATCTTCAAACTGTCATAAAAATCGACCCTGATCTGCTAGAAGCAAACCAAATACGTAGTTTTTCATCATTTCTCGTCTACTTCACGAAAAATTATGTTTGAACTTAGAATACTCAAGTTGGTTTTTTAGTGTTGTGCGCTTGCGGTTTTATATGGGAAATTGCGGTTTTTTCTCTTCAAAACGGTGTATCTCAGGATGCGCTCATATTATATTGGGATGATAAGTGTTTTTTATGTAAAAATGTCTGAGGAACGCGATGGCATTAAAATTTTCAAAATTAAAATATACGTATTTTGAGAAAAAATGGCTTTTAATATTTAACTGAAAAAATTGCATAGTTAGCAACACTGTCGGCAAAAAATAATATTTTTTATAGACTCCTTGAACAATTTTCTTCAAAAGCCATCTTGTGGTTTGATTCTAGAGTAAATAGAACTGGAGATATGATCAAAAGAAAATCAAGGGTTTTGGTAATTTGCCAAAACGGGGGGTGCTCTCATGACCCGAGGGGTGGTTCAATTGTCACAAAAATTTGGGTTTTTATATATTGGCCCTAGATGAACAATTCCTCTAAATTTTGTTCAAATCCGTGGAGGTCGATTACACGTGCCTTGATCACTTCGCATGGAATGACCCATATGCATAACTTCTTGAAGAAAGCTGTAATTCTTTTTGATTACAGATTTTTACAAAAATTTCGGAAACAATTTCAACTAAAGTTGTTGTTGCACCTAACGTTGAACGTTGTGCGGGTAACGAAGATGCTTTCGGAAATGCCGTTTTATTCAAACCGAATTGAGAGAATCGGAGCGCAATTCCGTAAGCACTCGTTCTGAGTGCATAGAAAAGATAGAAGAGATGCTCTTGAGGCGACTTAGAATAGCTGATTCTTTTTTCCTACTCCGTGATTTCTGATCATCTCTCTCATTTTATACCAAAACAAACAAAAAACAGACCAAGATACTGCATATACTGAAAACAGGATATTGAAATTATTGGACTTATAGATTCAACCAGGCTCAACATTTTAGTCGCAAAAGTGTTTTAATACGGAACGGATTCCTCGCATGAACATGAAATTAAGTGCCAATGAAAATGATATTACATTAAAATGACGCGAAAACAAAAACTGTCGTCTCGGCTATATCGTACTCAGTAAATTCAATAATATTGTTTGCCTAGTACGCTTGAATGTGATTCCTAGTATTTGTGCTAAGAGTACAGAGTGCACAGACCTAATACAAAAATTCAAATTGGGTACAGTTCATTTCAATTTAACATACACTTGCAAATATCGAGTATTACATATGTGTTTTGTTAAACAGCACAATCACTTGCGATGAAGCGTTCACTTTTGGAGAGTTTTAGTGCTCAGTCGCTCATAAAACTTCTACTTTTTTAAATAATTCGTTTAGTGAACTCGGTTCAATGCTTCAGCCAATCGGAGCAGTCAGTGGTTATTTTATCTATTTCTATCTATTTCTAACAATAAAAATAATAAAACGAGTCTTAATGGTCGTCCGTCGGTAAAAGTGTGACAGGAGCGGTTTTCAATAAAATTTATCTAATTCATTATTTATAAAAATCAGATTTCTAAATTTAGCAGTCGATTTCGCTATTGATTGTTTATGTGTCATTTCTATTAGCTCAGTGCAATCTGGCGGCAGCGATCATAATACGGCGGGGTATTTGGATGATTCCTTCAAAACAGATCTTTCAGGAACCATTTAGTGTAATCAGAGAATCAATGAGTATATAATGGTTTTGTTATGGAGACAACAGCTGAACGATGTTAAGATAGGTGTTGTGTCTTGGTTTAACCCATTCTTTCTTTCTTGGAGTACATTTTGCAAAATTTTAGTCAGCTTAGAATTGCGTGGCATGAAATTTATGTGATCCTAAGGAGAAAATTTGGAAATTTGGATAAAACTACTTTTGCCCAAAACCTTCAACTAAATTAGTTAGGGAATTTTTGCGTCTACCTTGTCCTTTCCACCTAATTAAAAATTTACGGAGAAATATAGCCTAGTGTATATTGCATTGGTTTGCTGAGTCAAGTTTCAATTCCACTGGTTCCACCAGCCTAGTTGAAACACCTACAGGTATCACGCGGAGACGTCAATTGATCATTAATTTATTCAGCAATGAGCATATCAGAAATATATTGCCTGCAAATCTTTGATTCATATCGTCAAAATTAATTTTTAGATTTTGTAAGTGGCAAGCAGTGTAAAGCACATAGCAGCCCCATTGGGATGCATAGAAATAAAAATAATTTGAAAAACTAAATGGGCCCACCGTTGCGTCGATTACTAGCCCCACCAGGTGTGTCTGGTTCAATTTTGGGGACAATTCAATCAGGTCTAGCTGCGGGATATCCGAGAAATTTATTTTATTTATCGTCCCTAGGTTATTTCAGGTATCACTAGAATTGAGATTCTGAAAGGTAATTTCAATGCTCACAAGTCTGTCGAAGACTGACAATCTACCTTACATCGTATGGTTATTCTTCAGAAGTCAATTTTCACAATCGTAGTTGTGTTGCGCAAAAATGTATGCTCGAAAGTACTTTAATAAAAAAGAAGCACTATAGCAACCAAATGTTAAATTTTAGTTCCACTTTTCACCGGATTAAGAGCGCTTTTTTACAGAGAGAGATATGATTATTATGAATATTTTTAACATCATTTAAATATTTTTATATCTAAATATATAGCCCACGGCTCTGTTAAGTAAACAAATTGAGCATTGTCATATAAACGAATTAAAAACTACACGGGACAACCCAATGGGGATGTATGAGCTGTTAACGTAGAACTACAATTTTAAACATAGAATATTTTGATTATCAAAATGATTAAAAATATTAATATGAACTACATTTAGATGAATAACAATAATCAAAATATTGTGCATTTACTCTCTTGGAACAGACAGCCGGATTCTCCAAAAATCAATTAACTTCTATAACGTGCACTGATTTTATGTGTTTGCATAAATACCTAGATGTAAGAAGAATGCGTGCGTTTACTACAATTTAACACCAGTCGTTTGGATACAGGTGCAAGTTTCATCGTGATCCCCAAAACTGAAAACACTCGGCTGATAGCGGCAAATTTTTGAACAGTCTGCTCCATCTTGCTGAATGACACGGAGTGTACCGTTTTCAATACATAAATATGGTTGCGGACAGTGGAGGATCCAGAGGGAGGGTCTTGGGGGTCCGCACCCCCTCCGAAATGTTTTGATTTGCTGAAAATTTTTAAAATAGCTTCCAATTCAATTCGTTCAAAACTCAAAACCATTCCAGACCAGATTCGACCACCAAAACTGATTTTTATTAAACATTATTACGAATTGTGCAATGAACATTTCAAAATCGAAATTTTGGACCCCTTCTGAAGTATTTGGAAATGAGTGGTATTTCGTCTATGCTTTACAAATTTTCTACGCCGTAATACCAAAAATTTATAGTTTTATAGTCTATCTTTTGGAATGTGTTCTCAGAAGTATTTTTTAGCGTTATGTGAAAATATATCGCAAAATAGCTGGATACTAAGCGTTTCAAAGTTTTGGTTACACATCATTTTTGTTGAATTCGCAAAGTTAATTTCAAAAAATTTAATTTAGTGTGAAATACGTTGTTTTTCGTTGAATTGCCAATCAGTATCATTCAAATAAGTATAGTACATAAACTGAGTTACAGGTTTTTATTTTTCTGTGATTTCCAGATTTCGTTTCGTTGTAACTCGATTACATTTCTGAATCTCTCACTGATGTTCAAAAACATACATGTATAGATAAACATCGTATTGGAGAAGGGGATAGAGAAACTGATCAGGCTTTTCAATGGTACTCTCGGGATTGGCTTGCTTGGAATAAAAGTGTTACCGAACAGTTGGAAGATTAGAAAAGTTGCTATAATTAAAATGTCTCGTGTGAAGATGAATTAGTTCACGTGATTGAATATTTGCTAACATTGAAAATGGAGGTTAGGCTTTCGGAAGTCAACTTTAACCAGTTCCATTAAGATGAGAAAGATGATATATGACTACACGATCTGCTACTGCGTACTTGTTTCAAGTTAATTTAAAATACATATTGCAATACGAAAAATTAGAGTCCATTCCACCGGATAACTTGAAGCAACTTCTTGTGCGTTCCTAACGATGTTTTTGGGGGTGAGGATGTAGATGTTGTTCAGGCAGCAACGAATTTTCTCTCAGCAAAGGCTACGTTCCCTTAAATCAACAAATATCACCACTAAGGAACAGGCAGATGTCAAACAAGATAGATACACAGTCGTGATCCGTAAGCACAATAGAGAAGCAAAAAAGCCCCAATACCTCAAAAACAATGACAGTGTGAACGAATACAAACGCTCGAGAGAAAGCAGACTAACTCACTTTCAAGTAGCAATTGGCGACACTGTACATGAATCCCCGTGGAGAAAGAAGGTTTCCACACGACATTACAAAAGACGGACACCAGATCTAGCGACTAGTAATTAATTTTTTAATACTCGTGCATCGTAAAAATAGAAATGTCCAACGGCGCTGTTGAGCTGCACCGAGCCGTACCAAATAAACGAATTGGGAACAAAATTCCTCTGTAATCGCCATGTTACTGTTTGGCAAACGTTCAAAACATTAAAAATACTCCATTCTTCCATTTTGGGTCGTCAAAATTATATAACAAAAAACGGAAAGGCGGGTAGAATCTTCAAATGTCAATTCTGCTGTAAAATTTCATAGATATACACAGAGAGTGTTGTAAACTGTGAGCGCGATGTTCTCAAAACCAATTTTCACAGAATATCGAACATTTAACAGTTTTATAAATAATTTTTTGTACTGATTTCAATGAAATTTTCAACTGTTCATCCGTGAAACTTGAATATTATAACTTTAGAGACGTAATGATCCTGTCATACCTTATAAGTGTATTTTGTAAGTTATTCGAGTTTCTGGTTATTCTTACAGATAAAGAGTTAATTTAATTACTATTAGTACATAAAAGGTTCTCTACAAAATGCTAAAAGATCTTGCGTTCGCCGATGAAAACGACCATTTTTGATATACTTTGAAAATTGGTTGCTCCCGTACACTGTTTAGCAAAACTGCACTAGTTGGACGGAGATTTTATAGACGAATACCAAAGCGGATTTCGTGGCGGACGATCAACGATGGACCAGATATTGATCTTTTTACGAATCCTGGATAATTTTCGAGAATTTTATTTTCCAGATTCATAAACAATTCGTGGATATCAAGACAGCGTACGATTATGTGAAACGAAACGAACTGTGGCAAATAGAACTTGAATATGGTCTTCCACTAGACTGATGATTTATATGGCGCTGGAAGGGTCATAATGAAGTATCCGAATAGCCGGAGAAACATCCGACTGTTTTTTAACGCTAAAGTAATTCCGTATTACTACAATATTTAGTTCGTGAAGTAAGAGTTCCGTAAACAATGATAAATTACGAAATTTTCTTAATTATACGTTTGTTATTCAAAAATTGAGTTTTTTTGCACTAAAATGTAGATTTTATCCCAGTTGGAATTGTTTAAAAATTGGTCATTATGGCGAGAAAGAATGCCAGAGAAGTTCTGATCGATTGGTGAATTGGTTGTTAAGATATCGTGCGCATTGCAAACAAAAGCTCTTTGGGAATACGGCCGTAGCTCTCAGTTTTAATTATTTTGCATTATACTTTTCTATAAATAAATTACAACATAATGCTTTATTTTTCCAAATTGGAAAAAATTGGAAAAAACTATTTTTTCTCCAATAAACAGAAAATTGTTTAAAACCAGCATTACGCGAGAAGAGCACAAAATTTATAACTTCGTCTCATCATAATCCAACAATAACTTGATGACTGGACTAAGCTAGCGCCGGATTAATTGATTGACATTTACATTAATAAAATGACGAAAAAAGTACCGAATTTTTCATAAGGGTTATAACCCCTAAACTGGCAGGTAAAATTGTTTGTATGAGTTCACTAATAAAAATCTAGTTTTATTTTAAAATTTAATTGCTATGCCTTTTTTTTATTTATAATATAAAGATCAATTTGAAATTCGGAAGCATGCAATGACCATTTACAATAAATTAAAATGGCCGTCAATTTAAAGTATGATTGAACCTACCATTCCACCTAACATTATCAGCTGATGCACTATATGGTAGTTCAATCCGTCGGAAGTACACACAAACCGTGTTTGTACTGTGGAAGGAGAAACCGGTCTAGACGCAGGATCGCGTCTAGACCGTGTCCTGAACACACCCATCATACCGGGCGCTAGCTAGGCGCTCGTATCACCGGTCGAATGTCAATCAACGTTAGAAGCGTACAACTACTCGTGCTTCACACTGCCCTGATGACTGACAGAGGCGAAGAGGGAATTGATGTCCTAATGTCCGGGGGTGCCTGCATTTATTATCGTTTCTGTCAGTCGGACATAAAAAAAAGCTGGGAAAACGCGCGCGGAATGTCCCTTCACGCATCCATGTATGCGATTTCCGTTATGGGTAGAGGTAATAATGGGAAAAAGTCTGACTGTGGCAGGCAAATGACCGAATTGATGAATATGCCAACCGCACTGAGCGACGTGGCTAATTTGTCAAGTGGCCAGCCTGATCATTTGTGTCTGGTTGGTCTTTTCGGCAATCACTCAAAACACTGGGGAGCTTTCCCTTCGGAATTGAGTTGCAAACGACTTCAGTTGTTGATTGGATCGGCAATCGAAGGGATTTGCGCTCTTTTTCTTCTCACTCACAAGCCGAGTACAAATGACGCGTTTCCCTTATTGGAAATATGAGAAACGGGCAACGGTTGCTTCCCGAGAGTATTTCATTAATCCTGATTTGTTTAGCCATTAGTGACCGTTTAATCACGTATCAGATTGTTGTGTCGTATGACGCCCGAAGCGGAATAAAATATATGCATATATTTACATCGTTACTAATTGATGTATGCGTTCTTCATTAGGCTGCCTATTCAGTGGTGCAGGTTGTGGTGGGATATCGTAGACCAATTATTCGATTGACAACCTCTACATCCGTTTCTCTTGGACCAACGCCATGTTCCCGCTAGTGACAACCTTATTTCGACAAGAGGACAAAAGTAGCTAAAGAATCGTTTTTACACCGGACTGCATCAACGAACAACGTAAGTCTGTAATCCTTCAATTGCCATATTAAAAGAGAATGTTTTTGTACATACTAAGATATGTTAATCAAATTGATTCTAACCTGACAAATGATATACCCTTTGATGTTGATACTCTTGTGTGATTGTAACCCCTTGGGATTGGGATGAATTTGTGTGTAAACTTAGCGCGTCGAGCAGATCGATGCCGGGGTCCAGAGCGCCACCTGTGGGTTAAAAGAAAAAACAGAAGTGTTAGTATAGTAATTGCAATTCAAAACAATCATATATCAAGAATAATAAGTAGATGGATCGTAAAACATCATATCATTATCAACAATTATATCACGATATGAATTCTAGTTTGTATCCTGGAATAAGCAATTATGGCTCTTTAATAATAATCATATCTGAAACTCCCATCTTGTTTATAATTTTTTATAACACTTAATCCTCCACGCAGAAAGGTGATACGGTTTTGATTCAAATCACGGCCAACTCGTAAAAATAGCAGCTACCCAAAACGCGATCAGTATTCGCTTGCGCAGCCATCTGATCGGATCGCTAATCTTTTTTTTCCATTTGCCAACTAGAAACGTGACAAAAATCGTAAATTTCCTCTTCCAGCTTAGCAATCAAGGAATGCCGCCAAACATGTTTTTTTTGCTTCGTTTAGTGACAGTAAAATAAAACGATTGTCAATTTGTCTGCTAACTACCACCAAATTGAAAAATGGTACACAATTCAAACGGGTGCGCCCTGGTTCCCACAGCCCTCTGCGGCCTCTCGTTCGGTCTCGCTAACCAAGAGCATCGACGCTGCGGCGGTTCCTGTGAACTCACGGACTTTTGGCAGTTTTCATCCGCGCACACAGTAACGAACAATAACCGTTTTTAATTTTTGTTTTGCAGTATCTCTCGCTGTGCTCGCTCGCGTGCAAATCTTGCCATCGGCGGTACCCGAACGAAGAAGGATTCAAGCAGCAGCGTGACAGGAGCGAAAAGTACATGTGTAAAAGTAATTTATTGCTTGTCTTCGAGCGGTTTTGGGCTTGTACAACAGGCTGACAGGCGAGGTAGCTTGGTGTTATTTTTCGAATGCAAAATCAACCGAATGCATGTTAGCGGCCAGTGGCGCCCGGATCTGGCAACGGGATGCTTTGAACGCCTCCGGGGACAGATTTGTGTTTAGTTGTCTGGTTTAATGGTGAAAATTGTGGTTTCATAAGGCGGGCAGAAGTTGCACGTTATCGTTGAATAGAAGATGGAAGTTTTCGCTTTTCGTAAACCGATGTGATTTGTACAGGGAGACTAATGCTTTGTACGGAATTTCACCTCAGAATATATTTTGGCAGGTATGGATTAACGGCTTTTCAAAATTGAAGAGTTGTATGCAATACACGACCATGGTTGAATTGAATATACAGCATGTGTAGCGAACACCATGCGTAAATTTCAGATTTCAAGATTATCAATAATTTCCAGATCATCTACAATATTTACACATGTTGTTTTGACCATCACAGAATCGGACCCAGCAAAAAAATTCGGGGAAGGTCAGAAATTTCGATTTTGAAATGAACATTGTACAATATGTAATATCCCTGAAAATCAGGTAAAATTTTGGGTTGAAATGATTTGGAATTAAAAAATAATTTAAAATTCCCTCCCCTAGTTTGATGGCTTTGACAGTATTGCAAACATCATCAAGTATATTTGTGCATCAGTTTTAAAGAATCTCTGTCAGACAATCGATTTGTGGTGGGTGTGGCATTACGCCTGGATAGTGGTGCATCGAGGAGACCGAGAGGGCCTATGGTATTTTTTGTGATTTTTTATACTTTTTTTGTTAGGGGAAACTTTGCCACTGCGACCACTATTCATTATTTTATACTTTACACCATCCCAAACTATCGATCAACCATTAGCCTGTGCATGCTGGCGTGGCCGACTTGTTGGTCGACAGGGATTGGCTTTTGCTGTGTGCCGTGTTTGCAAACATTGTTCCACAGCTTAATGGCAGTGTTGGTGGACACGGCTCGCAGTGGGGGTCATTCTTTGTCGATTTATCGGTCCGCTTCTTAATCGTGTGCAGGCTAATTAAGAAGAAGCCTATTATTGTTAGAGCAGCAATAATTGTAGTTTTTAGTACCAGTGAACAATTACTATTATGTGCTAGTCGTATGTGTTCGTCTGAATATTTGTGGCAACGGGGTCTGGGAATGGATGCAGAACAGGCGTATATGATAGAATAGTGGGTAATCCTTCCTAGTATATGTTTGTCACTTCTTTCCAGTGTTCAATTCGTTCATTCGATTCGATTCATTTGGGAGGATACGATTGGATAAATTAAGGTACGATAAAAGTACCGGCGCACGTGAATCATCCATTCCCGGTCAGCATAGCATGATAAAATTCTATGATGATCGGGAATGCAATTGTCGTTAATTGTAAATAAATATCATTTGCTGACATTTAGATGAGTTCAAGTAGGTTGTTTGCATATTACATGTGTTTTTCTTCTAGTTCATTGGTCTGTTTTTGTTGTACTTATAGTAGTTTACTTTTCCACAAATACCAATTTTCCTCCTTTTATTTTTCCTTTTAATACTACATACATCTTAAATTTGACTAACAGAATCAATTCCATATTCTCTCATATACTCTCACAATCTCTCTATCCAAACATACAAACGCTCATGGCCCTCGCGATAACACAATTCTGGCTACCAACGCGAATATGCAATTACAATGATCCAGACATATTTACGCCCGTGATCTCGCTAAAATTAACACCGATTGTAGCAACTATAAATTTACAAATGCGGTCTCATGCGACCGGAAGTCTCTGCCCTTGGTCCTAGCAGCATGGCCTCATTCCATCAGTTGAACCAATCAAAAAATGATAACACGTTCCATGGCGACATGATCGGGAATTCTTGTGATATGGGGAATCTCACTCTTCTAGCATTTAGCACGTTAACATACAAACGCTTAAGGCTATGGCAATCATCTACGCGCACCAAACATGAAAACAGCCCGGTGATTAAGTGAATGTTTTAGCACTAATAAACTTATAATAGTAGTCTCAAGTGGGAACCTACAAACGCCTATGTTCGCGCGATAATGAATCGGCCCAGAAATCTTTACCTTCGGTCCTAGAAGCTTAGGTCTATGCCTTCAGTTGGACCATTCCAAACTGACGCTCATATCCACTAGACAACACGACCCATGGCGGTATTACCGGGAACTCTAGTGCTATTGGGAAATTTACTCTCTTCTAACATCTGAATCAAAATTAGGTATCAGATTCATGGTCTGCGCGCGATCATTCAAGAATACACGCCATTGTGCGAATCGTAACCATGTAACAAAATCGAATTTATGCATGCGAAGGTACTTACACGCGATCATCCACGCACACCTATGTCTGCGATCTCGCAAACAGGGTGACACCCCGGTTATTAGGTGAACGTCTTAGCACCTCTTATTAACAAAAGCGATCTCAAGAGTGGACCTACGAACGCCCGTATTCGCGCGATCATGAATCGGTGACGTCTGGAAAGGGACTCTCAGTCCTTGCAGCCTGGGTGCATGCCTTCTGTTGGAACAATAAAGAATTACGCTCATATCCACTAGACAATATGTTCCATGGCAACATGATCGGGAACTATTGTGATATAAAAGAACTCACTCTATGCTAGCATCAGAGCCGTACACTGCATAATAAACAACACGCGAGAATATGAGAATGACCAAACGATTATAAAATCGAATACACACACGCGACATGTAAACGCCCATGCTATCGAACACGTTAACATACAAACGCTTAAGCCCTTTGCGTTGATACACAAAGACGAGTGCGATTGCGATCATCCACGCATATCAGCGCCCCAGTTTCCGCAAACACAAAAACGCTCCGATAATTTAGAGAAAGCTGTAGCACCTATAATTTGATCAACATGGTCTCAAGCGCGAAAAAATAAAAGCTCATTCCCAAACAATTGTAACGTCCCTACACCCGAACATCTCAACCACACACTCGATATCACAATCAGAATCACTGCAATTGGCCTTAAGCAGTGTTTTAGTGGGTGACATTTCCCGTCTCGTCTGCAATTGTAGTGAGTGATTCTGATGGGGAGCCCTGACAAGAACCCAGCTCTACGGATCCAGTAGGACAACTCTCGAAAAAAAAAAAAATTAAAGCAAAGCGACTTTGTAATTAAACGAAAACGATAAAATTAAATGACAATTTTGTAGTAATTTCACATATTGTTTGTCACCATTAAAGCTGCACGCACACGAGGCGACAGGTCACAAAAATATTCACTATGGATTTTGTTCTAGCTATGTCAAAGCTGTTGATGTTTTCGCGTGGGAATAGCTAGAACAAAATCCATAGCGAATATTTCTTGTATTATTCATTTAACATTTGCTTGTACTGTTTGTATGGACATAGAAGAAAAAACCTTTGCGAATTGGTTCGAGCGAACTAAATCGACGGCGAATGTATGAACTTGTAATTTTTTTTTCATAAGTAAAAACGGTCAATACAACCAGAAGTGTAACTTAGTCTTCTGGTGCATTGTGCGGAGTCTCAGTTTTGCGCCCCTTTCCTTTTTTTATTTTTCGTCGGGCTCTGTACGCACTGAGTACCAATCATCGATGCCAGCAACTGGACCCTAGATATCGGCCCATCAACACATGGACTGGGATGAACAGCTTTACATCCATTACGAAGGAAAAAGTGACCATCTATTTTTCACCTCAGAAAATCTTAACAAATTCGGTGGGGATTGAACCCATATCCAGTGGAGTGATTGGCGGTCAGGTTAACCACCTGCTATGGTTGGTGGATTGTTGATTTTCTTCCTTTTGGACCGGATTCTCACTGGACAACTGAAAAACAGCAAATTCAAACAACATTCTTTAAAGAGAAACTAGGCATAATCTGGTTCGTTTCGGTCAAGTATGAATAAAGTTATACAAGTTTGAAAGCGTCGCAATGGTTATCGTACCACCCTTTACGAAGTATATTATTTGATTTGAAGATTTGTCGTCCCGACGTTCCTGTTATGAACCAAACATTTTGAACCCATCTTTCTGTACATTGTGAGTGCTTTTATGATCTGTTGCTCATATAGATGTTTTTTTTTTAAATTCTTCGAGCCAGTTGCTAAGAAAATCTGTATCTTCCACCCATATATCGAGTGGAAATAGGTACAACATTTTTGCTCTACTCTTCTCTAACATGTTTTTCAATTTATTATATCTCACGTAATTCCTGTTTCTTCCGTCACATTCTTTACGTTTTCAATTTGCGCCGGACTCGAAGCCCGTACATATATACTAGACCTCTCCACATTTTGAAAAAGTTTTGAAATATACATCGGTCAGCTCAAATTTTTGTTCTAGGTATGAATTTAAGAGCTTTCGCCGAAAATGGCATAATTTGGACATGATTTAGAAGTGTCTCCAATCAAAAATCGTGTTTTTGCTATATTTTTATAGGAAGATCGCTTACACTCTGATTTAATAGGCTCCACATGCCTACATATCATCAAAGGTTGTTCCTTAGACATATCTTAACATGTTTTAACAGATGAACATAGCTCTAATCGCAATAGAAAATTTGTTAACTAGATTCTCATATAGAAAAGTATATCAAAACCAAGGAAAATTCGCAGTATTTTTTCTTGGTTTTGGTATTTTTTTCTATATAAAAATCCAGATAACAAATTTTCTATTGCGATTAGAGCTATGTTCACCTGTTAAAACATGTTAAGATATGTCTAAGGAACAATCCTTGACGATATGCGGACATGTAGGGCCTATTAAATCAGAGCGTAAGTGATCTTCCTATAGAAACATAGCAAAAACACGATTTTTGATTGGAGACGCCTCTAAATCATGTCCAAATTAAGCCATTTTTGGCGAAAATTCTTAAATTCACACCTAGAACAAGAATTTGAGCTGACCGATGTATATTTCAAAACTTTTTCAAAATGTGGAGAGGTCTAATATATACATTCTGATAAAATCCAGCTGGGGGTAAAATTGATGTCAAACACTCCGAGTTCACGTTTAAAATCTACGAGAAACTGCTACATATTCAAAATATTTCGAAAGAACCGACCAAACCGTTCGACCTGATAAGCACAGAATTGTGAAATTCTGTCTTTAGTAAGCAAACGATGCTACTGGCGGTACGCCGTTTATGAAGGGCTGCCGTCTGTACATACCCGCGCACACAGTTGAGATCGACGGTGTGCTCACCCATTCGATTTCGCTATCTAAAGGACGAATGAACCAAAAGTTTGTTGTAACGACTGGATATGGCAATTCTAACAGGTGTTTACGGCTTTCTCAGTCGGTAATATTTAGTCAAACGATTGATTTTATAACTTACCCGACGTTTGGGCCGTTTTCGATGGCCTTTTTCAATGGAAATTCAACTTATCTTCTCTACGATTAATTTAAATTTCCCTAAAAAAAGGCCATCAAAAACGGTTGAAACGTTGGGCAGTTTATAAAATTAATCGTTTGCCCAAATATTACCGACTGAGAAAGCCATAAACACCTGTTGAAAGTTTAAAATCACTCCCTAATAAACACAATAATCAATCAAAGGACCCCCGTGAGCAAAGATTTCAAATGGCAATCGCACTGGACGGAAAAAAATTGACAATCACAGATGATCTTTGATGGAACTGTTATGCCTAATTACTTCCTCTTTGACAGGGTTCGTCTCTACCTGTTCCGCTATGTGTACCACATCCCTGTCAAAAAAAAAAAAATATGCGGACGAACATGGTCAGGCGATTTAAAAAGTTTGACGTTTGACTCAACTCGCCCGTGCTAATTGCCCCTCGGAACAAATGCAATTTGCGAATGCGATTAAAAGTCAATTTCAATACTTAGTCAAATTTTCTGGCAGCTGAAATGGACTTGGTTGTTTTTCGCGTTTTTCAAACATGGCGGTTCATGTTTGGCTTAAGCTTAAAATAGTATTTTTTAAACGATTGGCGTGTTCTCGCTTGTATTTTGTTTGTCTAGTGCACTTCATTTAGCCAACAAATGTGGAAAATTGTGGAATCGTGTGTAAATATAGTGGAACAAGTTATCCGACCTAAACTCTTAATAAAAGTCAGATTGTGGTAAGTTTTGGTGTGCAATGCCAATTTCACCATTGGTTCTTCCTATAGTTTGGTGGTGATTACCTAGTGTAGTGATAAGTTTATGTGAGTATATAATTAATCCGAAAATATTTAATATTTGTAATTTTCATATTGGGCAATGAAGGGCGATTAAATGGCGCGTTCCCTGGGCGATTTGGGGGCGATTTAAGGGCGGGTAGAGCAGCTAAAAAATTACGGCGGCAAATCGCTCAAATGTTGCATTTGAAATAGCCCCCTAATTGCCAGCAATTTGCTGGCAAATTGAAGGGCAATTACCGCATCCGAGTTGGCAAATAGCCCCCCATTAGCCAGCAACTTGTCCTTTTTGACTGGGATATTATGCACTAAACACAAACGAGTGGGTTATTGTAGTAATGAGCCCCTGATGTGTCAGGTGCGCGGAAAAAGATTAGGATGATTTTTGCTTTGGAAATGCTGAAAAGTGTGCATACTGTGGGAAGAGTTCACATGATTTGCGTACAAACAGCGCCTGGAGAATATGGGACGTTCTCTTAAAAGATGCTATAAGCACTGTTTTGCAGAAATACTAAAGAGAGCTACGCTACTCGTCACGACAAATCGTTATGCTATCTTGGCACAGGAAGAGTGCGGCCCTCATGATCCCCTTGTGAGGACATCTGTAACTGCTCCCAGATCAAACAAGAAGTTCTAGCGCTTCCATCAACACCAAAAATCTTCAGTGTTTTAACATTTCATCCAGAGATTCAAATGAGTGCAGTACTGGCTAGGTCTAGGTTGGGCACCGGTATTAATGCTGAACTCTTCGTAGCACCGAGGAGAAGTGAATTATTACTGTTTGAAATGGGATTGTCTTCTTGATGATAATCGATCTAGTTTACTCCACAATGTTTGCTACACCTTTAAAGAGGTGGTGTGCTTCATTGCTATTGAATGTTATCTGTCTCATTTATGTTTCTTTGAAACTGAGAAAACGTGCAATAAAGAGTGCAATTTTTTTTGTTATTTTTTAATTTGAAATCTTTTCAGTTGAAATGTTCGTGTCGTGCAACTCAAGCACGTTCGTTATTTACTCTTTTATCCTTTTTACATATGAGAACAACACAATTTATTATGCATAAATTTGAATGGGATTGACAGGGCCGTAACGGGGTGTTTTTGGTCGAGTACCAGTTTAACGCCCTTTTGTTGTTTGTTTGTTGTTGTTGTTTGTTCAGCTCGACTTTCGAACAATAATTTAGTGTATACCTGGAAATGACACTTATTCTGTCTTATTGTGTGACTTACCCCACTTACTTTACAAAGTAGATCCAGATTTTAGCACCTCCTATAGTTGGTGCTCTTGACGGGGTCCAACCGCACGATACGGGCCAGCAAACAACAAATGAAAATTAAAAAATCGTATTAGTTCGCGGCCAATTTTCAAACGATTACCTTCAATGCCAAAACTATTAAAATTTCTGACGACAACCTATTTCTGTAAATCCTCATAACAGTAGCTGTTTCGGTGACCAATCAACAGTTCTATCAATCAATATGATAGTGTTGCGTAGATCCCCTGCTCACCTAGAGTAAATCAAAGATCAGGTTTGTCATAAAAACAAACAACCATCAGCCGAAGCCAAAGGATAAGTTCCGCTCTGCCCGGTTGATTAGTTGTTTTCATTCGTTGTCGTCGTCGCGCATCAGACGCCAGTCTGTACGGCTATCTAGCACGTGTTCCTGTCTGTCAAATCACTTCGCTTACTTCACTCTGCTGTAGTCCATACGTTGTTGTCTACTGTCATAATGAAAACATCACTCGACCTTTTATCTACCAAACAAAAAAAAGAATAAACATGCTAATAAACACCACTAGCTACCGCAAACAGATGCGGATCGGCGTTCTGTCCCGCTCTGGCGTTGGGAAACATTGTATCCCAACAGCTGAAACCGTTAAAAATCTTGAATTACACGCGTCGTTTTGCGAACCACTGCAGGAGCAGTCCGTCTCTTCGCGAGCATGTTTCGCGTGCATCCTCAACAACGGACGAATATAATCAAGATGCTAATGATATTAAACGACCTGTGATGAATAAATCAAAATTTAATTATCCTCGGTCTGCGCGGCGGTCTCCCTCGGTCTACGGCCACAGTTGTCAACCAGAGACAGTGCAAACCAGTGAAAGGGTAACTAAGTTAGGTTGGCTACCAACATGTGTCTCACTGTGGCCAAACGGGCTGGGTTTATATGCTTTGCCGTACGAAAAACTAGATGGGATGATTGAGATTAAACGTTGTGGAAAAGTGCAACGATGATTAACTGGTAAACGGGGAATTTAATCTGCAAACGTGCGTGACGTAAGTTAGCCTTATCGGAATGTCAGTGATTGCGACAAATGAATGCATGTGTCGTAGCGTGTGTCTGCGTGTCAAATATGTAGGAGAAATTTAAATGGATTCTCTCATAGTACTTTAAATTTAGATCACGTAAATCAATGGTTTTCCAGTGAATCAATGCATATCAAAAAATAAATAAATTCTTCAACTTTAGAATTATAGTAAAAATTCAATGTCCCACAGAGAACTTATATGTGAGGACAAACTTTCCTGAAAAATCTGTGTAAATATTTAAATGAAAATACGTTGAAAATCACCAACGCATACAGGTTCGCACGCATGAATCACCATTGTATCCAAGTTTGCACGCAACGACCGTATAGTGTTTGCTGACCGATCGTAGCGCCGGCTAGTGGCAAATTGCTACTTGCTGGTGGCATTTCAAAACGACAGTTTAATTTCTTACATACATTAAAAACTTTACTTGTATGTCAGTTCTCAGTGGCTGTATGTAGGACGCAAGATATTCAAAACCATTTCAATTAATGTGCTTTCAAACATAAGTTCGGCGCAATAACCGTTCAATCAAAACAACGATATCATAAGTTTACGATTTTTGCAGTTAAATTTAGAAATTCGCTTAATTTTTCCTGAGTAAAAGATTGCTATTTTCCACTTTTTATTACCGTCCAATCGAAATGAGAGTAAGCAAAAATGTCAAAATCAATCGACACGCACCGAAAACGGGATTCGATGACTTCGGGCAATAAAACTTTTAATTTTACGACCCTACGAAATCGCCGCTCTTGCCCGGACACGAGAAGTTTTATGAATGAATTTTCGACATTCAACCCCCAGACGGCGTCTGCTGAAGCAGATCCACTGCTTATAAGCCTATTCATAATTTACATCCCAACCTGATTCGGTGAGGTCGCGTCCATGAAACATTTACCCACATGCAAACCCGATCCAAATAGCTACTACTACTAGGTCTAATAAAACCATTGATTTAACTGTCAGAGAGTTATTTTACTCCTCGACTAAAAAGACACACTGGGTACGACTTCGGTTTCCAATCCAACATAGGCGAATCGCTGGAATCTATGTGAGGTGCTGCACTTATGACATGTTTATCGCTGTCAGCAGTCGATCGAAAATTGGTTTTATATTTCAACCAAAAAAAAACAAGCCATATCTATGATCGCCAAACCCATCATCGACGATTTCGCCGAAGATTAACGATCTATCGTTTTTTTGTCAACCCGGCGCTGTTGACAGAAGACAGCGCCCGACTCACTGATGGTCAGCCGAAGATAGATAGTTTTCTCAGATCGTAAATCTCTATCGCTTGTCAACGGGCCTGACAGGTTCATCATGTGGGCTGATGTGCTGCAGGGGAGGGATGTGTTGTCAAGCAGATGAGACATAATTGATTTCACCGGTTAATTGAGCTGTCAGTTAAATAATGCGGCCGTCTATCTAATAATCTTGGAATAAGGCGTCAAATTTATTTGTTTTTGAATCTGATACAATAATCACTTACTACAAATTGGTTGTGATTGAGATGCTTGGTAAAGCTGTTTACGCGGTAATGTTAGGAACGATTAAATTTAATTGTAAGGGTAAAGTTGTAGGTATTTAGAATGGTTGTACCTAGTGCCTTTAATAAATCAAACCAGCTTAATAACTAAGTATCTATCTCACAATACAACATTCCAACCGTCAATAGCGCAGATAACCTTCAACCGCGTCATAAGACTTTAAAGGCGATTCTCGGAGCACTATTTATTTTCCACGGAGACCAGCTAGTACTCTGAGAACATCCAACCTACTTCCATTTAACACAATCGCGAAGAAAGATGTTGTCCAGCTCAGCGAGGGAATAAACTAAACCAAATTATAGAGTGTATAATGAGCAAACAGTCTAGACAAGTTAAAGTGCAATTTTCCGCCTCTACTGTTGTACAGGTCCGTTTTCCCACACTGGGTACCCATTGCCAAAAGGGGGCGGGACTGCCCGTTCATGCCAACGCATTACGATCGATCCATTGTGATAAGGCTTGGCACAAGCGAAGGCTACCGAGTAGAAACTATTGCTATTCCATTCCTGTGCCACCCAGTACGGTACTCAAAACTTCGTGGGTGAGCGATAACAATCCTTTCTATATTTTATTGGGCAGAAAAATTCCTTCAATAATTCACTGCTGCCGACGAAAAAACTTCTACGTTCAGTACGCTATATGAACCGTTATATTGCACTGAAAACGCCCAGGTCAACGGCTAACACGAATCCAATAGGTTACATAAGTGTCGCATGTTGAGAGGGCTTTCTTTGCTTGAAAATTCCACCGGCAAGGTAATAACCGTTATTAGATCGTTGTGAAGAGTGTGACAATATAGCACTTTCCAGTGACGAAAATCCTGAAAAACCGATTGTTAGTCCGTTCGGTAGTGAGCGAGCAGTTTTTAAACGGGTCACGTAGCACCAAGAGTAATAGCATCATGATAGTATTTGGATATTGAAACAGCTACTGACATCGATGTTTATGATAAAGAGGGACAAGTCTGTCTTTGCCGTGAAACATGTGGGTCTACTTGAGCGATTCGCAGTAATTCTGCCCAAGTTCGACTCGTAAGATTTGAAATCTGTTTTTTAATGACCTTGCCACTTCTAGTTTTCAGATCTGTATATCTATATTACATCCTTGCTCTCACTTGAGTACTGTAGCCCTAAATTTTCATTACTTTCCTTATTAGTAATCCCTAGCTAATTGAATGTCGTTGAAAAGTAAAAAAAAAATCATTACTCATTCAACGAATGTCCAAATATTGTGGCTTCTTCAATAATTTCCTCCCATATTATTGCATTCAATGATTATATTTATATTGCCAAAAAAGCTGTCTGATACGAGGAAGTGATTGCATTGTGTACTGTGACGACCAGGAACATTAGCTTAGTTTAATAGTCACCGCATAAAATTCAACATAAGTGTCAGTGTAGGAAATCCACGATCACTCTACTGCACGATGTTGTTTATAAGATTGAAATGGTCTTCTCGCTAAAGCAATCTAGCTTGTGTCTATTCCTAGATATTAAAGGTGCCCAGTATATTTTGGAAGAGACGCGCGCTCATGGAGTATTTGCATGTAACTCGGGTTGGATGAACGCAATGCTTAGTAACCGCATTCTCTGCTCGTCGCTGGGACAGGCTGAGATAAGTAAGTTCAATATTTGTAGTTGCTTCTGGGTATGTAATTCACAATGGAAAGATAAAGCTGCTTGTCTTAGTGCTCTCAAATGTTTATACCCCTGCGATGGCATTTTGTTTGGAACATAACACTCGGGTAGGATTGAGTCGAAAAACAAGTCAGCCACAAAATGAAAATAAAAAGTTCGTACTTTCAGCATCTTATGATGTTGTTTGCTTCTTTTTTCCCCTTAACGGATTATTTAAGGTGGAAATTACCCTAAAATATCGCAAAATTTGAAAAAAAAATTGAAATACAACAGATAGGAAGTTACTTTGTTCCGCAAAAATATGTGAGTCGACTCCGCAAACAACTTTGTGGAAGATTCCAAGAACGTGGGAGAATAACTAAAAATGTTATCATAAAAAAAACTAATTTTAATGGGTCTTTCATATAACATGTTTCATAGCTCAAAAACTATTTAAGTTAGATATATTTTGTCTTCAGTAATGTCTTTCGTAGTGATATTTTCTACAACTTTGTCGAAGACACAATGTTTCTATCTTAACTAGTTCAGGAAATAAATTTAAACAATATGACTTATAGGCGAATCAATCACTGAACAATATATTCATGTAAATGCGCAAGAACTTCTCCGAACAAACTATACTCCTAAAGTTAACGGTTTAGAAGCCATTATTTTAAGCACGAAAACGACGTTTTAAAACACTGTGAGGTGCCGTTCTGTCGCCTTTGCCATGGGACCTGGTTATCGACGGCTTGTTGAAGAAACTCAATGAGCTTTGTGTCGATTAGACTCCTCGCTGCGGCGACGCTACCGGATATTGCAACGGAACAATCTTTGACTTAATTCAAATCCAAACAAAATTTCAATGGTTTTTCTCGAAACTTGCATCTAAATCAGTTATATTTTGATAGTCGGTCGCCATTTTTCCGATGCCATTGATTTCAGTACCTTCTGAGAAACGAACGTCGACGCTGCCCCTGCCCATTTTCTTGTAGCGTACAAGACCGGACTAGAAGCCGAATGCTTGCAGAGGCTACGCATCAGAACAGGAAACGATATGGAAATCATCGACCCAAGAAACATGGGCACGACGAAAAGATATCCTCCAAAGCAAAAGAATAGTTTACTAGAACGACAGTTTTACAAAACGTGGACAGATAGTATAACAATTACTGATAGGTGCGAGGAACACATCGAGTTATTGAATGACGAGAGATATCACGAATAGAATAAGGATTGAGAATTGGATGATGTGCAAAAAGTTATTCGATAGCTGGAAAATGGCAAGCCTGTTATGTAGAATGGAATCCTGGTCGAACTTCTAAAAGCCGGAAGTAATCGGCTGTCCAAAGCAATCAACTGTATGATCGGGATGATCTCGGTGGAAGAGAAAATGCCTTCGGTTTATATGGTCTATCCACAAAAAGGACCATAAACAAGAGTAAAGAGAATTACTAACATTCCTCAAGATCGCTTATACGGTACGGTACTCGCCCATTGCCTGAATCGTTCGACTGTGATCAACGGCGGACCAGATGTTTACTTTGCGACAAACCCCGAATAAATTTCAACTTTCAAGAATACACTTTCAGGACTCATCATCAGTTCATGTGGATTTCATGACAGTATACTATTCATTGAAAAGAGTCATGCTAGGCCAATAATGCTTGTATTTGATGTACCACCAAAACTGCCAGCGTCAAGCGTCAGAACAACTAGGCAAGTGTCCAACATTAGCCCGAAATAATTCACCCGATGCACTTTGAAATTTGTTGTTCAACACAGCGCTCAGTGATGTGATACGAAGATTTGGTGTGCTAAAGAACCGAACTACCATGTTTCTGAGCTTCGGGGAAATGATATCTACACAATTGAAGTTGATCGCAGAGTTGTGGAAGAGGCGTTTCTACCTGGTATGACTATGATAATCAAACTATCTATAAGTTCTGACAAAGCAAAGTGGAAATGGATGACAATGGTATGAAGTTATCGATGGATTCATATACCTTGGACACTGGCGATATCAATGCACAGTGGTCCAGAATGCGAATTAAGCAGGAATTTTAACTTTTTGCTAAAATTAAATGACTTAGCCTTACAACATGTTTGGCAAAGTTGTTGTACTTTGCAAGGCCCTTCTTTTTGTTTAAACCGATGATAGGGTGGTTCTAAATTTAGCAATATTTAAAATAGAACTTTTTAACGGTTTGAGATAGAGCTTTACTGTCTTCGATTAAGTTGTAGAATAACACATTTTAGACAAATTTGCTGAAGACATGCAAGCTCTAGTTTTTATATTTTCCATTGCACGAGAAATTCAAATGTAAGCTTTAGGGTGTTCCTTAAAAAACGGTTTTATTTATATAACTTTTGAAGTTTTTATTTTACGCTAAACTACCCTTTGAACAACTTGAAGATTATTTTAGGGCGTATAATTTGCTTTAAAACACCAACTAGTTAACTTTTTTCGTTTTAAAGTTTTATATAAAAAATATAACTTTTTCAAATAAAATTATCTTCGATTCGGGCACTAAACATCAAATACTGTTGCTTTCATATGAAATAGCATGCTTTGTGGTATAGATCACCAAAAAATGGAAAATGCGATTTTTTTTATATTTTGCAATATTTACTCAAAAAATAGTTTATTTTTAGTAAAAAGTATATATAACTTTATAACAAGCGAAGCTAGAGGTTCAATATATTAAGACAAATTGTTCTCCTTCAAAATATCTGAAAGTATTTCCAAAGTGATTTTAACGAAAAATCAAAACTGCAAAAGTTATACAAAGAAAACCACTGTTTAAGAAACACCCTAAATTTTTTGGTAAATTTCTTGTAAAATGAAAAGTACACGACATAGAGTTTCAGTGTCTTCGACAAAGTTTTTTTTTAATTTCATTTTCTTAAATTTTCTGGAAGACAGCGAAACTCTGTCTCGAACCATTAAAAAGATAATTTTCTGATTTAAAAAAAATTAGAACCACCCTACCCACTATTTAAAATAATAGAAAATTATTGTAAAGTGCAATATTTTATCGTGAAAACGAAACTACATTTTTTATATTGTTCACCGTGAAAGTAATTTAAACATATTACAAAGAGTCAATTCATGAAAAACCAAATTTTTAATATAACTTTTTCAGTTTTCATTTTTTCCAACCTATCCTTCAGATGTTTTTCAGAGTTTTTGAAGACAATCATTTTCTTCTAAAACATCAAAACTCTAGCTTTTATTATTCGGAAGATATAAGCACTTAATATTTCAAAAAAATAGATTTTTTCAAATCAATTTTATGAAATTTTAAAAAATATCGTTTTCGCCATTTTGTGCTCAATTATAACTCTAATCATGTCCTTATTTATAGTTCAAAAAGAATTATCTTTTATTTGCCCCAAATGAGTGATATTGTTATTCCAAATAACCCCATTTTTGGCGAAAAAGAGCTCATAACTTTTCAACGCAAATAGCTAGATATATGGTGCCATGAAACAAATTATTCGGCTTGAAACAATTTTAAAACTGTCTGAAGACTACTTCAGTTTTAAATGAATACAGCAAAAGTTATTGAAATAAAACTGTATTTCGAAGAAACGCCCTAAGCTCCGACTTTGAATTTGTTGTAAAAAAGTATGACAGATAGAGCTTACATGTCTTCAGAAAACTTTTCCAAAATTTGTCGTTCTACAACTTCGCTGAAGGTCGTTTGGCTCTAGCTAGAATGATTAAAAAGTTAATTTTTTGATCTTGGTAAAATTAGAACCACCCTAACTGTTGTTTTAACAAAAAGAGGGGGCTCATAAACTACGAAAACTTCTCCAAAGACTTAATAAGGCTAAGTTGTTTAGTTTTAATAAAATCTCAAAATTCCTGCTAAATTGGCATTCTGGACCACTGTGCAATGTGTGAAATTACAGTCGTTCAAAAAACACGAAACCACGTGCATTTGTGAAAATAAATTAAATATTGAAAAGAAATTAAACTTATCTCAAATGTGAAAGATTTTGCAAACAAATATCCCGTCACGCACTATATTTTCAATTTCCGGGGTATTATGGTTGATTATTGGGTATTCCGTCCTTCCACTTAACTTAGTGATGGGGCGCCATTTTGGGGTAGCTTACGAAGCACTGCATTTTTCTTCAGCCGCTCTTTCCAGTGCAAATGCTGTTTGGAGGAGCTACTGGTACGGAGCACGAGCGCTTTTGTCCTTCTCTGTCAAATTCCATCGGGGTTAATTACCCGATTTTTACTTAAGATGCTCATACCGGAGCTGGTACTGCGACGTATATACGGTATCTCGGCAATTATCAATGTCTAAAAACTCCGGAATCAATATTTTTATTGATAATGCAAAATATTGAAACTTTCTTTATAACTGCATGATAGTCTTTAAAAGGATTACACGGAAAAAGATCCGTTCAACAGTTCATGAACTGAATGAACAATGAAAAAATAAACACGATTTCGTGAACTGCAGGATTTACGGATACCGTGATCAAGTTCCTGAAATTATGAATAATAAACCTCGTATTCATGAAACTATTTGTTATGCTTCTGGTTCATATTTTGGGAATACACAGCCGATAGTTAGAGGATGTTGATGATTTCAGGAGCTTATTCGCGATTTTTGTAATTTCTATACACGTCATCGTGATATTTTGGTCATGAATAGTTCATGATTTTAGGATCATAGTCACGATTTTTGATATTTTAATCACGAGTAATGAGATTTATGTTTATGATTTCAGGATCTTAGCTACGATTTTTGATGATTTTGTCAAGAGTAGTGTGCTTTATGTTCATGACTTCATGATATTTTATTCTTGGGCTTACTTTCGAAATTTGACATCTGGAGTGATGTGACTTATGTTCATGATATCAGCAGTTTTATCATGATATTCGTAGTTTTTCTTCGCCTTATCACGATATGTTATTTTTTGTTACATTCGGATTTTTTTACTTGGAGTAAAGTGAAAATATTAATTTGACCCTGAAAGTGTTACTGATTCGCGGAATCTGTTATATGAATTATATCATGAGCACGATTTTGGAGCATTATTATCAGATTATTGATTGATCATATTAAATAAATATCGATGCTCGACATCCTAACAGTTTTCTTATATCTACTACTCGTACCTATTACAGCTCACTAGTAGCTGGACACACATATATGACATTTCATGAAATAGTGTATGGAACTAAATTGATTCCACGAATAATAGTCCAAATTTTATGAAAGAGTTCATGCGAAAATTTCATGACCATGTTACAAAAATTATTCGGGATACCTTCTAAATGCCACAAGTATGCAAGATAGATCGTAACTAATGTACTAGGCATCATGAACCAGTTCACGGATCCATGGAAAATATTTCAAATTTTTGTGAACTTTTTTACCAGCACGAATGGTCTATCGTGATTGTTGTACTAGGGTATCATGAACCAGCTCACGAATACATGTATAATATATGATGATTTTGTGAACAATTTCAGGAACATCGTGACTAATATGTTAGGAATTTTGAATCAGTTCACGAGGATTGGACAAATTCATGAATAAAATTCACAGAATTTATATCCAGACCGCTTTGATTTTGTGAACTAATGTTCCTAAAGCTATGAATAAAATCATGAGTCAACCTTTGGTTCTATGAATAATGTTCATATAGTTGTAAACTAGTTTACATACAGAAAATCGATTTGGTAATAACATGGCGGAAACTGTCGCTGAAGTTCACAGAATAAAAACACATTCTTTTACTTCTAAAAGCGTTATGCGGCGTTACTGATGGAAAATCGAGCATAATTATAAAGGATATGATTATTGTTCATGGGTCTGTTAATATAACGTAAAAACGTGATTATACCAGAATTCGTGGCACTTTATCCGCGATTTTGGAAACACTTTTTTTGTGCATGGAAATAAATCGTTCATAAATTTGTGAACAAAAAAATCATGATTTCGTGAACTGTACAATTTACAAAAATCGTGTCCATGTTCCTGAAATGATTAATAATAAACCGCGTTTTCATGAAACTGTTTGTGTTTTCGAAAACCTAGTTCGCACCAAAAATACATATAGGGTTGCATTCCAATGTTTGGTTGAGTGATTGTTCTTCGGACATGTTTAGTTTTGGTTGTGATTCTTGGATATATTTTGGGGATACATTGGTTTGTATAATGCATGTCAACTAAAAGAACCGACATTTAAACAAAGTTCATGATTTGAGAAGCTTTGTGGCAATCTTCGTAATTTCTCATCACATTACCGTGATACTTTATTCATGAGTTTACTGTCAGATTATTTTTGGCAGAGTATCGTGAGTTATGTTCATGATTTTAGGATTTTAGTCATGATTTCCGTAATTTCTATTCACGTTATCGTTATATTTTAGTCACAAGTAGAATGATTTTTGTTCCTGACTTCAGGATCTTAGTCACAATATTGGCTATTTTAGTCACATGTAATGTGATTTTTCTATCATGATATTCGTAATTTCTTTCCGTCTCATCGTGGTATGCTAATTTTTAATTACTACTCAGAATAACGTGACAATATGAACTGGATTATGAAGGTGTTTTGTGAACTATACCACGAATACGATTTGTAGCTCTATAATGTATTTTTGGAGTTCAGCGCAGTTTGAACATTGATCGTAACTATATATTTTTTAAACATAATAAGAGATTTTATCTAAATATCACAATCACTCAAGATAGATCGTGAATCATATGCTAGGAATCATGAATTTACGAATCCATGAATAATATTTTATGATTTTGTGATCCATTTCACCAGCATGAATGGTCAGTTGTGAATATTATACTATAAATCACTAAACAGCTCTCGAATATATTTACAATACTTTATGATGTTGTGAATTATTTCATGGGCACTCATGGTCAGGCGTGATTAATATACTAGGAATTATGAACCAGTTCACGTTTCCATGAAAAAGATTTCATAATTTTGTGAACTATTTCATGAACACGACTGTTGAGTTGTGACTAACATACTGGGAAGCAAGATCCAGTTCACGAAAAAATGAAGATTAGTTTATGATTTTGTGAACTATCTTATGAACCCAAATGGTCAGTCGTGATTCACTTGCTACGAATCATGAATCAGTTCACGTATACGTATGATACGTCGTGACTATTATACTACGAATTATGAATAAGTTCACGAATACATGAGAATTTTGGCTTTTGGCCAGTCAGTTATGAGTAATATACTGGGAATCATGAACCAGTTCACGAATACATAAATAATATTTTATGATTCTATGAATGGAAATTGAATCTTGACTAATACATTAGGAATCACGAACTGAAAGAGTTCAGGAATAATATTGCGAGTTTCGTGAAATAGTTCACGAAAAAATGTTTTAATTTCGTGAACTATATCACAACCACGTAAACCAGATCATGTTCAAGATGTAATAAATCATGAATCAGTTCACGTCGTATAGTCGGACTCTGAATAATGTTACTAAATCTATGAAAAAAATCACGACTCCAGCTTTGGTTGTATGAATAATATTCATAAAATCGTAACCTAGAAGTACGGAAAATCGATTTTGTAATGACATGGCCGAAACCTTGACTGAAGTTCACACAGCAAAACAAATATCTCCAGTAATAAACGCGTTAAGTAGGTGCTATTAAAGTGAAATTAAACATAATTGTAAAACATGATTTTTGTTAATGGTCCTGTTTTCGTGACGTAAAAATGTGATTGCTCCAGAATTCATGGTTTTGGGAACAATTTTTTCCGTGTACTCTGTCCATGCACATCACAAATCAGTCAGTTGGTCAGAAAAACGATCCCCAAAGCTAGTAAAAATTCAACAGCCTCAGAACCGTTCCAATGGACACTCGCACTAACGAATCAAGACAGAATTGAAGGAAACCCATGTTCGGTTCGTGAAATCCAAACCTCAGTTACGATGATTTATATGGCCTCTTGCATAAACCGCAAGCCATGTGAGCAATAAATTTTACTAATGCGTTTTTAATGCCGGTCCCACTCAAACGCAGCGATTGCACTCACTCCGATTTGCATTTTCATGTTTGTTTATTGCCAAGTTTTTCACCCCTCCGTGCAAACCATAAAATTCATATTCGTAGCGGCGGCATCGTGAAATTTAAAGACCGTTCTAGCGCAAGAATTGAATTTTAATTGTATACCGCCTTCTAATACTTTCTCTGCACAAAAAAGGAAAAGAAAACAAACCTTTTTTTGCAATATCTTAAGATGTTTCACTTGATTTATCCAACCGTTTTTATCTCTCGTATCTTAACGTAAATCTGTGACAGGCCAATATCTTCCACATTCCTATACATTTATGCTTCCTATATATCTTACGGCACGCTCTAGTGATGCTCCTGTGTCTGGACCAGTTTTTTTGCGTCGTTCCTGTGTCGTCTTCCGGATTGGATCCGCTGTGTGTCGCTGAAAATGCGTCTTTCTTATACAACTAAATTGTTATTCTTTGTAGACGCATAATTTTCCTAGGAATAAATCATAATATGCGTCTCGTACCGCAGGAATAATGGTTTGTGGGCAAATGCTATCCTGAAATTACTTTTCTCTAGCAAGCATTTGAGCGGCTTGTCGCCATCGATTTGAATGATGTCGTCTCTGTTGCTTGTTGCTCGTAGTCTGCTGTCTAGATGTCTGGAAAGTTGTTGACTCTGCGCTTGGATTTTCTCAATCCGGTAGTAATCGATTCGGTGATAAAATATCAATCGGATCATATCGGACGAAATTTATGGGCGATGTCCAAGTAAAGTTGACAGAGTTGACTAATGGTTGGTTTTTTTTTCACCACTACTTTTATCTACATTGGATTGACATTCAGCGTGTGAGAATCGAAAAGTTTTGGCACGATGCCACCACGGAAGATAGCTCGTGGAGGTGTGGATACTGGGAGGGAATTGGAGCAGTGACGGTTGAACTTGAGTATTTTGTGGAAAAACGAGGAAATGCCTTTTGAAAAGATAGTTCGAACAAGATATTCCACTTTCCCTTTTGCTTGAGATTAGAAAATTGTATGAAATAAAAATCGAAAAATAAAAGTCATCTTGGCCTGCACTGAAACATTCTTGGCCTCTATCTACAAAAGCCTAAAAGCAACCAGTAACCGTGACTTGAAGATGGGTAGGGGTTTACTCAGAACCAATAAATGGCAAACAAGTAAGAAGCAAAAAAACCTATCTTGGAAAAAAGTTTCCTCCGTCGTTCAGTCAACCAATCCAGTGACCGTGTGTTGAGCGAATCTGTAACTTTATCACAAGAGAACACGCATTTTGGGGCTGACCGGATGTTCCATCCCGCGCGGTGCGGTTAGGTCGGATCCGGCTAAAAGGGGTATAGACACTATAAATCTGTTTATAGTCGCCCTATGGGCGCCACTTGTGCTATTACACGTATTTCCTTCCGCTTCCTGCAACCGGTCGATGGAAGCTGCGTGATTTTGGCATACCGACGATAGGAAGATGTTGAGACCCTGAACAACAGGCATCATCAGCCTGCCCAGTATAAGATGTAATGCCAAATGTTCGAAGTCTTTGACCCCAGACAGTGGAGGCCGATTGCTAATTTAGGCAAATTACAGTTCGAAATGGCAAATTAAGTCAGTTGTTAGGAACATCATCAGCGAAGATCAATGAGTGTTTTCGTTTAGTCGAACATGGCTCATTGCCCTTTCTGAATATATCGAATAACGTTGCTGTATGAACTAAAGACTGACTGGTAATCGTAATAGAGAATTTAAGTGCTTCCTCGCCAGCGAATGCGATTGCAGTAGGAATCCCTCATAATCCGCATCGTCGACCCGTGCATTGTCAGCCGTCCGAGAGAAAATCGCAATTTACAAGACGCAAAGCACGCGAAAATTGAGTTGGCATCCCCGGGAGGGGGGGGGGGGGGGGGGTCGGTAGACAGTAGCATTCCCACCGTGCAGTCGGACGATTGGCAAGTTCAAATGTTAGCCTAGAGCACTCTATCACAGTCCATTCCTGTTCCACTGATAATTAACAAAGATTCCACTTCAGCTGCACCCGGGCTGTGCGCGCAGGTGAAAAGAGACCGAGAAAATGAATTGAATAAATTATGTAAATAGAGAATTTTAATGAGAAATAGCGCCCGGTCCTTTCGAGCCGTTTGGTCTTGCCGTCGACCTCGCTTTTGAATACTGCGCTGTCTGCACGCTATTCTCGGTCACCGTTTGGTGGACGGGGAGTGCATTCTTGCACTACGCCCTTGTGATGGGCGGCCCTCGAGTGCAGGTATGGGAGATTCTGCAGCCCTCTTCTGTTAATTTATCGATTGTTCTAGCCTCCACTAGGTTGGGCAGGAATTTATACTCCGTGGCAGCAGTTTCTAACAAACCAATTATTCACTGGCTGTCTCGGGCAATTAGTGCAGTCTGCGCCGATAGGCTGGGGACTCATCGAAGACTGGTTGGTATGTTGGTCTAAAATCGAACTTTAGGAAATCACGGTGGTCTTCAATAAATTCCACTCGCACCTGTGTGTTCCATATTTCTCATCTCTCTTGATCTGAATAATTTGCTCATTATCATAACCTCAAAGCGTCAGGTCGACGAACTGGAACTATATCCCGATGTCATGTAATGTACCCTAATTTATTCAACCGGGTCATTCATTACCTAAACGTTTTGGGCGAAGAGGGTGTGCTCTCCTGTGGAGTGTGGGACCATACCCGCTGCAGGGCGCATCGACAAAAGGTGTTAATTATCGGCTTGGTTGTTCGATAAAGTGCTTGGATTGGGTCAGTAAATGCGATTAGGGTTGTTGACGGAGCGGGGTGCTATATCCAATTATGAGTGAGGGAGTGTTAGTGAAATAAAACAAAGATTCAGAGAGCACTCGAAAAGTACAATGAATCGAAATTTATTTTTAATAACACAATAAAATTTAGCAGGATGAAGGCTGCAGAGCAGTAGCATGCTATGGGCCGGGTTTACTCCCGCCAAGGGAGGGGGCGCTGACATCCCGATCTGCTCTATGTAATAAGTGCGGATAAATGTCAAACTAAGAAACACTCAATTTTTGTTCGAAAATCTAACAAAAAAAGAAAGCATCAAAGAAGTGCACAATATCACAAAGTTGTCGGTCATCAACGAGCTCTGCACAAAGTTGAATCTCTAGTTGAAATGTCACAAGAGATTTTTGGTGTTCCTGGAAGCACCGAAAACTCCTGGACTTATCTCTTATATGTACGAATATGTAGGATCAAGAACTGTATACTTTGGCTTTGTGTTAGAGCTTGTTCGAGTTGGCATATTTGGTGGTATCTCAAGAGAAAAATTTAAGCTTTTGTAAGGAATCCCATCTTCCTATAATTTTTGGGAGCAGTGAAAGATGTCCCCACATGGGGATCATCAGAATCTCACTCCCCAGCCAAGAGAGCATAATGATTTGTCGTGATGAGCGGCGTAGCTCTTTTTAATATACCTGCAAAAGAGTACTACGCCCTTTTTAAGGGAATGCTTGAGATTTCTTGGAAGCTGTTTGTACACCATTTTGTCTCGTCCAGTGGGACTGCAATTCAAAATCTTTGCTCGGCAGAGCAAGGGGTCATTCAAATAGCTAACTCCGTGCTTCAGTAGATCCACGCCTGACAAACTCGAATCGGTGACTGCACCGTCGATCTCAACGTTGTGTGCGAGCATATAGATACGGTAGTCCTTCATAAAAGGCTTGTCGCCAGTTGCATGCTTTAGTCAGAATAACACAATTCTGAGCTTATCTGGGCGCACTTTCGAGAACACTGTCAGGATTGGTAATTTTACGTAAGTTCTTTCGAAATCTTTAGAATATTGTCTGTGATCCAAAAGCATCAGAACTCAATGTGTATGATTTACACGGGAAGCCAGTGCCTGATACTAGGGGCAGATCACTCTAGAAATGTTTATAATCATGTCTGATCGAGCATAAATTTTGCATAGAGACTTTTTTCAAGGTGCTAATGATTTCGATGTGTATATACGTACTTAAAATATTTACATCCCGCAAGATGCACATAAAAGGAGCACCACAATTCACTTAAATTTACATTCAAGAACATATAAAAATGCGCTTTGTTCACAATCCTCCATCTCCATTCAACCGAGTTCTACAACAAAAGAGACACAATATTTTATTTGACATGTCAAAACATGTAAAATTCCATTATTTGATAGTAATACACGTCCCAATGTTGATTACGTCAAATGTAATTTTCTTTTTATTTTTGTTTGCAATCATAAAGTTCTATGGTTATTTTCCTTCCGTACAAACTATTGGCATCCTAATATACAGTCTCTTGAATAGATGCTCCCTTCGTTGTCTAAAAATACCTAGCGTCAACTGATTTCATGAATATACAGTAGAGTGACAGGAAAAAAATGATCCCTATCGGCCCACCCCTGATTAGATTCCTAGTCCCACCAGGAGTACTAGCACCAAATTTGAAGCAAATCGGACAAGTCTAGCTACCGGACCAACGTGCCTGAAGTTTGTATGGGATTTTTCGACAATTTACATGGAGAAAACCTACTAACTCGCATTTTTGCCGCTAGGTGGCATTGTATGTGTCGTATTATCACTGTAAGTAAAAATAAGAAAGATAATTTAATTGTCTACAACTTTGTCGAAGACTGCTAGTGAATTAAAAGAAGTTATTAAACTTTTAGTGAAGTGATGTTTGAGTCAGTTTTGCATGGGGCTTAGCAGTGCATGGTTGTGTATCAGTACTCGATTCGCGCGAACTAAACATTTTTGTGAAATAATCATAAGATTTAGCTCTATGGTATGTTCAGAAGAATTGTAGTAAATAATACGGGCCATGTTTTGCTTAGATCATTTTATTTCCACATTTTACCACATAGAGGGCGCTAACACTAACTTTTCAACGGAAAGAGATAGAAATTAGGTGTCTTCTACAAAGTTTAGAACAGGCATTTTGCAATAATTCTTCTGAACATTGTGATATTCTATCTCTCTTCTATGAAAAGTTAGTGCTGGCGCCCTCTATGCGGTCACATTTGGAACTAAAATTTTCCAACCAAAACATAACTCGTATTATGTCTTATAATTCTTCTGAACATACTATTGGGCTAAACCTATCGATTATTTCACAAAAATTCATAGTTCGTGGGAATCAAGTACTGATACACAACCATGCACTGCTAGGCCCCATGCAAAACTGACTCAGACATCACTTCGTTAAAAGTTTAATAACTTCTTTTAGCAAAGCCGGATTCACTATCAGTCTTCGACAAAGTTGTAGACAATTAAATAATCTTTCTTATTTTCACTAATAGTGATAATACGATACATGCAGTGCCACCTAGCGACAAAAATGCGAGTTAGTAGGTTTTCTCCATGTAAATTGTCGAAAAATCCCATACAAATTTCAGGCACGTTGGTCCATTAGCTAGACTTGTCCGATTTGCTTCAAATTTGATGCAAGTACTCCTGGTGGGACTAGGAATCGAATCAGGTGTGGGCCGATTGCGTTTTCAAAAATTCATTATTTTTCTGGGCAGTCTAATATACAGATTTGTGGCTGGAATTTATATGAAATGAGCGACAGTTAAACACGAACAAACGTCGGACGAATCTCTTGGATTTTTCTGTATTTTTACCAGTTTCCAAGCATCGGAAGTAAATCAGCCCTAATCTGCATTACGACGGATCGCTTTTTCGTAAGATGTGATTTGTATTGTAAATGACGAAAGCAAAAGTAATCGAACCACATTCGTCCAAAAAACTTCGTCGTAATGCAGAATAAGGTTTAATATACCAAACGGTTGGTGAAGGAACAAATATTCCAAACTTCTGACTTTGAATTATATTAGAGACAAATTTGCACCAAGCTTATATTTTAAATTTAACAGAGCTATATTGATGGCATTACTTTCCGGTTAGATTAGTTAGACTAATGCCGCAAAGGGCGCATGACTGAAACTCCGCCAAGGGCGACCGAAAGCCATGCCACGGCTCTGGAAAGCTGAACTATCAAAGTTATTTTCTGATTATGAGAGAATTCGAGAAATATTAATTTAGAACAGCTTCTTTGACTTTACGATCGCGTGGGAATGAGTGCTTATTTGTACGCTCTTGAGACCGCGTTAGTCAGATTATAAGTGCTATAGCATTCACTTAATTATCGCAATGCATCGAAGCGTCTTTGCGTTTGTGAAATCTTGGGCGTATTTCTCCGTGGATGATCGCGATTCCATGTTCATCTTTGTGTATCATTGCGAAGGGCTCGGGCGTTTGTAAGTTGACGTGTTGGATCGCGTGAGCGTTTATATAACGCGTGGGCGTTTGTATGTTACGTGTGTTAGGTTTTATCTAACTTCGCATGTATAAAATCACTTTTAAAGCCTTGTGTGCATTTGCATATTCGCGGGTGTTCTAGGATGATCGCGTAGACCGTGAATCTGATATTTGATTTTCAGTGTACGATTCAAATGCTAGAAGAGAGTAAGTTCTCCCATACCATTACAGTTCTCGGTCATGTCACCATGGCACTTGTTGTCTAGCGGTCATGAGCGTCATTTTTTTCTGATTGGTCCATCTGAAGGCGGGCCTAAGCTGCTAGGACCGAGAGTAAGGACTTCCGATTTAATCGATGCATGATCGCGCGAACACGGGCGTTTGTAGGTTTTGACTTGAGACCGCTTTTATAAATTTAGAAGTGCAAAAACGTTCGGTTAGTCACAGGAGTGTTATCCTGTTTACTAGATCGCGGGTGTAGGTGTGCGTAAATGATCGCGAAGGTTCGAGAGTTTGAATGTTAACGTGCTAAATGCTATAAGAGAGTAAGATTCCCAATATCACTAGAGTTCCTAGTCATGTCGCCATGGAACGTGCTGCTTAATGGGTGAGAGCCAGTCGTCGCATCTAGGCTGCTAGCCCGAGCAAACCAAAGCCCATAATGTCCCCATGGTCATGGTCCAATTTCACCCCCGCTGCAGTGCATGGTGTTTTGATAGTGTTTTAAATAGGGTCAATCCATGAAACTCCATCACCATGGTCCGGTAAATCCCATATAAAATCCATATTTTGGTATATATATATATATATATATATATATATATATATATATATATGTATATATATATATATATATATATATATATATATATATATATATATATATATATATATATATATATATATATATATATATATATATATATATATATATATATATATATATATATATATATATATATATATATATATATATATATATATATATATATATATATATATATATATATATATATATATATATATATATATATATATATATATATATATATATATATATATATATATATATATATATATATATATATATATATGTGAGCGATCGAAAATAAAAGTCGCAAGGACAGAACATGCTTCTTAAAACTTGTTTCAAATATATTAGAATATAAAAACCGGATATAAACTTCAAGCATAAAAATCGGACAGGGACATTTCTTTGTAAGAGTCGAATAAAAAAACCTTCGGTAAAAGAACCGGAAAGAAATATATCCGATTCTTACAAAGTAGCTTTTTTTAGCCGACTTTTAATCTTGAACATCAAGATATACGGATGCTCCTACGAGCGATTTATTTATTTTAAAACGATTTTTATACTGGAGGTTCATCTTTGCCGAGTTTTATGGGTGAAAACTTTTTAGGCGAATCTTATGCTGAAGAATTTCTGTCCGATTTTTATGCTTGAAGTTTATTTCCGATTTTTATATTTTAATATGTTTGAAACGGGTTTTGCGAAGCATGTTCTATCCTTACGACTTTTATTTTCGATCGCTCATATATGGGTTACAGATACCATTTGATGATGTTTTGATGGCTGTGAAACTTGACACGGACCATATTCATGGTCTTTTCAAGGGTACGGTATCTGAACCCATGAGAATTTGTGTTTGTACGCTTGGCGTTTGGAATCAGAGATTGTGAGTGTATATGCCAGAATATACAATTGATTGTGTTAGTGAGTGTTAGCATGAATCTAATGTAAGATATAGTAATCATAACAGTTCTGGTGAAGATATTATCAGAACGTAGGGTCAGCTTAATGATTGTCTGTGTCTGTGAATTACAAGATACAAGATATGTAAACCTGATGTGTGTGGTAGAATAGGTGGGTGTCTCATGTCGTACGGGATGCGGGCGTTCTGCAGTTTTCCAACGACACGGAGCGCACCGTCGCGGTCGATGAACGGATAAAGTGGATTGTACCTTGAGAAGACGTTTGATTCTGGCAGTGTATGGTTTGTAGAGTATTGCATTCAAGATTTTGTACGAAGCACTCGCTTTTTTAAAGCAGATTTTTGTAATTAGCGCTCGAAGCTTGCAGTTGTGACGTTGGGAAGAATTCTTTTCGCGTTTAAGTAATTTTAGTGTGCGATTACTCCAAAGAGGTTGGATTGGTTTGCGCTGCTTAGGGATGTTATGGGCTAGCCAGTTCAATAGTACCCTACTGAATCTATTCACGGCACAATCTACATTGGAGAGCACAGTCCCAATCAACTTGATCCAAACAAACCGTCAACGCTGATAAAACGAATCGTTTGAAATCCAGAGGAGACGTGTAGACGTCATCACACAATGTTAAACTTTCTGCAGAATTCAGATATATAACCTGCGGTGGATGCAGTCGGTCAGCTTTCACTTGCGGTTCGGGGTCCGCAGCCGCATCAACGCGTACCATTGCAGATGCCAAATTCGTGTGAACAGCTATGTGTACTCCTCCGTCAGACGTTTTGGGACTATTACGCGTATCTCAATCGATTCTGTACACAGTGTACTTTTCACCAAAAAGATGCTCTGATGTTTTACTTTCGATAAGATCATCTTTATCAGCAAAATTATGTCATATTCGCAGTCGTTTACAGCGAGGAATAATTCGTCTATTTTGGTACTCACTCCTCTCACATTTTGGAAATGTATGTGCAGTCCGCGTACGATGTCTACGATTTTATGGTTTTCGTTGAACTTAGATATTGACATGGACGGTTGAATGATGGAATGCTGGAAAAATAGTGAATTCTGTGATACTCGATGACCGCCCTCGATTATCGAATCGTCGCCTCTGAAAGAATTGTTTATACTCACGCCATCCTCATTACAACGCATCGTAAAAAGATTATCATCAGAACTACAGAACGGACAACCAGAGATAGCGAGAGCAGCATTGACACAGTATTGCAAAGCGCAAAAATTGGGCGGAACTTGCTCCTGGTGGAAACCTTAAAATCAATTCTCTACCAACGAAACCTCTAAAAGCCGGAGTTTGAATATTTTCGGTTGCTTGATGACTTCGCGGAACAGAATAATGCTTGCTCTTTGTTTGCAGGATCCATCTTGATTCCAACTTTGAAAGACACAAACGTAATGTTCGAAATGTCTTTTCCTTTTCGAACCAGACGCCCTACATCAACAGGTAGACAGGTCACGGGTAGACAGAGCAAAATGATTTTGTACCGTTCTCATTTAAACTTTGTGCATGAAATCGTAATGGATACAACTAAAATTTCGGTACTGGTAGTGGTAAAGTAATAAACGGCACCAGAACAACTTGATTGTAATTTTCGCGACGTCGTTGGACACTCATCTTTGGACAGCTGGGTATTAACAAGGGTCGATTGTTTGATACTGTTCCTTGATTAAGCGGAATGCTCTTCACCTTCTGAGTCAAAGTTTCAACAAAGCTTAACAGTTATTGTACCTTTTCTGATAGATGGTCGAGTTCAGGCGGGTGGGAATGCGAATTCAATGTGTCTTTCAGATAATTGCAAACACGTCGATCGTTCAATTCATCTCTGCATTTGGCGCAAGTATGCATTGCTTTGCCTTGCGAAAATAACTCTCTACTTCCACGTTGCACTCTACGTTTCCGAGAAGCTTTTGAAAAGTTTTTGGGAACGTGTCTACTGGAAAACAGACAGCGAAAAAATGACCGGGACGGTGAGAATAAATGGTGAAAATTCACCTTTTCATTGGTATCACTGAGAAAAGATATGTTCTCAAGCAGGAATCGAACCTGCGATCTCCCAGTCTCTAGTTGGGTGCGTTAACTACAGTTATGGACGTTGCAATATACCGGTATCGAAGGAAATTACTGATACTTTCGATATCATCGTAGTCGTGGTATCGATACTTGGAGGTATCCCCATTCGATTCCACACTTACCTACAGTATATTCAGCAGTGGGTTTTGTCAGCAAATGTTTTGCTCTGCTCTTGCGTAAAGAAAAATCCGCCCGACAAATAAACTTCGGTCCGATTCGTTTGATGTAGGATCGAGCCGACAATTCTGTCGGACGTTGCGCCCATTCGAGTAACGTCAGAAGAGATCAACAATCAGCTGATCAGAAAGACAGCATGGATTATCTAATAATGGGCAATATGTGCAAACGATTGATCATCCATCATATACTCGATTTTTTCAATAAATGCGATTAATGCTCCAAATATTTCACCAACTCAAATGCAACAACCGATTCCGAAATGGTTGAGTTTGAATCGGTGATTGTATTTGACTCGAAAATTATTCCGAAATCGTTCAGAACTCCGAATCAAATTCTTCAACCTATTGGTTGATTCGATTCTTTTCGATGCCATGAACATATCGATATCCGTAAAGTATCGTGCTTGTGGTATCGATACCAAAAAATCGAGTACCAGAAACAGAAGTATCGATTCCGTACTAGTATCGTAGGTATCGCAACGTCATTAACCACTGTTCCTCGATTGCGGAATGGTTATCGCACCCAAATAGAGACTGGGAGATCGTAGGTTCGATTCTTGCTTGAGGACATATCTTTTCCCAGTGTGTTCGATAAAAGGTGAATTGTCACTGTTTCCGGTTCATTCTTTCTGTGTATTCCTTATTGGATATGTTCCAAAAAACCTTTAAAAAAAGAAAAAAATAAACAAGACTCACGTCAAAACAAGGAAATATAACCGCCCTAAATTATCTCGAAAACTCAACGTAGGGGTTAGGTCTTTTTCACATATAATGTCTATGCAAAGTTTGAAATAGATCAGCCAGGTATTTTTTGAATGGCAGTTAACACCCTAAATCGTGTTTTTCCGGAGATGTTCTACAAATAGCTTCGTTTTCGAGTCGCTTGTCGATATTTTTGCATAGAAAAATTACTGAATGTTATTGACATAATGCATTATAATATACAAAAGTTTTGATCATTTTGCTTCATCCAAATTTTTAAAAAAGTTCACCAAAAAAGTGTTTTTTTCACGTTGAAACTTTTACCCCCGTTAAAAAAATTAAAGAAACATTTCGCTTCAATCACGAAGAATAGTTTCGTTTTTGACGATAAATTTCGTGGAGTGTGCATTAAATATTTAAAATTTCAAAACATTTCGTTCTTTAAGTCGCCAACTATTCACAATGCACGAAAATGCTTCGTTGCAGAAAACGACTAATGACTTTCATGCATTGTATAATCATTTTCGTTATATTTACGATTCTATTTTATCGGTCTATTTCAGGAGCGGGAAAACGTAAGTTATTAGAAATTTCTCGAGATCTGATAGCGTAGCACACTACCGTGACCCAGATAACACGGATACGAGCAAATAAATACGGGCTATCGTAAATGACCTTAACCAGGCAAACAAGTAAGCAAAGGGGTTACAAGGCAAGCAAAGGGGTAAAACAAGGCAAACAACAAGCTTACAGTAAGTGGTATACGTAGACCTATCGTGTCTACGTACCCGCCAAGGCTGTAGACATCGGTGGCGTGAACTCCCAACCGGATTTGAAGGAAAAAACCTGTTGAAGTAAGGGGTAGGCTGTTTCAAGAACCCTTCACTGCAAATGTTGGAGATTTCTGAAAGCAAGCCACTATATTCAGTGAAAACTTTGGAGAATAAGACTACAACTTTTTCTCGAAAAGACTCGCTACGAGTGACGATTTACTAATTAAGTCGTTCTGAAGAAGGTTCATCTGTATATTCGCCTTTTTATACCGCGGGTCATGAACTGAGCCGATTGTAAATAGTTGGGCAAGTCAGCCACGTATTATGACAACAATAATACAAGCGCTGGGGAGAGCACGAGGATGATTCTTGCGGTTAGGAGACTGAAAAGGGTTTTTTTCTGCGGGGGGAATCCGCATGATCTTCCGTCGTGTCCTGCTTACAAGCTGCGCGGGTATAAACGTAAGCGCTCCCTTAAAAAACGCTGGAAGCGTTCTTATGCCGGAATGGCGAAGATTGCCACGCCACCCGTCCTTTCCACAAGAGAGGTCATCTTTTGTTAATCCGGGAACATCCAGGAAGAGGAGAAATATTTTCTCCTCTAGGCTGCCTCGTAAGGGTCTAAAGGTGTCCACCTCTGTAAAGACACCAACGACAACTAACAAAACGATCTCCCACCTCGTGGTTGAGTAGAGTGCTCAGACGTGTCACGGATAAGCTCAAAAAACCTTCCTGTGCGATGGAACAACCGATAACTTCAGGAGGTACCAAACATTACAAAGCTAAAAAAGCAGTTTTTGGCGCCGGGTCGTTGGTTGCTTAACGAGAGAAACGTCAATAAGCACTCTATGGGCACGGCCCGATGTAAGCGAAACCGAAACAGTACCAACGAAAGCATGGAATTTTCTCTATGGTGATTTTATTCTCACTCAAGCAACAGCCATTCATTTAAATAGATTAAAAGTAGCTCTTAACTGCTGTTGTAGATTTATTTTCAATATTAATAGATACTCAAATATAACGCGTTTTCAACCTGCTTTGATTGGATGTTCGTTTGCCAATTTTGCAAAGTGTCGCACTGTAATATTGGTACACAACATCGTTACAACAATGTGTCCGGCCTATCTTCTACAAAACTCTGTACCTTTAAGAAGTCAAAGATGAAAAAGTATCATATTCCCATTGCAGAACTTGTTACTATTCTAATTCATTACTTGTGAGAGTTATTGTGTTTTGGAATTTGTTACCTAATGCATTACAGAATAAAAACTCTTTAGTAGGGTTCAAAAGGGGATATATGGAGCAGCTAAATTCTGTGTAAATGTTAGTTTTTCATTTAATTTAAATTTTTAGTTATTAATAGTATTTTTAGAAACGCTTCTTCCTATAATTATAACTAGAACATAAAAGGTATAGGTATTAAGTTCATTGAATAAATTAAATAAATAAATAAATAAATAAATAAATGAAAAAATAATATTCAAACCGGTGGATATTCGCTTTCACCAAGATGATCTGTCCGGATTCTGTCCCGGTATGGAAAACCTACCGCGTCAGGTCTCCTTACGATACTACGAAAGAATCACCGTTTTCGATGGTGGAGTTATAATTTTCTCTTATCATGCAACAGTTGGATAGACAGAATAAAATTGTTGAAGAATCTGCCTGACTCAGCGAAGAGGTGATTGTTGAAATTAGCTCCTTTAAGGAACATTGTTTCTCATGATTGAAAGAAAGTGATGGTCATCACCAGAAAAACCACCGACCACAACTCGTATCGGCCAGTTGAAAAGCTGTTAGGTATCTGGAAGTTGTACGATAAAATGCTCCCATTCCGCCTTGATAATTGAACGTTAAGTACGCTTATCGTTTACGTAACAAGTAGATAGTGGGATGATTTCTGTAACAGGGCCCAAAGCTGTTGACCATTATAAGATTCATTTGCAAATTTGTCTTCTTGGGCTCTTCAGCGGGTTTGGAGTTGTCTACGACAAAAACTAAGTTAGTCGTTTTTTTCCGAGTAGCTAGCCGGTACAACTTTAACGGCGTAGCGATCAATGAGATATTCACAGCAGACCTGTAGGTTAGAATAAAATTTATTTGAGAACCTGTGTAAATTTTCAGCTCTATGAACGTTGGAAATCAGTCTCACTGTTGCCATCTAGTTGTAGGTGTATACACATTTCGAATCCAGACGAAACATCTGTTATCTGTGGTAAAGCGACGAGTAGAATGTAATCGAGTGCTCATTTTTACCCTATCTGAGGATCGAATCAAACACTGTTCTTGCTAGAAATTGCTAACCACAAAGCCAACAATGAATTATGAGAAAGAGTCTCATCAACACAAAAATAATCTAACCACAAAAATCGAACCTGGCCGCAGTAGCCACCGAGAATCGCCGGCAGGGATGAAAATAAGTTAAGCTGTTGTTGAACCAAGTGTGAAACGATGATGCATAATGCAGACAGCATTACAGCTTGCATTAATCAGTCGGTGAGTATGCTCAAATTTCACACACCATTAGCGATGGATGATTCTTCTGTTTTCCACACTCCACTACGGCGATGTCTGTGGGGGAGCAGTCAAGTCAACGCAGTCCTTCGGATTCACTTCCTATACATATAATAGGCTGTGTTGGTTCACTTTTTCTTATTGCACCGCTCGCTTAAACTAAAAGGGCCGAAACCCACGAGGTGAGACATATAAATTACTTGTTTACTTGGCAAATATTTGTGTGGACAGAACACGGGATGTCGGAGGACAATTTGTGCCTTTATTCAGCTGGCTTGTTTATGGTTGGTTTCTTCGCTCATCGGTTCGGTGCATCGAACGTCAGGACGAACGGGGAAAAGCGAACGTCGAACCACGGCTTACGGTATTGTATAGGGCTTTGTTCAGGAATTGGAAACCGCAAAACCGCCAGCCTTCATCCAGACCAGACCACATCGATTCGATTTGCTGGTGTAGAGAAATCCATAAGCGGATGGTTTATTCACACTTCAGTGGAGTACTGTTGCAGTGGTCACATGTCACTTAGCTGGGAGGCGTTTTTTACTTGTTATATTTTGGAAGAAAATGCGCGCTGCGGCGCCCGCTTTCAAACCTATACTGAATGGAAAAATCGGTACCACGTTTGGTAGATGCGATGCAGCGTGAAACGGAATGCTTATGGTAAAAATAATTTTAACGTACCGCAAAAACCACGAAAAAAGAAATTTTAGGATTGGCACGATGTCCTGCGGTTTGTGGAATTTATCACAAACACACGAACAGACGAATAAGCCGGATTGTCTCCAAATCAATTCGTCTTAATTTTCAATTTTCATAATTAATAATGATTTTGAGAATCCGTAAACTGGTTCAAATTTCAAGTTTTTATTCGATCATCCTCTTTTCCTGCATTCTCCATATCTGAAACAGTTAGCCTAATCCGTTGCGTGGGATGATCAAATCCAAGAGTCTGAGCTTGGACCACGCCGACAACTTCCAGCATAAAAGTATAGATTGGATGCTACCGCCGCACTCCATTTGCATAGCCATCGGCTTCTTTTCGGTTTCCACGGCTAAATTACCGCCGAACGCATCGGAAGATTAGGATTTTCTCTCAAGTTTCGATTAGCATACCGTTTCGATAAATATGGGAATTACCAACGCTCAGTCAACAATGGGCTAACAACGACGGTGGACGTAGATAAAGTGCCGCAAACTGGGGGAGATGAATGATAAGCTTTCCGACCGTCGTCCGCTCCGCTTCGAACGCTAAATCGACAACGAGCTGTTAATCGATGTCGTGCTGGTCTCCACCCACCCAGACCGTAGCGATTTGTATCAGTGTCCTGCGGTTGAGTGACGAGTTGGAGAACCGATTATTTGAAATGTCTTCATATTGATGCGGGCTGTCGTCGTGTTAGAAACCGCAAGTTAAGAGCCTGAGAGATACGATCTGGCTTGCGGGCAGCCGTGAAGCATTCGATCGAGGTGAATGCAAATTTTTTTCGTGGAATGGGTTCATAATTCACAGAATTTATGTAGTTTCGTTGAATTTGGCAGGTCGTCCGGCTAAATATAGCAACTGGGATGAATCGATATGCGCCACCTATAGCATTGTAACCGATTAGAAAACACGATAAGATTAGGATCTTTTGTGGAATTGATGTCACTGGTTGTGTTTTAGTCGTTGGCAAGTTTTCCAACTTTGTTGCGTTTTGATTTTTAAATCAAAGACGTTTTGGGAGCAAAGGTTTCCTCTGGGTCTCAAGTTCTGTGGTGTGAACTTTTTATTATTAATCTATTTAGCTAGTACTGAAGAGACGTCGAGCGGGTCCAAGCCGTATGTTCGTTTGACATGAAATTGTTCAATGCTAGGGTAGATTATATTAATAAGAAGCTCGATCATTTTTTTGTTAAATTTATTGGCGACAATTTACACCGGAGGGTGCATTTCTTCTACTTCGTGTCCATCTTCTCTTTCTTCACAATCTCCGATAAAGACAGCTTCTCCCATAAACTCAAGCAATCGTTTTTCGCTATTTGAAGACGTGTCTTCACAGTTATGCTTGGAAGATGTATACCAACTATCACCATAAGATGATTGGTAGCTCGTTGCACAACTGGAATATTCAACCGGAGCTTAGCTGCTTCCCTTCAGTGTGGAAAATAGCAAAAGCAACCACTTCTGAAACTGGGGAAAGATCTTTCTGTTCCCAATAGCTACCGGCCCATCAGCCTACCAAATATTTTGTTTCGCTAATGAGCATGGTGTTTTCCTTGAGGAACAGTTTGGGTTTCGCGAGGAAAGATCAACCATCTATCAACTCACCAGTTACCACCAACATCAAGCGGAACTAATCTGTATCCCAGACGACAGCAGTGGCAATCTTGGGCATAGGAAAAGCGTTTGACAATGTGTGGCATGATGGCTGCATAAATCCAATTTCTCGATATATCTGATCAAGATCATCAAAAATTATCATTCCAATAGAGCTATAGTTTCTGATAAATATTAGCTTTTCTGACCAGGTCGGCCAGTGGGAATCGGTGCCGTATGGGGTCATGTTTGGCATACATAGATGTACCCAGAACCATCATCATAAATCACAAGCTTATTGACAGAATACTAATATTAAACACAACCAACCAAAAATGTACATGTCAGTTTTGTACATGATACGGCAGATCTTGGATGTTCCGCATTACGATTCCGATGCCGATTCCGGTAGTACAATAGTATTTCTCATAATACTGAACAAGCGACAATATGGTCAATCAATGAAACTGATCTCAAAGTTTTGTAATATTCTTGAACGCTTATATAACATCCCTTCTAAAATGCTATTGACACTCTTTGAATTTAAATTTAAATACTGACCCTGGAAGAATCGGAACATCGGTAAACCTTGTCTTAGAGCTCTGAAATTTTTCCGAAAATATTTTTGGAAATATTATTCGCATAAATTCGTACCTGTGACTGGGATGGGAACTTTATTGACAACGTAGTGACCTTCGGGATGATCCATAAATGACGTAGCATTTTTTGAGTGATTTTTAACACCTCCCTCCCCCATCGTAGCATTTCGTCACAAACTTCTATATACCCCCCTGGTAATTGCGTAGTTTGACCGTAACCCTCACCCCCCTCGTTGCCCCGTAAAAAATTTAAAAAAATCAAAAACGATGTTAGTTAGAGGAAACGGGTAAGATTCTCGTGACATCAGGTCAACCCCTATTCCCCTTTAAAAAAGCTACGTAGCATGACATGACCCCCTACCTCCCTGTCGTCACACATCATCACAAAATACAAAACTCCCCCCTCCCCCATAGAATGCTACGTCATTTATGGATGGTCCCTTCCACAAGATCCGGAACTGATTTGAAAGTTTTTTTTTCAGAATTATTATTGTAAAGAAATTGTATTTGTGACTGGAACAAAAATCCTATTGGTTTCGTAGAATCTTTCCAGGAGGTCCGCAAAAAACTTCAGTGTTATAGACTCATGAATTTAGCAGTTATACAGATGTTCCAGGTCTTCCGGATGATTTGCACGTAAAATCTAAGGACAATAGTAGAGTTAAAGAATCAATATAATTTTGGAGGGTTTTTTTATTTAAGGTTTTAGGCATATTAGATATTGATTGACCACATTGTCGCTTGTTCAATATTATGAGAAATATTATCGTACCGCCGGGATCGGCATCTGAATCTTAATCCGTTATATCCAAGATCGCTCTATCATGTACAATTTTGACATATACATTCTCATTTTTGCTTTGTTTGTTTTTATTATTAGCACTCCGATTTTTTTGAGAGTTGTCCTACTGGAGCTGTAGACCTAGGTTCTCGAAAGGGCTCATCGTCACAATCACATACTACAATTTGCAGACGAGACAGGCAATGGTGCCCACTAAAACACTGCTTTAGGCCAACTGTAGCGGGCCGTGATTCTGAATGTGATATTCGATGTACGGTCCAGGTATGTGCGGGTGTAGGGACTCGCGATCGCGTGTATCATCGCGAAGGGCTCGAGCATTTGTACGTTAACGTGTTCGACCGCGTGTGCGTTTGTATGTTGCGTATGCTAACGTGTATGTAACTTTGCGTGTATAAATTCTATTTTATAACCGTGTGCCTTTCGCATGTTCGCGTACGTTCTGTGTACGGCTCAGATGTTAAAAGGAAAAGAGATATTCCATATCACTAGAGTTCCGGGTAATGTCGCCATAGGACGTGTTGTCTAGTGGATATGAGCTTTATTTTTTCGGTTGGTCCTACTGAATGTATGGAGCTAAGTTATTAGGACAGAGAGTAATGGTTTCCGGACGTGATCGATTCATGAGCGCGCGAAGACGGACGTTTGTAGGTTCGCGTTTGAGACAGCGTTTGAAACTTCGTAAGTGCTAAAACGTTCACCTTATTACCGGGGTGTTATTAGGTTTGCGCGATCGCGAACGTAGGCGTGCGTTGTTAATCGCGAAGGGCTTAAGCGTTCGTATGTTAACGCGTTTGTTCCAGTGTGCATGTGGGTGCATGTGACTTCGCGTGTACAAAAGTGGATTTGTAACCGTGTGGCCATTCCTATATACGCGTGCGTTCTTGGATGGTCGGTCGGACCTTCATTCTGATAGTTAGTTTTTGGTGTACAATTCACATTCTGACAGGGAGTAAGTTACGCCATGTCAGTGGATATGAGAGCTTTCTTTTTTAATTTGTCCAATTGAAGGCATGGACCTAGTCTGCTGATATCAAGGATAGAAACATCCGGAAGTGATCGATTCATGATCGTGTGACCGCGGGAGTTTTTAGGTTCACGCTTGAGCGTTTGATAATTTATAGCAGCTGAGACATTCACTTTATCACCGGGATGTTAGCATGTTTATGAGATCGCGGGTGTAGGTGCCGTGGATGGTCGCGAAGGACTCAAGCATTTGTATATTAACGTGTTCGACACGTGTATGTGACCTCGCGTGTATAATTTCGATTTTATAATGATGCTTAATTTTTAGTGTATGGTACAGAGGGTAGAAGAGAGTCCGTTTCCCATATCACTAGAGTTCCAGATCGTGTCACCATGGAACGTGTTGTTTAGTGAATATGAGCGTCACTTTTTGTTTGGTTCAACTGAAGACATTAGTCCATACTACTAGGACCGAGAAAGAGACTTCCGGAATTGACCGTTTCATGATTGCGCGAGTGGTGGGTTAATGTTTAAGACCACCTTTGGAAGTTTAAAGATGCTACGTTTACTTAACTACCGGGGTTTTTTCATGTAGGCGAAATCGCGGGCGTAAGTATGTGTGGATTATTGCAATTGCATGGTCGCGTTTGTGGCCAGGTTTGTGTTATCGCGAAGGCCACGAGCGTTTGTACCTATATGAGTATAGATAGCGTATAGTAGAGATATACCAATAAAAGGAATCATAATGACTCACGTGCGTAGGTATCTGCACCCATTCCCTGGCCCAACTGTCACCAATACTCAGACGAACACATACATAGATAGACATACCACTAGCACATAACAATTGTAGACTAGTACAAAAACTACGATTATTACAAAGCGACAACTAATAGGTTTCTACTTATGTATTTATTAAATTAATTTAATTATTAAATTTATTTAATTAGTATATGCACGATGACGAATTCGACCGATAAATGGACACACAATGACTCCCACTGTGAGCCCCGTCCACGAATACCGCCATCAAATTGAGGAACAATATTTGGAAACACGGCACACAGCAAAAGTCAATGCACGACGACCCGCTAGTCGGCCACATCACCGCGCACTGATCAGTGGTTGAGCGTTTGTATGCGCTGGTGCATAGTATGAAGAAACATAGAACATAAAAAGGCGCATAAACCCTCTTGGTCTCCTCGATGCACCACTATCGAGGCGTAATGCAATAACCATCTTAAAGCAGTTGTTCTTTAGCGCTGATGCTCGCAATATGCCTGATGATGTTTGCAATACCGTCAAACCCCTCAACCTTGAGGAGGGATTTACCAGAAACTAAAAATTAAAACTTAATTGAACAATTTGGGTATAAGTTCATATAGATTCGGCTGAAAATGTGTTTTAAAACTGAGTTATAAATCCTGGTCAAATTTTTTTTATATTTATGTTCCAATTGTCTAAATTTTTGTAATTGTTTTGTGTGGTAAATGTTAATACAAACATTGCAACAAATCCAACAGGGAGAACTTGAAATAACCCAAACGAAGAAAATCAAGTAACCATTCGTCGAATTGAACTCTATAAATCAATTGAATGATGTAGAAATTTAGATAGAAATACCAAACACACAAAAAAAACTTTTTAGCGTTCCACAAGGAAGCCGTAAGAACTGCAACGTGCTATGCTGTTGCAGAATTCGAAACGATAAAAAAACCACAAACCCAACATAATGTCATCATCGAGAGCGAACGAGCGAGTGGACTCACGCGTCGGTATGCGGCTGGGGAAGGACCTGCCGTTTGCCGCTTTGAAGATCCGACCGAATGCAGATCAAAGCAGAGAAGGCAACGATTGAATTATCAGTGGAACGCGCGCGTTCCTCTCGTGTCGTCGTTAGAATTGGATCAATTTATTTATTTTTGTTTTTTGCACTCGTTTGCCAAATTTAGCAACAGCAGTTCGAAGCAAGTTCCAAAATGCATCGTAAGAGACCCACCACACTGCTTTCTGAACGTGGAACGACGCATTCTACCGAACGCCAATGTTTCTGAGAAATGATCTTCCAAAGCCAAAACCAGCAGGCGCGAGGGGTAACGCCTTGCATCACACAACAATGTGCATCCGATTGCCGCCTTCTGATCGTTCGCCGATAAAGCACTGACCCGCTGCTGATCGAGCCAAATTAAGAACCAATTGAGCATTGTTGTTCGGTTTTGCGAACCGCCAATGACCACAGAGCCAACGGGTTTCTCACGATTCTCTCTGCATCCGCGCTGGAACCTCTGCACCACTCCGATTGTGGAATGCAGCACTTCTACCGGCAAATGGTGGCTTCAGGCAGTACCGATCCCGCTTGTCGATGGCCAATTGATTGACATTGTGCCTTGACCTTTTCTACCAAATCGAACTCGATAACAAACGAAAAGGAAATCGCTAGTCGACTTCAAGAGCAGGGCCACCGGGGACAAACACAGTTGCGGAATGATGATCAATTAAATTAGAGCTAAATTTGTTATTGCGATTGGCTGACAGGATGTGTGCGATTTGTTAGATCATAAACTGCGCTGTATCCAGTTTATGACATTCGGGACAAAATAATCTTTAAAAAATCTGCAAGTACGGTTTCTGCATAGCCCTGTTGACATTCCCGCAGAATAATTTATGACTGCACTCAGCCTTCAGCCGTGCTGTTTTCCTCTACCAGAGTTTTCCATTTCCGAACCCCATATTTTCATTTGCCCCAAAATATAACGGGAGAACCCCTAACGGCATTTTTGTTCGTTTTTTTTCAACCAGCATCCCTTCCCGCTTCAGGACACACTCAGCTTCATCCACTTGAGATGCTTCCCGCAGTTTCAGCTTATCTTCATCTGCTGTGCAATGCGTCGTCGTCAAAGAAGTTGGTCTTGTTGTGCGACGACGACGACGTTGGGGACGTTGCAAGTGCTTTTTCCTAGCTGTACACTTCAAAACCACGAGGGGTTGCATGACGGTGAACTAAAAGATCCGGAAAAACGACGCTTTCCCCGACGCAGGTTACTGCCGCACCGGCCGCCGAGGGCTGTTTCGCTCTCTTGAGGATGAAAATTGAAATTGATATCCTGCTCCGAGGGTTTTTATTGTACTTTCTCACGGTTCGTGTGGATTCAATTAGTTAGTGATTCCGGGCCCCTTTGTTTCGGTCTACTTGAACGTTACTTTTCCTTTCATAACTGGGCGGGTGGGACCAAACGGCTGTAGGGCGAGAGACAGCAAATTGTTTTCTTTTTCAGGATTGATTGACATCCTCTTCGAGGCTGGCAGGAATGTCGAAAGGGAGTCGAAACACGGGCAGGCAAATTAGTGTTGTATTGGTTGTAATGGGGAATACTAAGCCGGCGTTTATAGCCCAATAAAACTAGATAACAGATAGATCTAAATAACTATGACCACTATAATGGCGTGATTATGCGTCGGCAACCACAATCGTCCAATACTCGACCATGGAGTAGGATTTACGGTCGTGTTAGGAATTTTACACTCGATAGGGTAGAATAGAGGCTTACAACTGAAAATTCCGATTTACAAATCAGTAAATCACCGAAGTGGGTGATAAACTGCAGGCCGCGATCTCAAGAGCAACCTCGAGGCGCACAGTTCATGTGTCATAAATTAATTTATAGCGGAGCAGATCGTTCGGAGTAGTTGCGCCGGTATGAGAGAACTGAGACAGTTTTTATTCCACACCGTCGTCATCCAGACGTTGTCGCGCTTGGAAGATTGGCTCATTTGTAATAACATTGGAAGATCCCACTGGCGACGGAGACAGTCGGTTAGGCAGTAGACCAGAACGCCATAAATCATGCTAGTGTGAGCAGGAACAGTTTTTCTATTACGTAATATAGAAGAATGCCAGCAGTAGTGTTCAGTTAGGTGATTTCAATAACAAGCGTAAATGTACTTTTGCCCACTCTTGTATATAGAATCTTATTTCTAGTCTTAAGACAGCTGTAATTTTTTTCAACATTGTAAAACCTCCTAGTTTTAAGATATCCAAAATGTAAAAACAAGAGAATTTGGCACCGCCAAGCTAACGCATTTGTGCCTATCAAATAAACGAAATAAATTAAAAAAAAAGTGTAAATGTGATCGTATAAAAATCCTAATTCTAAAACATTGATTCACTTTGCTGTAGGAAACATATAGAAAGTAACCGTCATCAATCAATAAAATTTGACTTTTTTCATCCACCGGCTCAATAACCTCGAATTAGGCACTAGTACCAGATTGAAAATGCTACAAGAATTATTTTTTCAAAATATTAAAATTTATCTATCTGTTGTTAATTTCCAAATCAAGGTCAAAATCTTAATCTTGCATTCCAAAATTATTTAAAAAACTACAATGGGGTGGCACGAACTGTAGACGTAGAACTATTCTACTTAATGTAAAATATTTAGAGTATATTTCTTACGTATAGTTTAAGCACAACCAATCAACATCGAAAGTTATATATTGAACCAAATCTTCTTGGTTATCAGGTTATTTCGTTTGTAGTAGCTGATCCAATCCGATTAAGGTGAAGATATGTGGAAGCCAAGAAAGCACATTCGTTGCTAGGCACCGACGCGCTTGTTTGCATTGAGAAAAAATGGAGTTTGAAGCGAAAATTCAAACGCACAAATGAGAGTTTTCGGACATTTTCCTTCGGTCATCTGTACATTGGCAGAAAATTTGAAGTTTTGTTAGTAAACGATTAAAGTTTCGCGGGTGTTTTGTGCAGTGGTGTGTGATTAAAGTGCATTTGAAAAAGTGCACTGAAAATGAGAAGAAGAAAAATAAGAGTGTTTCAAAAAGAAACCCCAAGTGAAGAGGGGTGATATTTTCGCACAAAATAAGAGCTACAGTTGGAATTCCGTCAAAAACTCGGCTTGATTGTATAGGAAAATGTTTTGGCTTCCTCTTCAAGTAGCAGTTTTGTGGTACACCGGCAAGGTTAGTGTATTGAAAAACGTATTTTTATATTTGCTCATCTCAGATATATGGTTAGGCAGGGGAGAGGGGTGTGTGCGGCGTAGGAGCTAGTTGTGGCTCGCTTGCATAATGTCCTTAAACTTATCCCGATCAGAAACAAATAACAAAAATATTTCAAGACTATATCTCGAGCTGTTATTTGTTATAATTTTCTGTTATTTTAACTACTGGTATATATAGGTGTGGCAGAACACACGGTTTGCTGGTGTTGGCAACCGGGAATGTGTGGGCAGTCCAGGGGCACAGCGGGTCGACGCCATAGCGTTCACAGTAGTAGAGACCACGATTCACATATACAACAGAGAGGCCCTTCAGCGTGCGTGACGGCTTATTTTGATACAGCTTATACCACTTATTCGGATGGGAGTGCTGAGAGGCTTTATAAACGTATGTGAAATATTGAACTACATATTCCTACTTCTATTAGACGCACAGATACGTAATGTGTATGGATAATTGCGAAAACGAAGTGATAGTGTTTGTGCGAATATTTCTGAAGTGTCGATGGTTAACTATTTTCGTCTTACATCTTTTGTCACCTGATTTGCATGCAGTGGTTCATTGGCTTCGAACAGTGGAAGGTCCTGGGGGTTCGGACTCCTCCCGAAAATTTTCAACTTGTTTAGAGGTTTTGAATTGGTCTGAGTTTTTTTTATCAGTTTCGGACTCAAAATCTTTTTAAAACTAAATGCGACTACCAGTACTGAATTTCGTTGAATGAGGGTTTTGCGTTTACGTATTGTACATTGTTGATTTTAAAATCGAAAATTTTGAGCCCCTCCCGCAATTTTGTTCTGGATCCGTCCCTGGCTTCGAATCTTAGTTTGTTACAGATAGGCGGTCGGTCTTATTTTGATTTTGGCACTAATTGAGCTGATATTCCTTTGAACTGAACAAACTAACTCATTGGTTTGTTTAGTGTTTGTTTGGCTAACTGGGCAGCTGACGCATGGGATGTTGGATGTACGCGTTGTTTTGACTGAGTGTAGTGCTGGCTGTTGAGTCATGTATGAGAGTTGATAGCTCGCGAGATGGATCAAGGCTTCTTAAAGGAATGTATATACATGTTTCGACACCTTTAAAACTCTTTTGAAGTTTGGGACGAAAATCCTTCCACGAGGAATTGGCTAACTCGCATTAATGAACTTGCACTGAATGAGGCAGAGAGAGAGAAAAAAACTTCCAAGCTATGTAGGAACACGGCTCACAGAAACGAGGCTTGCTACTCCGCGAATTGACAGTTTTTGGTGATGTCAGAGAAATCGTTGAGATAAACAAACAGATTTCTCGAAAGTTGATAATTAACAATATTTAAGTAATGGATTCTTGATGTAAATTACGCCATAATTACACTAGATACAGTAGATATTCAGTGCATCTATGTGTTTATTAGCGAAAAGTGGGAATTCGGTTGCTGACATAGAAAACATATCTAACCGTAATTTTCTGTTCCCAAGGTTTTAGCTACCTTGTGATCTACCAGGTGCCGATCATCCGTTAGCAGCAAAGAATATATGAATTTCATCTAATTGTTTTCGCCGACGATTTCTATGACGCCCGCTCGTAAATATTTGCACTCCAACAAGCTAGCCTTGTACATGTAAACCGTGTGTGGGAATATATCTACTCGAGGAGATGATTTTTAATGGTACTTGTGTATTACGTTGTTTCTTGTGAACTGGTGATATGCCTTTTAATCGGTCGGATTGAAGGAATCATCAAAACCAAAGGTGCACAATTTGAAGGGTTATATCAATCTTCAGCCCTTGGACAGGTTTCCATGCTCCAAGAAGATTTGACTAAGGAGGGACGAAAATGGACAAGCTTTCATGGCTTTGTTGGGATTGATTTCTGTGGAATCTCATGAATGAGTGGAGGAATTTTACACATTGCATTTTGACCATTTTTGTATAATTGTAAATTTGTTAAAAGGTTTGCATAGGTTTGACTGAGCATCTGGTCGGATCCTCTAAATAGTGGTTTATTGATTGTCATGTTGGCCATATCTCGTCATATGCGTAATGGTTTTATACTCGATTGATGGCAACAGAAACGGGAGTTTATTTTTAATTTTTTTTCTTATTCTATTTTATGGCGTTAGCATATTGTTATGTTGAATTGGTGTATTGCTTTCTTTTTGTTTTTCTTGACTGCTATTCTTGGTTCTATTTATAGCAGGATTTCAAGCATGAAAACGTACGCGTGTCGTCGGTTGTGTGTCCGTCGTTTCAGGCGCTTAAATAATGCTTGTATCATACCGATTAGGGTACATTTCGGTTTACATAGTAACGCGCGCGAATATTGATGACATATAAGTCGGCATCTTATTCAATTGTTCGGGGCGAGAAAAAAGAGTATATAGTTGTTCTATTGTTTATAATAATACCATTGGTTTTGCACGATGAGTGATTCTTGTATTACGAGGTCTTCGATAACATAGGTTTTAGTTTACAAACTGAGAATTTCCGAATTAACTCAATAAACGATAAATCTATCACAAATTCTCGGTAGCCGGCTGCCCAGAGCAATAAACACATGATAACACTTCTTAGAGTTACATAGATCGTATCGCTTATCACGGTGAATCCTGATTTGTGTAACTTTTTACCCCAACCTACTAACAAAAATTGCTTCCCGTGACAAACGTGGAGATGCAGAGGTATACACGGTCTCCATAACAACGTTTGTTACACTAACATTCCTTTCCTTCCCCGATGACCGTAAGGACGTGGCCGGCGCTGCTATTGACTTTAAAAATATGGAACTCTCGAAACTTGCACATTGAGAATGCTACTCCCAGGCTCCATTCGTTGATTCTCTGTGCAATTTCCCTAGTCCTGGTTAATCGCGGAGTAGCAACTACGAATTGTACGGTTATCATGCTCATGCTCATGCTCATAATTTTCTGTTATTTTAACTACTAACAAGACCAAATTTATAACACAGCTTATTACAAAAATTGCAATTTGTCATAATCTTGTTATTGTCTGATCGGGTATTTGAGAAGATCTGAAGATAGAAGACAGAAAACCGTGATCGAACTAATATCTGGAGCTAATTCTTTATAGCACAAGATCCGCTTTTAAAAATTTCAAAATATTTTCGATTGTGTGTGGTAAAAAACCTGGCCCGGTGAAGAAAAATCAAATTTTAGACAATATAATACCATTTCACGTATAGACCAAGTTTTCTAGTTATATTTTGCCATCATTGTAACTTTCCTGAAGTACGCATACGAATGTAGCGAATGCAGTAGTCTTAATCATATATCGAAACTATAAATATACAATAATCGAAAACAATTTTATATATGGACTTAGATGCGTTTTTGCAACGGTTTTTCAATTGGCAGTATATTCATTTTTAACTAGGCTTTGTAGTATGTACCTATTAGCAGAATCAAAATAAGATAGGCTGAGTGAAAATGAATCACGTGAAGTGGAAATGAATCAATGAATTGATCGAACGTAAATAATAAACATTCGTTGTGTTTTCCATCGATCCGCGTAAATTTGTTGCTAAAAAAGTTTTCGTCTTTGCGCAACGAAAGCACAGATTGCTATCATGCAGGTTACGCACGCAACCGCTAACAAACAGGGATGCCACATTGAAATCTGTGTTTCGGTCAAAAATATCTTTTTACTATCTGTGATAACTGAAACAGGAATAAAATCTATGATAAATTTCCGAAAATCACAATATTTCCAAAAATCTGTGAAATTTTCATCGAAATGCCAAAATTCTGCCATCTGTGAAAAAGAATCTGTGATCAAAAATTGTGAAAAAATCTGTGACATTACAGAAAAATCTGTGAATATGATAATCCCGCTAACAAATTAGATATACCTCAAATACTGAACCCAAGCGCACAAACCAAAATGAGTCAACGCTGATGATGATGGGTAGAGCGAAAGAGACAACTAGTACCACGACACTATGTTAACCGTGTTTGCAAATGGAGCTCGAATGTACAAGCGATTTTGTGTACGAATAATTGTGTTCGAGATTGTACATAAAATTGTGCTAGAAACGAGCAAAACACACAAGAAAGCATAGTGTTTGAATGGACAAGCTCAGTCGCATGCTGGACCGCTCTGGGTAGCATACCCCCCCCAGCCAGCGTAACGGACTTCTAGCTCAGCTACACTGGCTGTGAAAACACACAGCGCAGTGAACTGCTCCGCCTACCGTTCAACAGACAACTAAGCTTGTCCAGCCGTTCTTTAAATAGTCGATGATGACGTCATTCATGGAAGCGTAGCGCGCTAGGTACACAAATATGTCGTGTCGCACTTGAGAAGCGCAATCTTCTGTGTGTAAATGTGCGATATTTTCACTAGGTTGTACATTATTTAAATTTTTAATGCCATGATATCAAAAATCTATCTTTGGGTTTATCTATTGGAATCTATTCTTAGAAGTATTTCGGGGCGATATGCGCAAAAAAATTGAAAATTTATCGTGAGATGGCTGAATTATATGCGTTTAAAATTGGACCACTTTTCGTTACATACCATTTTTGTAGAATTTGCAAAGTGCACCCTCATATCGAAAACAAAGACGCAGTCCTACGTCAAAATGGCATTTAAATAAATTGAATAAATTGTCTCAGGTTGCTATCCTCATCTGCACTCATCTTTCTCAATTGCAAACAATCGGCAAGTGTGGGGTCTACTCTGAACATGACCATCTCTTTTAGGTTCTCTGCCGAGCATAACTTAAGCTGGCATCCTTCTGGTATTCGTGCTAAATACTTTCCGATGTCAGTATGTTTGAACAGTTGGTACAGATCAAGCACGCGCGCTATTCTCCATTCTCTATTTTGTCACATTCAACGCCGAGCACTTGGTAATCTATCTCCTTTATCAATAACGCCTCATGGTAGTGCATTGCAATAAGGAGTATCAGCGATTTGTAAAGAGCAAGTGCAAGAACAGATCAAATTGGTAGAATTCTGCATAACAGCAAACAACTCAACCATATGTGTAATCCTCACCTATGGCTGCTCGGCCGTTTATGGAAACTGACGCTCAGTGTCAGCTTCTTACTCCGAGCAGCCTAGATAAGCCATATAGTGTTGATAGTGGTTGTTTCAACCGGCTAAGAAATACACTACGACCACCTGTTCCGGTATTAAAAGCCTATTAAACAGGTAATCCCAATTCCATAGTTTCATGCGACCCGTGCTATGGTTCAATAGTTGAGAGACTTTTAAATATTCTCAATCACAAACGGAGCGGAGTATATCGGGGCGAATTCCCCAGTATAAAACCCTTCCTGCATTACTATGTGAGTGATGCAATGGATTGTTCACTCTACACACCGAACTTTTTTCGCAGAGATTTGGCAGCATTTTGCTGGGTTTTTGACGGTTCGAGGTTTGCTAAGGTTTTCAGCTGATGGAATTTCGCTAAAGTTTTGCTGGGTTTCTGTCAACAAATTTCGGTGTGTAGGGACAAACATGTCGTGTTGGCCGTGATCTACTAAGAGGCTGATAAATCTACTGTCTTTCTCTGGAAAAACAGCCTATAGGCCGTGTGGCAGCCAAGAATGGATCCTCTGAGTTCCTGCTCCCAGATCGTAAGAGCCGACTGAAAACTGTAATCTCCGTGTTGAGGACTGAATGGCTGTCGGGGATAAAATATGCAAGTCTCGAATGGAGTATCGTGGACCTTGCCCTTACTAAGTTAAGCGAATATCTAACACAGTGGACGTTTTTTGTTTCTTCGCAAGTCGTGGTACTCAAATGATGAGTTACGAGACTAAGAAATATCCAAGCGAACCTGCATCATACGAAAGGAGCAACTGCAATTTTTCGTCGAAGATTCACACAAGAAAATATAGACGTGGCTCTAATCCAAGAACCATGGACTTTGAAACACAATTTTCTATGAATATCTACACAACCGGTTAAGAAATATTTGACAATTCAATGAATATGCCGCGTGCGGCTATTCTGTTAATTGCAAACGTTAACTTTACACCTATAACTGCATTTATAAAAAGAGACATAGTGGCAAAACAGTTAAATTTACCAACAACGAAAGGGAGGACTGATATTATAGTCACTTCCGCTTACTTCTACTGCTGTGTTACCGTTTACGGGACCGCGGCTGTTCTCAGCCCCCGAGGATGGTCGACGCCACAATTCAATCTTTCGCCGAGAAAATGATTTATTGAATCATCGGTAGTGATCCAACCTGAATTAATCTCAAAATACTCTTTTATTGTGACATTAAAATAAGTCCACAATTTACCGACAACATAATTGGTCAATTAGAGGAAAAACATGGCACGAGCCGAATGTATCATCCCAATAAAAACATTTATGATCCTTTTCGGGGCAGGTGCTAACGAACCTTCCCTGCTCTCCGCCATACAAGCGAATGATGAATGTACCTTTGCTGATCCGGCTTTATGATCACTGCGAAATCTGTCGACAAAAAATGCTCGTTGGTCGTAGAAGCTGAGCTTCTGTTTCTCTTCCCCGCAGTTATCCAACACAAATTGTTTTTTTACAGCAAGCTGCGAATTAGCGATTCTTAGCATGGATTAAGAATTTATTGCCATTTTTTACACGGCCTTTGGGGCTTCCTAGCAATCATTCATCACTGTTGAGTAAATAATGACCTACTGTTGAAGGTATCGATTTCCACCCGCAGGAAATAGCCTGCAACACATTAGTCAATTGATTTATGATGGGCAGACACACTGTGCACTGATCGATCCCGCAGTGGATATCTGAGTTCTGAGTGTGTCACAAAGGAGACAATGATCGGTACAGGTGAAAAATAACATACTCAGTGCAAAATTAATTTCAATAGGCACTTTAAACGCGTGGGAGTGTGCCCTTGAACTTCACAGACGCAATATAGATGGGGTTCGATATTCTAGCCATGCGTTTTACGTTTGATTTGTACATATTTATCATAAATTATATTTAACTCCTGCGTCGAGCTTAACGTCAAAGTTAGACATGTTAATATGGTTGTTCAATACGGCACAGTTGTGGGGTGTTCATCGTTGGGTTTTGTAGCCGGACGTGTTCGGTTGGGAAAGGAGTGACCGCAAGTTGTTTGTTAGTAATTTACAAAGTATGTAAGTTGGTGAAAAAAAGCAACCTCATCGGAAAATTTCAGTTGGTAGGCACATATCGAATAGGTGCACTTTCACCTGGAAAACATAGGCGGGACAATGTGTCCGGAATGGATTGGAACCCCTCAAAATTGCACATCTTGGAATGAATTCATTTTGTTATCCATATGTAGTGTTGTACGTTAATGCTTTCACGTCAATGCGGTTGTGGGATTTGCGGTTCTGCTGTCGGCTTATTGAGCGAACGCTGATAAGCAGGAGAGGTTTAGGTTTACATGCAAAATTGATTCCGACACATGCCGGTTTGCAGGGGCGCGCATTGGTTGAACTCGCACCAATAAAACGATTTGATGGATGACAACATTGACGATAAAACGGCTTCATTAGCAGCATGGACGAATGAATCCGGAATCGCTCAGCCGTCACCGATGCACGTTCCACGATTCAGCATGTCTGGAAAGTCAGACTGTTAAACAACACCAATTAAAAACTCATTTCCAGCCGACTGTGGGAGCCATGCGAAAGTGGTCTGAATGGTGGCAAGAATTTCGAACATGTCTAAACATCGGCGAGCAGCAAAGCATGTTCAAATTGCATGTCCCACTAGCTTCCACTTCCTCCCCCATGCTGCCGCGAGAGAACTCGCACTGGTGCAACTGCATTCCAACATCTTGTACGGAGCTGCTTTTCAAATATATACCCACCACCACCGCCACAATTCCTTTCACCGCGAGAAACTATAGGGAGCAGGTGGTCACTAGAACCCACAGTCCAAGAACCCGGCCCGGCTCATTGGGGCACCAACCAGGAAGACAGGGAACTTGATGCAGATGCACATCGGCGAAACTGGAATGCAATTAAGTAATTCTCAGCTTCTTTCCCTCCCGGGGCGGTGTCGCTGCTCCCAGCACTTCGCTCGTTCGCCTATAGGTTGCATAACAAACAATACCGAGATTCCTGGATGCCTGCAGAGTTGTACCTTTTTACAAATAATAGCCCCCGAGATGTGTAACACGAGAGTTTCCTCACGCCACAGATGTTGAGAGTGAGAGTGCGCTCCGGGGCTCATCCAGGCCGGGTTCAACTACGGACTGGAAAGATAATAAATTACTATTTATTGCTGTTTAAAATGCAATAAATTAAGTGGTCGTTTTTCGTTTTCGATGCAGACAACTAGCTCTCTTGATGATGGTGCGGAGAAATTCCCACGAAGTTGGCTCGGGTTTTTGGGGACTATTTGGAACGGCGTGGAAGTTGAAGTTTGTGGAAAGTCTTAAATTGTTAACCTAGCTTTTGGATATATAGTCATTGTGAAATTCGCATTTGAGTTGATTCGAAGGCAACCGTAGGTACTGAAAAATAAAGTATCTTCTCGATAGAGCTGTTTTTCAACTAGTTACGCAGTTGATCCGTAATCACCCAGGTAATCATTGTCCGTCAACGTTTATAAGCCTTTTCCGTTTTCCCAACCCCATGCGAGTGATAATTCAGCCAGACAACTGCTGCACGCACAAAATTTTCCTGTCACATTATCATGCTCACTTGAAGTGCAAGTTAGCCAGATAATTCATTGCGGCTTACCTCTAAATCGATATACATTTCAACATTACAGGTCTGTGAGCAACCGTGTCGATAGTAGCTAAACCGAATAACTACATTTCTAATGTTTTCACTGGGTTCGAATTGCAACGGAAACACTCGAACACGTCTGAATATATAGAGAACACAGGGAAAGTAGTGTGAGAAGCTGAGGTAGACGCAAGGAAATCCCAGCGGGACAACTCCCGCCGGGTTGAGGCTGTTTTGATTTGCGTGAATGGAAATAAGCAGTGACGGCACATGTATCTAACGCGTTTCTAGTATACCGAGGAAAGTGAATACGATACTGCTTCGCTGACATCAGTGCTGACGCGAACGTAAACAAATCCAAGACGCACAGTTGCGTGTTTGAAATGGCACCCTGAGATTGAAACCGAAAGTGATCCTTGATGCTATATGTATAGCGGCAGCATTAGGGGTCGGATTTTGGCTACGTCGCGTCAGTGACAGTGACAAGGTAGAACATATGTCGTCCGAAGTGTCGTATTTCCTGAGTGAGGCACATACTGACTATGAGTGCACTGTTGATTTTTGTTCCTTGTGGCAGAACAGTTCCAAAGCTTTGAACCTTGACCAAATGTACAGGGCCGTAGCGTGATCTCCCCCCTTGGCGGAATTTTAGTTTTGTGCCCCCTATGCCCGATCAGAAAGAAATAACAAAATTATTACAGACTGAGTTACTTTGTTATGATAACAAGTTGTGTTATAACTTTGGTCTCGTTAGTTGGTAAAATAACAGAAAACATAACAGAAATTCTTCTAGTATATATCAAAAATATGACAACCTGTGATAGGCTTCTATCAGAATTATAACAAATTTTGTTAGGTTCTCCCACTGCCAATATAGGTTTTATTACCTATTGTATAGTATCAACGAATTTAGCGTGCAAGTCTAAAAATAGAATAGAATAGAATAGAAAAATATAGCATACATTAAGGCGTTTTCGTTTGGCAGCAAAAAGCTTCATATAGCAAAAGCTTTTTATAGTTTGGTCAAATGATTGCATACATGCTGACTGATTGTTATTACGAATATATGACACGCTGATGGTTATTTGTGGATTATAGGGATTTGAACCTGGGTATTCTGAGTTTTATGTGGATGTTTCCTGCATGAACCAACAACGTTGCTTTCGACTGATGTTTAATGGTAGCATAATATTCCTCGAGTCCGTCAAGGGCAAAACGATTATAGATGCATCTTGTTTCCAGAACGCACACATTGAACTTTGCCAAAGCCTAAGAACTATTTGTTTTCCTTGTGTCATACACTTTGTTTTCATGCAGTTTTACTCACTACTACAGCTGCCTATATTACGATAGACTGGATAGCTTTATAATGTCTTTTCAGATTAGGAATTTGGGGCTTAGAAATAATGTCGATGCGATATGGTAACATTGAGCGGATAAGTTACCTACATTATTTTACGGAGAATACGACATAGATTCAAAATAACAAATACCAAAGTTTTGAGGCTTGCATTTTGAGATTTCAAGTAAAGTCGTTTTCGGGGTTTTCTTATTGGCATTTTTTATGTGGGGAAGATTAAGCAAACCAGTACAGTAATCTCATATCTAATAAATTCGCAGAAATACAATTTTTTACAATAGTTCAATCTATCTGCGAACATTATAACAAATAATCATAAAAGTCGAGAAATTGTTGAGGATTCTCCGGTGTGACAAATTTTGTAATATTCCATGGTTTCCAAAAAAAAAATTTTCTTTTCTAAATTTGTTTAGTTTTATGGAGGAAATTATTGAATATTTTTACATTAAAGTTTTTAGCTATTTCAAGCACTATCTAAAATACATATTTAAATTGTAACAGCAAACAAAAATACCAGCTGCGATATGTATATATTCAGAGATTTCTAGGCCCTTTTGGAATATTGATAGCTTTATGCAGCATACTCACAAATATTAATTTTTCAACAATTTGAACAGGTCGCATTCTTCCTTTTTTAACTTTCTACAAAATGAATCAAGTATCTTGATTATTACGAAAATTTGTTAGTTCGATGTTTTTTTAAAACGAACGAAGAACCATCGAATACAACGGAAACATTAGTACATATGCGCATTCAAAGCAATTGTCAGTTCATTGTAAATGTCAAACTGTCTTAGGTGGAATGAAAAGATACAACAATCTCAAACTCAACTATTTTTATGCGGGAGTTTAAATAAAAAAAAATTACAATGCTTTGGTAACTCGAATGCACAAAATAAGATACCCACAAACTGGACAAGTTTCGGTTGTTTATGAAAAACCCGCATAAATTGGAGAAATCGGACTGAAGATCCTCGAAGATACTCAAAATTAATAACGGTTTTGTGGAAATCAGTATATATCAAACAGTTGTTTAAGTTCTGAAAATTCGTTTTCGCAATATGCACAATTAATTAAAAGAAAATTATTTATATAATTATTTGACTAAACCATAACATATAGTTTAAAAATGTTTTTTTATTTGAATCCGCGTTTCTTTATTTCATCTGGAGTGCTTGATATTTCCTGCATCTTCTTTAAAATAAGTTTTATATGAAAATTATAATCTTTAGAATAGCTTGTTGATAACTTTACGATTCCAAAACTTTTTGAATAAAGGCTTCAACATTGAAATCATATGCCACATATTCGAAGTTGTGCGTCAGACGAGTGTCTCAAAAAATAGGCAATCTCTTAATCAAAATGCAACCAAGTAAGTTAAACACCTTACTTTCAAGTTTTCAGACCACTTGCATCTAAAACTTATCTATTCTCAAAATAGTGGAACTTTGAATATCCATGTGGAAAAGGCAAATATAAGGAAATCAATAAAAACTTCGAAAATATGCTTTAAAAAGTTGAATAAATACGCATAAAAAGAGGCTTCAGCGTATTAGCAAATAGGCAGTCATTTGTATAATAAAACAATCATTCACAGTTGATTGATTGATTTGTTTATTGGGGCTTTAACCAACTGGTCATTTGCCCCTTTACAATTTATATATCGTTATATGCGTACATTAAAATCATATTAGCAGTTCAATGATATCACCAGAAGATATAATCTTGATATAAGTTGGCTTGCCTTGCTGATTGTGATATCACAAAAATAACACAGTGAGTAATAAATATCAACATGAGATATAAATTTGATAGCTTTCTGTTATGTCGTTCTGATCGGGTGTCTAGCCAATTTTTCTGTATGATTTTGATAAAAAACTAGCTAATACCCATCGCGCGTTGCTGTGACTTTCAAACGAAATAGAAGGAAAACACAATTTGTTCCAAAGCGCCATCTGGCGGGCAGATAATGCCCAACCAATAGCACACAAACACGCTCCATTGCAAATGCCAACTATGTATAAATTTTGACGGCAATCGGTTAAGGCATTTGGGAGTCTATAAATCATATACATACAAACTTTGACTTTTATATATATAGAAGAAGAAGATAGATAGATAGATAGATAGATAGATAGATAGATAGATAGATAGATAGATAGATAGATAGATAGATAGATAGATAGATAGATAGATAGATAGATAGATAGATAGATAGATAGATAGATAGATAGATAGATAGATAGATAGATAGATAGATAGATAGACAGATAGATAGATAGATAGATAGATAGATAGATAGATAGATAGATAGATAGATAGATAGATAGATAGATAGATAGATAGATAGATAGATAGATAGATAGATAGATAGATAGATAGATAGATAGATAGATAGATAGATAGATAGATAGATAGATAGATAGATGCGGAAACATATTTTTGAAAAAAATTTCAATAGTGACGCAAAAAAACACTTTTCGGGCAAAGCCATCAATATGGAGCACCATAAAAACACTAGAGTTTTGTGAAATTTTAAATATAACTTTGCTGCAGATTTGTCTACAATATTATTCGAAGTCAGGTATTAGAAGATGATGGAAGGAGCATTTTTTTCGGGAGGCCATGTGTGTAGATCGCTTTATTGAGTAGACTATTAATTAAGGTTATATTATTCTATTATATAACAATACGCAGAAAAATAGTAAAAATATCGAAAAACTCGATTTCTAAAGAATCGACCAAAGTTCGTTCGGATTAGAGTGCTGTTCATTTCAAGTAAATTCCAGCCAGCAATATTAAATTGTATATTTCAGGAAATCAGTTGATGCTAGGTGTTGGAAGTCGACAGACTGAGCATCTATTCGGAAGATTGCAAATTACGGTGCTAATGGCATGTATGGGAAGATATTAGAACCGTATGCTGTAGCACCTCAAAAAATCCTCAATAGAAAATTTTCACTCAATCGCAAATGATTGAGGAATCTCGCAGATTCGAGTAAATGCCCAAGAATCAGAACTACCTGAAAAGAACTCAGGAGCGGTCGTTAGTGATGGCTCCGTACAGCCTGGAAAGAGTGTGTCATAAAGACAATTGAGCACTACATAATCTTCAGATAGGTATTCATTATTAGCAGTTCTAATCGAACTGGCACGAGTCTTTCGATTTCGGATGTAACTTATTTATTCTCCAAATCGTGTGGAGGCTGTACCGACCACTTCGCTCATAGGATCGAAGGACATTTATGTATGTTTTGCGATCCAACTTTAATGCCTCCGACCTGTTCTCACACCTGCTATCCCACGTTCTTCTGCTTAACGTTTTGAGTCACACAAATTTGGTATTCCACCAAGGGGTTCCTCTACAAGCACGCATAACTCGAAGCGGACAAGCCTCTTGCTGCTAATAGGGGGTAGTTTGTTAAATCCTTGATCTTGTCAGTCACTTGGAGACTCAATCGCTGAAATGTACTCATGAAACCTAGTCGCTATGTTCGTAGAGGTCCCATTTTGTAGATTTGAGATTATGATATGTGACGATATCTAGCGAGACCTGGCCGCTTATGATCTGATAACGATGGTTGGAGCTCGTTAGGCGCGAGTCAGTTTGGCAACTCATGCGTAATGCCGTCAGAGCAGAGAGTTAATCTAACACCGCTTCTCTGCCAGCTCGTGTAACTAATCGGTGATTTTCTACATTAGGTATATGCAGATTTGTGCATCTTAAGTATTCTATCAATTCGGTGCCTTTCAAGTTGATATCTGAACTGCCCCTGAGCATTTGCATCAACACCGATTACGAGGGGAAACCCATTTCCGCCACAGTATGATACAACCTTTTTGAAACCATCAGAAGGTTATGGTTCAATATGCGGCGAATATGCCGACCAATAAACGTATTTCTTCACACTTAAAAATATTTACATCTCGCCAGATGCACATAAAAGGAGCGTCACAATTCACTTGAATTTATATTCAAGAACATGTAAAAATGCGCTTTGTTTGCGATTCTCCATCTCCGTTCAACAGAGTTCTACATCAAAAGAGACACAATATTTTATTTCACATGTCAAAACATGTAAAATTCCATTATTACACAGCAAAATATGCCGCAATGTCGTCTACGTCAAATGTAATTTTCATTTTCATTTTTTTTATTCTCCCCACAGTAAGCACACTTTCCAGCACAATGGCACATTTGATTGTATTTAGTGCAAAACAGCAATGTATGGCGTGCGGTATAATTTGCCGAACAGGAAGACAATCTTTTTCTCAGAAGACTTAATTAAACGCAACACAGTCTCGCCAATGGTCACCCAACACAACATTTGTCCCGTGCACCATTTGTTTGTGTAGAGATATTCCCTTTTGTTCCGTCTAGTGCGATTGCCATTCAAATTCTTCGCTCACTGGAGCAAAATATTGAAACTGACCCTTGACACCTTAAAACAGCCAACTCCATGCGTCAGTAGATCCACGCATGACAAACTCGAATCGGTGACTACACCGTCGACCTCAACTTTATGAGCGGGCATGTAAACGCGGTAGTCCTTTATAAAAGGAATGTCGGCAATAACGTAATTCGCTTGCTCCGACCGAGTTCAATGGTTTTAACGGAAAACCGGAATCTTTGATAATGATTCATCCTCGGCAGCCATTTTACCATCAGCTGAATTTTTCAGAAGAGTTTATTTGTATCGATCGAATCGAATTGTATTTTCGATGCAAAATGTCTCAGAAAGTCACGAAACGTCGAGATCTGGTGTAATCTCGAAAATATGTTTTTGGAAAAATTGCTTTTTATGAGATTATTATTTATTTCATCTGACATTTGGCATCAAAAACAAATAAAAGTTTCCTTTCCAAACGAACGTCACAACTCAACTCAAAAATTGTCTAAGTTTCTTATAGGCAAACATTTTTTTTTATTTCAATTATAGAGGTTTTAACCTTAAGGTCATTCGCCTCTTCGGGTTAGAAAAATCTCTTAGGAAAATTTCTAACCCTATGTGCGGGGTCGGGACTCGAACCCAGGTGCACTGCGTACAAGGCAATCGATTTACCAATACGCTACGACCACTCCCTGGCAAACATTCTTTTTTTCAGGTTATACTAGATCTTGACGTTTCATGACATTCTAAAACTCTTTACATAAATACGAAATACGAAAAATATAGTTTTGAAACAGGATACATTCCATTAGCATGGCGGGAATTAACTGTAAAATACATTCCCTAAGGAGGCCGCGTTGCTTATTAGTAGGTAAAGAGCTTTAGACCTATCAGTCTGATCTCCTTCTTTCTGAAATCTATGGAACGATATTAGCTTGGACGAGCACCTGCTGTATGCAATGCAACATGCATATCAGCGGGGGAAGTCTACTACCACCCTGTTACACAATGTTGCCTTCAATATTGAAAAAGCATTGTCGCAAAAGCAATCACGAGGCCATGACCTGAATACACGCATTGCTTAACAACCGACCTCTATGCTCATCGCTAAGACAAGTAGAGATAAGGAAACTGAATGTCTGCGGATACCCTCAAGGTGGTGCGCTGTCACCACTTCTGTGGAACCTTGTCGCCGATGGGTTGTTGAGAAAGCCTTATGAGCTTGGACTTCCGACATACGGTTTGGCCGATGATTATCATATAATGATCACCGGTATTGTCTTGTGGTTGTTGAGACGATGACGTCATAAAAGCAGCCGGTGGTCGCGAGCAAATAGCTGTCCGTTGATGAATTTAAGCCACCAATATTCTGGTAGTAAACTTCGACGTTGTTGGAAGATGGATCAAGTTCACTAGAAAGCAAAACCATGTTTTTTTCGATTTTAGAGGTTTTAACCTTAAGGTCATTCGCCTCTTCGGGTTAGAAAAATCTCTTATGAAAAATTTCTAACCCTGTGTGCGGGGTCGGGACTCGAACCCAGGTGCGCTGCGTAAAAGGCAATCGATTTACCAACTACGCTACGCCCACCCCCACGAAACCATGTTGCCGTTTTGAGATGTAGGAAGATCCTTTCGTCAATCCCACGAACAGTATCGGAACAGCTCACGGTAGCTTGGTCGACTGAAGTGGGCGACTCGAGGCATCCCGAATCAACTGTGCCTCACCCCAGAATACGACGATCGTTGTTGACGAGATAAATGGTTATAATCAGGTCACAAGATGTCAGAGCAAAGGCAAATTACTGGAAGCGAAGAATGCATCAGCGCTTGAAGCATACTTGTCAGATCAGATGTACACTTGTTATTTGTGGCTGATTGGAAGACCCTTTCACCTATCCCATAGACAAGATTTTAACGACTGCTCGCTGGCTGCAATTGCTCGAATTTGACGGGTGAACCTAGGGCTTCTACAGTGCCAACTGCTGTGCGTCCCAGTATGCGATCAGCATGGACACTCCTTCACAATGGCGGTGTAGCTTGATATAGTGACATTGGCAATCGTTGCGGAGTCCTCTGAAGGGTCGTTGATGGGCCAGGTTGCATTAGCGGAGTCATTCGGCGCGCACCAAATATTCTGGGAACAGTTATCCTCAAATTCGCTGAAGAGTATGCCTTGCGGCTATGTATCAGGGTTAAGAGCTGTATCACGGTACTTTAGATGAGCTCCAATTTTGAAGGATATGAAGTTCAAACTACTTATGTCTATGTCCTTTTTGAAAAGCGGAATAACCTTTATCTGCTCGTTGCAATTAGGTCTTTCTTTGGACATTTTTCGACAGTCTGCTTGCTAACGCTGAGATGAAAGCGTAGCAATTTGGGTTTTATAGCACTCTTGAAGTCTTCTTTAAAACTTGTTCTGGTCTTGTAGTGTGCTATAAAGCTTGGAATGCTACTTGGGTATAACCAGAGCAACGGTAGGGTAGGTGGAACCGTGACAATTATCGACTAGCTTTCGACAGCCAGCAATAATAATGCTTGGATCACGACGTTTCTGAGGTAGTCGAGAGGTACCGGAATTTGGCCGGAAAAGTCGCGAAAGAAAGCAAACTTCATCAGCTTGATACATTCATTGCACATCCAAAATAAATTGGGATTTTCCGCAAGTTTTTTCAAGAACGGCTTGTTAAGGGTCAACTAAGAACGCCTCAAAAAGCGGCCATTTTGGTAAACAAAAAAGCAGTTTTTTAGCAAACCGTTGAAATTTGTTTCATGAAAATGAATCAATGTATTCGGGAAAACTTGGGTAGTGAAGTCGCAGAAGTTCATTCGATTGCGTTCTTTGCTGGGTTTTTCACAACACAAACAGGAGAAACTTTTAAACTGCATATTAACAACGGTAAACACAAAATTCCCTGCTGATTGATATGATAAACATCGATAAAACTTCACAAATCTCGTCAAAAATTGAAAATAACTGGAACGATTGATGTTAACAACTAATCCGTAGGAAAAGACTGAACCAAAAAAAACCTTGCTCATAACAATAAAACCAAACAGATATTCCGTTTACGTAAAATTATTTAATATATGCCTATAAAAACTGGATAGGATTTATCTTAGGTACTATAAAAAATATTTGGATGAAGTTTCTCATCTTCTCACGCTCGCCTATCTGTTTGGCGCTCCTATACGTTCGATTTAATAGTTTCAAAATGTTTTTGAGTGCGCTTCGGAAATATAGTGATATATTCTTAGAGAATTTATTTATCGATATGGGTAATAAAAAAACGGTTTTCTTGAGCTACTAACCTCCAGGCAGAAGTAGAAAGCAAACTTGTCCATAGATTGGATTTCGACACAGTCAATTTCAATTACTTATATGCAAGACTCACTCGACTGTATTGAATGCAATGCAATAAACATTCCACGCTAAATATATTTCAATATGGTAATAAAACTACTTCAAGCGATGGAATGGCAGGTATAATAAGGTATTAAAAGTTACTTGTCATCAACTCCTGCCCTGCAGCCAGGCGCAACTATCGACGGCCCTGAACAGCACAATATCTAATCTGACATAAAATTTGAGACCCCAACGTTTATAGCACCTTTTACAACAATGTTTGTGTTACAATTATTAATGGCTCCAACGCCAGTATCGTCTCTTCTGATTGAAAAATAAATTGAAATGCAACGCACCCGCTCCAAGGCATGGTTGTAGGCACCCCGGAACACGCCAAGAAAAACTAGTACTACAGCTGGTGAACTTTGCTAACTAGACGCTCCCGGTCATATAGATACCACTCGTCGACGACGATGGCGACGGCTACGGGTTCGCTTCAGCGGCAAAAGCTAGATGCAGAAAAGCTTGCCGCTTGTAGCACCAATTAACAAAGCCATAAATAATGCCACACACTAATGCAGCGAAATTGCTACCCAATCGGTTCCACCCTCTAACATCAGCTGCGGACCTCCCACCGCACATATTAAAAAACACCCCCATCATGCGTCCTCCCAATTGATAGAGGTACGTACTCACATATCGTTTCGCAAATCGAATCCTAGACTGACCGAGCGAAACGTGGTGCGAGTGAGCCGTTGAGCAATTAAAGTTGATTTGTAGATGGCTAACTGGACCCGCACTCCGATTCGGTACAAAGCGGGGTTGTTTCAGAACCAACTCGACGGAGTCGCGTCTGAAACGATTATTCGGAATGTCCAGCATTTCTGCTCACGCTAGAGTACCCGGTGTGAAAGTTCAAATCAGTGGGAGATTTTAGCTATGCCAGTCGTTTATTGCCCCGATAGCGAGCGTGTGTCTGGCATCCATGTTTGGCTAATGGATTGGGATTTGCTAACACGGAGAATCAAGGAGTCAACCAATGCCAGCGCGGGTTGAGTGCTTGACAGTTTTTAATTTGATTCTGTTGGCATGCGATAGAACTGGCGTGGCTGCTGCCAACGAGACGCACTGTTATCTATTTATGCTCGCGTTTTGCAGTCTGCCAGGTTTAATGCTGCCCGTTCCTGTTGATGGTGGTGGCTGGTTTGCCGGCTGGGAAAATGTTTTAAACTGTCTAGACATCGTGGCGTTCTGGCGTATTCTTTCTCACTCTTCGGTCTCATCCGCGTTTCAACCATTTGTCGCAGCTTGTGCAACCAGAAGGCACTTCCGGTTTGCACCGAAATGGAGTGAATTGCTAATTTATGGAGCCTGATCCTTTTTACATTTCTTATAAAAGAAATGTATAGAATTCGCTCAAACTTTCAAGATTTTTTCCGAGGCCCGGAGGGCCGAGTCTTATATACCAATCGACTCAGCTCGACGATTTGGGACAATGTCTGTGTGTGTGTGTGTGTGTGTGTGTGTGTGTCTGTGTGTGTGTGTATGTAACGGACAAATTCTCATTCGTGTTTCTCAGCAATGGCTGAACCGATCTTATCCAAACCAATTTTAAATGAAAGAACTAAAAAACAGTATGAACGCTATTAATTTGTTTTTGATTCTGATGCTTAGTTTCTAAGATATGAATGTTTGAATGCGTAAAAATGGCGTTTTTCGCAGTTTTATCAAATTATCTGTCGAAATTGACAATATAGATTAACAATTTATATGTTTTTAGACAGCTTTAACGAATACCTTTCGAACAAGCTATAGATTGTTGAAATCGGACTATTATTAAAAGAGATATTTAACATTAAATGCGGACGAAAGATTTTTATCATTTCCCATTGCCAGAAATATGACCAAAAACATGTAATCTATTATTAACGCCAAAACGGCTTATTTTAGATCAATAGTATCTTCGGAGAATTTAATGGAGGTAATATGCCTTTTCTTTTGGTATTGTGCTTTTGCTGATTAATCCCCCTATGAGTGAGATATTTTCACAAATTTTCTTGGAAGTGATTATATCGAAATGATGCCTTCAGCAAATTTGTAGCTCTTACTTTTGCGAATAACTTTACTGAAGACTTCAAATATCTATTTTGAATACTTTAAAAGTTATGGCTTGTTGTTTGTGGATTACTCTTTGTCGCCTATTTTTTTGTTCAATATAGTAATATTGCATTGAAATAAGCCAAACATTATTACGATAAAACGAATTTTGTATTTCATTTTTCTATCTACAACCGCTAGAAATAATCATCGAACACTTCCAAGTTGTCTGGAAGGAACTTGATAGCTTATCAGTGCAAAAATGTTCATTTGTGCGAGCCTTCTGACTGCAATTTTTCTAACTCATGACCATCTGATCGATCTGAAACATATCGGAAAATGAAAAGCGAAATAAATAACTCCAAGCAACGGCGTTGCCAAGAGAAGGTTTTGGGGTTTAACACCATACAACGCCCCCCTCCCCCAACACCCAAAAAAAATTTATTGGATTGAAGTTGAAAATTTATTGATGCAGACTGATTTAATTCAATATTACAATAACAATTATCTGATCCATAGATTAATAACCTGTTGTTGTAAACATCATGAGGACTTTTGATAAATTGTCGGAATGGGGTCCTCCTGATATGTAACTGATCTATTGGTCTTGATTTCACAGTTGTCTAATAGCATCAATATCAAATTCCTGCCTGAAAATATTCCAATAGAAAATACCACAGTTCTGTAATCAATCATAATCCTCAGATTTATTTTCAAATTGAGCTCGTTTTTGTAGAAATGTACTGTAATAAGGGTCTTTAGTTAATAGGAAGCGAAGTTAAAATTGATTTAATGTCTACGAAACATAGAACTGCGCACCAAAAAATGCATAACTTTCAACATTTGCTAAAAATGTTTTTGCCTTTCTCATTCACTCTAAAATTCGTCAATCTAATCCCGACCGGGAGGGCCGAGTGTCATATGCCAATCGACTCAGTTCGTCGAGATCGGAAAATGTCTGTGTGTATGTATGTGTGTCTGTGTATGTGGAAAAAAATGTGACCTCTGTTAATCAGAGATGGCTGGATCGATTTGCACAAAGTTAGTCTCAAATGAAAGGTACAACCTTCCCATCGGCTGCAATTGAATTTTTTATTGATTGGACTTCCGGTTCCGGAGTTACGAGTTGAAGAGTGCAACCACACAGCAAATTCCCATATAAACTGAAATGAAAAATTTTCAAAATCAAATTTGTATTTTTGATGCCAAATGACTTTATAATGCATGAAACATCGAGATTTGGTGTAAACTCGAAAAAAATAATGTTTGACAAAAATTGATTTTTTTGGACTTTGGTACATTTTTGCCTTTCTCATATAGAAAGGTTCTGCATTCACTCTAAAAATCGTCAATCATGCCGGCCCGGAGAAAGTATGCAGTGAGTGGTTGCTACTTTAAAATTAAAATTAGTTTAAAATTTCTAAACAAGTTGAAAATTTTCGGCAGGACCCGGGCCTCCCGGATCTTACTATGTGATATTGAAACATCGCTTGAAACCAGCGGCGGTCAAGCGATGTTTCAGTATCACATAGTATCTCAAGATCGTGGCTGTTGATCCATTGTACGCATGTGCAAATCGTACTGAACATGTAATATTAATTTCCACCATTGTATTGAACATAACCAGCCATGGAATCGTAGTCTGGACAAATGAGACAAGCACAATTGCACCACTAGGTGGATTAAAACAGGTTTTTATTTTGGGAATGCGTCGAGTTGAGACGAAAACGTAATATGATTAATAACGAGGATAACACTTTTCGAATGTAGAGAGAAATTTATGAAAAATGACGATTTCCATTCGAATCTAGCAGGTCCTGATCGATTTTGATGAGAATTTGATTTTTGTTGTATGATCAATTATATGTATAGGTCAAATGTTCAAAAACAGTAATTTAAGGTCAAGATAACATCATTTTGAAACCGCCAATTTCGGAGGTTTAGTATCTTCGATAAGTTTTACATACGTTAAACAGCGCATCATTTGATAAAATAATTTTGGCGGTATATCGTCCAAGAAGTATTTATGGTGAATTTTCTCAGGTTAATATTCATGACTACAATAATGCCGTTTGGACAGTAAGATCGATTTTCACCAAACCCCCACTAATTATATAATTGGTATTGTAAAAAAAACGTAAGGGCGATACTTCAATGCTGATAGGTGGGACCGAAAAAGTAAACAATTGTCAAAGGGGCGATACTATCATTTCGTCAATTTCAATAGCAAACACAAGTTTAAATTTAATAATTTCAAATACTTCATGAAGTTTTGGGTTTCGATCACTGAATCATGCAATCTAGGATGTAAAAAACACAATAGTTCTTAAATAGGAAATAAAACCAAGTCTGGAAATATTCACTGTTGATTTTCTTTGGATGGTGTCACTGCTAGTATCGCTTTTTTCCAGAAAAAGCGTTGATTTTTAGGTCTCAGTCGTGTTGGAAATTTGAGTAAAGTATAAACTTCATTTCGATTCAAAAAAAAAATTCGATTTTTTGGCTCAGTACAATATATAAACCCTTTAGGAAAATTCAGTTTTCCCACCACAATTTAGATATTTTATTAACACAGTATTAACAATAATTCGTTGGTATGTCTATTTTATAGGCCATTTTTTCGCTTTCCCATTGATTTGGTTTGAGATTTCTAGCACTGATGTTGTCCTATGCCTATGCTGAGTCCTGCCACTATCCCATGTAGTATGTGTTATCAAAAACATCGCGAAGCATCAAGTTCTAAATGTTCTCAAACGATATAATATCCGAAGAGAGTGATAAGAGTTATAAGAAATGTCTCATCACCCTGTTAGGTGGATTAAAGGCGTTTTTATAGTTTTATTTCGCACACGTTGTCTCAAGTGCCGTGCAGTATGAATCACACATCTTTGAATTTATATATGGTTCATTAGAAGTTACAGTGAGCTTGAGCAACATTTGCTTAAGGTACCCTCCTCCAACTTATCTTAAACACTCTAAAGGCTTGCAATTTGTGTATCGCTTCTGAACAGCTATGAAATGCAGTTACACGCTCAAAGATGACTTCATTTGACACCTATCTCGTTGCCGAGATAACGATTTGTATATAATATCTAGTTTAATTCAGTAACACCTGCAATTCATAACTTAAGCTACTGACCGGATCGAGGTATACTTCGTAAACTGGATATAATCGGCAAAAGTATGAATAAATTAGCTGAGCTTGAAAGCTCTATGTATTAGCTCTAACGCTTACACTGTTGAATAGTACAGGTAGCTCTGGAAATTCGCGTTATTTTCTATCTTCATGATATAAAAAAATTATTTAATGCGATGTCGTAGAATAGTTAGTGCTGCCTTTATACGTGAACATGACACACGTAACTAGGAGCAGCACTACGGTTTAAAATAATTCATCCAAAAATTAAGAACAGTAGTAGTATTAGCAGAAAAATAACAGAGAACAGAGATAGATAAATAGCCGACTCGCTAAAATGATAAAGAAATAATATTAACAATAATTCAACCATTCATAGGAATATTGGAAACAAACTAATTAATAAATAAACGTATCATAATCCTAAAAGAACCATAAAAGTGAACATTGTGATACATTTAAATATGTTCTAATGTAGTACTGAACCAAGTAATGGATCTATAGATAATATTGTCTTGTAGTTTGTTATATTTGTCCAGATAAAGTGATTTATGTAGTTGTTGGTATGGCATGAAGTCATGTAGTGTTATATAATAGAAATATTTTCACTAATCCAACTCAAGTATTTTGCATACACAGTAGGCCAGCTTTTGTTAGGACCAATTTCTCAGTTCGTTTTTTCTCGTCAGTTTTACCCGCAACATTTTTCTGGTAACAGTTTTTCGCTTTGGAGTACTGCATATATGTTCCATCACGAGACGTGAGGATTAACGGTGTTGTCACCGAGTTTGACCGCCGAAAACTTGCTGAAGCACGGAGTTGACCGTTTGGAATATGCCTCACCGTAGTCACTAAAGATACTTGATTGCTAGCAATTGCGTTCGGTGTCGTTCATAGATGGGATGAAGACTTACTCCCCATCACACCGTTTTCGAGTGACTTTCACCGAGTTTGCTCTGCATAACTTTGACTTTATTGACCAGGTTGTAAGAAGTTGAATCATATGGACACCTACTGCGATAATAAGGCACGGCGCGGTAACTGCGGAGAGTATCATGAGCAATATGGTTGCATGAGAAATGCTGAAAAGTGTCACTATTGTGGACAGCCTCCACATAATCTCTTGTACCTTAAACAAATTGCGCGGGGATAAAATCAAGCGATATTTAAAAGAACGCTCTAATTGCTCTTATGCAGAAAAGCTTAAACGAGCTACGCTTATGTCAGTTGTTCAGAAAAAATCCTCAGAACCCTACGAAGGATCTTCTTTCACCGAACTTAGCCGTTCTAGGAAAAGAAAGTGTTCTTCTCCTAAATTGCTTTATATTACATTGACCATTTCCTTTCAAATCTTCAAAGACGTAGATTTTCAAAGACTGTTACAAAATATCGTGGGCAATTTGTCCGTTTGGGTTATAAAGCTGGTTATCGAGAGTCCGATACTAACTTAGTGACAGGGAATATAGCATAGTGCAAATTGCATTGGCTTGCTAAGCCAAACCAAATTTCTATTTCAATCATTTTCATCAATTTAATCAGAATGTCCGTTCTTGCGGGACATCATGCAGGACTTAACACAAATAGTGTTTTCGTTTCTTAGAACTTGCGTCAATCAGGTGCTGGCTTAGTCCTGTCACTAAGTTACTGTCGGATTCTGATGAGACGAGGTCGAAACGCGAGTTCCATTACTAATTAGGAAAGAACATGATAACTCACGAAGAAAGCGATTGATAGTAATCTCTAGCGCTCACCGAAAAAATATTATTTGAATACGAGAACCCAAAAGTTTTTTCATCTTTAACTAACTTTCTCCATTTAAATTTTTTTTTTCCATTTTTTGGCTTGTCGTCGGAGAAATTTTATATTCTTCATACAATCTAGAGTTTTTATTCATTTCAATTTTTTTCTCTTGTTGTATTGTTTCATATGTAATTTTCTGCATTTTTTGTTGTTCCTATTTCCATTTCATCCAGGTTTTTTAGCCTTCCTGTTTTTTCCTGTATTCTTGTTTAACATTTTTTTATATTTTGCTTCATAGTTTTCTTTCTTTATTTTTACCATTCTGGCTGGTTTTTTTAACTCGTGCATTTTTTGTATATTTGTTTCATTTCATCTTATATTATATGTTTGTTTCATTTAATCTTTTCATGTTTTTTTAAATTTTGACGTTTTTCCATCGTTTTATTTGTTTTTTTAATTCGTTTGTTCAATTAATATCATTAAATTTATTGAATTTTTCACTCAAAATTGTAATCCTTACAAAAAAATTTGTATTTTTTCCAAATTTTCAATAAACCCATTTTATTATTTTCTCCATCCGCATGTTATCCATATTTTTCAATATTGGGTCTCTCATTTTTCAGAAAATAATCGTTTTTTCTATTTTTGCTTTAGTTTTTTTTTATTTTGGTGTGATTTTTTCTGTTCTCCATTTATTATTGTGTCCAATTACCTTTAACACTTTGCTTTTTGCCCATTTAAACAATTTTGAATTTTTTGTTCCATTTTGTTCATTTTATAATTCGAAAATTTTCCCCATTATTCTAGTTTGATCTTTTTGTGTTTTTCATTTCATCTAATTTTATTTTATATGAATTTATTTATTATTTAATCCATTTATTTTTTAGTTTTCTTTTATTGTTCTTTATTTCAGTATTCCTATTTTTTCCATTTCGTCTAGAATTTTCATTTTTACCTACTTAAACCATTTTAATTTTATATGTTTTATATGATTTCACGTTAGTCTGTTTTGGGGTCTATTCACTTGTTCCTGTTTTCTATTTTTCTTCAATTTATTCCGTCCGTCCAATTGTTTCTAAATTATTACTACTTTTTATTATTCCATGCACTCATTTAGATAAATAATTTGTACATTGTTTTCATTTTAAAAGCTAAAAAAATTATATATTCCACGGTCGTTCTTCATCATTTCTTTTATTTTGGATTATTTTTCCCGTTTTCATTTTCTCTATTTTTATTTTGTTACAAAGTTTTATATTTTAAACATATTTTATTATTTAATATTTTACATTTAACTCAGTGGTTCCATTACGTCCATTTCCATATTTGTTTACTTTATAGCAGCATCGCTTTTATGTTTTTTTGGTATGTTAATTTTTCTTCCTCTTGTCGTTTTTACTGTTTTCCATATTTAAGATTTTTTATTTTTTTAATTTTGTTCTATTTCTTCAATTTTAGTGCATGTTTTTTTCTTTTTTTATTTCCGTCGTATAATCTGTTTTATGTTGTCATTTATTAAATTTTTTTACAAGCATTCAAATTTCAACTTTTCTATTTTCTTAATTTTGTTCTTTTTCTGTCGTTTCTCCGCTTTGGATATTTTTGTTTTATATATTGGTAGGTTCTTGACTATTTGCATATTATTAATCTAGTTCAATTATTTTGATTGTCACTTTTCAGTTTTCTCATTTTGTTGCATTTAATCTACTTATTATTTTTTATTGTTTGTTCCTTATTTATTTATTTTTTTTGTTTTTCTCTCTTTAAATTCTGCCTCCACTGAATGCTTTTTTCGCTTTTTTTGATTTACTGCTTTTCTAATTTGTTACTGCAATTTGCACAAGGTTGTAATTGTGAGTTTTTTTTTTAAATAATACTGTACCAAATATATAAATAAGGGACCGAAGAAAGTTACACTTTCAATCAAATGAGATGCTATATTTTCAGAGTCTGGCTATGTTGTAGCGCACTGACTTGCCTGAATGTGTTTTTCTTTTTATGAATTTTAGGTGAAACTAGACAAAGATCCGCACAAATCCATGCAATATCAACACTTGGATAAACATTAATTATTGGTTAATCGGCTCCTTTCAGTATCACTAAAAATTTCATAGGGATATTTAAAAGGTTTTACGATTTTTTTTGTCGACTTAAGCTTGACGCATTTCTTTGCACTATATTCAAAAAAATCAGAAAAATCCTAATTTGGCTGCGTGTAGAAAGATGCCTCTTCTTTTGATTTTGACATTTTCTCTTCAGTTATAAAATTGTCGTCCAAGCAAGAGGAGCGAAATTTTGCTCACGTATCGCATGAATCCTTACTACTTGCACGCAAAGTAGAAGGGAAAAGGGACCTAAGAATTTGAAGCTATCGAAGTTCACACAGAAATATCAGAGTGCATGAAAAAAAATCAATTTACATGCATTCTTGTTTGACCAAATTTTGCACTGGTAGATGAGTGGTAAGCGTGACTGCCACTTAGCCCTGTGGGTCTGGGTTCAATCCCAAACGAGGTCGGTGAGATTTTCTTAGGTGAAAGCTCTGTGTCACGACTTCCTTCACAAGGGAAGTTGGTCCATGTGTTGATGACCCGATATCTGGTTGTGGAAACACCTTTCTGGCGTCGGTGATCGGCACACAATGCGGACAGCGACCGACGGAAAATAAACGAAAAAAAAAATTGAAATAAAAAAAATCATTTGAATTTACAGCACTCGTTGCACTCGACTACCACTAAAGTTTATATGCACTATACTTGAAAGCAGAGAACTATCTTTTCAATAGATTTTGAGCTTAACCGTTTCTGTGTTCGAAAAATCTTCAATGACGGAGGGGACCCTTATGCTGGACCCTCCGTATCCGTAATTTCTCTCTACAGCCATGATTACGGATCACATTCTGTCCGCCTAGTTGTCAAACATCTTGCACAGTTTTGGCATCCAGATTGCAACAAAATTTAACAAATTAAAATTAGTAGATTTTTGAAACCCCTAATCCCGTATTCTGCTGTTTGGAATAAATACTAATCTTCTTAAATAGGCCAATGTTCCAAAATTTAATGTTAGTCTAGACTTCTCCATAAATTAGGGCTTATTGTTTTTGTTCCTACTTCATTTTCTTTTATTCTATCTATGCTCGCTGGTCAAACTTGTTCTTCCATTTGGATCATAATAAGTCTACATTTAGAAATATAACTCTCAGGAGGACAAACTTTTGAGCTGAAAATTGGAAAAAAAATCGTTGGAACAGAAAAAATCCTCTCAAATTTCCATTATTGATTAAACCAAGCCAGATTTACCGTTGAGACACCCGTTCCAATCACCAGTTGAAATAAAGACATTAAAAGACTTCTTCATCGCGCAAGAAAGTTGCCCGGTCGTTCCCCGTCGAAGTGGTCCTGAAGCCATTTGCGGGTTCGTACCGAAGATTGATGACTGCAATTAGGCGACTCTTCCAGTTCGCGCTTCGGCACGATTCGGCGTGAGTTGAAATCCACGGAGTTCGTTCGAACTATCACCGAACCGACCGACTGATCAACGGTTTGAACCACTGGGAGGGACAGAGGTTTATTTAATAGAGCCACTCATCATCGAGTTGAGGTGGTCGTCAGGTTGGATCGCGCCGGCCGGTTGGTCGGACGGCGATCTTCAAAGCCCGCTTTGATCCTGTTCCTTCCCAACTAACCCAGAGAGGAGCAGCTTGCATAAACCGGACTGCCGGCTGTCGTCACCTTCGTCGCTCGCAGGCAGTGCAATTGGGATGCGCTATTCGCAAAATATTAATGTTTATTTTTATGTTTACTTTGGCTGCACGTTTTTAATATCTGCGGTATGCGACTAGACAGCGAAAGCTTTTTTGCACCTAACCTAACAGATAACCCTCGGGTTACAAGTCGGCTGCTGTTGAGCTATATCTGACTAGATCTCTGGTCTAGTACGTTAAACTTAGTTACTTTTTGTGGCGTTATACAATTTACCCTGCGCATTAGAAATATAAGTTTATGCTCGTCGTTTGACAGCTGATTTCCGGGCGGTGCAGAGAGGCATGGATGCAATTAGCTATTACCTCATACGACATTAGCGTGGCTTCAAACAATGTTCCTTTCCCGAGAAAGTTGCACAAATCATAGGTTGGACACCTAAATATGAGGCCTCTTTCGTTCGAATCTCGTTCTGGTATCGTTAATGAAGTGCCAATGTACCCGTAAAAGAAAACTGAAAATCTGCAATAAAAAAACTGGTTAGTGGAAGCGCCAGGTGTCCTCAGGCTGTATTCGACCGAATCGAATATCACACCTCAGTAATTTTGTGTTCACATGGTGCAGGTCCCATTTCTTTCAATTACACTCGCTACCATCGAGCGCACCCGACATATTAATCCGCATTAATTGGTTGTTGATTTTAACCTGCTCCGAGGCAAATTCGCCGACCAACCGAAAATCGTGTTTCATGTGTAAGCCGACCGATAAGCATCGCAATGTATTATGAAAGAGTTTTATCCTTAGTAAGCATAAATTCAAAATGTCACGGTCCAACGGATAGCGAAGCATTTCTACATCGGGGTCACATCCACCGTGTCGTCGGCCGGCGTACTTCATAGTCTGCGATAGTGGCCTGTAGTGGTATTATTTTTATCAGTTGTTTTCCATCTCGCCGCTTGATCAAATGTTTACCAGTTCGCGTGGGTTCGTTGGAACGAAAATAAAAGGCGGTCGTCCTTCGCGCTGCATGAAAGGACACTATATGAAAGGTCCTGTTCAATTATGCGCCAACGCCTACGACGAGAACCGTGGCTAATAGACCGGTTGATATCGGTTCACATCTGCTACTCGATTTATAGCGTTTTTTTCTACCGACCGGTAAACAACGGCTTCTAGGCTTCAATAGTTCAACCCAACTACGGTGGAAAGTCCTCTCAGTGCTGCAGAAAATTGTGCCAGGTGGATGTGACATGGCTTCAATACTGAAGCACCCACATAAATAAACGCACTTACTGTACTCGGTCTCAAAGCTTGGGAATTGTTGATTCAGGTGATTATTTAGCTTTATTATCATTCGTGTCTCAATCGAAAGTACCACGATGGCATTGGTGCTGCGAATAGCCCCTGTGGGTAAGCGACGCGGCGGTAGACTGCTGACGTCTGACAGGAACTATTATTCTAGTGGCGTCATGCAGTGGAAGCTCTACTTGATTAACATACGATAGGTTTAATTATGGCAAGTGGCTGATGATCAATAATTATTAACGGTGGCAATCCTGATATTTGCTTACGCATTTTGTAACTTATAGTTTTTTATTATATTATATTATTAATACATGTATTGCCTGTCCGCCGGGCGCAGTTTGGTATTGTCCATATGACTTGGTACTGCTTTCTTGCTGTTCGCAATTGAATAGTCTTAATTGCTTCATGTTATTACGGGTCCCTGTGATCAATTTTTGCTTCTTTATTGGTGCTGGTTATTTTTTTGGGTGCAGTTGGCACAATCATTGTTTCTTCGGTGTTGGTAATGGTAGTTGATTTCGTGGTACTGGGCGCGATCATTGTGAGTTGGTTGTTGTTACTGCCCGACCACAGTGATTGGTTTTGCATAAAACGACTGTATGCCAGTATTGAACGTAGTATGAAATATGGAATTTCCTTGCAGTATCGGCGCAACATGTACCGTATTATAGCGGTTGAACACAGTATTGGCACGTAGAATTAGGTGTAAACTTACGTTCTCGGGCTATGTGTGATATGTTGGATTGATTTGCATTCGATGGTCAGATCAGAGGGTATAGGCTTTGTCGGATGCATTATCATCACGAACATTGTTGCAAAGACCTGGGAAGACGTTCCTTCAAGTATCATCTTTAACGGTATCCACTTCACTAAATGTGCTTATGTTAGTACGTGGTGCCAGATCATGTACCCTTAGTTCAATTGTGTCATCGTCCATACCATCGGCTTCTGCTACTCAAAATTTATTACCTCCGGTTGTATTGATCTGATCATTGCCATTCTTTTTTGTACATGAACGCACAAGCTTTTAAGGTCTATTTAAAACAAAAAAATTATAGCTAAAATTTATCTTAATGATAATTATATAATTGAAAATGGTCAAATATTCTTTTCCACTAACCTGAACTCTTCAAAAAACATAATCAACTTCCCCATTCTGTAATTCTTTTTTCTATAATATGGGATCATTTGCGGATTGCATGTTTACAAAATATTAATGAGCACCAGTCTCGCAGCGCAGTAGAACTCAATGCGCGAAGCGCCCTGAAACTTGCGATCGGACGCGCTACAGAATAGTTTAGGAATATTTGCTTTATGTAATTGAAAAGCGTAACAAATGAATGTTATTCTTTTGTTCCGTTTAATCTGAATCCATTTGAAAAATGTTTTGTTCTTTATTTTCACGTCAAGACAATTCAGTTTTTTTTTCAAAACGTTTCGTCTATGTTAGATTGAAGACGTAGTCCCAGCTCAAAATTGTTTTACAAGTTCTAGCTCTGTTCTAAAATGCACTCTGTGGCCTCAAACAGGTTTTTTCTTACTTGTTCGGATTGGTTCTAATGAGCACCGGTGCCTGACCGAGGCTTTACGGAGAATGTAAGCGTTTTCCTTGTGGTTTATTGAAAATGCTATTTATTTGTGCCTGTGGAGTGCTTGTAATGCTTAGGGATCATTCGTAAATTAGGTAACGCGAAAATAATCCAAAATTGACTCCGTCCTCCTCCATGTAACAAATTGTCATAATTTTTTTATACTCGAATTCTTTGAAATTTTTTTTTCTTTAGTAAAAAGAAGAGACGTAACGTTATAACTTACTTCTCCTCCCCCATATGTCACATTTTGTCATTACACTTACCATCCCTAAAAATGTAACTCAATTTATGAATGGTTCTTTATTTATATTCGGATTTTGCTGAATTCCTTCAGATAAAATCGAAGTAAGGTGCAACCCTAACTTTAGGCAGGATAAAAAAATTTCAGTGAAAGAACGCGTTTAAACGACGAACGTTTATTAGAGTTACTGTTCGGAACAAACTATGGAAGAAAATACACGCGCCACTACCAGAAACTGTGCAGTTATGTAAAATAGAATAGTTTCGGAATCTCCATCCGGTGCACAGTCATAGAATGCTGTGCGGTTATAGAAAATGCGCACTAGAGTGACAAGAAAAAAATAACCCCTGTCGGCCCACCACTGAGTCGATTCCTAGTCCCACCAGGAGTACTTGCTCCAAATTTGAAGCAAATCGGGCAAGTCTAGCTACCGGACTGGCGTATCTGAAGTTTGTATGAGATTTTTCGACAATTTACATGGAGAAACCCCACTAGCTCGCATTTTCGCCGCTAGGTGGCACTGTATGCATCGTATCATCACTGTAAGTGAGAATAAGAAAGATAATTTAATTGTCTACAACTTTGTCGAAGACTGCTAGTCAATCCAGCTTTGTTAGAAGAAGCTATTAAACTTTTATGTCTGATCTGATGTCTGAGTCAGTTTTGCATGGGGCCTAGCAGTGCATGATTGTGTATCAGTACTAGATTTCAACGAACTAACCATTTTTGTGAAATAATAGTTGGATTTTGCTGAATGATACGTTTGGGTGAATTGTAGTACATAATAAGAGTTATGTTTTGGTTAGAAAATTTTAGTTCCACCTGTGACCGCATAGAGGGCGCCAGTACTAACTTTTCAACGGAGAGAGATAGAAATTAGGTATCTTCTACAAAGTTGTAGAACAGGCATTTTGCAGTAATTCTTCCGAACATTCCGATATTCTATCTCTCTTCTATGAAAAGTTAGTGTTGGCGCCCACTATGCGGTCCCAGGTGGAACTAAAATTTTCTAACCAAACACACAATTCGTATTATGTACTGCAATTCTTCCAAACATACTATGCAGCTAAGTCTAAACATTATTTCACAAAACTGTTTAGTTCGTTGGAATCTAGTACTGATACACAACCATGCACTGCTAGGCCCCATGCAAAACTGACTCAGACATCGCTTCGCTAAAAGTTTAATAACTTCTTTCGACAAAGCCAAATTGACTAACAGTCTTCGACAAAGTTGTAGACAAATAAATTATCTTTCTTATTTTCACCTACAGTGATAATACGATGCATACAGCGCCACCTAGCGATGAAAAAGCGAACTAGTGGGTTTTCTCCATGTAAATTGTCGAAAAATCCCATACAAACTTCAGGCACGTTGGTCCGTAGCTATACTTGTCCGATTTGCTTCAAATTTGGAGCAAGTACTCCTGGTGGGACTAGGAATCGAGTCAGAGGTAAACCGGTTGAGTTTTCAAAAATTCATTCTTTTTCTGGGCAGTGTAATGCGCACTCCTTATGTAAAATGTCTGGGGAATCGATTGAATGTATTTAAAATGACCACATGACCCTTTTTATCTGTTTCTATTAGACATATAGCGTTGCCTCTTCTTGTGTACCTCAAGTTATGTGAAACTCGTTATCCAATGTGCTTTTGTTGCACAACTATTTGTTTGGTGGAAGTTGTGGGTGATATTGTATTTTCGAGCATACCAAGTAAATTTTCTAAATTTTAAATACCTTGCGTTATTTAGGGTGATATTCAATCTATTTCCCGAATGATTGTATTTTTCGATAGCGCGTGAAAAGAGCTTACAGTATCCGTATAGATATTACATCTATCCACAAACAAAAGTTTTTTTGTAAATAGTTTTTTATAAAATATGCGGTTGGGGTAAGTTGGCGGTGCTGCACTCGGGGCAAGTTGGCGGTACTATAGTGCAAAAAAGTCATCAAAAAACTTTATTTCTGGAATTCACTCCAAAGTAAGAAAATCTTTTTCTTGTGTATCTCGCCGATATGGTAGACTTTTATTCCGGCCAATTGCATGAAGAATTTCGAAAATTTTCTTTTGAATAGGGAGTGCGCGTCAAAGTCAAAATGCCGGGGTATCGAAACTGAAATATAATAGCAAATGTCGGTTAATATACAGTTTTCTCGAAAAGACATTCAACACGTTCCAAAAGAACCCTTGAAGTAATTGCATCTCCGTTTGATTGCTTAGTTTTTGGCGTATTCGCACATACCGCCAACTTACTCCGGGGCCGGGGTAAGTTGGCGGGTTTTCCGCGTCACATATTTTTGTCTCTAAAAATGGAGACAATGCATCAAACACTTTTAAAAAAATCAGAGATGTTGCCAACAGTCTGCTCTCTCATGCCGCGTGTTCTATTTTGCAAGATCTAGCTACATCAAAGCGGTGAAAATTAAAAACTGAGAACATCGCCAACTAGCCCCGGTCTCCCCTATTTACGAAAAAAAACGTTCAAAGATTCTATAGAAGATAGTTGGATTGTCTGCATAAAACGTTTTAATCCATTCTACCCCAATTCTACCCAAATGTTGGGTTTTTAGTTTAACTTCACTAAACATCTCGGAAGCAGGTCTAATGCCGCTGATCAAAAGTAGTGTGACATATGCAACTAATTCTAAGGGAACGAGAGAAGATAGATAAAACCGCACGGAACGTATGAACCCATTTCCCCCCTTTTTCCTCAAATCAAGAGTGCAGTTGATGCAGTTGATCAATTGTTTTTTTTTTTTTTTTTTCAATTCGTTTATTTGATAAGGCAGGTTTGCGTTAGCTTAAAGGTGCCAATTTTGTTTTGTTTTACATTTTAAATTACTTAAAACTAGGGGCTTACATATTGATTTTTGAAATTAAACTAAGGCTAATTTATAGCTATACATATACACAAGGGGGTAGTATAATTTTCGTAAGATTAGAGGGGTCATTTAGTTTTTATGGCAATATGGTTTGACATTTTTAGCAATGAGATTATTGGAGCAAATAATGTTTAACTAAGGGGGAAAATTTTTACGACTATCTTAAAAGTAGAAATAATTAGAGGGCGTGATTAAATTTTGTAAAGATTCGGAGACATTAATTAGAGTTATTTTATGTGGTAGTAGAGTTGGGCATTTTCAACGAGATCATATAATATAATAGTTAAAACTAGAAAAGGCAAGAAGAGCTAAATGCTTCATGAAGATAATTGGGGTGGGGGGGGGGAAGGGGTGTTACTTCTGTGTATAAGAGTCAGGGGAAGTATGGTGGACAAACATGGCAGGGGGAGAACATTATTTCAGTTTCAGACTTCGAGAGATCAACGGATGGATTACAGAATCAGGGTGGTCTTCATCAGGAAGAATCATGTACTGGGACGCCGGGTGGTCGTTCTCGAGATGGCAGGGGTTTCTCCAGACGATTTCGTAGTGCGGCTCAGATGTTGATCGGCTACATTTCGAGTTGTGCGTGTGCTGTTCGTGCTTTAGGTCCCGTATTTGTTGGCTCATTCGACAGGGATGTTTTGTGTCGCCTTGGAGTCGCATCAAACCATCGTGGGTGTATGGTACAGGTGGAAGAGAGCGCTTCTGAGAATGATAAGGAAAAAGGGGCAGTTAAAGTTGGATATTGATGGTTTTTATGAAGGTGTATATAAGGGACATATAGAGGACATCGCGGCTTGCCAACACATCTCGAACCGGGACGTTGGGTGGTCTTCCTCGGGCCCGGAGGGTGTCCATAAGCCGAGACCTGGCGGAACTGTACTCGGTGCACGCCCAGACTATGTGCTCTATATCGTGATAACCGTCGCCACAAGCGCAGATACCACTCTCCACGAGCCCAATACGTCGGAGATGTGCATCCAGCGTGTAATGGTTCGCCATGAGTCGGGACATCACACGAATGAAGTCACGACCCACATCCATCCCCTTGAACCAAGGTTTCGTCGATACCTTAGGGACTATCGAATGTAGCCACCTTCCTAGCTCCCCATTGCTCCACGAGGTTTGCCAACTTTCGAGGGTTCTCTGATGAGTAATACTGAAAAATTCGTGGAAGCAAATTGGTCTTTCAAAAACGTCACCTTCAATGGCACCCACCTTAGCTAAGGAGTCCGCCTTCTCATTGCCCGGAATGGAGCAATGAGAAGGGACCCACACCAAGGTAATCTGGAAAGATTTGTCAGATAAAGCACTCAGTAGCTCCCGTATTTTCCCCAAAAAATACGAGGAGTGCTTTCCATGTTTCATCGAGCGAATAGCGTCAATAGAACTCAGACTATCCGAGACGATGAAGTAATGGTCTGCGGGTAATGTGTCAATGACTCCAAGGGTATACTGAATAGCAGCTAGTTCTGCGGCGTAAACTGAAGCAGGGTCACTGAGTTTGTAGGAGGCGGTGAACTTTTGATTGAAAATACCGAAGCCAGTGGACCCTTCGAGGTTTGATCCGTCAGTATAAAACATCTTAGAACAGTCGACTTCTCGGAATTTATTATAAAAAATATTTGGAACCACTTGTGGGCGTATATGGTCCGGAATTCCAATAATCTCATCTTTCATGGATGTGTCGAAGAAAACAGTAGATTCAGAAGTATTTATGAAATGCACACGGTTGGGATTGTAAGAAGAAGGATTAATATTTTGCGCCATGTAGTCAAAGTACAGGGACATAAAACGGGTCTGAGAATTGAGCTCAACAAGCCTTTCGAAATTTTCAATCACCAACGGGTTCAAGATATCGCATCGAATGAGCAATCGATATGAGAGTTCCCAAAATCGATTTTTCAGCGGGAGAACGCCCGATAGGACTTCGAGACTCATCGTATGGGTCGACTGCATGCACCCTAAGGCTATACGCAAACAACGATACTGAATTCTTTCGAGTTTGATGAAATGTATGTTCGCGGCGGATCGAAAGCAGAAGCATCCGTATTCCAGTACCGACAGTATCGTTGTTTGATACAACCTAATTAGGTCTCCTGGGTGGGCACCCCACCACGTTCCGGTTATTGTACGAAGAAAGTTGATCCTTTGCTGGCATTTCTGTTTCAGATACCGAATATGGCATCCCCAAGTACCTTTCGAGTCGAACCAGACCCCTAGATATTTTACTGTGAAGACCTGAGCTATAGTTTGACCCATTAATAGAAGCTGTAGTTGTGCTGGTTCACGCTTCCTAGAAAATACAACTAGCTCAGTTTTCTCCGTGGAGAATTCGATACCCAGCTTAATAGCCCATGCAGACAAATTGTCCAAGGTATTCTGTAATGGTCCTTGTAGATCGACAGCTTTGGGTCCCGTAACAGACACCACGCCATCGTCTGCAAGTTGTCTTAACGTGCAGAAATTGTCAAGACATACATCAATGTCGTTGACGTAGAAATTGTATAACAGGGGGCTTAGACATGAGCCCTGGGGAAGGCCCATGTAGCTAAATCGTGATGTCGATAAGTCACCATGCGAAAAATGCATGTGCTTTTCCGACAACAAGTTTAGTAAAAAGTTGTTTAAAGTCGCTGAAAGACCATGCTGGTGCAGCTTCTCTGAAAGAATGTTGATAGAAACTGAATCAAAAGCCCCCTTTATATCTAGGAACACTGATGCCATCTGCTCTTTACTAGCATAGGCCATTTGAATTTCGGTTGAGAGCAACGCAAGACAATCATTCGTCCCTTTGCCTTTGCGAAAGCCAAATTGTGTATCTGACAGTAAGCCATTTGCTTCGACCCAACTGTCGAGGCGGGATAGGATCATTTTCTCGAACAACTTCCGGATACAAGATAGCATTGCGATCGGTCGATACGAATTGTGGTCGGAGGCTGGTTTTCCTGGTTTTTGGATGGCGATGACCTTCACTTGCCTCCAATCGTGTGGGACAATGTTAGCCTCAAGAAACTTATTAAATAAGTTCAACAAGCGTCTCTTGGCAGAGTCTGGCAGATTCTTCAACAAGTTGAATTTGATTCTGTCTGGCCCTGGAGCTTTATTGTTACACGACAAGAGACCAAGTGAGAACTCCACCATCGAAAAAGGTGTTTCGTTCGCGTTATCGTGACGGGACGCGGCGCGGTAGATCTTCTGTGCCGGGGCGGAATCCGGACAAACCTTCTTGGCGAAATCGAATATCCAACGGTTTGAATATTCCACGCTCTCATTAGTACTGTTTCGATTTCGCATACGTCGGGCTGTTCCCCAAAGAGTGCTCATCGATGTTTCTCTCGTTAATCCGTCGACGAACCGGCGCCAATAACCGCGTTTTTTGGCTTTCATCAAACTCTTCATTCGCTTGTCTAACGTCGCGTACTGTCGAAAACTAGCGGGTAACCCGTCGTTCCGGAAGGTCTTAAACGCGGCGGCCTTCTCTGCGTACACGTCTGAGCACTCTTTATCCCACCAGGGATTGGGAGAACGTTTTTGTATGTTCGCGCCGGGTACTGGCTTAGTCTGAGCTTGATTCGCGCTGTCGAGAATCAAGCCAGCCAAAAAACTGTACTCTTCCTCCGGAGGAAGTTCTTGAGTAGATTCGATGTTGTCGGATATCGCGGCAGCATAGCTCTTCCAATCGATATTTCGTGTGAGGTCATACGAAATATTGATTGTTTCCAATGGCCTTGAGCCGTTATTGATTGAGACTACGATCGGCAGATGGTCGCTACCGTGGGGATCAGGGATTACCTTCCACGCGCATTCTAACTTTAGCGAGGTCGAGCAAAGGGATAAATCTAATGCGCTTGGGCGCGCTGGTGGGGGAGGAATCCGTGTCATTTCACCCGTGTTTAGAATTGTCATGTTGAAGTTGTCGCAAATATTGTGAATTAAAGAGGAACGGTTATCATCATAAAGGCAACCCCATTCCGTACCGTGAGAGTTAAAGTCGCCTAAAACTAGTCGCGGTGCAGGCAGGGATTCTATGATGTCATGTAGCCGGCGATGCCCAATCGCGGTGTTGGGGGGAATATATATGGAAGCTATGCAAAGATCTTTGCCTTTGGTTGTTACTTGACAAGCGACAACTTCAATACCTGTTATCGAGGGAAGGTTAATTCTGTAGAAGGAATAGCGCTTTTTGATCCCCAAAAGCACTCCTCCATAGGGGGTGTCTCGATCCAGGCGAATAATATTAAAGTCGTGGAAGTTGAGATCTATGTCGGAAGTTAACCAAGTTTCACATAATGCAAATGCATCGCAACTCAAATTATTTATTAAAATTTTGAAGGAATCGATTTTCGGGATGATACTTCTGCAATTCCACTGTAGAACAGTGATCAAATCCGTGACCTCGTTCGATGAGTTAGCCATCGAAGGATACAATCGCTGAAAGGAGGGGCCATTTAGCAGTCAACTGCTTCAAAAATGTTCTTACTGTAGGGAGAAAAGCTAACAACAGACTTTTAATAGGATCAGTTATATTGAAAGTTTTTATTATCCAGTCCACAATGTCCGAGAGTTTGATAATTCCAGTGCCGCGATTATTCTCGAACTGAAACAGAGGAACACTTGGGATTTTTGATGTTCCGGGAAGTGCTGGGAACTCCTTCTCTGAGTTTAATCCTCCGAGACCAGGAGCTAATTGCTTCGGTTTGGTTGCAACACTTCCAATAGATGTGACTTTCTGAGTCCCGTCAAGGGATACCTTCTGGCCTTTACAACGAACTTTAGGAGAGGAAATGTTCCTCCTCTTCCTATAACTTCTAGGCGCCCTAGTAGATGTTCCCTCTTGTGGGTCATCAGCCTCGCCCTCGTTAGGAGGCAAGTGAGCATAGATGTTTGTTGAGGTTGGTGGTGTAGCTTTCTTTAGCATTTCTGCAAAAGAACGTTCGGATCGTCCAGCAAGGGAACGTTTTAGTTTATCCCCGCGTAGTTTGTACGCGGGACATGCCGAGATATCATGCAGATTCTCTGCACAGTAAGGACACTTCTCAGCATTCTTACTGCACGAATCATCTAGATGATTCTCCCCGCATTTTCCACAGCGGGCCTTATTGCTACAATGGGTGGCTGTGTGACCCAATTGTTTACACTTTGTGCAATTCATGACCCGCGGCACAAACAGACGCACAGGCAGACGAACCTTGTGCAAGAGGACGTAATTTGGCAAAGCGGTACCAGCGAAGGTCAACCGATAAGAGTTTGATTGGGGGTACGTTTTTGAACCATCCCCCGTAACTACTACTGAGTGCAAACGCTTGCACTCGAGTATTTTCACTGGCTGAAGTAAGCGGTCTCTGAAACGGCCAACCCCGTACTGCAGCAGATCCTCGCATGTCAAACTGTCATCGGTGACAACGCCTTCAGACTGTACTTTCACAGCTGGAATATACACGTGATAGTCCTTCGTAAAGTGCTCGCAGCAAGCAATATCGTTTGCCTGCTTTGAGTTAGTCAGCACGACCCTCAGCCTGTCTGAGCGGACCTTTTTTATTTCGATCACAGCCGAGAACCGTTCCGTCAGGTCTTTTGAAATCTGTAATAGATTCAGCGATTTTGTTTTGGGCCGAAAGAAGACCACAAAGGGACCGGTCGAGAGCTCTGGATATTGTTTGGGTCGGGGGAGAGCCTTAGGAGTCGACTCGATCTCCATTTGGCCATCCGGGGAGGAAGCCATCGACACCGTCAACGCACGGGGTCAGCACCCGCGCAGACGGGAAAAAGCCGTAAATGTATCAAAAAGGTTGATTTCACTTATCTGTATACTCGTTTCCCACGACGCACCAGTCCAGCTTAAATAGCTGGTTATTGTTCAATCCTCGCTTTACGAACAAAAGGTTGAGGAATGTGGCCTAACGGTTAACACACGCACAAAAGAAAATAAAAGTCCAAACCTCGAAGAGGCAGAGAATGGCAAAATAACCTTGAACGCGGATTACTGCACTGTTCTTTTTCCAACAGACCGAAAACAAAACACTTCTATCTCGATCGAGCGATGCGTAGAGACTGGTTGATCAATTGTTGTATTGTTTATGTAAAAAGATCCTAGGAATCGATAACCGATAGTTAGAATGGCCGCATGAAACGTGTGAACTCGTTTTACCCCGTATTCTTCCTATTGTTCAAGATTAAAGTTAAACCATATTTTAAGTTTAGGGAAGAGGTCGAATGCGGCCCATCCAACGTAGTTATTATTATGTAAAAAAGTCGGGGGAATCAATTGAAGATAGTTAGAACAATTGCAAGAAACTTAGGGTAAAATGGGTTCACATATTTCGTGTGTACATTTTAGTTACCTTTAAAGATATCCAGAACTATTTAACATAAAAGTTATTTTTTATCAGTCTCTTTCTGAAATGTTGGCTTAGTATAATTTTATACTTGTATAACGGAAATAATCGGGGTAAACATGTTTCGTGCGGTAATTCAAAATATGTTCAAATGATTCCCTGAACTGTCTCCTCCTGAAATGATGAGTAAGGCAAGTTATACATACATTTTGTAAAGAATTAGGGTAAAACGGTTATACATGTTTCGTTCTGTTAATCAAACTATCTTCAATCGATTCAACAGTGTTTGCGTAAGAAATGGAGGAGACCGAGGAGGGTTGATACAATTTTTTGTTTTTATTACATAAATCGACAAAAACTGTCAAGCCGTGTGGTGTCCGGCGGGCTGAAATCTTTTTGCACTATTTCAACCAAGAATAGAACCTCTGGGAACTGCTCCCATGTCGTAAGAGGCGACTAACAACATGCTAGGAGTTCCTAGGCCGAGGTTTTGTTCCGTACCGAAGACTTAATCTGGGCGGACCTTAAGGTTTTCCATATTACCCTCTTTCCAGTCTGTATTTAGTGAATCACTGACATATACCTTTTCTGATTCGCCTTTCTTGATTGTGTACCAACGTTTTAAGTTTCTTCTGGCGGTTGTATATTAGCCGTAAATGACGAAATCTAATTCTACACTAAGTAACAGAATATATTAATATACCGGCACTTCCACGCCAAGGTTTAACTTCCAAAGCTTTGGCTTAAAAACCGTTTTTAAAAAATGGAAACTTTCATGCAGGAAATTTATTGAATTGGCCTAAGATGGAGCTGTCGAATTTCACAAAAAGCTTTTTATGTTGCAAGTGATCTGTAGTTGTGTTAAATTAGGTATTTTTCTATTATATTTGGAACCGTCTACCGACAAATCTACATTTACGAATACCTCCAAAAGTGACTTCTTGAGGTCTCATGAAGGCCTGACACTAGCTTTATGATACTTTTGCTTTTCTAAACAGTAATAAAAATCTCAACATTCAAGAACTTCACTTTGTCAGAAAATGTAGGGCCATCGGAAGCTAAAACTTCGTAAAATCGCACTCCTGGTCCTTTTTTCAGTGCAGTACTCTACGTCACTCGTTCAAATTTGCACCGCTCTTATGGTAGTCGGTATTTGCTAGTATTACTGTTCTCCCATCCATTCTGGTAGTCAAACGGTGGGATAGCAAAATTCTTACAAGTTTCCTATCTCATGCCTCCACGCGATTCTAAGTCTATTGATGACATTTGGTCCTTAGACCGCAGAATGAGAGGGTGCGAACAGAATGAGAGGGTGCGAACAGATCTAGTCGAGAAAACATTGCCGTAAAAATGAATAGTTGATCGGAAATTAGCCCCAATACGACTAATCTGACTAGTATCTATGAACACGGCTCAATACGTATTGAAAATTCGCCGCGTCTGTTTTTATGAACCTAATTTAAAGCTCCGTTATTGCTAACAAGCCCGTGCATCAGATTAACAATCCTTTATATTTCCCTTCAGTGTTCGGTATTATCGCTCGTATACTTGTATTCCACAAACAATCCGATATGGAAAATAAGAAATACTTTCCTTGATTTATAACATCTCGCGCTATTTTTGCCAGTATAATATGCTGTCACTTGGTAGTTTTCAAGCCAATAAATATATCGTAGAGAAGAAGTAGCGAGTTCTGTCCAAATACTGTTGCAATAAATAGTGATCCGGCCCAATTACGCAGATAAGATTAGCTTTTCCAGGCAATACTCCCACGATCGGCTGTGTGGAGTTCAAATTGTTTTTGTTTAGGGAACATAGTATACTCTCGGTAGCCGGCTGCCCAGAGTTTAAAAATAACCAAAAACTAAACAAGATCATCTCTTTTTCGAGTGATCGTGCACTCGAAGACTAACTAAACAACTACCTAATAAAATATGCTTTACAGGTCGCATCGTTTGCTTGGAGCGAATCCTAGACCTGATACCCTTCCAAACCACCAACTCCGCGACACCTATGGAAGAGTCTGATGAATCGTCGTCCTTCCGTTAAGTAGGTGGAGCATCAACACTTCCTGTCTACCTTATCCTTTATCCTTCCCCGTGAACGATGGAGATGGGGGCGGCCGGCAATGATGGCTATCATGCTGTTGAGGTTTTAATATGGGTCGGATTGGTATGAATTCCTACTTACCACTTCCTAAGCAACTCTTATTAGATAATCAGCAGTCAAACATGATGAAGTCAGTGTGCAATCCGCCAAAATCATCGTCACAACGCAACGCAACGCAACGCAACGCATAAATCGACAAAAACTGTCATTCGATGATTGCTTATTTTTAAATTTCTTACATCTATTTATACTTTGTCAAATTACGTCAGAATAACTGCACAGAAAAAAAAATATTTTGTAATTTTAAGTTTATTTTCATGCACATATTTGGGTCATGAATATAAATGTAAAATTAAGTTCCACCACAAAAACACACGACTTGTTGTGCTTTCTTCAACGAATTTTATTATAATTTCACACGTGGATTGAAAATTACAGTTTCTTTAAACGGAAAACCAATACACTTCAATGTATTTTTACTCGAATACTACTGTAAGATGAATGACGTGTAATATTACACGAATGACAGTGTAAAATTGCATGCTGTTTGATGCTTCAATTGATTTTAACGTAATTTTCAATCAAATTTTTGATTCAATCGTTGTATGTTTACATTCGTATTGATTTACATGTCGTTTAAATTTCATTATTTTCAATCAATAACAAAGTATCAATATATTAATTTTTGTAACAGTGTTCTCTTTGTTTCAACTCTCCTCCTACCGAGGTTAGTTGAAACAGCAATGTGAGTTGAATCAACGTTGTCTAAAGCATCAAATGTTACAATTGTGTCATTTTTATTCGTGCACACTAAGATAATTCCATAAAAGGACATGCATTCTTATCATTATTTTTCACAGTGTATATCTACATATAAACTGACACTTGTTTTGAAAATTGATACTGGATTTTGGTTACAAAAGCAGGAAGTTCTGCACTGATCCCAACAGTAATAATAGTACGATATTTTACTTAACCACTTAACTACTATAACTGTAGAATCAAGAAATTTGATACCCATTTTTCATATATTTAATTATGTACTATTTTTAACCACTTCCCCTTTGTTTTGATTATAGAGGTTTTAACCTTATTGCCATTCGTCTCTTTTCGAGTTAGAAAAATTTCTAGCCCAATGTGGGGTATGGAATCGAGTCCAGGTGAGCTGCGTAAAAGGCAATCGATTTACTAACTGTGTTATTCCCATTCCACATTTTGCGTATTTGTTGTTGAATTGATTCATTTGATCCTAGAGTACAACTTACAACAAGGAATACTTATAGGCTTACAACAAGGAAAGTATCTACAGCCTATTGAGACTAATAACTGTAATTGGTCTTTGTTAAGTCATAGAGAACCAAGCGCCATTATCTCAAATATATGCCCAAAAAATGCTATTGCGTGCAAACAAACACACACATTTATTTTTGAGAACTCACTCGTGGCGTTATTGGATAATATTTATACATTTATATATTGATGGTAATTCGTTCAAGTAATACTTTCGTCCAAATAACATTCAGCCTACAGGCATTCGCCCCAACCAAAGAGTATAACACTAGCATTTTGGCAGCCGCTTCCGCTGGTAGCGCTTTAAATAACTTCAATTATATTTTAAAAACGTATCGTATCGTGATCGTTAATTGTTTGGTAACTGATAAGCATTTCGTATTAAATAGATGAATAAATTCTCCTCCTAGTTTTTATTAATAAATATACCCCAAAATGCATCTTACAACCACGATTTCACTAAATTCAACCAAAAATGAAATGTTTCTCTTTTGATGGATGTAGAATACTTGTCTTCTTCAAATGAGGCTTGAGTAATGTTTGATTACTCTGCTCGATTTGTATGCTCGATAATGTATTTTTTTCACACTGTTCGTCTCTCTTCCTATACTCTATGACCGAAACAGCTTCTGGCCAAATAGTAATTGGCCAATTGACAATGGGCCAAACGACTTATGCGTTCAATTGACTGTCCGAACAAATGACAGTTGGCCTGTCGGCTTTTCCATTTTCCATTAAATCCCGTTCGACATGGCTTAAGCTTAATCCGGAAAAAAAACTAGCAAGGTTGAAATTAAATCATTTTAAGAACTAAGGAGACAATTATTTAAAACCACATTTGCGCGTTATGGGCACAAAACCTATAACTAAATTAGTTTGCGTTTCGACTTCGTCTCATCAGTATCCGACACTAATTTGGGAAGGCGCCGGTGGTTGAGTGGTAAGCGTGACCGCCACCCATCCCAGTTGGTCTGGGTTCGATCCCAACCGAGTTCGTGGAGATTTTTCAAAGGTGAATAAATCAGTGGTCACGTCTTCCTTCGGAAGGGAAGTAAAGCCGTTTGTTCCCGGTTCATGAGTTGATGGGTCAATATCTAGTCCAGATCAGGGTATTCACAGATTTTTCTGTAATGTCACAGATTTTTTTTCACAATTTTTGATCACAGATTCTTATTGGTATTTTGATAAAAATATTTCACAGATTTTCACAGATTTTTGGAATGAAATATTGTGATTTTTCACAGATTTTTTGGAAATTTATCACAGATTTTCACAGATTTTTTTCCTGTTTTAGTCATCACAGACGGTAAACAGTTTTTTACCGAAATAGATTTCAATGTGGCATCCCTGGTCCATATAGTGGAGTCACCTCTCTGGTGTCGGGCTTCGTAGCGGAAATAGGTTGATGGAAAATGACTAGGACATGAAGATGAATCGCACCCCTATACTTACTAACAAATGTCCCCCTCTCGTGATACTTGTGGAGTGCGCAGTAGTATATACGGCCTCTAGCAAACACAAGTGTCAGACTAACATTCCTGTCCTTTCCTCTCGCGGTCTACGTTCAGGAATGGCCGACGCCGGTATTGATCAATAAACACTTTAGAATTACCAGGAGTTGCACATTGAAAGATGTTTCGCTACTTCCAAATATAATTACCCACTGATTCCTTGTGCAACTTCAGCTAGTCCAGATCGATAACGGAGTAGCAGTCAAGGGTGGTCGCACAAGCTCAAGCTCAGAATCTGACACTAACTTAGTGACTGGACTGAGCTAGCGCTGGATTGACGCTAGCTCCAAAATTCGTAATTAGGAGCTCACCAGCAGATGCGCAACTGTTGTCATTTCGTTTAGTGGGTGACTTGACTGAAATGACAGCTGACCATATAGGATATGCTAGTATGGTGGCGTTATTATTTATTATTTTAAAGGATATTTGTTCTAACGTTCACACAAATATTATGAACTTATTTGTTCGATCATGGGTGTCTGTTCTCGGTGGTATGCGTTCTTTCACTTCTACTATAACAAAAGCACCATTTGTTAATTGTTTTCCAACAACTATTTTGCATTATTTGAATCATATTAATCTACTAAATCGCTTGATATTCTTCTTTTAGAGTTTAATAATGGTTTTATATGGATAGATCGGTGGCAAAGCTGTACACAATTTTGTTTACGCATACTACCGAGCGTTTTTTTCTTACATATGCTCAAAAAAGTTACTAGATCCTTAAACCTAAAGTACAATCTTTAGAAAATTCTTAAACAAAATGCTCACGACGGATCTGTGTCGATTTGCCGATTCAGTCAGGTATAGATCCCCGGTTTACCGCAAAAATTCAGAAGCATCAACCACTCTCACTGTAGGGATACGCCGAATGAGCATTGTATTTTGAGTGACTTAGCGGAACGTAAATTTAACAACACTTTAGTTAACCTTCCGGCCGTCGCGTTAGTGCACACAATCGTCTTAGGGCACCAGCGGCTACTCGTTCAGTGGGCCATAAGCGCGACTTCCGGAGGGTTAATATGAGAATATCCTCCTAAAGTGGTAAAGCTACGTACAAAATCCGAAATAATTGATACACGCATTTTAGCCACCTTTAAACTAAGGATCAGTCGAATCAAAGATATTTTAGCCAAAGATGTGGTGAAATCCTTACTTATACGTTTCATGTATTACTATGGAAAAAATTAGTTTAGTACTTAAACAAGCTAATATTATCCATCGTCTCACTTGACCCGGAGAAATAGACGTAAAACCCAGAGGCCGTTCCAAAAAAACCAGAGCATTTGGATCAAATCTGGAGAGGGGGTAACCCTACTCTCGTATTAGGAGCACCTGCACCAATATTATACTCATTGTTTGTCTGATTACTGAGCCCAAACAATACGTTTAATAATTATTAATTTATGGTTTTTCAGACTTCCAATGTATATTAGAAATTCTAGACATTTTGCGTGTTTCTAGCAGAGTGACAAACGACCCCGACTCTTCCGAGCCCTTCAACACAATCACCAATCGTAGAAAGTGTTTCATTTTTCCACCTCACACCAAGGACAAGAACAAAACCACGATTGTTCGAAACCGAAACATAATGTTTTATCGCTCCCACCCGGGAAGAAACGCTAATAAAGATTAGAAAGAACAAACAAGTTCAAGTTTCTCGCTTCGTCGCCGTCGTCATCACCGTGTAGCTAATAAACCATAACCGTCATGTTCTGTCAGCTTGAAGGTCAGGGTTCCCAGGGTGCATGCCCGTATCGTTGCGCGTCTCTGCAGCAGCTCACCGGCAACGTTAGTATGTAACACCGATAAAACTCGACGATTGCGTCCAGTACCGCCAGAGCATCCACGTGATCCGAGGAAACCTGATCCGCACCGGTGGCATTGCGCTTGGAATGGAAATTGTTTTGCCTGTGAGCTTGCTGACCAGGTTTTCACAAATCCACCCAGGACGGTGAGCGGCGGCGATCGGCATCAGGACACCTGCTGGGTGTGTTGAAATATGTGGAGTCATTTTGTTTGTTCGACCTGCAGCAACAAACAGACACACACACATAGCGTCATAGTTGAGATGATGGTTTGATCACCAAGTGATTCTGTGCCGGATCGGGTGAGGTGCATGGCAGTTGTTACATGTTTTCAGTGGTTTTTATGCCTCAACCGTCGCCACCGGATCGGTATATAGTTCGTTAGGTTATGCATAACTGTCAGCCTTCGGATTGGAGAACTGCTGCGGTCCGATCGTCCGGTACTACAGAGTATCGTAACGTGTGTCACTGACGTTGTTTTTCTTGCCAGTCAGTGATCAGGTTGAATAATTTGAATTTTACTGCCCCGTTTAGCTTTATATTGCGATTTGCAGCGCTATTTGATCGCAGCTGAAATCGATTGGGGTGTTTGGGTGATCCAGAATAGAACGAGGGCGGCTTAGCTTTGCACCCCGGCTAACAATTGGCGCGCTGATTGGAGTTTCATTGTGAGAGAAATTTATGTGGCTGTAAACAGTTTATGGGTCGCGAAAAATGTGATATACGTTTACGTGTGGAATTTATTTGTAAGTTATGGGTAGTTAGTGTCCAGCAAAAATTTACGTGACATGAGTTGTCAAACCATTTACATGGTAATTATTCAGGACCTCAGTATGTCGTAAATTTGTTGACTTATTTTATGTGATGTACAAGCGTAATAGTTGGAAGACTTACGTGCCGCCTTTTGCTAAGTAATGTTTCCAATGTACATACCTGAAAGAAAACAAAAAAAATATATTAGTTAATAAATGTCATTACTATTCCTAGGTATCAAGTGAATCAGTTTCAAACTAAGCCAGTTGAAAAATGTTCGGCATTTTTTTCCGTTTTTATACTGTATAATGATGTTTTTAAGAAATTGTAGGCAATTCAATAAAAAATTGCGCAAGAGTTTCCAATTTTCTTCGAATGTCAATAGCTGCCGATCTCGGCATTGGTTTTATCATCTTTTGTGTCATCAAATATATTGTTTTAGGCAAGAGGATCGCGTTTAATGCGTTGCATTGTGATGATGATTTTGAACACTAGCTGGATCATGTTTTACTGCTGATTATTTAGTCAAAGTCCATCCCATGTAAATATCCCAACGACATGATACCCAGCAGCACTCGTGCACCAAGTTGAATCTCTAGTTGAAATGTGACCCACTTTAGATTTTTGGTGTTGATGGAAGCGCTAGAACTTCTTGTTTGATCTCAAATTTCTAAGATCACAGGCTTTTTGATTCGGTATTGTGTCAGCGCTATCTCGAACTGTTATACTTCACGGCCTCTCAAGTGAAAAATGTTTGCCCTTTCAAGAAATATCATTGGCCTATAGTTTTAGGAGAAGTTACAGATATCCCCCTGAGCCAAGATGCTCTCTTTAGTATTTCTGCAAAAGAGTGCTTAGACTATCTTTTAGGAGAACGCTTCTGGTTCTTCAGGCGCTGTTTGTACGCAAAACATTGTAACAGTTTATTTGGACTCTTCTCACAATATGCACACTTTCCAGTATTCCAAATGCAAGAGTCATTTTAATCGTTTTCTGCGCACTTGACTCATCTGGAGCTTGGCCCACCCGTATGTGTTTAGTGCAATGTGTGGTATACATAGCGGAACAGGTAAAGACGAACCTTGTGGAACAAGATGTAATTAGGCATGTAAACAGTTCCATCAAAGGTCACCCGATACAGGTTTGAAGCGACATTCAATTTTGTTCTGTCCTGTGCGATTACCATTTGAAATATTTGCTCACGGAGGGAGGTCGTTTGAAGAGCGAAATCGAGTGAGTGAGCACACCGTCAATGTCAACTGTAAGGGCGGGTATGTAGACGCGGTAGCCCTTCATAAAAGGCTTACCGCCAGTAACATTATTTACTGCTTAAGACAGAATTTCACAATTCTGAGCTTATTAGGGCGAATTTTCAATATATCTAACACGGCTGAATATTTCTACGTCAGTTTTTTTGAAATATTTAGAATACTCGGCAGATTATCTTAATGAAAGAAGATCGAGTTCAATGTGTACGAGTTTAAATGGGAAGTCGGAGTCTTTGAAGACGCATCTTGTTCGATATCCATTTTACTCCCAGCTGGATTTTATGAGAAGAGTTTATTAATGTACGTACTTCGAGTCCGGCGCAAAGCGAAAATGTAAAGAATACGAAGGAATAAACAGAAATTACGGGAGATATACTAAATTGAAAGACAAGTTAGAGGATAGTAATGCAAAAAAAAATTGTACCTATCTTAACTCAACTTAGCTAGCAACTGGCACGAAGAATGTGAAAAAAATTATATGAGCATCATATCATAAAAGCATCTTTGTTTCACTCACATGTGCAGAATGTCTGATACATAATAAGAATGCCGTGGCACTTGGATTGGTAATTCAAATCTAATATGCTTTGTAAAGAGTGGATGGATAATTATTGCGACACATTCATACTTGCGTAACTTTTCCATACTTGACCGAAACGAACCAAATTTTTTCCAGTTTATCTTTAGAGTGAATTGTTTACATTTGCTAAGTTTTTTAGCAGTCAGTGAGAATCCGGTCGAGGTGAAAGAAAATCAACAATCCACTTGTGTACACTGGAAAATAAACAGAGAAAGAATGACCGGAACGGCGAGAATGAATTTACGGTGAAAATTCACCTTTGTATTGGAAACACTGAGAATGATATATCCTCAAGCAGGAATCGAACCTGCGACCTCCCAGTCTGTAGTTGGGTGCGCCATCGAGGAACTGTGATAATGTCATCACAGATTCCCAACAGTATCGTGATCACCGCCACAGCCCTAATACCGAACATCAAATCGTCACCTCTCCTTCACCTCGATCGGCCGTATCTCTTTCGTTATATATTGTTAGGTTCAGTGGAATGCGTTCAGGCTTGAGATATTACATATCAACGGATGGATTTGCTGTTGCCATCTGCCGATAGACTTTGAGGGCAGACTTTAATATGTTTCTCAATAGCTCTATTCACTACCAAAATCTCGAAGTGACTGAGGTAGCTAATGTGACGCAAACAGTGATAATAATATCTCAAGCCTGGACGCACTCTTCTGGGCCTAAAAATAGATAACGAGAGAGATTTGGCCGATCGAGGAGAGGGAGTAGATTTGAGCTCAATCTCAGCCGAGGTCGTTAAGATTTTATGAGGTAAAAATATATGGTCACGTCTTCCTTCGGAATGGAAGTAAAGCCGTTGGTCCCGGTCCATGTGTTGATGGGACGATATCTAGGGTTCAGATAGCGGAGTCACCTCTCGAGTTTCGATGATTGGTACTTAGTGCGGACAGAGGGTGACGGAAAAAACCACAGGTGCGCAAAACTGAGATTCCACCAAGGGCGCCAGAAGACCGCGTTACGACTCTGTACTCGGTGCATACCCCGATAATGTGCTCGATGTCGTGATTCCTCTCGTCACAAGCGCACAGGCTATTCTTTGCTAGCCCAATACGTCGAAAATGTTCATGCAACGTATAGTAGTTGGACATCAGGATATTACACGAATGAAATCCCGATACGCATCCATCCCCCTGAACCAAGGCTTCGTAGATACTTTCGGGATTATAGAATGCAGCCATCGTCTAAGTTCCCAATTGCTCCATGATGTTTACCAATTGTTAAGTGTCCTCTGACGACAGATGTAGGAAAAACCCATTGGAAGAAATTAGTTTTTCGTAGATATCGCCTTCTAATGCGCCTTTGCTAAAGAGTCGGCCTTTTCATTACCCGGGATGTTCCAATGAGAAGAGACCCAAACCAAGATAACCTGGTAAGATTTTTCAGATAACCTATGCATGGACTCCCTAATATTCTCCAAAGAATACGAAAATTTCTTTTGGGGCCTCAAGCGCACGGAAATCCTCGATAGAGCTTAGGCTATCCGAAATGATGAAGTAGTAATCTGTGGGTGAAATGTCGATGACCCAAATGGTATACTGATTAGCAGCTAGTTCTACGTAAACTGAAGTAGGATCGTCGTCGAGATACGATAATCAGTGTAGAAAGTTTTGTCAAAGTCGACTTCTCGGAATTTGAAACCTTTCGAAGTTTTCAATCATCAACGGGTTTATGATATCGCATCGGATGAGCAATCGATATGAGCCTTTTTGCAGGGTCAAGCAGATTATTCAGCAAGTTGAAGGGGGTGTTATTGTTATTGTTGAAGGGGGTGTTATTATTTTCTGTACCGAGACAGAATCCGGACAAATCTTCTTGGCGAAAACGAATATCCAGCGGTTTGAATATTCCACGTTCTGATTGGTACTGTTACAGTTACACGCATCCCGAGCCGTTCGCCAAACAGTGCTCATCGTAGTTTCTCTCGTTAGCCCGTCGACGAACCGGCGCCAATAACTGCGTTTTTTGGCTTTCATTAGACTCTTCACTCGCGTTTCTAACGCCCGTACTGTCGATAGCTAGTGGGTAATCCAACATCCCGGAAGGCCTTATATGCAGTGGACTTCTCCGCGTACAGCTCTGAGCATTCTTTATCCCATCAGGGGGTGGGTGTTCGCGCCGGGTACTGGTTTAGTCTGACCTTGATTCGCGCTGCCGAAAATCAAGACGGTCCTGTTGAAATTGGCGCAAAGTTCTTGGATTAATGTTGATTTGTTATCATCGTGAAGACAACCCCATACAGTACCATGCGAGTTAAAGTATCCTAGAACTAGTCACTGTGCCGGTAAGGATTCCGTGATATTACAAAGCCTTCGATGCCCTACCGAGGCTCTAGGAGGCATGAAGTGGAAGCAATTAAAAGGTCTTTGTCTTTGGTTAGAACTTGACAAACAACAACTTCAATGCCTGATGTCGAAGGAAGGTTAATTCGGTTGAAAGAATAGCACTTTTTAATCTTCAAAGGTACTCCCCCATAGGGATTTTCTCGATCCAGACTATTTATATTAAAGTCGTGGAAGTGCTGATTGATATCGGAAGTTAATCAAGTTTCACATAATGCGAAAGCAACACATTTCAAACTGTTTAGTAAAAAATTGAAGGAATCCACTGTAGAACAGTGATCGAATCGGTGATAGGGGAGACCGGGGATAGTTGGCGGTGTTTTTAGTTGTCATTTTTTACCGCTTTGATGTAGCAAGATTTTGCAAAATTAAACACGTGGCGTGGAAGGACAGACTGTTGGCAACATCTCTGAATTTTATTATTTTATTGAATTTTTAGAGTCAAAAATATGTGACGCGGAAAACCCACGAACTTACCCCGGCCCCGGGGTAAGTTGGCGGTATGTGTAGATACGCCAAAAAATAAGCAATCAAATGGAGAATCAAATACTTCAGGGTCCTTTTGGAACGTACTGAATGTCTTTTCAAGAAAACTGTATATTAACCGACATTTGCTATTATATTACAGTCTCAATACCTCGGAATATTGACTTTGACGCGTACTCGAGAATCAAAGGCAAATTTTCGAAATTCTTTAGGCGATTGGCCGAAGTAAATGTTTCCTGCATTGACGAGATACACAAGAAAAAGATTCTTTTACTTTGGAGTGAATTCCAAAAATAAATTTTTTTGATGATTATTTTTGCACCGTAAATAGCACCGCCAACTTGCCCCGTGAGAAGCACCGTCAACTTACCCCAACCGCATATTTTATAAAAAACTATTTAAAAAATAACTTTTGTTTTTGGATGGATGTAATATCTATACGGATACCGAAAGCTCAATTCACGCACTATCGAAAAATATAATCATTCGGGGAATTGATTGAAAATTACCCTAAATAACACAAAGTGTTTAAAATTTAGGAAATTTACTTGGTATGTTCTAAAACACAATATCGCCCACAACTTCCACCAAACAAAATGTTTTGCAACTAAAACACATTGGATAATGGGTTTCACATATCTTTAGGTACATAACGAGAGACAGCGCTCTATGTCTAATAGAAACGGAGAAAAAGGGATTCCGACAACTTACCCCAACCACCAACTAGCCCCGGGCTCCCCTACTGTTCGATGACATAGCCATCGAAGGATACGATCGCTGCAAAGAGGGTCATTTAGTAGTCAACTGCTTGAAAAATGTTTTCACTATAGGGAGAAAACGTATCAGAAGGCTTTTGAGGGGCTCAGTATCATTGGAAGCCGTGAAAATTAAGTCCACGATGCCGGAAAACTTCGTTAGTCCATTGCAGGGCTGAGTGCCCGTTTGAAAGAAGGGGACACTTGGGGTTTTAGGTTTTCCGAGGAAGTGGTGGGTACTCCCGGTTAGAATTCAAATTTCCAAGTCCGGCAGCACTTCCATATTCGAATTATTTGATGTTGTTGGCGCATTATCAAAGGACAACTTGGGACCCTTACGAGGTAGTTTGGGGGAGGCAAGATTTCTCCTCTTCTTGGACTCTTCCGGGATAACAAAAGATGTTTCCTCTTGTGGATCATCCAATTCTTGCTCTACATGAGCCAAAAGAGCAAAGAAATTTTCAGGTGACGAAGCATTCTTTAGCGTTTTAGCGAGTGTTTCGAGCGTTCATTGAGGGATCGCTTAATTTTGGTCCTACGTTGTTTGTACGAAGGAAATGATGGGAAATCATGCCAGGGACCCCGCCGGATTTCCTATCACACACTTTTCTGCTACAGGAATCATCCTCATGATCTCCCTCGTATTTACGGCAACGTTTCTTATTACCTGTTTGGCTCAACTGTCTGAAATTGGTGGAGTTCATGACCCGCGGTGCAAACAGGCGAATAAGTAGGTGAACCTTTTCGAGGAGAACACAGTTAGGATGAAGATTTCCCGAATCGAGTCTGTTCGAGAGCTTATTCTCTTCCGTTTTCGCTGCACGCAATTCCTTAAAATCTTCACCTGGTGAACTGAGGGGTCCTTAGAGCAGCCAACCTCATACTTTAACAAGTCTTCGCAAGTCCCGGCTTGGCGACCACCCCATCGACTTCCACTGCATTTGTAGGTACATATATCTTAAAGTAATGCGTGTAACGCTTGCTGGAAGCAATCTGGTTCGTCTGTTCGAGGTTATTCACGACGGGTCCGCACCCTTGTGTTCTGGGTCACAGTCGAATAGTGGTTAGTTAAAACTCGCCATATTTTTACAATATTTGTATCAGGAAGAGAAGAAGTCTGTTGATGGAACGTTCGATGGGGGGAGTCCCACACCCATCCGCCATTTTAGGCGATCACCACGTAGTGGAATCATAATAGGTCTCACTATAAGGGACCTGAGCCAACAATACAGAAGAACGCACAAAAGGAGAAGTTGGAAAGAAATTCAAAGCTGAGTACTTATCTTGCTGTTGATCGAAGCTAGCTGATTCCATCAGCAACAATACCCTCAACCGTTATGGTATCACAAAGCAAAGAAAAAAACACTTGTGTGTGAACCGAGCGCTCGAAAATTATTGTTCGACTATGGTTTGTAGTCATCCCTAGAGTTCGAATCACTCCGAAGAAAGATCACACTGCTTCCGCCTTTGTATGCGGAAAACATAAAGTAGGCGGTCGATAAGTAGATAGTTCGTAGAGCTGATTGATTTTTGATTAAAAAGGTTATATTTAAAAAAGCCAGGAATATTCGTCATATTGATATCGTTTAAGTAAAATAGATTTATTTTTGATATTGAAGGAAATTTTAATATAATTCGTTGGATCTGACACATTACACAATTATGCTATGGTCCTATGTTTCCTTGCAATTGTAAAAATGAGACTTTTTTGTGTAATTTCAAAATAGAAGCTATGAAACCATTAATCAGATTTGTAACATACGTATCGAACAACAAATTCTGTTACCACCTAGTTTCATTTCACCTTCAGTATGCTTCCTCGAATCCGAAAAACAAAATGTCACCTCCTACCTGGTACGCCATTGCGGGACACCGTGACCTTTCGTGTATCCGTCAAAACACCCACGACAACTTTGTATATGACCGAGTAGCCGACCACCAACCGGTGGAAGTATTCAAATACTGTAACCATCTGCAATGGTCCAAACAGAGCTTTACTATCGCTACTTGCCAGTGACCTTTTTCCCTGTAGCCAACTCATAACAGATTGATGACAACTGTTAAACCGTAATCCTTTCACCCAGCTGAGCTGATTACTGGTGTAGACGGATTCGAAATGCTACACAAGAACCACGACCAGAACGAGAATCATGCATCCCGTTTCGCCCCCCCTCTAAACAGTCACTCAAGCCTTTCGCCGGCAACCAGGCTTTACCGGTTTCGGTCACGCCATTAGCAAGTTCGAGCACTTTTCTCAACCCGCGCGCCCGCTCGATTTTTCTCACGCGATTTTCGCCCGATCGTCCGACCAAAAATAACTCCTACACACTTATATCCTATGTTCCCGGCTTCGCAGAGCAGATGTTCCAGAAATTGTTCATTTTCGAAGGCTTCAAAGGCGCCGGGAATCCCGGGCATTTTACAAACGGTTGGCCATTAGTGTTGAAAACGAGAAACTCACGAGGTTCATAAATTTTTCTCTAAAACCCACGAGAATTACTGGAGCAGTTCTGTTTTGCTATTTACTATAGCCCGTCTGCTGCCGACTGTGATGGAACGGATCGTGTGGAAAAGTGACTGTTCACGAATCGATGCCCGTAAATAATAAATTTGTCATCAGTAAAAGTGCTGTATGGTGGGCATCACTCAAGTTTGGCGAAAGAAAGTAGTAATGTGTTTTTAGCTATATTCATTCGATTGAGCCATGCCATGTCCTAATTTACTGGCTTTGTTTATTTGTTCGCAACTCACGAAGGCAATGAAAAATGTTACGATAAATAATATTTTCAGTTAGCAATTTATAGTGTTTGTCGAACTAAGATCCAAAAATCTGAGAAAGTTCACATATGCGTGTGGGTTACAGGCGATGTAAATTCTTAAATACATAACGCGCATTTTGTAAAACAATGTTGCCTTCCAACCCTAGAGTAGATACTTGATTTACGACTGATATAAAAAAGTTAAGCTAAAATATTTAACACTTTTGCATACCAAGCATTTGCGCCGACCGAAGAAGGAGGCCCGAGTTGCCTCCTGCCGTGCTTTACGCCCGTATATAACCTAATCAAAAGAGAGAGATAAAAACATATTTTCGCCTAACCGTGGACACATTTGTCACACCGAAATTGCCACTAAATATCGATTTCGTCAAGCTGATATATATCCGTATCTATAACTCCACGATCAATGAGAAGCGGTAACTTAACAAGCACTTTATTAATATGTATTTTTTGAGGTCTTCGGAATCGGGGCCTTTCGTCTGGTATCGGTATCGACGAATCAGGATCGTCTGGGACATTAACATATCCATAAATCGCCGCAGGGAGGCAACCCTTTCTGGTGGAGTTAGAGTGGAGTCTGGGAACGGCACATCACACGCGTCGTTGTTTTGACCAAATGAATTCTACTGCCCAGCAGGTGTTCCGCGGCGAGGTGCGAAGATTCTAGGCAAAACGGCATAAGTTCGTGGGCTGTTAAGCATTTTCCAATTAGATTAAGAGCTTTTGACGAATTTATGATTAGTTTGTTTCAAAATAGCCACTCGCGTCGGCTTTGGGAAGCAGAAGCTTGCAAATCACGGTGTATTTATATTTATTTCAATGTTCTTGGTACAGTATATGCTATGCATCATCAATCAAATATTTGATAAGTTCCACTTACTTATGCTATTTAAAGATCTATTAACAGCAATGGAAGAAATTTCTAGTGGGTATTGACAAATACCTACTCTTGAAATAATCGACCTTAGCCACTATTGATATAACTGGTTATCCTGTCATATTATTTTATTACAAATTATGATGAAATAACTCATTTGCCTAAGTGAGCACACGCATTTATAGATTGCTATGCAAAGTCCGCACGGAAAATCTCGACAGCAGCTTGATTCTGATGAAACTCGTGGAGGTTTACTACTTCATCGATGTCAAATGCTATTGATGAGCACGCTATAGTATCGTCTGTGATTGCCAGTACTGGAGATTAAATTATATTAAATTAATATTACGACTAATTAAATATACATTGCGATGAGATACGAACGTCCATCTTCTCCATATGACAGGATAATCCCGATACGTGTTCGATTTATCAACTGCGATGACGGCTCAATGGCATCATGATTGAGTTATAAAAGCAGGATCGTCATCTGGGGTTGCTTCAAACCAAACTTCAGTAGTGTTTCGAAATAACATTATTTCACACACAAATTTAAAATGTTTGTACAAAACTTTTTTGGCTCCATTTGGGTTCGTACACAAGAACCAAACTTTGGGGGCCAGAAGAACAAACGGCAATCGTGAGACTTCAAAAGTGGAAGTAGACACGTTTGAAGGCATTCTTGAAGTGAACCTGCCCATTGACCATTTCGGTTGTTTCCACACGAGCAAATTAAAAAAAGGGCCCAGAAAGCTGCCGAAAATCTGCCAACAGCCGAGTGTAGAGCTTCCGCGCACGTGATTTTTCCCATGGTATTTTGCAATTCATCGCGTTTAGTTTTACTTAACCCTCTGCTGCCCCACCCCGTCGTTTGGCGGGGTTATGGAGAATCTTTGTAAAGTATACACTACGCGATTTTATATTGTCACTCCCACTAAACCCTCTTCAAAACATTCCCGCTTGTCATCAGAATTCAGGAATCAGAATATATTGGCCTAAATAGCACGTTCCCCGTATGCAGTCGGAGAGATTAGTGCCCTGCCGTGCCTTTTCATCCTTTCCTGAGTGGAAGCAAAGGAGAAGGAGGAGGGAGGAAGTAGAATTGGAAGGGTGGGAAAAATAACAGCACAAAAACAAATACAAGCAGCAGGAAAGTTAAACTCACAAGTAGTTCAACTCGCCTGCAAGTAAGCCTATTGGATATACCCCATTGGATAAGAAGCTTTAGTATGTCTCTGAGTTTCAGTCGTCCAAACATGGTGTCGTATCTGTAAGGACGTCCGAAAACTCGAAATCTCAATTGCGCTACTGTTGGGCAGTTACATATCAGATGATATGAGGTTTCACAAAGATCACACGAAAAAGACTCAGCGCGCTGAATAGTTGCCATGTGATAATTGAGTTTGCAGTTTGCGGTTAAAGCCCTGGTCAGCATGCCACAGTGGAGCTTCGAAAAATGTAGGAGATTTTTCGAAGTCACTGCGCACGGTTGTTCTGGAGAGGACTTTGTTTGGCGACACGTTTGTAGATTTCTCCAATAATCGCGGTTCTCGGACGAAGCCCAGGACCGTATTTTTTCTCATATCCAACTTGTCGAAATTGGCAGGGCGGGCTCAGGACCAACAAAGTCAATCGCTGAACCTTCCCTGGCCAATTCGTCAGACCATTCATTTCCAGTAATACCGAAATGTCTGGGCACCCAGACAATGTAGATAGTGTTGACAATGCATAGATCTTTGATTTGGCACGCGATCACTAGCTTGGACCGTGATTTGTCTGGGCTAAGGGCCTTGATTGCAGCCTGAGAATCAGAGCAGAAGTTTATAACTTTGCCAGACAAGCTCTGTTGAAGGGCCGATTGTACCCCGCACATAATCGCAAAGATTATTGCTTGGGATACAGTACAATATCTATCTAGATAGTGAGATTGTTCCAATCTCATTTCATGACAGTAGACACCAGCACCAGCACGTTCCTCTATCAGAGAACTGTCACTGTAACAGACCACTTGCGTTTGTTGTTGTCTTTCCATATAGCCAAACAACCACTCTTCTCGAGAGGGAATCTTCACATGGAAAACTACATGTGAGTGTAATATCGCTGAGATCAAGAATATATTCACCCCATATAGCCAGTGTAATGGGTTGATATTTAGAAGTGCCTCAAGAGCAGCAGTCGGAGTCGTGATAAAAGTACCAGTCAACGCCATAAGCGCCATTCTTTGCAGATGACTTGACTGGACCATCACCACCTCTCCCCTCTGCCACCACACAAGGCATCCGTATGACAGTATTGGACGTACAATTGTCGTGTAAATCCAATAAATGTATTTAGGTTTGAGACCCCAGGTCTTTCCAAAAGTTCGTCTGCACTGCCTGAAGGCCATGCACGCTTTCTTGACTCTGACCTCAATGTGACCAGACCAATTCAGTTTGGAATCCAATATAACTCCAACGTATTTGACTTGATCTGCACACAGTAGCTCAGAATCAAAGAACTGCAAGGGATGAGCCCCGGTTGTTATTCGCTTCGTGAAAAAAACCATTGAAGTTTTGTTTGGGTTAACTGATAATTTAACTTGTCGACACCACCTAAAGCTCTTAGTCAAGCATTACATTAAGTCAAAGATTGTTCCGATGCAAAGTCCAGTAATTAGTATTTGGTAGTCGCCAGCAAACGCATAGGTTGGAAATCCAAGCTCATTGAGTTTCTTCAACAAGCCGTCGGCAACCAAGTTTCATAACAAAGGTGACAGAACGCCACCCTGAGGACAACCACAAATACTCAACTTCTGTATTTCATTCTGTCGTAGTGACGAGCAAAGAATGCGGTTAATAAGCATTGCGTTTATCCAACCCGAGATACATGTAGATATCCTATGACCGCGTGTCGCGTCCAGAATGGACTGGAAGGACACATTGTCAAAAACACCCTCAATATCTAGGAATACACCCTAGCTAGCTTGGTTGAGCGAAAAGATCTTCTCAATATTGTATACGACATCGTGAAGCAGAGTGATCGTGGATTTCCCACACTGATATGCATGTTACATTTTGTGCAGTGAATATTCAACAAAACTAACGTTCCTGATGTGATGAGCGATTATCCGGCCCAAAGCTTTCAGAAGAAAAGAGACTGATAGGCCTAAAACTCTTGGCTTCTTCATAGCTTGAGCGCGCCTCTTTGAGAATAAACCTAACAGTTATTTCTCGCCATGCTTTCGGGATATACCCGCTAGCAAGACTGGAAAGCATAATCTTTTTCAAGACATGTTTAAGAATATCAAATTCCTTTTGTAGTAGCACGGGAAGTATTCCATTTTTTCCGGGTGATTTGTATGGAGCAAAGCTGTCAAATGCCCACTTGACCGATTCAGTGGAAACCAATGTCCGTGCTAACGCCCACGAGTCCGAATCACCAGAATGAGATCTGTGAACATTGTTCAACTCCGGATCGATACAACCTGGAAAGTGTGTGTCGAAGAGACAATTAAGAACATCTTTTTCGTCCGTCACATAAACACCATCTCTGGTTTTTAAGGAGTTCATCTGAAAATCATTTGATTTGGAGAGAATTTTATTTAATCTGCTAGCCTCGTTCAGACTAGAGACATTAGTGCATAGGCTTTGCCACCCAGCCTGTTCTGCAGATCCAAGACATTTCTTATATGCACTACGAACTGACCTGAAAGCCCTGGAGTCATCACGCTGCCGCCGGTTCCAAGCTCTTTTCATAACTTTCTTCATTCTTTCAAGCTCAGCCCTCCACCAAGGGGTTCCCCTAGTCGATTTAACAGTACGAAGTGGACAAGCTTCTTCGTAGGATGCTAATATGAATGAGTTTGTCGTATCCACGACGTCATCTAAGTCGTCTAGTTGACTATTTTTTGGAAAATATACATGAAATTTAGTCGCCATGTTTTCCAAAAAGCGGTCCCAGTTTGTAGATTTAGGATTACGATATGTTACCACATTAAAGGTGACATCAAAATGATCGAAAAATATATATTTATGGTCGGATAGAGACGGTTCGGTTTGTTTGGAACCTGTCAATTTCCCAGCTCATGCGAAATTCTGTCAGGGCAAAGCGTTATGTCTAACACCTCCTCCCTCCCAGATATCGCAAAAGCTGGTCGGTTTCCCACATTCAGAATATGGATATGGAGCTTATATACTCCATCAATTCGGAGCCTCTCATATTGATGTCTGGGCTGCCCCAAATGATGTGATGAGCATTTGCATCACTGCCGCTAATGAGCGAAAGCCCATTTCTGCTAAAATTTGATGCTCAAAAGAATTCAATAACCTAAATCGAAATATTTGAGCGATGCTCGAATTGGGTCAATGCCATTCTGGCTTTGCTGAACCACGTTTCCTTTGACCTATAAACGACTTCCAATTAGGGTTGTAGTACCGGTAATACCGGTACCGAAAATCCCGGGAATACCGACCCATTTTGGTACCGTCATACCGGTACTGAACAAAAGCCAGTACCGGTATTTTCGGTACCATACAATTTTTTGTGGACTCTCTAGGAGGACCTGTTTCAAAATATCGGTCTGCGAGATGACTTTTAATTATATTAATTACCTTCCAGATAAATCGTTGAGCTAACACCTTTGTGTGGGAATGATGTGGGCCCATCATCATAATAATTCGAGAATTTAATTATTACTAGCTCCTGTTGTACTGAACGGTATGTTTTAATTCCTGCACTATTTTGTCGAAATCGAATTTTAATGATCTTGTACTGAATTTCAAAATATTCACGTCTAGCGTAAGAGACGAAAAATTTGCTATGAATTTTTTATTAGCGATATTCTGATTGGATTCCATTATTCATTGGGTGGCGTCTAATAAGACTATGGTCTAAGTTATGCCTGTATTTGGTTTGCTCTTAAACGTTTATCTATAAAAGAAACGAACAGCGATTTAGTAGCTAACAATTTTAGACTTAATGAACTGCTTCAAATGAGGTGATTTGTAACTATTGGTGATCGTAAAACTCTGCAAAACTCCATAGTTTACAGGAAAGCAAGGCGCCTTCGTATGCACTAGAGAATAGTAGACAAACGACATAAAGGTCGAAACCAATCTACAGATTTCCAGCCATTCTCGCTTTGATTTACTGTTGTTAATAGGGTTTCTTACATTTACCATCTGTTGATTTCGACAAAAATCGCACCGCTCAGCAGTTATTGATTTCAAAGTGGTCTAGAAAAATATCTTCTGCTGAAATGAGTCATGCGATTCCGAAGCAATTAAAAACAATAAAAATGTTTTTTTGATCAGCACAAATCAATCATCTAAGAATAAGGTCATCAGTTTGAGCATTCAATTTCACTTTGAAGCTTTTTCGAATTTTTTAAAAAATATTCGAGTCCCGGTACGTTACCGGCACTGAGGGCTTCAGTACCGTAGTACCGGTTCTCGCCAAAAAGGGTCGGTACTGCGAACCCTACTTTCAATCCAAAAATTCAACTATATTAAGTAATGCACTGAAGAAATACAAACAATCTAGATTGCTTCTTTTCATTCTCAGTGCGGGGCCCCCGAATTTCCGGAGCCCCTGGACCAGGCCCAGTGTGTCCATGCATAAAGACAGTACAGGGTATAAAGCCCCTTACCAATGTTTTGCTACCTACCTCCGTGGCAGGGCAGCCATCTTGGGTTTAGCAAACAAAACATTTTTTTTCAGTCGCCAGTTACGGGTCAGATGCTATTTTGGGCGCTCAGTATACACGCAATTATTCAACCGGAGTTGGTTTGCCTAATTCTAGCTGGTGTAAATCTGTACGTGCTTTCCCGTGCATTGGTATCCTACCTATGTTGTAGAATTCTTGATACTGTGTTACGTACGGAGCAGAGTTTACAATTTTCACATTCGTGAACAGAATAAGGCGATATTTCACCTACTTCGACCAGCAATAAAAAAGCAAACATACGATGTAACATTGTTTGCTCTCCAACTTTTCTCGACAAGACAGCATTGGATCTCATCTTTTCGCGGTATAATATGAGATGATATTCTCGCGCCTAATGTAAAACTGCCGAATAACTTATAGTTTCGCAAAAAATCACAAAAATGAGTAGATACAGATTCTTAGAATGAAAATACTGCAGTAATGTGGGGAAATAAATTCTATAATGTAATATATTAATGGTTTTTCTTGAACTTAATTTATCACGAGGTTCGAAGCTGCGAAATTATCACGCTTCCATACTGCATTGTCAGCAAATTCTCGCAATTTCTTGAAAGGTGAAAAGTTGGGTCCGCGCCTACTAAGGATGAAAAAGCTGTGCGATAAACTGCTTGTCGTGAGAATGAGCGAATATTTTAACCTCTGGTACGGAGAGAATGATTCGATCGACATAATTTGTCGTATGAGGGCGGGCAAAGCGTAGTTGATAAATGATGATGATAACCTTGTACGTATCATTGTGTTAGAGATTTGTCTAAAAATAAGAAATTTCTCTAACGCGAATAGCGACAATTGTATCGAAACCTTTTCCATTTGAACTTTTATAGGCACCGAAAATTTTAAATGAATAAATAACACAAAAATTACTGAACATGTCAAAGTACCAAGAGAGGATATATTTTTGGTAGCAATTTGTTATGATCCTCTGATCGGAACCCCGATACCGACGGCCAAAATTTGTTCGAACATTTCCGACTACCTGCGATTATCAACCTTATCTAAAAAATCCAATTATCCAAAATTGATTTTATCATTCGCCAGCCAGTAAAACTCCTCTTATCGAAATGATGCTGTGCCGCCGGGCCGCGTCGTGCAACAGAAAGTGGTTTGAGAGCCGCACAGATAAAATCCAGTCTCCCACCAGAGTGTTTTGAAAATCAATAAAATCTCCGAATTATATTTCGTTTTATATCCATTCACGCAAGTTTGGTTCGATCGCAGTGGCGTGAATAAAAATGATTCAGTCATTGGATTTTCATTGGATACGCAGTTCGACAATGGTGCCGCTGATGCCGCTCCGCTGTCAGTAACGGCGCCGATGCAATCTAGGTAATGGATTCTTTTTTCTCTCGATTCGCTACCGATGTCATAAACAGATTTGATAACCACCCGCAACAAACCAAATCAATAAGCATGCGGAAACAGCAGGGCTGGAGGGGGTTAGTCATAAAACTACATTCGTTCTTTGCACCGACTCGAGGTTGCAAATTTTGAAACATTCGTTGCATAACAGTCCTCGGGCGAGCTTCGCTCGCTGATGGTCCAATGATTACTCCTAATGAGATTTTAAGCTGAAAAGCTTTCCGTAAGAAAACGTGCCAACATCGTGTTCGCCCAGAGGGAATCGCTTTCGCTGTCGAGTTGAGTTTTGTTCTTTCACAACTACAAGCCGAACTGTCTGGCTATAAATTCATTCATAAAGCCTCGAAACTCGATGCTTGGAACCGCAATTGCCGGGCTGCCGTCGGTGGGCGGAAGTGTGGCTTAAGCGAAATGAGCAAAATCATCATTTTCGGAGGCGAGTTTCGTTTTGCATATTTGGCAATACACATATACATAGCTACATCTACATTTCGGTCCTCTGGGAGACTTGCTCGCTTGGAGACACAACGCGAAACGGTGCCGGTGTCGCGGACTTTGTGCTGAAGTTGCCGAATCGTTTTGCCTCTGTTATCGAGCTGGTTTCCGATGATAGCCTTACAGAGCGCGCAGCCCCGTTTTAGATGGTCGTTGGAAGACGGCGCGCGGGCGTGTGTAGTTCTTGACGAGTGCGCTGGTGTGACGCGATGAGCTCGGGATTGGGAGTTGAGTGGAATCATGATTAGTAGTTCGTCGCGCTTTTGTTACGATTGGCGCCTTCAGCGAAACTTTCGGCGGACTACTCTAGAAGTTCAGTGAGCAAATAACTTAGGATTTAGGGGTTTGGCTAATGCGGTGGGTGCTTTGAGCGTGGAAATTAATTGATAGCCTATTAAAGCATTATTAACTGCGCAGATAAAAGTGAGAATTTATATAGAGTAGTTCGTTTTGAACAACGGAAATTTTGGAATTTATTTTAACAGATCAGAAAGCAATAAATACTATAGGCAATAACTTATTTAATAAATCGAGATTTTCGTGTTTAGTGTCATCATTGACATTATTTAACAGAAGTAACATTAACAGATTTATTCTTCGTGTCAGATAAACTAAATTATAGTTGTAAAAATGTAAACTATTTTTTTAAACTTCTATACCGCCCATGATCGCATATTTGTCCTGTTTTCTATGGAATTTCTTATATTTATGGGACTGCTTTGCGACCATGGGCAATTTATCTATATGAAATTCCTTCAATGCAGCTTTTCAGATTGTAGTGAAAGAAATACTTCCATTTGAATAAGTGAAAGTTTCTATTCATTTGGTAAATAATTTCATATAACACAAAAATTTGTGAAATTTGTGATTTGGTAATGAAATGGTAATGGTAACTGTGAAAAAGCCTTCTCACAATTGGTACCAGCTCATTATTGATCAGACAGAAGCCCTCTCGACATTTCCAGAAGAATCGGTAAACCAGTTCCGTTAAACCATTGACAACCGCACAAACATTAGTAAAACCAGTCATCGCTCGCGATGGACTCCACTCGGTTGCACCCTGGCCCCTGGTCAATGTGTGATAACATTAATGTCCCCTGCGTGGCCTGCCTGGATAGGTGTATACGGCTTTTGGACTTGAATGAAAAATCCCACCAAAACACGAGAGCATGCAAATGTGTCTCACGCTGCTTTTTCCGCACCCGCTCCTGTTCCAACCCTGTTATAATCCTACCTACTTTTCAACACACACACACACGATGATCTGTAAGCTCTCGTCGGATGACATGGTCGCCTTGGACGTAGCCAGAAAATGTCCCATCGGGCGGGAAAAGCTGTTAATTAAGGTGCAAGATTAATTACCGTGATAAGTGTCAGAAAGTTTTCGGATTCATTTGCCGAACGCCGAAAATATGGCACGATGGACGCCACCAAACTGAGTATGTACACAGATAAACATATGCACCGGTACGCATAAGGCGCACGCGGTGGACGAGCCGATCGGGGGCTTGTTGGGACACAAATGGAACGCCTAATTGAGCCGCGCGGTTGATCTCGGTTGGTTCGGCGCAGTCAACGGTACACTTGCAGCTTAATCAAAATCTACCCAAGTGGTCGACCATATCTTGGAGGAGGAGGTTGTGCATACGACCACGGCTGAGGTGTTTTCAAATCAAATCGTCATAAATTTCACGATACGGTTTAAATTATTTTCTTGTTTTTGTTTACGATGAGCAAGTTTCTCGGGACGACCGGTGCCGACAAAAGAGGTTCGCCCCAACGTCAGCGCGGTTTATGAGTTTAGCTTCAGTGCAGGGTAGGGTACGGGGGAGAGGTCGCACCGAGCGGGTGGAAACGGGTTGCACGGCGCGAGAAATGGAAGCTGCTGCAGCAGTGCCTGACGGCAACTGACCGGCTGCGCTATATCATATGTAAATTGCTGTTGGTATTGCTTTCCACTGAATCAGCATCTAGACATTGGTCAATTGATAAAGTGGCTGGGACGACACTGAAGTGGCTAAAGATTATCAGCTTGAAATCATTTAGCGATTCTAGGATAAGAGGATTCGACTGCATGAAATTCAATACTGAAGACCTACATTTTTTCTGAATGCTAGCGTATATAACAAAATGAAATTTTAACGAAGTTTAAATTTATGGTAGTTGAAATCAGTACATTTTTTTTTATTTCCCCACATCCGTTGCATACGAAATCACGTAACGGACGGCGTGAACTAACCATCGAGTATTGTAAAACACGAACTTCATTCGTTACTGGTTCATTTGTGCCTTCATCTTGCACAACTCAACTGTCAAATAAGAACAATTTCAGTTCATTTGTGAAGTCAGCATAAAATATTTATTAAATACTTTAAGGTAGCGTCACATATGAATTTAAATGTTAATCTTTGACAGTTCGCTTGTACTGTTTACATGAACTTTAAAAATGCGATTTCCTTCGAGCGAATCGAATAGTTCACAAACTTTTCCGAGTTCCCTGCAAACCTTACTAGTGAAGTGTTAAAAAGTGAGATTAGCTGTGTCCTTAAAGAACCTAATTGAGTTCCACAAGATCCGATAATGAAATATAAACTTCAATTCTTCGACAGTTCTCGGTGGTTTGTTCGCTTTATTAGTTACGTGAGTTTGCATGCAACAGATGATCATTTGGTGCAATTATACTCATGTAACTCCTATGTAAAAAAACTGTCTAAATACACCTAGTAGTGCATTTGTGCCTTTCTGATTTCTTCAAACTATGATTTCATGACTGGTTATGTTCAATAAAATTGTGGAAATGTCTATTACATTCTTAATACACCTGATACCTATATACAATAGCTCGTCAACCACGAACTTCATAAGCTACGTGTCGACACTGAAACACCTGAAACAAAAAATATTTTACTTAATAAGCTTTAGTTCAATGTTGTCTGTTTGCTATAATATTTGGACATGCGGGCGGGGGGGTACATGAGGGAGAAGAAAAATACTAAACCCTTCATGTAAGACTACGACTACCATTCCCCCACATCATTTAAGACTAAGAATACCATACTATTCATTTAAGATTAAGATTGTGAGATTTGGTTTTCTGAAAGCTCGTTGCGTTGCGTTGTGACGATGATTTTGGCGGATTGCACACTGACTTCATCATATTTGACTGCTGATTATCTAATAAGAGTTGCTTAGGAAATGGTAAGTAGGAATTCATACCAATCCGACCTATATTAAAACCTCAACAGCATGATAGCCATCATTGCCGGCCGCCCCCATCTCTATCGTTCACGGGGAAGGATAAAGGATAAGGTAGACAGGAAGTATTGATGCTCCACCTACTTAACGGAAGGAAGACGATTCATCAGACTCTTCCATAGGTGTCGCAGAGTTGGTAGTTTGGAAGGGTATCAGATCTAGGATTCGCTCCAAGCAAGCGATGCGACCTGTAAAGCATATTTTATTAGGTAGTTGTTTAGTTAGTCTTCGAGTGCACGATCACTCGAAAAAGAGATCTTGTTTAGTTTTTGGTTCTTTTTAAACTCTGGGCAGCCGGCTACCGAGAGTATCATATGTTCCCTAAACAAAAGCAATTTGAACTCCACACGGCCGACCGTGGGAGTATTGCCTAGGTAAGCTAATCTTATCTGCTATTGCTATAGCTATTTTTTATTTTGGACTTCTGCTCTACGATATATTTATTGGCTTGAAAACTACCGAGTAATAACACATTATACAAGCAAAAATAGCGCGAGATGTTATAAATCAAGGAAAGTATTTCTTATTTTCCATATCGGATTGTTTGTGGAATACAAGTATACGAGCGATAATAACGAATACTGAAGGGAAATATAAAGGATTGTTAACCTGATGCACGGGCTTGTTAGCAATAACGGGGCTTGAAAGAGATTTGGTTTTCCGAACGCTCGGTCGAGAAACAAACAGTTTTATATTACTACGTCTTTCGTCTAGAGTCTAGATTTTGGCTAACGAGAGTCAAGCTCAGACTAAACGAGTAACCGGCGCGAACACTTGCAGATGGTCTGTGGTGGGACAAAACGCGCTGAGAACTGTACACGGAGAAGTCCACTACGTATACGGCCTTTCGGGATGACGGGTTACCCCCTAGACATAGACACGCGAATGAAGAGTCTAATGAATGCCAAAAATGCAGCTATTGGCGCCGGTTTGTCGACGGGTTAACGCGAGAAACAGCGTTGAGCACTATTGGGAGTACGGCTCGACGTATGCGTAATTGAAATAGTACCAACGAGAACGTGGAATATTTAAAGCGCTGGATATTCGCTTCTACCAAAAAGATCTGCCCGAGCTTTGTCCCGGTACAGAATACATACCGCGCCGCGTTTCCTCATGATACCGCGAACGGAATACTGTTTTCGATGATGGAGCTCTCACTTGTTCTCTTAACATGTAACAAGAACGCTCAGGGTTAGACGGAATCCAATTCAACTTGCTGAAGAATCTGCCTGACACCGCGAAAAGGCGCTCTTTGAATTCATTTAACAAGTTCCTTGAGGGTAACATTATCTCTTGTGATAGGTGGCAAGTGAATTTCCTGTATCCGGAAGATTTTCGATTTTTTGTTTCGTCTAGAGAACTGGGTTTAAGAAAATGGCTTACTGTCAGATACATAATTTGGCTTGCGCAAAAGCAAAGGGATGAACGACTTTCTTCCGTTGCCCTTTACAGAAATCCAATAGGCTATGCTAGCAAAGAGCAGATGGCATCAGTATATTCTCGGATATTAAGGGCACTTTTCACTCAGTTTTTATTAAAGTTCTGTCAGCAAAGCTTGTGGTTGTTTGTAGTTTAATTCAAATATGATTCGCTAACGAAGGGGAGAGGAAGGGTGCTTTTCATGCGAATATAATGACCGCCCTCGGGTTTTTTTTTTCGGCATCGTTTCACCTGCCAACAAAACAAAATTATATTCTTTTCGGTCTGTTTTGGCTGCAGAAATGTATGAATGATAGGCATCACACCATCCTGAGCAATGGTCATGTCAGAGAGCAATTTGATCAGCTCTTCTTTTCGAATGGCCAACTGTAGCTGACGGGGGATAATTGTGGCCTTTTTGTTTCCACGGGCTGCGTTTCCTGCCAGCTCCAATATTTCGGCGGGGAGATATTCCATTACGACCGTAAACTAGACGGATGCTTTGGTGTAGTAGCCCTTTCTCAGCAGACGGTGGATTCGGCCGACAGGAAACTGAAGTCTGGCACGAAACAAGCTAGATTTTGATTTTACCCTCACCTTTCCCTCTTTACCGCATCCACACATAGCGAGCGTATGTCTAGGGTAGCCAGGACGAATGTAACACACGAATGATGCCACACTCGCATACGACCACCGGTTTTGTACTCGGTTCAATTCGAAGCCAAATGGACTGGCTATCGAATGAAATCAGTTTACTTCCACTGTCAAAGAGATTGATCTTCGACCTAAAATTGTTCAAGATTTGCGGCTCGGTGCGTGTAATTAGCGGGAACCATTCAGGAATGAGGTTCAGTCAGATGATTTAAAATCAGGGTTTTCTGTGTGTGTGTGTGTGTGTGTGTTTTTTTTTAGAGAGCAGTAAAAAAAAATTTCATGAAAACCCTGAGACCTGAGGGAAAATGTACAAAAACCCCAATGTCTCATGGAACGAGTTTGGGCTGCCATCACCCGTCCCGCTAAAAAACCACCGCTCTTGCCCAGAACCTGATTCCTCCCCGGCACTACCTTTTGGCATTACTTCGGGAAGGGGTTTTTATGTGCATAGCACACACTCTAATTCAACTACTTACTAGTTCGTTTCTTCCGTAGGGTTACAGCACCATTCCTCGACACACCACCAATTCTCCACCATCCACACAGACTGGCAATTTCTGCATGGCAGTCGGAAAGCTGGCTGTGAGTCGAGACTTAGTGCTCCTCCCCTACGAAGACAATCTGGGCGGCAAACTTCAGACTGTCTAATTCACCGAGCCCTTCGGCTCCCTTGTGCCAGTTAGCATCGCAACTCCCTTCTCGCACCATTCAGCGCCGTTTACTCGTTGAACACCAGACTTGTTCGCGAACTACTCGGTCTAGTCCCCGACGATGGACCTAGCCTACTCCGACGAAGAATTCCCCGGCGGGAGAAGTTCTCCCGAAATCGAGCCAACCAACCAGGTGTCGAGGTCAGTTCGGCGATTCCGGTGGAGCAGGGTGCCCGATTCGCTGATGCCCCGACGACATGCGACTGGTGGTATCTCGTCGCGGTCTACTCAGTCTAGTCCCCGGCGGTGAATCTAGCTTACGCCGACGGAGAGTTCCCCGGCGAAGGAAGCTTTCCTGATACCGATTATTCTTTTGTTTTAGCACCACAATTTCTTGAGCCTTTTGGCTTCCTCTCGTTTCGTTTCGCTCTACTTTCCCGATGAGCCATTCAGCTCCCGCCTTCACTTGTTCGCGAACTACTCGGGCTAGTCCCCAAGAATGGATGTAGCCCGTTCTCCTGCAACCGAGCGGTAGATTTCTCCTGATACCGACGTTCGTTTTTGTGATCCATTTAGCTCTCCGCGTCGTCCCGATCTACACGATCTAGTCCCCGGCGGTGGATCTAGCCTACTCAACGGGCCATACAGTAGGTGCTGAGGTCTATCCGGTGATTCCGGGTGGAGCGTAACTTCCAGTTCATCAGCGCCCCAACGACCCACTGCTAGCTCTGCGACGCGGTCTACTCGGTCTAATCCCCGGCGGTGGATCTAGCCTACTCACGAGATACTCGGTAGGGTGTCGAGATCGGTTCGGCGATTCCGGTGAAGCTTGACGTCCGGTTCCCAGGCGCCCCGACGACCCAACTCGGTGCTACGTCACGTACTACTCGACTGGTCCCCGGCGGTGGACCTAGTCTACACAGTCGGAGAGTTCCCCGGGCGGCGAAACCCGATTTGTGGCTTCTTGTTGGTCTCTTCGCTCTGCAGCTCGAAGAGTATGTTTGAGACCACTCTGTTGGCAGCGTCCCAGGTATGTTCGTCTCGGCACATCTTTTCGACGATATTGTCCACTGTCATACCAGGTATAACCTAGGGCATCCGAAGACCACGTGTTCCGGTGTCTCCTGCACAGTCGCACACTCCGGGCAAAGGGGTGACGAAGCATGTCCAAACCGATGCACGTACTTCCGGAAGCATCCGTGCCCGGACAAAAACTGCGTCAAATGGAAGTTCACCTCTCCATGCTTCCTATGTACCCAGGCCGACACATTTGGGATGAGTCGGTGGGTCCACCTTCTCTTCTCCGCGTTCTCCCACTCCTGTTGCCATTTAGCCAACGAGTCCGCTCGGACGTGCATTTCTCCGCTGATAGCATTCCACATCCTCCGCCAGGGTTGTGCAGATGGGGATCATTCCGGCGATAACGGTTCCGCTTGGTTTTCAGGCAGGCAGGAACCCCATATCGGAGTATCGATGATGAAACAGTAGATAGCAGACATCTCGTGCTGCTTCTCGGGCCGCCGACGTTTGGCATTATTCTCGCTATTGCGTTCGTTGCCTTCGCCGACTTTTCACAGGCGTAACCAACGTGGTTGTTGAAGCTCAACCGGTCGTCGATTATAACTCCCAATTGCTTCAATGCATGCTTCGATGCAATCACGTGCCCTCCGACGTCAATCTGCATCCGTTGAATCGTTTTGCAGTTACTGACCAACAACACCTCCGTCTTGTGGTGAGCTATTTGCAGCTTGACCCCGTTCATCCAGCTCTCGATCGCGTCTATTGTCTCCGTCACCGACAGGTGTGCGTGTGTGTGTATTATTACTCTAAATTTTGTGAAATAGGGGAACATGGGGACATTTGACTAGGTTTTCAGCCAAACCTGCATAAATCTCTAAAAAAGCCTTCAATCCCTCAAAAGTCATTGAGATATAATGTGCAAAATTACAAGTTACAAAAGTTTTTGTGCAAAATTACAAGTTACAAAAGTTTTTCTGAGACCTCGACCGCGGCCTGGGGAGATTTGACCAAGAGAATTTCGAAAAATCATAACAAAAAATAATGACATAAAACATACTGTGATCATCTTTTTCCATATTGTCGAGATCCTTTATAAATATAAAAGGGTTGCATTTAATAAATTTCGATGTTTTAATTCATTTCTTATCAAGGATTAACTGTACTGCTTACATTGCATGTTCACACGTCACGAAATCAGTCCTACTACTGCTAAGTTTGTTTACTAATACTAAAATATATAGACTTATGTTTGAGGTGGGATTTTTTTATGACGTGATTGACATTAACAGTGGATACCAAAGCATAGTAAATATCAAGAATTTTGTATCTTTCTTCAGCTAATTGCCACTTGGTCAAGTCTCCCCAACATTAGTTATTGCATTCAATGTCGTACAAATTTTAGTAAGAATTATTATAATGTTCCAATTTATGTAAAGTCATTTCACTGCTTCATAAGGAATAAGATGATATATTAGTGCTTTAATAGTAATTAGTAGTCGAGTAGATGCATCCATACAAAGTTTGATAAAAAAAATACATCATTTAATACAAATTTATTGATCACGGAATATTTTCTGTACGGAAAGGATTTTTCATTCCAAGCTTTTAAAATTACCTTAAGGGATCGAAGCAAGTATAAAAAGATTTTTGAAAAAAAATTAAGAACCGAACAGAAGTCGCCATAGCCAAAAATATAATTTTGCGCTTGGTCAAGTCTCCCCATGTTCCCCTAGTTCCCGTGAAAATTTCATAACTATGTTGCATAAAATCGAAAATAATTAGGGATATGTTCTGAATATCACAAGCACGCAAGATAGATCCTAGGTCAAGTACTAAAAATTATGAACTAGTTCACGAACCCATGAATAATATTTCACGATTTTGTAAAGTATTTTACGTGCACGAATAGTCAGTCGTGACTAACGTACTAAGAAACATTAACCTTCCGGTAGTCGCGCTAGTGCACAGAGTGCACGTTGCTGTGAAAATCTAGCGAAATCGTCTTGACGCATCAGCGGCTGCTCGTTCGGTGGGCCATTTGCGCGACTTCCGGAAGGTTAACCAGTACATCGTACATGAAAAATATTTTATGATTTCGCGAGCTATTTCACGAGCACAAATGGTAGGTTGTGACTTTCAGTTCATAAATACATGAAAACTATTCTTTGATTTGTTGAACTATTTCACGACCACGAATGGTAAATCGTGGCTATTATACTAGGAATCTATAAGCAGTTCACGAATACATGAATAATATTTCATTATGACTAATATATACAGAACCATGAATTAGTTCACGAGGATTGTATGGATTAATGAATAAAATTCCGAGTTTCGTGGAATAGTTCATGAGAAAGCATCCAGAGTGTTTTATTTTGTGAACTAATGTTTCTAAATCTATAAATAACTTCATAAGCGTTACGCGGGCGTCACTGAAAGGAAATTGAACATAAAGAAAGATCCTTTTAAACTACTAGGAGGATGAAATGAAATAATTGTGATCTTAAATATGGATTTGGTGCCATAGTGCATCGGCCATTCCAGTTGCTGCTGCAGGAATCGTTAACTTTTTCCCTATAATCTGGGTCTGACCTGAATGGTCTGGAGCTACAGAAAGTAAATTTCTACAAATCTTACTTTGCAAATTTTCTTTGTTTCTTACTTTTTTTTGAGATTGCTAGTCAAACAGTAAAAAAACCATGCATCAGCAATAGGACAGTGGCTTCACACACCACACATTCAAAATGGAATGAGTTTCTACCACTCAAGAATGCTCTCACAAGGATAAGAGGTTATAAAGTATCGTTGTTTATATATCAAACCGTATATTTAGGCTCTTTCGGTAGACCGTCTCCATTCAGCGGATTCCACCAGTCAAGAAACAATCATAAATTGTTAAACTTTACGACAGTATTTAGTTTTTGTTTTACATTTATGATGCATTATGGTGACTTTGGTGTCCGCTCTTCCACAGCCAGTGGAATGGTGTTCAATTGGTACAGCGGTTTCAGCTTTTGTCGCTACTGATGCTGGTGGGGTAGGTCATGAAAAGATTTAATCCTCTTCAAACAGCGCGCGTAAACCGATATGCAGCGGTAGCGATGTCGAATTAGGAAACATGGCAGGATAATCTCACCAAAATTAACGATACAACTTAGTTGGAAAGACAAGCAGACTGCGCCAGCCGATGAATAAGTGTAATCATGGGCAGGTATTTGCATTTCAATAACTATAATCTCCTGATGGAAGTGTGCCACCGGGTGCCGTGTCAATCTTTACGGATTGCGCCTAGCATAAATGAATAGAAACTGGCTAGTTTTCAAGTGAATGTGTGTATATGTGGGATTTAATCGCATTAAATGAGATCACTCCGGTCGCCGTCTATTCGTATCCACAGATCGTTTAAATAGACGGGTGTGATGATTACTTTTGTAAAGTTAGATTCTGTTTTGTCCAGCAAAGTTGATCCCTACTTCAGGGTTCCAGCTGTTGTCGAGAGTGTGTTGCGTGGTTTTAATCCTATTATATGTCATAAAGCTGAGTAATGAGTGATAAATAAGTTGAGTAATTGAAAGATATTGTGCACGGTCGGAGACTAGGATAGGGATTCCAGGAAGATCAACAAACAGTCAGCTTTCTGGGTGTAGGTATTTACATAGAGTGGAAAATCGACTTGGATGATTACTTTATATCACAGGAAAGCAATGGCTAAAAAATTGCGTCAACATCTTATTATCATTACACCTGACTGTATAAGGGGAGTCTGTATGGACACAATTAACCCTGTACTGCTTGAAGGTCTAAGTAGATAAATAGCCCTTTCATTAATCGACTGTTTATTATTAATTAATCACCCCATTTAATTTGTTGGATATGATAATTAGCATGTTGATAGCAGAGCCCTTTTTTGCAAGATACCCGTCGATTGTGGCTGAGGGCACAACCTGAGCGGTGCTGAGTGTGGTGTAACGTCACTATCGTTTTAAACGCGTATGCCCGGAGGCTGGCGGGTGTTGCATAATTAAAGCAATGAGGATGGGAAATTATGCGTATAAGAAGATTTATTGCCGTAACCTGCTTGTGAGTGGCATATTGAAATCTTTGCCATATGGTTTAAATTTAAATCAGTGTGTATTAAAACTAGTATTTTTTGCAAAGAATTGTAGAAGCCGTTTTTGAAAGTTGGAGCTTCAAAAGAAAACAGTTTTTTAATTGACTTACAATTTTAGTAAATGTCTTTGTGTAGGAAGTTACTGTTTCATATCTAATTTCCAAAAACATCATATGTGACTTTTTAAGAATTGAAGTAATTAATCAACTTGAAACAGATGTCGGATTTAATTTCTTTGTTTTATGTTAGATGGAATATTTTTAAAAGGTGAAAATTAAACATCGGCTTATCGAAGAGGCTTTTATCCAGTTCCATCACCTACGTCTTGCTGTTCTGGTATCATTCAACATGTTATCCAGTCCAATTGTGAAGGACTGATTGTTCTAAGTTAGGTTCATTTTTCGATCGATTGTTGATGATTTGTATTCTATTATGTTTTCGGCAAAATACTCAGCGATATAAATTACTAAAGCATATTCTTGAGTTGCGTTTTTAAAATAGAAAAAATCGTGCGCAGCAAAATCGTCCAATATATCATCCTGCCTCCATTTACCGTGGGAGACAACAAAGAAGGCTTGTGAACCAACAACTCCAAACTCATTTCACACCCTTTTCCCAGTTTTCCAATCCTCTTTCTCCGTGATCCCAGGAGGCTTGTAATGTGATGCGTTGACACCGAACAATTTGTCATTCGCTGTGCTGCTACTGCACAAAACTGTTCATGCTAGTCGTAAGTCACTCGCTCGAAGTGTCCTTTCCAGGGTGTATTACTTTCGAGATCGTAAAGAAGCCGCGCATTACTTAAAGTTGTCACCGAAAACGAGTCCCAGGAGGCGAAAGGTTAAACCCATCAAAGCGATACGCACTCGGGAAAGATGTGTAAAAGTGTCGTCATCTCTCACACGACCATACATCATCATTACCAGGCAAATGTGTGTCGGATCCGCCCGGCAGTTTAGTTCACAGCAGACGTGCGACTCGATATCCTATTTCAAAAAAAAGAAAACGACACATGAGTGTCTCAATTTTGGGCCATTTCTTACTTATTTCGTCCTGTCTGCGATACGATACTGTTACCCGTAACTACTGTAGAAGGGGTGGAAGATATTTTTCTTCATCGATTCGGAGTCAGCCGAAGCCACGAAAGACAAACAAGCGGGGAAGTGAGGAATACGGCTATGCGTTAATTTTTTGGGCTTCCCGAGGCAATAAAAATACAAATAAAACTGGAACCCTTTTCTGATGTTTTTACGAAGTAAAAAAGGAACATCTGGCTTGGCCCAATGTTGGGAGAAAAAGCCAAAAAAAGACGGAAACAAGCAGACGTGGCACGTGCCGCTTTATGATGTCCGGCGTCCGACGGTATTGGGTATCCTTGCCTGCTACTAAGTGAGGTGGAAAATGAGTTTTAAATTTTAAATAGCTATGAAATTGATATTTTTCGGTTGATTGGCCTGTGGCTGCCCGATACCTTCGATACGGGAGAACGTGAGTCATGCGATGCAAACAGGCCGGATATTGATTATCAGGTTAGACGCGTTCGTTGTATTTTTCGAGCAATCCCGGGTTTGGTTGGAATTGATGCAAGTTTGTCAGAGTCTGATTTTCATATATGAAAGTGAAAAAAGGATCGATACAATCATATTAGATTCAGCAGTTTAGTAATATTTTTGTGGTGCCAGAGCACCTGTCATAGACGTCCCTCAGCCGTTAATCTGGACAATATGACGAATTATTGTGATACTCGGTGATATGCGTATGCATCTATATAATTGTAGGCAGATGTAGGTCGGACCCGATTATCCGGAGACTCGATTACCCGGGGACTCGATTATACGAAGTTTTAGACTCGTTTATTCGGAGTATTTGTTTAAGTTTTTGTGAAGAATAAATCAGTATTATGCTATAGAATATGATTATTTTAGCATTATCGGAAGTAAGTTTGTTTTAAAGTATAAACTAATTTGTTCATCTAGGAAAACAACAAAAGCAAATTCATGATTAATAAATCATGAACGAAAACAGCTTTCCCGGAAAGCTGACTCGACTGATCAAAGCAACGATGGACGGTGTACAAAACACCGTAAGGATTTCGGGTGAACTTTCCAGTCCATTCGAATCTCGATGGGGACTGAGACAAGGTGATGGACTCTCGTGTCTACTATTCAACATCGCTCTGGAAGGTGTGATGCGACGAGCCGGGGTCAACAGCCGGGGGACGATCTTCACGAAATCCGGCCAATTTGTATGCTTTGCGGACGACATGGACATTATCGTTCGAACATTTGGAACGGTGGCAGACCTGTACACCCGCCTGAAACGTGAAGCAGCGAAGGTCGGACTGGTGGTAAATGCGTCCAATTCAAAGTATATGCTGGTAGGCGGAACCGCAAACGACAGGATCCAGCTAGGAAACAGCGTTACGATCGACGGGCATACCTTCGAGGTAGTGGAGGATTTTGTCTACCTAGGATCCTTATTCACGGTTGACAATAACGTGAGCCGTGAAATCCGAAGACGCATCATCAGTGGAAGTCGGGCCTACTATGGGCTCATCATGTGGTTCCAATGCATCATGTGGTTCCAGCACGGCAGATTACCGCCACCTCTTAAATAGAGAAAGCGATATCAATATGTGTTTATAAACTAGCTTATATTTTCACTGATCAATGCTGTATTAAAATACTGTAACTTTGATGTTTTAACATTTTTGCTTCATATCATTAGAAAAATTCACCATTTCTTCAATCTTTTCTCGCAAACGGTAAAGGAGATATAAAATGAAACATTAACATGCTGTAAATCTATTACTTTCTCTAGAATATTTCCACGTACTTCTCGCAGCAGTAACTGTCTCTCCAATGGAAGTCGTCAACAAAGTGGTTCTTAATAGCACAGTAACAGCAATAGTAAATTTGTTTGAAGAATAAATTCTCCATAATTACTTCTGATTCAAACTACTCCAACTTCGCTTCCAATTCTTAAAAATTGACCCTAATCCATATTTCATTCATGGAAATCTGAGGATTATCATTAGTTTCAGAATTTCGGAACGAATTTCTATTGGAGTTTTTTGTTTGAGGTATCCTGACCATTGGATCAGTTGCAGATCAGGATCCTATTCCCACAATTTTCCAGAAATCTTCACGTTACATCAAACAACAGGTTCTCAATGTACTTCTCACTTAATTAATACTGTTCTACTATTAAATTAAATCAGTCAGTATCAGAGCTTGGAAAATGAATTAATTGAAGAAGAACGAACACTCTTCATTCGCTCTTCCCTTCACGAATATGCCACCCATTGAACCATTCACTACCTAGCTACTGAGTTGACGGCATTGATTCACCGTTCACGTGCACCGAGGCTGGTGAACCATTACTGTTCCATAGGGTTGCTCATTCTCTCTCCCAGATAGCTACAGCTGAGCACCATTTGTTGTTTATAGCAAGCTGTACATAGGCACCCTGATTCTCTTTGGCTGCTTAGTGCGACTCCAGTCCTCCAGTTGCCACGAACAACAGCGCGCATAGAAGGAAGGGTGGAATGAATATGTTCTTTTGTGTGCTATCCTTGCGTTCATTTTTTTTAGTTCTTTCTACGAAAACCTATCGAATGCGTGAAGTAGTCGATTTGTTTATATTAAAAATATAAGGAAACATTGGATAATGAATGGTTTTGTTGAATGAGCCTGATATCCCATTAAGAGAGGGTAAAGGTTTCAGCGTGAAAAAAACACCTTTTTTGCAATTGTTTTAGAACATTGCGTGAAGCAAATTTATCAAAACTTTTGTGCATTATAGTGTATCATTTCAATAAAATGCTGTAATTTTTCTATGCAAAAATATCGACAAACGACTTGGTGACGGAGCATTTGTACAACGTTTCTCAAAAAAACATGATTTGCGGTGTTACCTGCCATTCAAAAACTACTTAACAGATTTCTTTCAAACTTTGCATACAAATTTTATGTTAAAAATACCTAACCCCTACGTTGAGTTTTTGATATATTTTTTTCATTTAAAGGTGGAATTTTTCGTGAAAAATAGTAATTTTTATTTAAAATGAGTAAAAAACCCCTAATTGAAAATTTATCTTGAAAACTCTTCGTAGGGGTTAGGTATTTTTTTTACATAGAATGTGAAATGCAAAGTTTGAAAGAAATCGATTAAGTAGTTTTGGAATGGCAGGTAACACCGCAAATCATGTTTTTCCAGAGACGTTCTACAAAAAGCTTTGTCACCGAATCGTTTGTCGATATTTTTGCATAGAAAAATTACAGCATGTTATTGAAATGATATACTATAATGTACAAAAGTTTTGATTAATTCGCTTCACGCAAAGTATAAAAAATTCGCAAAAAATTGTGTTTTTTCATGCTGAAACCCTTACCACCCCCTTTAACAGGTTGAACAGAGAATAAGGCAAAACATGAAAACGAAAAAAGCAGTTTTTTGCTACACATACACGCATTTATGTAAGTTGATTTATTTTCATAAAGGTGTAACACATGGCGTGGGTCTTCAGTAAAGTTATTCGCGAAAGTAAGAGCTACAATTTTGCTGATATAATCACTATAAAAGAAACCTTATGAAAATATTTCATTTGTAGGGGGATAAATCTATAAAAACACAATATCAGAAGAAAGGCCATATTGCATCTATTAACTTCTCCAAAGATGCTATTGACCTAAAAGTAGCCGTTTTGGCGTTAGTAATAGTGTTTTTAAAAATCTTTCGTCAACATTTAACGTTTAATATCTCTTTTGATGATAGCCCGATTATAACAATTTTCAGCACGTTGGAAAGGTATTCGTATAAGAGAGATTCCATGAGAAACCGGCCGAGCACAAAATATGATCTTCGTTGCGTCGAATTTTGAAATTGTGTTCGGTTTTTGAATCTCTATGATTTTCTCTGACAATTACAATATTTTAATACAAGAGCATTTTTAAAAAGCGCGTAGACATTTCTACGTGCATTAATTTCAATTTGTTTTGTTCGATTACTGTATTTTATACAGCAAAACTTTCTGAGAACGAGTTACAGGGGATGAATATTTATGTACGAAAAAAATATACACTGAAAAAAATGTTGTGTCATTTGTCAGAAAAATAAAAATTTGAGTTAAAAATTTAAAATACTTTGTCAACAATAACCTAAAGAGAAAAGAAACATTTTGAATGTGATTGTATGAAAACTGTAATTTTATTACAGAATATAATTTTAAATATTGTTTCAAATCAATTTCCATTTAACAAAAATATTCCAAAATGCGATAGTTTTTGAGATATTTGGAATTATGTTCTAACAAAAACAATTAATTACACTGATTACTCCCTTTTTAAAAGTTATTAGCGTTACTCTATCATCAACTGTCAAAAACCTAATATTTATCTTTTTAAAGTCGTAAAAAAACTTTTTCAGTGTATTTGTATCATGGAGAAGTTCAAGGGCGGCGAAACACTTTACGCCCGAGTGGGTAGAAAGCATATAGTGAGGGGTTTTTTAGTAAGGATTTTCCCCTTTTCGCAATACACACGCTTACATTACATTCACATTAAACCATGCTTGTTTATGCAATTGGAATTGTGGTACATCGATGTTTGAAAATGTGTTTTTATTTTCGAGATACATGCGTTGCACATTTAAATTTTTTGAATGGGCTCAAAATTTCGAGTGGGTAATTACCCACTCGGTTATTTCCGAGTGGGTAGTACTACCCATACTACCCACGCTATCCGCCGGCCCTGGAGAAGTTTTCAATAAAAAGTTTTCCTAACAACAACTTTTGACATATTTTTATAATTCATACTATTTGCAGTCAAATTACAATTTTCTTCTTGAATATGATTCTAAACGCCATTTCAAATCAAAATGCTAATAATAAAAATTTGTGGTAGTAGTTCTCGATATATTTTAAATATTGTTTTAACACAATTCTTTTGTTTTATTACGACCTTTTCAGAAGTTATTCGAGTTTCCCCATCAACAGCAATAACTTTTTCAAAAGGCCCATAACATTCTCTTTGACATCAAGGCAATATTGTAAACCATTTGAAAGCCTGATGTATAATTTTGTGTGCAAGGTTCAGTTGTGGGAGTAAAGTGCGCTTTACTATCTCACTAGAGTCTCTAACTATGGCGCCCTGAAACTTGTTGTCTAGTTGTATGTTTCATATTTTAGAGGGGAGCTCCGGGACGAGTATGAATCATGATCGAGTGAGAGCGGGAGTTTGTATGTTGGCACATGAGACCACGTTTATAAATTCGTAAGTGCTATCACGCTGACATAGCCGACAGTATGTTTTAAACGATTGCGAGATCATGGGCGTAGGCATGCGTGAATGATTGCGATTGCGCCCAGGTTTGTATTATCGCGAAAAGATCGATCGTTTGTATGTTATTGTGCACGTTATTTCTATCGTTTGTATGTCGCATAACTCGTGTCTATAACAGTGTGGTCGTTTACATATTCCCGTTTGTGCTTTTTAATTTGTTGCCGAGAAAGAAACAGCAACGGAAGAAAAAACACCTTACTTAGGCATTAATTCAGTAAACTACAATATATTAGAAATGGTGACATGTTTATAAAAAAATTTAAATGGATGGTAAGAAAGGCAAAAACATACAGCACATGATAAAAGAACATTGATATTTCAAACTCCATACTAATATCAGAAACATTAACTAATGACTGAACTTAGGTTTGGGCAGATGAGAGCAGAAAAAATTATGCAAAATAGGGAAGGCATATTGCAACCAATATCTTAAAAAGAGCAATCTATTTAAAGCCTCACGCTTTGGCTTTTTTAACAAGAACACGACATGCGACAGCAAAGTGCTCATTTTTGGTTATTCAGATAGATGTCATAACTTTGTTTTTTGATGGTGGACATATTAAAATTTTTCAAAATTGCGACCATAGTCCTCCGTTAAATTATTCTTTTTTTACGGAAATCACGCTACAGCCCAGACTAATTAGCTGAAACACACGAAACATTTGTTTTTTTTTTATAGTTAAGGATTGTGTACTTAAAACTCGCAATATCAGAGCAGAAGCGGTGAGTTTAATTTAAAAAATAATGTAGGTTGAGCTTTATAGCGTTTGTTTGCAATCGTAATTGCCGTGAAAAAGTGGTTTCGCTCTAAAAAATATTTTCCCGGCATAAATTGTAAATAGAGTGCTCCCTTTAAAGCGACTTTCTGTTAGATATCAATCTATTGTTAACAGGGGCCGATCCAGAGAAAAATTTTGATGTGAACCGGCCCTCTGGATCCGCCCTGATTGCCAATAGAGGTCGTGAATAAAAGTCTAGACTTCATCCTAGTTTTTCTAACAAACAAAACTACATATTCAGTGTGACAAACCTTTGGTAGCTCTTGATTATCAATGATTGGGTGAATATTAAAATCTAACACAAAATACTACTTTCCCGCCAATATCAGTTTATCATAATGTAGCAATTGTTTTTTGCATAAATAAATCACAAAATAAAACATTGCGCTACACTAAACTGCAGGCTCAATAAAATATGTATTCATTTTAAAGGCAAGTTCCTAAATACAACAATAGCCCTGATAAATAATAAAGCCATGTGTTCCTTGAGTTGAGCGATTAGAAAACCTATCTTTTGATTTACTGTACACAGCCAAGAACATATTTTAGTCTACAGTTTGTATGTTAGCAATAAATTTAAGTTGCATCCTTCGCAGCTCCAGAAGCGAAATGAAGCTCCCACTAAAAGATACGCTCAATTAATCTTACGCTTTTCGAGTGTGCTACAAACACGTAGCCTGATGATAAGGACGTGGGCTGCATGTAAAAACTTTATTACGAAATGTAGGTCGTCTTCATTGAGAATCCGGAACGGTTATAGTTTATTACATGTCTTATAACTTACAAGTCCAAGTGAACCAAACACCTTCTCCTCGTCCGACGGTAACTCGCCAATTTTAACGATGGGAGACATTTTCTTAATGGCATTCTTAGATTTAATAAAGATAGGCAGCTGAAACATCCTATGCAGGATGAGAGAATGCAACTCTGCATATGTTTTCCATCATCATGGCCAACATTTAAGAACTGCTTCTTTGGACCTCCAGCACTTGAAGGAAATATCCATTATGTTACCAAGGCCCATTCCAGGAACATTCATATTTGCATATCTTAGCCAAGTAATGTCCACATAATATATCACTCCCCATCGACATCAGTGCGATGGAATTTTAATTACTCGCACTAATTCATTGGGCCCGTAACTGGCAGAGGTGAATAAAAGTTGAACTTTTTATTACTTCGCCTGAACGATATTGGTTTGTAGGTGGGAAGCCACTTACCGAGATCGGATCGGATCGAGATTTGATTCGACATTTACGGAATGCATTACCGGTAGGCGATCCGAAAAACGACCGAGTTAGAACTTTGGTGGGGTTCAAACGGCAATAGATTCGTTCCATAATCAAGATTATTCAATCATTTACATTTTCGAACGTCAGCGTAACCTTAGAATCGAACCCCAATAATGGGTGGCCGTTAAAAAAGGGATAAAATTCTAGCTAATTAATTTTTGTCACTTAATTTTACATCGTTTAGATAGGGTTTTATGTCTGAAGAGGTAGAAGGTTAAATTAAGAATTAATATCGCGGCACCTCTGGATAGAAAATTAATTTTTAAAATATAAGTTTCTCCCATTTTAAGCGAACGTCTTACTAATCGCAAAAATGTCCGAACCGATCAGAATTCTATTGAAGCTGTGATTTTGTCTTCGTCGAACAATCTTACACATGGTATAAATTACAAGAGTAACCAATCAATTAAAATTGAGTCTCTAAAATTGCAATTAGCATTAAACAGTAACGTAATCCTGAAGTCATAATTACGTACTCTCAACTATAATTGCTAGTTTGAAACAATTTCCAAACTCATGAATATCTGACAGGTGATATTTATGCCAATTATTTTTTATATGATAATTACAGTGCGCTCTGTAATAAAACTAATCTTGTGAGAATGCCTCACGTATGCCGTTAGTATACCTACAAGTTGATTTACTTCTTGGAACAAACCCCAATGACAGCTGAAGTCATCAAGTGGCGCTTCGCATTGATATTTACCTGTAAACAAAACGGATAATAAAGAACAATTAGTAAACGATCAATCACATAGTCACACTTTAAGGAACGGCTGTCAGTTGATCTAAACAAGCTAAATGCGGTGAACTATAATCGAGTGACAATGATTTTTTTTCTTTCAGCGCAAGTACAACACCCCAACAAGTAACATGGGATTCCAGTTCAGAGGGCAGCCATAACTCACTTGTCGTCGCTGGAATTCTGTTCATATACGTTCAGTATCAGCATCGTCGTTCGTGTGCTGTCTTTCGCTATTACCACTTGATAAAAATTAATTCTAAAAGAATCAAACCGTAAGATCTTCCCACTTCACAGATAGAGACTTGAACAAGATAGAACTCAAACGGCATACGATTCAGCATATCGAGCTTCCGACCAACGCGAACTGTCAGTAATTTACGGAGCCTGCCTGGATCAACCGGAGTGTGTCTGAAATTGATTTATAGTCGCACCTTTGCCTGGCTACAGATTGGCAGATTAATTTCCGTATAGTGACTGGAGTTCGGCCATTGTGTCAGAATATGCAACGTACAATTGGCGAGGCTCGTTACATACAGGAATACCTGGCTCCAATCAGCTGCAGATCCATCGTTAATCATCGTTGCCTATATGCAGCGAAGTTCGAAGCTAAATTCTCTCCGGGATCTGCAATCGAAATAGACTAGAATATTGCAGTTACTTGCTGGTGTCTATGGAGCTTTACTGGCCAGTTGCAGTTTTACTACCGTCAGCTCATTTATATGGTAATTTATAATCCTCAAACTATCGGAACTAGCGTTCTGCGAAGTCCAAGTGCCAACAACAGTGACAGCTAAAGTTGAATAATAAAATACCATTTGCTTAACCAGGCGCCTCCATGACGTGTAGGCATCTGTGTTTGGCTTACAGTAAGCTTCCTTCTCCCACTCACAAAGATGCCGTTTCAGTGACCCAGCCCCTGTAACCACGTTCTGTGTGTACGCTAGAATTATGTATTATTATTATTATTCTGTGTCGCTCATCAAAGCCATAACGAGTGTGATTGGTGGTATAGTTAGTCCCCCTCCGGCTGACGCGACACAACTTAATTAAAAACTGCCTTCATTCTTAAACCCTTCAGTCGACAAATGCAACTCGCGAACACCTTGTCTTCATTGAGAACGTGAACGCCCGGACGTAAGTGAATGAAGCGTATCAACAATAAAAACTGTCTTCGAAGTGGTTTGACACCGCCAAGACGCCGGGAGTTTTTCTTGTGCAACCTCACCCGCTACAGTTGTAATGACATTATTAATCATAGATGAAAACAGCTCTTGAAAAGTGATACGTTCCAGACTGGCCAGTCGGTCATAGCGATATTTTCTGCAGGGAGTGTTAGAAACAAAACTGGGCGGCTGTCAGATGGACGATGAGTCATTTGAGATGAAAATGATTTCGTTTTTTTTTTTTGCATTCGCCAAACGAAATTGTTGAATTTGTGAATGAATAGTTGAATCTGTTGGTCAGCTTATCATTTTTTTGTGACGTTAACGAAATCGTTAAAATAAACAAATTACACATGATTTACAATTTATCTGCAGTTTCTACAATGAAAATGCTAGATAATAACTATATGAAATAATTCGTAATCGCACTAAAATCAGTACATATATCGGGATGGTGATTGCTGAGAATTCATGTAAGATGGCCAAATGCATGAGGAATGTTTACCGTCTAAATAACAAGCCTTGTAAACTTAGGCGGCTGTTGTTTGTTCTTCTACGTTCAATTGAAGTATCTCGTTTCAGTAATAGATCGTGATAGTTCACTTCTGTGAATGACAATAAAAATGGCGACCGTGACAGGACTCGTGCTAAATTAAACAGCTTGGATTTGCATTTGTCCGTTGTAAATGATAATTACAATCGATGTTGGTGCGATTATTCATCCAAACCGAAAAATGAACATTCTTCTTCTTCATGTTCTAATTATTTATCATCGACCTATTTCCGCTACGAGACCAAACACCGACGACAGAGAGGTAACACTATCTAGACTAGATATCGACCCATCAACTCATGTACCGGGTACCAACGGCTTTACTCCTCTTCCGAAAGAAGGCGTAACCACCGATTTTTTCACCTAAGCGAAATCTCAATGACCTTGGATGGGATTGAAGCCAGATTCATATTAGTAGCCACTGTCTATCAAGCGCGTTGATTGCTTATAGAGTTGGTTTGAGCCAGACTTCCCAAATGAACATCGAACACCATGTTCGTTTTAGTTTTGTGCTCATCTTAAACCCACATTTCGTGTGCCAACTCGAACGCGCTAATGCGTACTAAAACACGTACACATGCTCGTCTGCACAACCGAACTCCATGTACGTACGCGTTGTTCATACACACAGGTTCTTGACACTAGTTTTCTCTTTCTATCACTCATCATCACTAGTGTTGACTCATTCTGTTTTGTATGTGCCGTTCTTGTGTACGCACACGGTGTACGTACACGGTGTTTAAACCTAAGTTTGCACATCGTTCGCTTGGGTTCGGTGTTCGAGGCGAACCTGTACACAAAGGTAAAGTAAGTTTGAGGTTGAACGCGTGTACGGAATTTTGTACACAGGTACAAACGTTAGGCTAGATCAGTGCAGTGGACATTCAAAGGAAAAAAATACAAAATTTTGTGAACAAAAAAATTAAAATTCGTGAATAAAGGCCACGATCTCTGAAACAATCACGATTTTACGATATGCCAACAGAACCGTGAACGAAAATCATATGTTTCATAATTATGTGTGAACTTCACTTACGGTTTCCGCTACCAAATCGTTTCCAGTACGCGAACTAGTTCAAAACTTTATAAACATTATTCACAAACTAATGGTTTATTTACGATGTTATTCATAAATTTAGGAACATTGTTTCGACAATACGACGCGAATTGATTCATAATTTAATATATCTTGATCACGATCTAGTTTTCGTGGTTGTGAATTGGTTTGTAACATCATAACCGTCTCGACATTTTTTCGTGAACTATTTCGCGAAATGCGGATTGTTGTTAATAAATTAGTTTATGCTTCGTGAACCAATTCTTGATTCCTAATATATTAGTCACGATTCACCGTTCGTGGCTATGAAATAGTTCACATAATCATCAAATTCGTTTCCACTTTCATGATCTAATTCATAATTGTGCATTTTTACGTGAATAATTTCACAGAACTCAAAACAGGTTCACGATTCCTAATATGTTACTCACAACTGAGTATTCGTGCTCGTGAAATAGTTCACAAGTTCATAAATTATTTTTCATGGATTCATGAACTAGCTCTTGACTTGATTCTATCATGGTACATTATTCACGATCTATTTTAGGTCCTTGTGAAATTTAGAATACATGCCTAGTTATTTTCTCTTTCATGTAACTCTGCACATAGCCTTACCCTAGTAACAATTGAAGTTTTATGGTAGTTTTATAGCCTCTCATAAAACTTAGATTGCACTTATAGCATGCTATAAAACTTCAATTGTTACTTGGGTATTTTTTATTGTTTTAGTCAAAAATGGCACAAAATTGTTTTTTTCAATTATTTCAACTTAACGAAAAATGAAAGCTGCAAAAATTAGGGTGTTAAAAAATGGTTTAATTCTATTGTTGAATAAACACGCTAACTTTTTTGGTTATTTTCTTGTGTAACGAAAAATACAATACACAAAGCTTCGGAGTCATCGACAAAGATTTTAAAAATTTAATTCTTTTTAATTTTTGAAAGACTGCGAAACTTTATGTTGACTCTGAAAAGTTAACTTTCAGTTTTTGATATATTTAGAACCACTCTACTTACTATATAAATAATAGATTTTTTAAAGTTTTTACATTTCTTATAAAAGAAATGTATAGAATTCGCTCAAACTTTCAAGATTTTTTCCGAGGCCCGGAGGGCCGAGTCTTATATACCAATCGACTCAGCTCGACGATTTGGGACAATGTCTGTGTGTGTGTGTATGTAACGGACAAATTCTCATTCGTGTTTCTCAGCAATGGCTGAACCGATCTTATCCAAACCAATTTTAAATGAAAGAACTAAAAAACAGTGTGAACGCTATTAATTTGTTTTTGATTCTGATGTTTAGTTTCCAAGATATGAATGTTTGAATGTGCAAAAATGGCGTTTTTTGCAGTTTTTTTGGATTATCTGCCGAAATTGACAACAGATTTATGCGTTTTTAGATAGCTTTAACGAATACCTTTCGAACAAGCTATAGATTGTTGAAATCGGACTATTATCATAAGAGATATTTAACATTAAATGCGGACGAAAGATTTTTATCATTTCCCATTGCCAGAAATATGACCAAAAACATGTAATCTATTATTAACGCCAAAACGGCTTATTTTAGGTCAATAGTATCTTTGGAGAATTTAATGGAGGTAATATGCCCTTTCTTTTGGTATTGTGCTTTTACTGATTAATCCCCCTATGAGTGAGATATTTTCACAAATTTTCTTGGATGTGATTATATCGAAATGATGTCTTCAGCAAATTTGTAGCTCTTACTTTTGCGAATAACTTTACTAAAGACTTTAAATATCTATTTTGAATACTTTAAAAGTTATGGCTTGTTGTTTGTTGATTACTCTTTGTCGCCTATTTATTGTTCAATATAGTAATAATCCATTGAAATAAGCTAAACATTATTTCGATAAAACGAATTTTGTATTTCATTTTACTATCTACAACCGCTAGAAATAATCACCGAACACTTCCAAGTTGTCTGGACGGAACTTGTTAACTTATCAGTACAAAAATGTTCATTTGTGCTAACCTTCTGACTGCAATTCGATCTGAAACATATCGGAAAATGAAAAGCGAAATAAATAATTCCGAGCAACGGCGTAGCCAAGAGAAGGTTTTGGGGTTTAACACAATACAACCCCCCCCCCACACCCCCCACCACCACACCCCAAAAAAAATTGATTGAAGTTGAAAATTTATTGATGCAGATCATGAGGACTTTTGATAAATTGTCGGAATGGTTCCTGATGTGTAACTGATCTATTGGTCTTGAATTCACAGTTGTCTAATTGCATCAATATCAAATTCCTGCCTGAAAACATTCCAATAGAAAATTCCAGAGTTCTGTAATCAATCATAATCCTCAGATTTATTTTCAAATTGATCTCGTTTTTGTAGAGAAGTACTGTAATAAGGGTCTTTATTTAATAGGAAGCGAAGTTAAAATTGATTTAATGTCTATGAAACATAGAACTGCTCTCCAAAAAAATGCATAACTTTCAACATTGGCTAAAATGTTTTTGCCTTTCTCATTCACTCTAAAATTCGTCAATCTAATCCCGACCCGGAGGGCCGAGTGTCATATGCCAATCGACTGAGTTCGTCGAGATCGGAAAATGTCTGTGTGTATGTATGTGTGTGTATGTGTGAATGTGGAAAAAATGTGACCTCTGTTTCTCAGAGATGGCTGGACCGATTTGCACAAAGTTAATCTCAAATGAAAGGTACAACCTTCCCATCGGCTGCTATTGAATTTTTTATTGATTGGACTTCCGGTTCCGGAGCTACGAGTTGAAGAGTGCAATCACACAGCAAATTCCCATATAAACTGAAATGAAAAATTTTCAAAATCAAATTTGTATTTTTGATGCCAAATGACTTTAAAATGCATGAAACATTGAGATGTTTGACAAAAATTGACTTTTTTGGACTTTGGTACATTTTTGCCTTTCTCATATAGAAAGGTTATGCAATCACTCTAAAAATCGTCAATCATACCGGCCCGGAGGGAGTATGCAGTGAGGGGTTGCTACTTTAAAATTAAAACTAGTTTAAAATTTCTTAGTTGAAAATTTTTCGGCAGGACCTGGACCTCCCGGATCTTTCTCCATGATCCGCCGCTGGTTTCAAGTGATGTTTCAGTATCGACACATAGTATCTCAAGATCGTGGCTGTCGATCCATTGTATGTATGTGTAAATCGTACTGAACATGTAATATTCATTTCCACCATTGTATTGAACATAACCAGCCATGGAATTGTAGTCTGGACAAATGAGAAAAGCACAATTGCACCACTAGGTGGATTAAAACAGGTTTTTATTCTGGGAATGCGTCGAGTTGAGACGAAAACGTAATATGATTAATAACGAGGATAACACTTTCCAAATGTAGAGAGAAATTTATGAAAAAGGTTCTGATCGATTTTGATGAGCATTTGATTTTTGTTGTATGACCAATTATATGTATAAGTCAAATGTTTAAAAACAGTAATTTATGGTCAAGATATCATCATTTTGAAACCGCCAATTTCAGAGGTTTAGTATCTTCAATGAGTTTTACAAACGTTAAACAGCGCATCATTTCACAAAATAATTTTGACGGTATATCGTCCAAGAAGTATTTATGGTGAATTTTCTCAGGTTAATATTCATGACTACAATAAAGTCTCAACAAATTCGCTAAAGACACGAACTCTGTTACTATTTTCTGAAAAATTAATTCTGCATAATTTTAAAACTTCAAAAATTACGGTTTCGGAATTATGCCGTTTGGGCAGTAAGATCGATTTTTACCAAACCCCCACCAATTGTAAAATTGGTATTGTAAAAAAACGTAAGGGCGATACTTTAATACTGCTAGGTGGGACCGAAAAAGTAAACAATCGCCAAAGGGGCGATACTATCATTTTGTCAATTTCAATAGCAAACACAAATTTTATTTTAATAATTTCAAATACTTCATGAAGTTTTGGATTTCGATCACTGCATCATGCAATCTAAGTTGTAAAAAACACAATAGTTCTTAAATGGGAAATAAAACCAAGACTGGAAATATTCACTGTTGATTTTATTTGAATGGTGTCACTACTAGTATCGCTTTTTTCAAGAAAAAGCGTTGATTTCTTAGTTCTCAGTCGCGTTGGAAATTTGAGTAAAGTATAAACTTCAAATCGATTCAAAAAAAAAATTTCGATTTTTTTGGCTCAGTACAATATATATATTTCCCACCACAATTTAGATATATTATTTATTTATTCCTTCGTCTTTGGCTAATTCTGCCATACAGACTGTTACTTAAAATTATTTAACATGTACAGTAACAATATATAACAACACAGACAATCGAGCAACAAGCAAAGGTAACAATACAGTATTCCAAACAAAATTTAATTACAAATTCAGCGCTGTGGGGGCTCCCAAATGTCAAACTTTTCGTGAAATTGTCGGAAACAGAGTCCTAATGGCCATGTTGATGGAGATAGTTATTTAGATATTTTTCTTAGCCTTGCGTCAATTCCTACTTTGAATGTAATGAACGGCATTAATGACTCGTCCTTCCATTCGGGTACGAGCTTCTTCACAATTGCAGCATTAGTTCCGAGTGATTCTGCGACCAGAGTAGCAATATCTTTCTCACTCACTGTGTTCTTGACACGCGTAAAGAATAGCCAACAAAGATTTGTAGAATTACTTGACTCCAAAGAACCAGCAACCCTACACCCTTGTTTCAATCGAGTGGACGATATTTGCGGGATTGATTGAGCTAGAGGTGAACTTGTTTCCGCCAAAGAAAAACGAGATACAGCCATTTCGGTAATTGATTCACTCAGTATTCACATCGACAGCAACAGTAGCCGCATGAGCAGGGGTAAATGAAGTAGCATCGGTGATCGCCTCGCGTTTATCTCGAAAAGCCTGCATCTTGCGAACGCCGTCCATGATCGTCGTACACGGGGTACACATCCACCAGATATTCTTGTACCTGTTGCAGCAGGTGACCTCTGCAGTAGACAGCACAGCACATTCTGCATGATAATTATCCTGACAAAATCCATCACAAGAAATGGTTACCCCTCCAGGCATGATAGGCAAGGCACATTCGCAGTAAAACATCTTAAATCAGCACGACTTTCTCTTGTTCGATACAGCTGGTATGATGAAGAATAACGTTCTTTTGTTTTCGACTGTATAGAAGCGGTAGCACCGAAAGATAGAACAAACGGATAGTTCGTTTAATCGGGTGAAAAATCGGCTTTTTATCTATAATATCACCAGCGATGTAAAATGTACGATCCGAAAACAGTGCACTATAACTGATAAAAGCGAATGGCAGCAAAATACGATATGGAAATCGATCGCGCGACTATTTTCCATGAAAAAGCGAAAGCAGCTCAGCTGACAAACAACCGGTCGGAGGGAATACACACAACTGACTTTTATTAACAGAGCATTAACAATAATTCGTTGGTGTGTCTATTTTATGGGCCATTTTTTCGCTTCCCCATTGATTTGGTTTGAGATTTCTAGCACTGATGTTGTCCTATGCTGATTTGAGCGATTCTCTGAGTCCTGCCACTATCCCATGTAGTATGTGTTATCAAAAACATCGCGAAGCATCAAGTTCTAAATGTTCTCAAACGATATAATATCCGAAGAGAGTGATAAGAGCTATAAGAAATGTCTCATCACACTGTTAGGTGGATTAAAAGCGTTTTTGGCTACTGTTGTTGATTATTCTGAGGATGTGATCGGATGAATCAGTCAAAATAATACGGCAAAAACGAAGTATTGCCTCTTAATCCGACAGTTTCAAATAATACTTTGTTTTTGCCGTTTAATTTCGTTCTGATTCAGCCGATAGCCGATCCTAAGAGTAAATAATCGAAAAATCTTACAAGGAGTAAAGTTTTATCGTCAGCGCGGACCTATATCTTTTATATTGTGCACCGTCAAAGTATCTCAAACATATTACCAAGGGTTAATTCACGGAAAACCAAATTTTTAGTATAATTTTTACACTTTTCGTTTTTACTAATATACCCCTTAAACGATTTTGGGAGTTTTCGAAGACGGACATTTTCTACTAACACATCAAAGCTCGAGCTTCTGTTATTAAAAATATATAAGTATCAACTTATAATTTCAAAACTTGATTTTTTGAAATCAATCTCGTGAAATTTAAAAAAATATTGTTTTCGCCAGGGCTGTGCGTAGCCAGTTTTCAAGGCTGGGGTTTTGATTTTTTTGTTCCTTATATGTATAAGGAAAAGTCTCCCAGTGTTGAAGATTTTTTCCGAGGCCCGGAGGGCTGAGTCTTGTGTCGACTCAGTTCAACAAATCCGGACATTGTCTGTTAACGTGTAGCAATCTTGATCAGACACCACCGCCTGCTGGTTCATGGTAGTGTCAGATTCTTACGGTGGTGATTTTGTAGTAAGTCTACCGACTAAACCTAAACCTCTTGTTCCTCCCAATCCTCATCTTTTCGGGGCCACCGTTAGGTATTACGTTAGAAGGCATTATGCTCTTGCTCTTTTTAATTTGTGTTAATCGTTCATGTTATTTTTACTGTATCTTGTATTTTCAAAATTTTTGCGCATATCGCTCAGTATTATTTCTAAAAACAGATTCAAACAGATAAACTCAAAGATTTTTGATATCATGGCATTAAAAATTTAAATTATGTATAACATAGTCAACCTAGCGCGCTACACTTCTACTAATGACGTCATCATCGACTATTTAAGCAACAGATTTGGTCGGACAAGCATTTCGTTGCGTGCTTTCTGGAGGTACGCTGCCCGGTGCCGTTCAACAGGCGACTGAGTTTGTCTGATCAAACACCATGCTTTTCCTTGTGCTGTGTTCACTTCAAGCACACATTTTATGTACAATCACGAACGCATTAATTCGTATAAAACACGTGCACAAAATCGCTTGTACAGTCGAGCTACATATGCAAACACTGTTAACATAGCGTCTTGGTACTAGTTGTCTCTTTCACTCCCCCCTTCGTCACTAGCGTTGAATATTTTTGCTATTAGTTCGATATTCAGCCGCAGTTTTTGTGTTTCTTTTCTTCAAGTCTTCTCGAATAATTTTAATCGGATTCGATCGCCTACTACCAATAATATGACCTGATAAGCAAGAAGAATTGGTTCAATATGTAACATTCGACATTGATTGGTTATATTTGAACTGTACGAATGAAATATACTGGATTTATTATTAATCCAAATGCACTAAGAAATTAAATATATAATAAATAGTGTAGTCCTACGTCCACAGTTCGTGCAACCCCATAGGGCTGTCACTTGTAGTTTTTTTTCCATCACAGGCTAAGGAGACGAAAACTTTCTTAGCAACAAAATCGCGCGAATCGATGGAAAGCGCAACGAAGGTTTATTATTTATGTTCCATTAATTTATTGATTCCACGTGATTCATTTCCACTCAACCTATCCCACTTTGATTCTACTAAAACATATGTACTTCAAATCCTATTTATGAATGAATACACTGTTTCTCAAAAAGCCATTGCAAAAAACGCATCTAAGTCCATGTATAAAATTATTTTCGATTCTTGTATATGTTTTGCTTCGGTATGTGATTAAGACCACTGCATTCGCCCCATTTACATCTGTACATTAGGAAAATAAACGTCGAAAAGCTTTTGCGATTTTTCCAAGGCTGAGAATCTCCCATAAAGATTTAAAACAGTTCCAGATATTAGCTCGGGTTTCGATCGCAGTTTTTTGTCTGCTTTCTTCAGATCTTCTCAAATAAGTTTATCACCCATTATAAATAAGATATCCTGATGAGGAAGACGGTTTGGTTCAATATGTACCATTCGATGTTGATTGGTTATACGTGAAGAAAACTGTAGAAGATATTTTTTAATTTTTATTAATCCAAATGTAATAAGAAATGAAATATTTCACGTATTGCAGTCCTACGTCTACACTTCGTACAATCCCATAGGGCTGTTCCTTGTAGTTTTAGACAATGATATCCCGATTCTCTCCGAGTTCGTTTTGTTGGTTCGTAATTTTTCCTCCTTAGCTAACCGACCTTCAGGGCAGGAAATATTCGAACCGAACCTATGTTCGAATACTTTCAAAGCGCGAAGCTTTGCGTTACTGGTTCGAATTCACAAGCTTCGCATCACAATCGCTTACCATCGTAATTGCGGACATTTGGGCGATACTTTTGCATGCTCTTCGGCGAGGACAAATGAAGCTTCTTGTTCATTTCATTGATGTTCGGAAAGATATGTAAAAGCTTTTGCGTAGTTTTCGACGAACACGAGCTAAGCTCTTGGTTCGTGTGATCGATATTTTTGAAACAGTTACACGGAGCTTCGAAGCGATGTTCGCGAACACAGAAAAAAGATTACCTCGAAGTATTTCAGAATCGCGAACACCGAAGGATTATATCAATTTAGCATCGCGAGGGCCATCGCTAACATGTTCGCCGGACGATATTAGTTTTCTTTATTCAAATACCTACCTACTAGTTATGCAAAAAAAGTATATTCTAGACAGAGGCCTTGTATTAAGGGTGGAATAGGTGAAAAATGATTGTGACAATGTGTAGCTTATGGATGCTGGGGTTAACTGAAAAGTGACGTAACAAGTTTATTTAAGATACCCTACTGATATATTACCAGTAGGGATAAAATCAAGATTTCGTGACAGGGCGGGGATAAATTTTCAAATGAAATAAATTAGGGCTAGTCGTTTTGTAAATCTTGTTTTCGACTAACAGTAAAACCATTTTGATTCAGAAGTATGTTTTAGAAGGACGCATGTTTTTTCGTGCACTTATTTAAAAAAACGCTTTGAATCCATCTACCAGTGTAATGAGACATTTTTATAACTGTTTTCGAATATTATATCGGTTGAGAACTTTTAGAACATGATATTTCGAGAAATTTTGAAAGTGAAATTAAATCAGTTGTAAAGTTATAGAAAATAGCCTTTTAAAATGAACGGACAATCGAATTATTACTAATACTTTATGAATACATTATCTAAGTTCTTCATTCAATGCAATATGTATGCAAAAAGTTAAAAACTGGATTTCCCTTGAGAACTGGGCCAAAAAATCGAAAAAAATGTGTTGACGATCCGAGAACTAGAACAGAAATTGTAACCCTTGGACCTCTGAAGTGCATGCGTACAAAATGCTATAGTCTAATGTTTGTTTTCATTCATTTCATTTAATAATTTTCAGTTGAGCAATTCTATCGCAAACTGCATTGTGGAGCGAGGGTCATAACTTTCTAAATTTAAGTGTTCCTATTAATTTAGTACACTCTCTTTAACATAAACTACTCTAACGAATGAACGAATGGGAGTAGGTTCGATAAATTTTGAAAGAAGCCGTTAAATCAACCACTTAAGGGATTACACCACCGCAAAATTAAAAAAAAAATCGAAATTGATCTTGATTGATTTTATTATTCCATATCAACATTTGAATAGGGCTAATAAGATTTGTGAACAAACTTTTGATTTGCTGATTTCTCTTAATTTGTTATCATTTCAACACAGAAAACATTTGAAATCGATTCTACCAAGGGCAAAGATGTTGATTCATGTGTATTTTTCATAAAATTCAACTCTGTAGCGGAAAAATGAGCGAAATAAGTTTGTTTACAAAAGTCTCATTAGCCCTTTTGAAGAATTACTATTGTATTGATCTTAAATATGGGTCTTCAAAATAATATATCAAAATATGGAATGCGACAAAAAGCGAATAATAATGGAAAGACAGTATTCGAAAAAGTTCGAATTTAGAACGATTTTCATTCTACTTGGAGTTATTTATTTCGCTTCTCATTTTCCGAGATTTCCCTTACATAAAGCATTTCGGCTATAACTGATTAAAAAAAAAATACAGGGGGCCCTAAAGATTTCTTTCTTTTATTTTTTATTAGTAAAAGTCAAATAAGGGAAGATTACATCATGGAGAAGATAAACCAAATTTTGTCCTTTTCAGAATTGTTTTTGGATTTCCAACAAAAAAAAATCACTAGAACATTGTTTGTAAGTTCTTTGCGTTTCTCCATCAGTAATTAGTTAACAAATACAATACAAACAAGTTGGAATATCCTTCTCATTATTTATCACAAAACACATGTACAGGAGTCAGGAAATAAATTTCATAAAAGTGGAACATGTAATAAGTTTGACACTTCATTTATTAAGTGAACAGATTCCGTCGAAAATGTTTGAAAATAAATATTTTGTCTCTTGTGATTAGGTAATCAACCAATAAACTTATAAAACAATATTATAAAAATCATTTGGAAGCTTTCCTCTTGGTTTGGTACAGATGCCAAGAAATTATAATTCAATTAATGACAATAATAATGGATTCAAGTATTAGGTATTTGTTAATAAATTCATTTGGTAAAATTAAAAATAACGTTTAACACACAAATCATCGCATATTATTGAGTGAATATGACTAGCCGATTTAGGAATGTTGCGCAAGAACGTTAGAAACCGCAACAAGTTGAAAACAAAGGCCAACGGACTACGCCTAACTACCCCTCAGTGGATGCAAACAACTGAAGTTCGCCGTCTAACTGAACTCGGACGTCAGCAGTGAGATTCCATCCGAAAATTGTTCTTTTTAGGAAGAATTTGTTTTAGATAGGGAGATTATTAAGAGAGGGGTAATGGTTTTAGCGTTAAAAAACACTATTTGCGATTTTTTTAGAAATTTGGGCGAAGCGAATTGATCAAAACTTTTGTACATTATAATGTATCATTTCATCCAAAAGAGTCATTTCACCAAAAAACATTTTTTCACGCTGAAACCCTTACCCCCTTAAACATACTTTATACATCTTCACCTAAACTCCTTGGCAGGGAAAATATACTCCGATTGAAGAAGAAAAGACGAGTTTGCAATCAAAGTAGCTAGTAAACATAATTGTATTCCGAAAAAAAGAATTTGAATTTCACTACCACTACGCTCATTCAAACTCGTGGCTCATAAATTGGTAAGGTATGCGACGCACCTAATCCCTAAATCCTAAATTATAATCTTAAAATAATCCATTTTATTTATACTCAAAATAAGATTTACAGTTTATGATTTTAAGACAGATAGTCACGTAGCGAACATGTTCGCGGTGGCCTTATGATGCTGATGCTTGAAGCGATATAAAACTTCGATGTTCGCGATTCTCAAATAAACGAGGCATTCGCTTTATATGTGTTCACCGAATATCGCTTCGAAACTCTGTGGACATGTTCCAAAAACGCAAAAACCACGAGCCAAGAGCTTACCTCGTGTTCGACGATGTGTGCTTCTAAGGTTAATGTGAACTTTTTCGAACATTGTAAAGAGCGAACTAGATGCGAAGCTCGCTTCGTCCGAGCAGAGATAAGTTTTACCCCTAAATGTTCGCAGCGATTGTGTCAAACTCATCGATTGCATGTGGTATGCTTGAGAAGGTGCTTAGTGAAGCTTCGAACAGCAATCAATTCATTTTTCGAAATTTTCCTGCCCTGCCGACCTTTGCTATGTATCTGATCTACTCACAACTGTTGTTAATATCGAAACTTGTCGAGACGTGAACCGATACAGCGGTGCCGAGCAACTAGACTTACATCCTTTTACAGCCCATTGCGTGGCCCATTGTGAATCAAAATGGCTCAAAAAGCCGACTGCTCTCGAATGTGGAAAGCATCTCAGCGGAGTGTTTTCAGAATTGATAACTCCTGTTAGGCCTCAAAGTAGCCGTTTGAATACATACATACATACATGAATACAATACGGTTGTCCACTGTATAGGAATTTTTTCTAGATCTCAAAACAGTAATTTAAAAATATTGACAATATGTATGACAATGTTTAAAGTATTTCCAAAATATGTTTTATTTATTTCATATAGACTGATCCAGGGGTATGACGGTTGAAATCAAATATAATAATGTCTTTGAAGTTAAGGTAAACTTCTACTGATTCCTGGAGAACCCAATCGTGTGCGTTAGAAGAGTACGCGCAATATTTCGTTTAATGTTATACATCCAAATATACTAAAAAAATAGTTGCTGTTATTATCAAAATATTCTATATTTAGAAGTAGTTCTACATCAACAACCGTACAATCCCATTGGGCTGACCGATTCTGAGGTACAAGAAACAAACGGACAACGTTATTTTTCATTATTTTCTTCTATTTTGTTTAAAACAATATGCGGTCGCAACACACTCAAGTTGGTTTTTTTTGTTCAGCTTTTGCCAATTTCGGGAGTTTATGACAAAAAGTCTAAAGGTCTAATAGACAAATGGTCGAAAATACAAAAGGTCGAAAAGAAAAAAAAGTCAAAAAGCAAAAGGTCGAAAAGTGAAAAGGCCGAACAAATGAATTGTCGAAACCAACATTTCAACCTTTTTATATTTTTGAAAAAATGGTTTTTAAAATACTATAAATTAAATATTTAACAAAATAGTATTGCTAATATTTTCAAAGTTTTAGCTTTCAACATTTTGTTTCAGTTGAGCACCAAATAACAATAAAAATACAAGGATATTTCCTCCTCTGTATACCTACAGCAAGGAGCAGTCTGCGCCGGCCTGATGACTAATATATAGCCCAATTTAGTCAAGTGTGCGATCACATGGCTACTGTGGCAAAGGTAAATATTTCTATATCACCCCTACAGAATTAGTTTTCCTATCTTGACGCTGTTTGCCAATTAGTTAAATTGCTTTATCTCGTAATCCGTTTCCGTGCGTAGCATCTGGATGCTAGTTTCCGCTTGCAACATTCTACCGGAGAGCATTAGGAACTGAAATTAGTTTACTGTTACGGCACTTTTTTTGTTTTTATCGCGACTATTTTTCGTATTCGAAACGAATGAAGTAGGTATAGCTTTATGTGTAAGAATAAAAGTTTTTTTGAGTTACCGCTCAAGCCTCTAATAGAATTGGATCATGGATAGCACGATGCTACAGTGATTTTGCACTTTTCAAGTGACCTAGTATAGGTTGTAGATCTTATCAAATACAACACAAAATAATGTATGCAAAATTTCTTGAAATTTTGATTTTTAGCAAAAATACTGATTTTCGGGAAAGAAGAAGAAATTATCTTTCCAGATTCTAACCGAGTTGGTTTTTGGTGTAGTTCTTTTCATTGCAGGGTAGTCCTTTCAGCCATTTGCTTTTCTATCCATTTGCTAAAGTCATATTGTAACTTAAGAAAAACGCTACCCAGCAGTGTTGGACTAGGAGTACAAATCTGAATCTGCTCTTCAAGAAATCGATTATTACAAGTAGGTACATAATAATAGGATTGATATGACCTAGATGGCGAAAGCATGACGCCGAAAGGGGTGTGTTACGGCACTTAAAAACCCGACTGCATCAATTCATTCCAACACAAACTGCTAGGGTGCATTGCAGATTTCAGCTGGCAGGGGGATTGAACTGGTTCGGTTATTGAAATGTAGAACTATGCAGCTTGCGATTGATTGTCCCGCTATGGAAAAACCGAAAGAGTGACTCAATCGAAATTGTACTTTCATTCAAGTAATTTTAATCGGGAAATTCCACTGTGGTTACAGTCGAACATGCAGCATCCATTCAGAAAACTTTGAATTGTGTGCAGTGGGAGGGTTCTCTGGTACCGTGCAAACAAAAACACTTTTTCGAGGGAAACGATCCGAGATTACCCTTTTTTGTGTTCGATGCGGAAGGCACACGTCCCAGATGTCCCTGCAGGCAATTTGTGTTTCAATTTGCAACTCCGGAATATTCATGGTTGATGCTGCGGCGGTGACTCGGAACGTTATTTTTTTGGGACGAAAATGGGTCACATGTGTAAACCCATCGCACCCATTTTCGTGCCTTGCCTCTCCCGAGGGGCGAGAAGTGCGGTTTTACAAACTGAATCGAAACTGTCATATATTCACTGCATCCAACCGGAAAGGGGTGTCTTTCTGGTTGGATTTTAATCGATTGAACAGAACACGGAGTGAGGTAAGCAAGTTGCTTGTCGGAAGTGCCTTTTATGAGGGCAATAAATTACTCAAATTTCATGATACAGTGTACGAGGCTAAACTCGTGTCCGTTCACCCAAAAACAGCCACAATCTTGCCCGGGCAGACCTGATTTTCATAACAGACAACTTCCACCTCGCCACTATCAGCTGATATAAATTAGCCCCGCTAGGTCCATGTGACTCGATTACGTTACGCTTGCTATTCGGTCCATTCGGAACTAAATTACGGTCGGACCACACCACCATCCACCGATCAACGATCCTCGCGGGCCCGGACCGAAAGACAAACGGACCCGTTCTGTTCCGTAATAAATTCACCACGCTGCTGCTGTCCGGTAGTGGCCGGCTGAATGATGCCATTCGAACACCCAGAAAGATTTCTAAAGAAACAAAATCACCGAAATATTTAAATATATATATATTCCTCGCTTCGAAATGGGCACCCCCACCGGGTCGAAAAATGTGTCGTAAAATTTTAATTAATCCAGGCTCCTCTTTCGTGCCGTCCTGGCTAATCGCGATAATCTGCTGTGGCGCGGCGGGAATCGGAGAGAGTGATGCGATACATTTTTGGTGTTTTTTTTTTATTTCAGCTCTGCGGATTATGATTTCCGAGAAGACGCGACAATGTTGTGGGAGCATCAATGGCTTATTCTGTGGATTGATTTTTTCACAGAATGGCGACAGAAGTTTGCAAAACTTTGTGTCCAATATTTTTTTCCATTAACCTTCGGACAACAATTTAAACGCATCCAACGGGAATCCAACTGATAGGGTGAATTGCAATCTAGTTTCCGTTGTACACCATCAAGTTCTGCTAGTATGTTGAATCCTCAAGTCAAGGAGTTTATTTCTGTTTATCTTTAAATATCAATATATTTTAATCTACAATCTGAATGAGTTTCGTCCCGTGAATGAACTTAACAGTGAGCGTATTATTCATTCGATGGAATTGTACGGTAAAAATACATATATAGGGCTATACTTCTTTAAGATTCTTTAAGTTCACATCTATATGATGGCCAGACAATCACATTTCAATTGTTATTTTATTCTTTTTTTCCGCAAAGAGAAACATGTAGTAATTATTGAAAATGGTTTGGTCGTATAAATGTGATTTAATTTCACGAATAGCATTTTCAATATAAAAGTTCGTTTCGTATCGTTGGCAGTTAAATTGTTCGATTCGATTCGAACTGCATTGTTCGAAAATTGTTTCGTCCAGCCCCATAAAATATGCACATTGTCCTACCATGAAATGAACGAGAAGGTTAGTAGGCAGCGTAACGAATTGGGTCAACTGCTCACGTAACCTATAAATCCATTTGAATTTATCTACCACCCATAACTCAGCGTCACCATCTACCACTTCCTGAATCATCGTCTTACCGAAAGCCGCACATTAATGCGCCGAAGCAGTGAATTATCTCCAGTGTCACACATATACCCACAATAATAGCTGCAAATTTATTGAATAATAAATCCTTCTTAATCACCTTCAATTATTTGCACATCATCTTTCACAACTGCCCGCCTCAACACTTTTCCTCGGTTCAGTAACAGCTTTGCCTTCAACTGGGAAAAGACAAGTCCCATCGGCTCAAGTGACACACCATCCAACCAACAATTGGTGGTAGGCCAGCATCTACTATTGAATGGAGGCTCGAAATGGGAAAAACCCTAGGCACAATAAACCTCTTTAGCAGGTCGACTGTCGTTGCAGAAATTGCCACATCAATCAATCATTGACGCAGGCTTTCATATGCAATGCAGTTTTCTTTTGTCCAAGTCCATTACAAATGTCAGCTATTTAGACGAATGGCGTCTGTCACATGTGCATATCGAATGTTTGCATCTGTTCTCGACGGGTGGCAGACGAAAATTGTCTTCCCACCGACTAGTCTAGCAGACGAACATCCAGAGGACAACTGTCTGCAGATCTGTCCAACGATTTCGAATATCTTCCTTGCTACAAATAGGCTTAGATGCTTGAGATCTGTTTTGAAGTATCAATCGCATTTCAGTGGCAACATTGTCACATGTCAACAAGGATTTGCATTTCAACCGCAATCAGCACCACTCGCCAGTCTGGCCGTGCCAAAGCCCATTCTAATGGATTTAAACGTTCGCTAGGACCCTTAAAGCGTAGGCTCCTTTCTCCATCCTAACTCTAAACGCAAATATTTTTGCATAATCACTTAAAGTATGCAAATTCTGCCCACTCTGCATACGCAATTTGGCGTGAAAGGCAGCCGTCTGTCAGCAGTATCCTACTCCTGTAAGTTGGTTTAACCTGATTTCATCTGTACATACCTACATACCTTGCAGAAAAGTGGTAACAAGTGATTCTATTGCCATTGTCCAATCCATTCCATACAGTTAGTAAGCAGGCAGCCAAGTGCCCCTCAAGTATCGCATTACAAAAGCACCAAACACTTTCCATCAATCTTCCCAGCAGCAGCAGCAGTAGCGGCATACAACTAACTGCCAGCTGTTCCCTAACAGCCCTGACGGCGGACATGGCGAAAATCGGTTGGGTAAATTGTTATTACAACATTTTGCAATCATAATAAACAAACAAACCGAATGTTTGTACTGATGCTGGGTACCACCTACTGGCGGACGGTCGTGTGCGGATAATGCTTACAGTGCAGAATAATAACTCGAGTCGTTTGGAATATGATACTTTTGTTCAATCAGGCGGATGTCCATTGGAACCGTTTCACGGACACGGATCTCCGATTGATGCAAGTCGCAGTGCTTGAAGTGACATTTGTATAAGGTCTTTGAGCTTCTGTTGGGTTCGTTGATGATGTGAACGTTTATTAGAAAGAAATTAAGAAGTTACAACTCACAACCAATAAACACACCAGTTTTTTCTCTACCATGTACAAAACTTTGCAAATCTGTGAAGGACAAAAGGGGAAAATGGGATTAAACCAATTTGTGCATGAATGAGGTGTTGTTTCCTAACATAAATTAAGTTGGACCAATTTGGGGCCAAGTAATACGATGTACATTCCCTGGCCATCAATGGAATCTAGCCAGTAGCTGTAGACGTCCGCATGTGTCGTGTGACTGTTTGGATTTAGTGTCTAACTAGTGCTAATTTGGGTACTAATTTAGATACATCGTCTAACTTGGACTCAAGTTGGTGCTGGTTACTGACGAGATGACTTTGAAACACAACAATGCAACTTAATTTATGATTTCTTTATTTTATTTTCTGTCATAATGTATACAGAAGGAAGCAATACCACTCGAAGGAAGCAATACCACTTGTTCTATCTATCGTTTCGGAAATGATGAACACAGATCATCGGCGCGACTATCGGCAGGTTAATCCTGTATAGCATATTACGTGCAATACCAACTCAAACTTGTTTGGCCATTATATCACATTTTCCTGTTCTATACTCGGCGAGCATTGCTTTTAAGCCACATGAACATGATTCAAGACAACGTGACATGACGCTAGATCTAGCCAAAACAATGTTGAATAGTGATGAACGCACGGTGTTCCTAAAACCGTTATTAACTAAAACAAATGACCATAAATTTGTCATACGGCATTCGAAAGATACAGTATCCAATCTTCTCAGTGAATTTCAAAATGATCCATCGAGAGATTCGAGAGAAATTGCAATTTGAAGTTTTATGGCACACTTCATAAGGCTACCAGCAAACACCCACGGGTTTGGTCCTATCTCTATGAACAAAAAATATTTGTCTACTTAGTTAGTACATGGCATTCGAAAGATACAGTAATCAAGTATATCCTCTGTAAGTTTGAAAATATTTCATTGACGGAATCGAAATTTATAACGGTTTGGATGTGGTATGCGGTCATAGATGGGTTTTCTACCAGACTTCAAGCGTGAATCCATGTTTGTCTATTGACTATTTAGATCGTTTATGCGTGTCGCTGTTTTTAAAGGAAAACCTTACCATTTAATTACATAAATATAATGTACAAAAAGTGTTATTTATATGGTGCACTGAAAAAATATGAAAATAGGGTTGTCTAACAAACGTTAACCCTTAAAGGCGCAAATCATTTTTTTTTAGAATTTTGTGAAAATTGTCTCAGAGCTATATCACGTTAATGCGATAATTTGAAGACGATTTTCCGGATGTTGTTTTAAAACAACATTGCGCATTTAAGAGTTAAATATAATGTGTAAATTAGAAAAATGGATAAAAATTGGAATGTTTACTTCAAAAGGCCATATCTCAAAGGATTGTTGACCGATTCTAATTATTTTTTCATTATTGAACAGGTAGACGTTTCATCGGGAAGCCGGTTTGCACGGACCTCTTGCCTAATTTATAAATATAGCGGTATCTAGGTCGCTTACAAAAAAGAAGGTGGGATCGCGCAAGATTACCCTAAAAGCGGATTAGCACTATTCTTCATAGCGTTAAACTGCACGGACTGGGATGATGGACTTTTTGGTCAGGAAGTCACCGAACGAATGTGTCTAATTAATCATATTTGCAATGAATGTTTTATTGTTTACTTTCTGTCGTTACTTATGGGAATTTAAAATTATTTTTTTTAAATCGCCTTCCCCTTCGATAACTGCTGACGCTTTCGAAAACTGTCCGTTTTAGGGACCATTCATAAATTACGTAACGCTAAAATTGCTCAAAATTGACTCCCCTCTCCCCCATGTAACAAATTGTAACATATTTCTCTATCCCCCGTCCGCTATTACGTAACCAATTCCTCAAAAATATTTTTTTTCTTCAGTAGAAGCATGTTACGTAACATTCTGGCTTACTCCCTCTCTCCCATATGTTACAATATGATCCAAAGATGTCATTACTTTCGAGCGACCGAACCGGTAGCGTGAAAAATTCTGTAGGTATCTTGTTCGATGATGCCCCACGCAAAAAATCCAAGTTATTCATATCGGATCTGCTAGGGGCCCAAAGTTTCTTCTTTCTAAAAACTCCGGAACATTTTCTACCAATCATTTCTAAATTTTGTTGCAATCTGGAAGCATTATATCGTCACCGCTGGATACTACACCTAGAACCACCATGTGGGTCGAAAACTTGTTTGATATATGATAACCTAACTACGGTCTGGTGTAGGCCACCTGTCATTCTTCCGATTCACCTTTTGATCATGATGAAAGTAAATCTACAATCTTTTTAAAAATGTATATTCACGCATAACATATGTAAAAATAGTCCAACAAGAGCATATGATTAGTGAAATTTATGATAGGAAGAGGCAGAATCAAAATGTAAGCCGTTTATATTGGAGACAATAAAGTTTGGCACTGAAAAAATGCTAACTAGTTAATACTAATACTACAACTAGATATTGATGCTGGTGGACCACCACGCGTGCTAATGAATTAAACATTCAAACTTGCAGTTGTAGCCTACCCAAACAGGTTCCATTTCCGACCGGCCATCGTAATCAAGCGAACTTCGCATCGTTGAGTCTCCGCTGAGCTGAATAGGGTGCACTTTTGTTCAGTTTGAAACCAAAAAAATATTTTATAGGTTTCCGAATTAGCGGAAGACAAATTGCTAGGGCTCATTATACTAACGATGGTCAAATGGTACAATCCAAGAAAGTGGGCTCTTCCGCACCAGAGTTTAAAATGAGGTTGCAGCTTTCTACCAAAAAAATGCATCTCACATATTAAATCTATCTGGCATATATTATACCATTTTGAAGTCATAATGAAATTTATTAATAATAAAAAAGATTTGGTATTCAACGTCATTATATATTTTATAATACAAAAAGGTAAGAAAAATTCAGAGAATTAGATCTTTCTAACTAATCCATCCTAGCTGGTAAATCAATAATACCAAAACCAACTTCCAAATGGGTTAAAGCTATCGCCATATATAACAACGAAGAAAAGATACTATCCTCCTAATCCATCTAGCATTTTGCGAAATAATAAAAGCAAAGATGAAAAAACAATGCCAGCCTGAATTGGGACAATCCATTCTTTTCGATATCATCTGTCCGTTTGGATAGAAACTCGTATCCTTTTCGGTTTGCCAAAATCAATTTGGCATCGTGGCAGAAAGAACGGAAGAAAACCAGGTTTTGCCGGTTTATCGCAATGTTTTTGCCAACCGAAAACCCGGCCTACACCGTAGAAAATGATTCACACATTTTTCGTGCTACTTCTGGCGCTTCAGATCCATCATAGGGCGTAGCTAAATGCTGTACTAACCTTGACCGGGTGGAAACGATTTTTTTATTTTAAATATAGGATATAATAAAAAAATGCTACAGCTTTGGCTTTTGTGGCCTATTATTCTTCTACAGAAGCACCTTTAAATGTTCCGCATCTCTTAGTAAATTATTTCCTTCGGACCAGCATTATAGTACCTGTTTGTCGGTACCTCTCGGTGAAAATAACGGCCGGGCGCAGAACGGAAGCATAAATTTCAACAACGGCCGCCGCAAATTAGCTCCTTTAGCCTGGCAACTAACATTGGGAAAGGAAGGGTAGTACTACACAAACTCATTACGGTTCTTGCTTTTAAAGATGACCTTCACCTGGACTTGAAGAACTAATTTTAAGACCTACGAAGCCTCCCATTTTCGTTTTTGCTAGCAGTTGTGAGCGTTAGCCGATGAAACCTTGGTCACCGTTATATCGATATTATGTTCACCATCGCCGATGAGTCACCCGCGTTGCTGTTGTTCGGGGTTGAAGTAACAGAATCGTTTAGAAGTTATGTTTTCTCAACCCTCGAATTCGATGGTTGCTCAGACGGAGACCACGTGGCTGTGTGGAAACTATGTATAGGAAAACGATGATTGCATGGTGTTTCGAGATCGGGTACGAGTGGGAAAGGTAAAGGGACATTTTGCTGCTGTTTATTCTACGCTTTCTCTCTTTCTGGGGTTACTTGATAGAGTAATAAACTCGTAACAATGGAAGGCTTTCTAATGCTATAGTAGTGGTATATAGGGATGTGACGGAAATGAGTCTTAATATTGTGACATAATAATGATGCTATGAACAGGAAGTTCTGCCTGTGTTGCAAGTCGTTGGGAAGAAGACGTGTAGGGTCGTTGTGAAATAATAAAAACAATGCCGCCGCAACACGCCTTTTTATCAAGCAGCCAACATCGTCACCGGTGTACCAAGATGTATGAACTCGTAGTTAATCACTACCACTAACGTAAGGGTTGCTATAGCAATTCAGCCATCTTTTGATTAGTTTGGAATACTCAATTCTATTTTTTTGGAAAAGTAAGTCCTCTATAAAAATACATTGAGAGCCTCTTTCGATTATTGCCTTGTCACTGTAAATCATTCCACAAATCTCCCAGTAAATATCGAAAAACGAAGGTTTATGCACAGAAGTGAAAATAAACGAAAAGAGAGACTCTTTTTTGCGTTTAGGTCCTATCGAAAGCGTTTCCGAGACCCTCCTGAATCTAATTTGTTTAGAACGATCATGGTATTCGATATACCATATTTCCCTCTAAGGAGAAAGTTTAATCACTATAGAAAAAATTGGGTAAACCTATTTTGCGGATGAAAGATAAGTTCCTGTAGCTCTGATTAGGAACTAGCATCAACCTGGTGCTAACCAGTACCAGATTTTAATGAGACCAAGTCGAAATACAATCAATGACTCAATGAAGTTAGGATTTAATCAATGTTTTCAAAGCATCTAAATACCCGGCCAACAGGAGATTCATTGGGCGTGTCATTTGCATTCTTTGTGATGTTTTCTTCTTGTTTTTTCTGAGTTTTTGCTTCAACACGGCAAAATAGATTTCAAAATGACGAAATCTAATTCTACACTAAGTAACAGAATATATTAATATACCGGCACTTCCACGCCAAGGTTTAACTTCCAAAGCTTTGGTTTAAAAACCGTTTTTAAAAAATGGAAACTTTCATGTAGGAAATTTATTGAATTGGCCTAAGATGGAGCTGTCGAATTTCACGAAAAGCTTTTTATGTTGCAAGTGATCTGTAGTTGTGTTAAATTAGGTATTTTTCTATTATATTTGGAACCGTCTACTAACAAATCTACATTTACGAATACCTCCAAAAGTGACTTCTTGAGGTCTCATGAAGGCCTGACACTAGCTTTATGATACTTTTGCTTTTCTAAACAGTAATAAAAATCTCAACATTCAAGAACTTCACTTTGTCAGAAAATGTAGGGCCATCGGAAGCTAAAACTTCGTAAAATCGCACTCCTGGTCCTTTTTTCAGTGCAGTACTCTACGTCACTCGTTCAAATTTGCACCGCTCTTATGGTAGTCGGTATTTGCTAGTATTACTGTTCTCCCATCCATTCTGGTAGTCAAACGGTGGGATAGCAAAATTCTTACAAGTTTCCTATCTCATGCCTCCACGCGAGTCTAAGTCTATTGATGACATTTGGTCCTTAGACCGCAGAATGAGAGGGTGCGAACAGAATGAGAGGGTGCGAACAGATCTAGTCGAGAAAACATTGCCGTAAAAATGAATAGTTGATCGGAAATTAGCCCCAATACGACTAATCTGACTAGTATCTATGAACACGGGTCAATACGTATTGAAAATTCGCCGCGTCTGTTTTTATGAACCTAATTTAAAGCTCCGTTATTGCTAACAAGCCGGTGCATCAGGTTAACAATCCTTTATATTTCCCTTCAGTGTTCGGTATTATCGCTCGTATACTTGTATTCCACAAACAATCCGATATGGAAAATAAGAAATACTTTCCTTGATTTATAACATCTCTCGCTATTTTTGCCTGTATAATGTGTTATCACTCGGTAGTTTTCAAGCTAATAAATATGTCGTAGAGAAGAAGTAGCGAATTCTGTCCAAATACTGTTGCAATAAATAGTGATCCGGCCCATTACGCGGATAAGATTAGCTTTTCTAGGCAATACTCCCACGGTCGGCCGTGTGGAGTTCAAATTGCTTTTGTTTAGGGAACATAGTATACTCTCGGTAGCCGGCTGCCCAGAGTTTAAAAATAACCAAAAACTAAACAAGATCATCTCTTTTTCGAGTGATCGTGCACTCGAAGACTAACTAAACAACTACCTAATAAAACATGCTTTACAGGTCGCATCGTTTGCTTGGAGCGAATCCTAGACCTGATACCCTTCCAAACCACCAACTCCGCGACACCTATGGAAGAGTCTGATGAATCGTCGTCCTTCCGTTAAGTAGGTGGAGCATCAACACTTCCCGTCTACCTTATCCTTTATCCTTCCCCGTGAACGATGGAGATGGGGGCGGCCGGCAATGATGGCTATCATGCTGTTGAGGTTTTAATATGGGTCGGATTGGTATGAATTCCTACTTACCACTTCCTAAGCAACTCTTATTAGATAATCAGCAGTCAAACATGATGAAGTCAGTGTGCAATCCGCCAAAATCATCGTCACAACGCAACGCAACGCAACGCAACGCAACACGGCAAAATAGATTTCAATCGGTATATCGGATCAAGGCAATCCGGCGAATGCGTGTCTTTGGGAACTAATTGCACTGAATAGCCTCATACCATTCCAGCAGGCTCTTGTAACAATGACAAGAAGCTAAATCCAAGCACGTAGCCAGAAAAAAAAGGCTCCGACTTACAGGAAATGAAGAAAAGGATCCAGTTGTAGTCGCTTCTTACGACATAGGAGCAGGAACCCAGGGGATCAATTCTTGACTTCTGCCGCCGGATGCCAGACGGCCTCAGGGCAGGGTTTGTCTGGAGTAAGATAATAATGATACTAACCTACTAGTGGATACTAGCCGCCTCCGCGATTATTGGATATAGAATAAACGACAAATGAGCTTGAGCTTGAGCTTGTGCGACCACACCTGGCTGCTACTCCGTTATCGATTTGGACTAGCTGAAGTTGCACAGGGCATCAGTAGATAATTATGCTTGGGAATAGCGAAACATCTTTCAATGTGCATCTCCTGGTAATCATAAAGTGTATTATTGCTAAATACCGGCGCCGGCCAGGCCCGAGCGTAGATCGCGGAAGAAAAGGGAAGGAATGTTAGTCCGATACTTGCTTTTGCTAGAGGCCATATATACTACTGCGCTCTCCACAAGTATCACGGGAGGAGGAGATATTTGTGAGTAAGTATAGATGGATTTTACATCTTCTTTGACGACGCCAGAGAGATAACTCCACTATCTGAACTAGATATCGATCCATCAACTCATGGACCGGGGACCAACGACAATACTTCCCTTCCGAAGAATGACGTGGCCACAGATTTTTTGACCTCAGAAAAATCTCAACGACCTCGGTTGGGATTGCACCCAGACCAACTGGAATGAGTGGCGGTCACGCTAACCACTCAACCACCGGCGCCGTCCTAATAAACGACAATGATTATCCAAATATTTATTGTATTGTGGGAAAATGATATCAAAATAGAACTGTTGTCCATTCCGTCCATTCCGTTCATTCCGTTCATTCCGTCCATTCCGTCATTTCCGTCCATTCCGTCCATTCCGTCCATTCCGCCCATTCCGTCCATTCCGTCCATTCCGTTCATTCCGTCCATTCCGTTCATTCCGTTCATTCTGTCCATTCCGTCCATTCCGTCCATTCCGTCCATTCCGTCCATTCCGTCAATTCCGTCCATTCAGTCCATTCAGTCCATTCCGTCCATTCCGTCCATTCCGTCCATTCCGTCCATTCCGTCCATTCCGTCCATTCCGTCCATTCCGTCCATTCCGTCCATTCCGTCCATTCCGTCCATTCCGTCCATTCCGTCCATTCCGTCCATTCCGTCCATTCCGTCCATTCCGTCCATTCCGTCCATTCCGTCCATTCCGTCCATTCCGTCCATTCCGTCCATTCCGTCCATTCCGTCCATTCCGTCCATTCCGTCCATTCCGTCCATTCCGTCCATTCCGTCCATTCCGTCCATTCCGTCCATTCCGTCCATTCCGTCCATTCCGTCCATTCCGTCCATTCCGTCCATTCCGTCCATTCCGTCCATTCCGTCCATTCCGTCCATTCCGTCCATTCCGTCCATTCCGTCCATTCCGTCCATTCCGTCCATTCCGTCCATTCCGTCCATTCCGTCCATTCCGTCCATTCCGTCCATTCCGTCCATTCCGTCCATTCCGTCCATTCCGTCCATTCCGTCCATTCCGTCCATTCCGTCCATTCCGTCCATTCCGTCCATTCCGTCCATTCCGTCCATTCCGTCCATTCCGTCCATTCCGTCCATTCCGTCCATTCCGTCCATTCCGTCCATTCCGTCCATTCCGTCCATTCCGTCCATTCCGTCCATTCCGTCCATTCCGTCCATTCCGTCCATTCCGTCCATTCCGTCCATTCCGTCCATTCCGTCCATTCCGTCCATTCCGTCCATTCCGTCCATTCCGTCCATTCCGTCCATTCCGTCCATTCCGTCCATTCCGCCCATTCCGTCCATTCCGTCCATTCCGTCCATTCCGTCCATTCCGTCCATTCCGTCCATTCCGTCCATTCCGTCCATTCCGTCCATTCCGTCCTCTCCGTCCTCTCCGTCCATTCCGTCCATTCCGTCCATTCCGTCCATTCATTTCATTCGTTTCATTCATTTCATTCATTTCATTCATTTCATTCATTTCATTCATTTCATTCATTTCATTCATTTCATTCATTTCATTCATTTCATTCATTTCATTCATTTCATTCATTTCATTCATTTCATTCATTTCATTCATTTCATTCATTTCATTCATTTCATTCATTTCATTCATTTCATTCATTTCATTCATTTCATTCATTTCATTCATTTCATTCATTTCATTCATTTCATTCATTTCATTCATTTCATTCATTTCATTCATTTCATTCATTTCATTCATTTCATTCATTTCATTCATTTCATTCATTTCATTCATTTCATTCATTTCATTCATTTCATTCATTTCATTCATTTCATTCATTTCATTCATTTCATTCATTTCATTCATTTCATTCATTTCATTCATTTCATTCATTTCATTCATTTCATTCATTTCATTCATTTCATTCATTTCATTCATTTCATTCATTTCATTCATTTCATTCATTTCATTCATTTCATTCATTTCATTCATTTCATTCATTTCATTCATTTCATTCATTTCATTCATTTCATTCATTTCATTCATTTCATTCATTTCATTCATTTCATTCATTTCATTCATTTCATTCATTTCATTCATTTCATTCATTTCATTCATTTCATTCATTTCATTCATTTCATTCATTTCATTCATTTCATTCATTTCATTCATTTCATTCATTTCATTCATTTCATTCATTTCATTCATTTCATTCATTTCATTCATTTCATTCATTTCATTCATTTCATTCATTTCATTCATTTCATTCATTTCATTCATTTCATTCATTTCATTCATTTCATTCATTTCATTCATTTCATTCATTTCATTCATTTCATTCATTTCATTCATTTCATTCATTTCATTCATTTCATTCATTTCATTCATTTCATTCATTTCATTCATTTCATTCATTTCATTCATTTCATTCATTTCATTCATTTCATTCATTTCATTCATTTCATTCATTTCATTCATTTCATTCATTTCATTCATTTCATTCATTTCATTCATTTCATTCATTTCATTCATTTCATTCATTTCATTCATTTCATTCATTTCATTCATTTCATTCATTTCATTCATTTCATTCATTTCATTCATTTCATTCATTTCATTCATTTCATTCATTTCATTCATTTCATTCATTTCATTCATTTCATTCATTTCATTCATTTCATTCATTTCATTCATTTCATTCATTTCATTCATTTCATTCATTTCATTCATTTCATTCATTTCATTCATTTCATTCATTTCATTCATTTCATTCATTTCATTCATTTCATTCATTTCATTCATTTCATTCATTTCATTCATTTCATTCATTTCATTCATTTCATTCATTTCATTCATTTCATTCATTTCATTCATTTCATTCATTTCATTCATTTCATTCATTTCATTCATTTCATTCATTTCATTCATTTCATTCATTTCATTCATTTCATTCATTTCATTCATTTCATTCATTTCATTCATTTCATTCATTTCATTCATTTCATTCATTTCATTCATTTCATTCATTTCATTCATTTCATTTGTTTCATTCATTTCATTTATTTTGCTCATTTAATTTATTTTGCTCATTTTATTTACTTTGTTCATTGAATATGTTTTATTCATTTCGTTTTATTTTGTTTTTGTTTTATTTAGTTTATTCCTATTCTTCTATTGCATTAATTTAATTCATTTTACTATTTTTATTCACTCCATTCATTCAATTCATATTGCTCATTTTATTAATTTTGCTACATTGGAAATTTTGTTAATTGTTTTGATTTCGTAAAGCTAAATAATTTTTTTTAAGAGCGAGTAAAGGCGCTTTAACCTAGGCTTATTAGCCAGGGCACGGTGTAAATACCTCTGTCCCATCCCAAAGGACCAATGGAGCGACATTAACCTTCTTAGCCAAGTCACTCCCAACGATTTATTATATCCCCTTTAAACTGAAACGGTCGGTACGGTTGTCCTCGTTTCTTCCTCCTTTAAGATTCAAAACAATTCGTTAATTTGATTATTCATTAATTGAATAATTTAATTGCCGTCTAATTTTGAAACATCTTCAAACCCAACACTGCACAGTAGGCCTGGCCACTTTAATATTTGCGATATATGAAAATATGCTTCAAATATTAATATTGACAAGAAAAACACTACAGAAAAACTGCAGTGTTTTCCAGGATGCTTTTCAATACTGGCTGTGTAAGGGTTAGAATAGAATAGAATAGAACAGAATAAAGCTAAATAAATTTTTTTTAATTTTATTTATAAAATAAATTTTATTCATTTAATTCAATCAATTCATTTAATTTATTCAATTCATTATTTAAATTATTTTATTCAATTAGTCTAAAGTTTAATTTATTCACTTAATCATTTTATATAATTTATTTCATGAAATTTGTTTAATTTATTTTATTAATTTAATAAATTACAATAATTTAATAAAATAAATGCGGTTTATTTATTTTATTCTTTTTTCAGTTCATACATTTTATTCAGTTTATTATTATTATTATTATTTAAATTAATCAATCTACTCATTACATGGATGTAATAACTTTTTTCAATTTATAGCCATATTAGTTTTTTAATTTAATTATCTTTATTAAATATCTATAATTTATTCAGTTTATTCGAGGCATACTGAACTAAAAACTGTGTTCATCACATCTCTAGTTGGGTGCCTACTTCGCATGAGTTATGCAAACTAATGAATAATCCAACCGTGATATGTGTAAGAAATGCCTCATCTCACAGCTAGGTGGATTAAGTCGGTTTTTAATATGTCCATCACAAACTAAAATGGTATGCCCCTATCAGGAAAACCAAATAGAATTAAATTTCATCATCAAGTTCGACTAGAGTTAGAGATTTGAATTTTTCAGCCTATTTCTCCGGACAAATTTTGAAGGCTTGTTTTAACCGGGTGTATCCCATTAGGCATAAATACGTTAGGCATACGGACGTTTGGCATACGCACGTTAGGCATAATGGACGTTGGGCATAAATTATCACTTCAAGAAAATAAATTTTTGGTTGTGATGGCCTAGAATGATAAGAGCTTAAATGTTTGAACATTTTGGATGCGGTAGAATTACTCTGGAAGCTGATCAAACTCGACCAACATTTTATTTTACTGTATACACTTGAATAAATCTGAACTCAAATAAAAGAAGCAGACCGAATGTGTAGTATGCGGAAACTCAGCTTGCGTTAATTTCTCTACGTACAACCTATAAATTTCAAATGACTAAAATAGCAATTTTCTTTAGACTGATTTGAACAATGAAGAAGACTACAAGTAATATTTGAAATACTGGTATCAGATTGATGGTAAAAAGCAATTGTTTTTCATTATTATTATCTGTCTTAAGAAAATTAATTGTGACATTCCGCCAAGTCGTTCAAAAAGTTTTGAATTTTGTAAAAAAAATTGCAGTTCAACTTGTTTTTCCGTCTTTGATAGTACTCCTAACGTACTGTCTTTCGCGCTTAAAAAAATGCAAAAAAATCACGAACTTAGCTCATTTTATCGCCACAAACTTGTACCCCTTAAGGTATGAATACCGCACATCAACTTAGATAAGCTCTTACATACATGTATGGTGCATATATACATGTCCAAGAAGAAAATATGCGCTTTTGAAGAACAGCTCATGAAAGAAAGAATGATGCATTTTATTATTTATACAACGAATATAAGAATATTGATTATCTCCAATATTATTAAGTTAAATGATTATATTCTTGAGGACATCAAAATAGAACTACGGAAACTGTCTGATTTGAGAGAGAAAGTTTATTTGTGTACTGAGGCGAGTTACAGAAACGAAAAAGTATCGTCATAAACGTAAAATCTGTAGCCTAAGGCTGATGCTGTACATAACAGTGCAAGTTTCCATAGGCTACAAAACTTAATGTTTACTCATTATTTGTTTTTTTTATAATTGGATGCAACTGTTTTGATTATACGTATAACAGGCTTACAGTTGCAAGGGATAAATATGTCGCATGGTATTTTTCATTTTGGAGTCCCGTTAAACTCGAAAAAACAAGTGTAGGATTAGTATCTCTATAATAACGAAAGCCTTGCGATTACTTTTATATTTTTGTGAATTATGCCTAACGTACATTATGCCAACCGTTCATTATGCCTAACGTCCATTATGCCTAATGTACTTATGCCTAACGTATTTATGCCAAACGTCGAGCACCCGTTTTAACCCCACTTACCGATTAGTAGAAAGCTAATAATCGACCAAAATGCACCCCACACAGCATAAGCAAACGCTGAAAGTTTCGTCAACTCTAGAAAACCTGGTTCTTAATGCAAAGACAAGAAGTCACTACTGACAGGTAACATAAGCAATTTGTCAATTCCCAGCAATCAAAAGCAAAAGTTTTCACAAACGCTGTAAATTTTCAAAATTAAACGTATCCGGAAGGATGCTCCCGGACGCGAAAGAAGGAAAAGTCGTAATAATAGTCCTCAATGGCGAAAAGGCGGAATGATGTAATCATTTCGTTTTGTCTGTTGCAACGCTTTCATCATCCATCGCTCCTGGTTAGCTTTCCACCCACCGACCGCACACCCGCACATTATCGTGAAAAAAGGACAAACAGCATCTTCTCCGTGGTTCGCTATGTTGGCCTTCAGAAATGTGTCCCTCGTTTTTGTCCTTTGTCGCCGCGCAGTCCGTATGTGTGTAGCAAAAATACCGGTTCCGGGGGTAGCGCTTTGCGGAAACAATGCTCGGCTGGAGAGAAATTGGTGATTGTGATTATGAGGATGAAGTCGATCATGATGGGGTGGTTGAGACGTGTCAAAGCGTAAATTGAAAAGAAATTGACGGGAACCGATGCGATGCTGCTGCTGCTGCTGAGGTGGTTACACTTGGGAGGGATTTGTGGAACTAGCCTGATTCGAGGTCGATTGAGATTAAGTAGCAAGAAGGGGAAAATCTGCTCGATTGAACTGAAAGGTTGTGGGTCATATGACTAACCGTTACGCTTCGAAATGATGAAGAAAATCAATAATCCTTAAATGCGGTTGAAATTGAAATTGATCTCTTTTGCTTGAGCGGTGAAGAGGAAAGGATTTATAGCATAAAGTCGGGCTCTTGTGGAAGGATTTTCAACACTTGCTTGGGTTTCCCCCTTCACATAATGTTTGATTAAATATTTCTCGTTACCATTTGAATCGAATAGCTTCCAATGATTCTTCCCATCGCAATACCATTTACTAAGCCACATTCTAAATTGACGTTCCCTTCGAAAGCTGTCAATATGAACAACATATCACGACGCGACTGCCAGCCAATGAATAATATGCATTGCTGATTAGTTTTAACCGCTGGCGACAACGGCGCTGCTGGCGACAGACCTGATTAATTCATTGCCTTCGACTTGGGCACTACACAGCTGCTGCTGGCGCTGCTGCTACTACGCTACAGCTATCCTTATCACACACCTTCGCGCCGTCACTGCCTGCACGGTGTTGATCGATCGAACGGGACTGATATCTCCGCCTCCACCGTTGTTCATCGACTCGTCCATCAGTCGAGTTTCTCCAACCAATCACCGGCTGAGGAGCAATGCGACCGGTAGACGCAGCGCAGTAGTCGTTCGGGAAGCCGGTTCGGTAAAAACTAGAGAGGAGCCATTTTGGAACAGTTCACACTCGCTGTGCGGTCGATCTGTACCTTTGATCGCAACACCAGTAGAGCGAACGAGCGAGTCCCGATCAATGAATTAATTGCAGAATCGTGTCGCCGATGTCGCACCTCGTCTCGGTCGAGTCGTCATTCACGAATCGTCTGCAGTAGAGCAAATATTTGCATAAAAACCATCGATTCGTTTGATGATGTTTGTGTGCCGTCCGCGGACGGGTTGAATTGGTAAAAGTTAATGACGGGCATTTTTTTATATTTTTATGGGAACATATTTCAGTGACACTATGTTTTATGGATTTTAGAGTGGCACGTTGGTGAGTTGGATTGTGATTTCGAGCTAATCGATGGATGATGGTGGCACGATTTTGTGATTATCGAGTAGAGTGATTTTTTGGTCAGCTACCAGCAATTTTACGAGTGAGAAAATTTTAGATTTATCGCCTATTTCCGGAACCAAACGGGATGGTTTTCAACATGGGTGTGATCATCGCTTATTTTAGACACAGCCAAATAGTTCATGGTCAGACAAAGTTATCGTTGGCGTGCTGGTCGCAACGAGTTTTCACGAGCATCGAATAATTCTTATCAAGCGAGTCGCCTCTTCAAGCGAACCCTATTTTTTCCTATCGCTGCAAATTCCACTCGACGAACAAATTTCATACATGTTTTAAGGTCATTCCGGTTCAGTTTCAGGTCTTAAAGACCTGCCAAAGGCCGCAGTCTGTACCCGGCTACCGGCAAAGCAAGTGGTAGAGAAAGAGAGAGAGAGAGAGAGAGAGAGAGAGAGAGAGAGAGAGAGTGGTTAAAACATGCCACCGAAACCCAGAAAACAAGAAGCTCATCAGCATTGTTGCATCACGCGATTCCTCGTTCTCCTCCGCAGGCACGCAGGCAGGCTGGCCTCATCAATGCGTCTCAATTAACATTCCTTTCCACTTGTGCGCTCAGTCGCGGGTCCCGTCGTCAGGTCGCTCAGAGCGATCGGTAGCCGCGAAGATAGCTTAAATGACGCGAGTGAGAACCAGAACTGTGAGCCACGCCAGGGGCATAATTTCTGCATACTGCTGGAAATGAGGCGATTTTACTTTACACCATGCCATGCGAATTGGTTCGTCGCTCGTTCAGTCGTCACTTGTATCCCGCCCGGTCCCGAGGGATGACGTATGTGTGCGAACGAGCAATGTAATGTTCGCGTGTTTGTGTGCAACACAATTCCGGGAGGCTTGTTCGTGAGAGCAAAACCGTCATAAATTATGATGCGTTGCCCAAAACAGCAACGGTTATGCCGGAGGAATGTCTGCCTTTGATCCTCGCGTATGTGCACAGACGCATTGGCTGGCGAACAAGCAGTCGCATTGGAGGGGAAACCAGAACATTTGCGAATCGCGATATCATGGAAGAAAAGTGAGAAAAAATACAGAAGAAGCAAGAAGCAAATAGATTCTTTCACTTTTGTTTTGCAAGAAGGGCATATCTGGCTGACTTTAAAACGAGTTAGATGGGAGATTGGAGATTACTTCCAAATAACTTGGATGGAGAGGTTGATACAAGGATTCTGCTAACACCAAAAACCCTACTGAATTTTGAATTAAAGTGATTGTAGTATCATATTTTGGAATACTTTTATAGCTTTTTATCACCTAGTGAGTTAAGAAGAACAGGGGCGAATTCAGAAAAAAATTTCGCGGGGGGTTCGAAATTTCAATTTTGAAATGAACATTGTACAAAACGTAATACGTAAAAACCTCATTTAATGAAAATTAGTACAGTTTCGACCCGTTTTTATTAGCTTTTTTTCACCCCTGTTTTTATGCACCACCGATTTTATGAACTTTTTGTAACGATTTTATCAACCTCCCGTTAATTCATTTTTTTTAACCAACAATTCAGGCCTACAATCTTCCAATTGTATTCAATCAAGGTAATGGGTTCAGCATTGTTAGGAAATAGTCGAAATATAGGGTAGTTTACCCAGTTGGCCCTATTTAAGATACTTTGACATATTATGCGTGGAAAACAGTTGGAAGAGTATTGAACTAAGTATGGCACACTATGTAATATTATGTTGTAGGTCTTACCAAACTGCAAAAAAAACTTAAACCAAAGACTATTTGGACAGACTGTCTGTGAACACCGGTCCAGAGGATACAATTTAGCGCATATTTGTCTCTTAGAGCGTGATGTCTGATCTCTAGTTTGTCTACTTCTATAAAACGATCTCCTGTCAGCGCGCTTGAGTCATCACTAAACAAGCTTCGATTTGAATCAGCTATTGTCTTGTTTCTGTTCTCTTTTGTTATCTCGTATGTCTTGCCTGCAGATTGATCTATTCATTTGTAAGTAGGAACACACCAACCAGTCCGATCCAACGAAAATGGGCCATGCCAGTCGAAAGCCACAGATCCAGGATCAAACCGCCCAAACCCACTGAGCATTTTTTCGTAAAGACTTCCGTAAATTGAATTTTTCTAACGAAAAACTGGACTAATTACATTAGAAACGTTAGGTATGAACGCAATTTTAGACTGTACGTTCTGTGTCTAATTAATCAAAGAGTAATATCTGCATCGCAATTTAAAGGAAGAAGGCATTAGATGTAATTTTTCTGCAAACTAGCAACTTGGAATAGTTCTCAGGTTGCTTCTAATTTTTTTGGTTGGAAATATGAAGAAAAAAAATGTCCCGATTTTATCAATTTCCCCGTTTTATCAATCAAAATCTTTCGGTTGGTTGATGAAAACGGGACATTATTGTATTGGTGGTCAAATTTGGCTTGAAAAGATTTTGAGTTTGAAACTAATATAACAAACTAATTTAAAATTTCTCTATGCGTTGAAAATTTTCGGGAGGAGTCCAGGCCCCAAGGACTTCTTTTTGGAACCGCCACTGAAGAAGAAATAAGTTCGAAATTGTCTTCCTAGTTCATCGATAATTCTTTAATTCCCCCTTGATCATTTAATTTTACAGCATTAAAAAATTTAATTTAAAATAATATAAAATTACATCTAGATTTAAGAAATTTGTAACGTTAAACCTTCAAGCTAACGTAAGGTGTAGTTTCTAATAACTAGACCAAAAAAAAAAACAGATATGTTCTCCTTCATTTATTTTATAACACATCAGGGTAAAAATTCAGCAATGAATGAAAAATTTTCAAATTTAACTTTAACTTTAACTAGCAAAACATGTTGCTCACCACACTTTCGAATCAATCATTTAGCTGACAGTTTTGCTTGTTTTCGTGTTTGTTGGCGGTTTTGTCGGTTTTCTTACGTGTACAATTTCACTTTTCTGGCTAATTGCAAAAATCTAAAAGCACCAGCTACTCTCACTGTGGAGCAGAACGAGCATTAGGTGTTGTGGTCAATATAACCCAAAATAAACTTTCAAACTGCGATAACTTTTTAAGATTTCCTCCTAGAAGTTTGAAATTTCTTGACTTTTCCTCTTTGAAGGAGAACAACGATTTTCAATAGTGTTCAAAATTTTCGGACACTCCTAAAGGGTTTGTGCAAAAAAAGTTACGAATGAGGTGTTAGCGGGTCATATTGACCCTGGTTTTGAGCTCAGTTTTAAGACACTTTTTAAGCCAAATCTGTATGTACTGGTACCCAAATTGTTTGTTAGAGTATCTATTTTCAGTTTCTGGTAAATATTACCGTCGATCTGATAGATCAGTGGGAATTGGTGCCGAATGGGGTCATGATTGGCATACAAAGATGTATGCAGAACTGTCATAATAAATTACAGGTTTATTAATAATCATAAAAATAATAAAAACAGATCAAACAAAAATAGGAATGTGATTATTAGTTTTGTACATGATACGACCGATCTTAGATGTTCCGCATTACGATTCCGATGCTGATTCCTGCGGTTGAATAGTAATTCTCATAATACTGAACAAGTGATAATGTGGTCATTCAATGATACTGATGCCAATTTTGTAATATTCTTGAAGGTTTATATAACATTTCATCTTAAATGGTATTGATACTCTGATTCAAATACTGGCCCAGAATTCTATCTGAAAATCATCCGAAAGATCCGGAACATCCGTAAAACTGGCTAATTCATCAATCTAGTTCTAGAATTCTGAAATTTTTTGACGTAGGACTACGTCTTTGTTTTCGATACGGGGGTGCACTTTGCAAATTCTACAAAAATGGTATGTAACGAAAAGTGGTCCAATTTTAAACGCATATAATTCAGCCATCATACGATAAATTTTCAAATTGTTTGCACATATCGCCCTGAAATACTTCTAAGAATAGATTTCAATAGATAAACGCAAAGATTTTTGATATCATGGCATTAAAAATTTAAATAATGTACAACCTAATCAAACTATCGCGCATTTACAAACAGAAGATAGCGCTTCCCAAGTCCCAAGATTTGTGTACCTAGAGCGCTACGCTTCTATGAATGACGTCATCATCGACTGTTTAAAGAACGGATTTGGTCGGACAAGCGCAGCTGCCTGTTGAACGACATGCTGAGCAGATCACTGCGCTGTGTGTTTTCACAGCCAATGTAGGTGAGTCAGAAGTCCGTTGCTTTCTTTTGTATTGTGCTCGTTTCCAGCACACTTTTATGTACAATCTCGAGCATTCGTACACAAAATCGCTTGTACATTCGAGCACCATTTGCAAACACGGTTAACATAGGGAAATTTCAATTGATTAACACCGGTGTAGTGGAGTACACTAGAACTGCACAATTTTTGCACTTTCTAGCAGAAGTGAAGAAAACTGGGTATGTTCCATTGACACTTCTGCTAGAAAGTGCAAAATAAATGCACTCCACCACACCGGTGCACATCAATCGGAAATCCCAATAGTGTCGTGGTACTAGTTGTCTCTTTCGCTCTACCCAATATCATCAGCGTTGACTCATTATGCTTTGTGCGCTTGGGTTCAATGTTTGAGGCGAATGTGTAGGTAATTTGTTAGCAGGGTTACCATATTCACTGATTTTTCTGTAATGTCACAGATTTTGTTTCACCATTTTTGATCACAGATAGCAGATTTTTGGCATTTTGATGAAAATTTCAGAGATTTTTGGAAATATTGTGATTTTTCACAGATTTTTCGGAAATTTATCACAGATTTTCACAGATTTTCTTCCTGTTTCAGTTATCACAGATGGTAAAAAGATATTTTTGACCGAAACACAGATTTCAATGTGGCATCCCTGTTTGTTGGCGGTTGCATGCGTAACCTGCATGATAGCAATCTGTGCTTCCGTTGCGTAACGAAAGCACAGATTGCTATCGTGCAAGACGAAAATTTTCTCAGCATGAAATTTACGAGGATCGATGGAAAGCTCAAAGAAAGTTTATTATTTACGTTCGATCAATTCATTGGTTCATTTCCACTTCACGTGATTAATTTCCACTCAACCTATCCTATTTTGATTCTGCTAATAGGTACACATACTACACAGCCTATTTATGAATGAATACACTGTCACTCGAAAAACCGTTGCAAAAACGCATCTATGTCCATATATAAAATTTCTTTTGAAACGTTTTTACAATTTTTAAAAGCTGATCTTGTGCTGTAAAGATTTAGTTCCAGATATTAGTTCGGTCACGGTTTTCTGTCTTCTTTCTTCAGATCTTCTCAAATATTAGTCGGATTCGGTCATCTACTACAAATGAAATGACCTGATAACCAAGAGGGTTTTGTTCAATATGCAACATTTGAATGGTTATGCTTAAACTATACGTAAGAAATATATTTGATTTATTATTACTCTAAATCAGGCATTGCATTTATCGCTCATATGAGTAAATGCGCCCGGATAGCTTGCTACTGCGACAATAAAAACTCACATTTTCACACGAAAAGTTATAGGCACTCACACAACTTCTCCGGATAAATACAACGTGTTATTTCTCCGGATAAATAAAACAGCCGGAGAATGAGAGAATGAGTTTGTCACGGTATTCTTCATTCGCTCGCTACTTTCCTGTCGTTATTCCAAAACACGAAAAAACAAGTCTATCATATTTCTTCGCCGCTTTTCTTTGTAATTAAGTGTATTTTTTTGATGTTTTAATTGATTTCCACAAAATTAAAATTTTATCACCTTCTCCGGTGAGAAGGAAAAAGACTCATCTTATCTCGGAAAAGTTGGACCTCGGATAAGCTTCTTCTCGCGTGAGTGAGAGAGAATTACAATGCCTGCTCTAAATGCACTGAGAAAATCAATATTTTATATTAAGTAGTATAGTCCTACGTCTACAATTCGTGCAACTCCATAGGGCTGTCCATTGTAGTTTTTTTTCGAAAACATTTGTTCACGCTCATTGATTGGCATAAATTCGTAGTACCGTTCCGCTGTTTGTTGTAATGTTTCTTGAATTCTAATTTGAATGAGCTCATACTTATGACATACACATGTTTTTGGATACATAATGACTTTCCGGCAGATCTCGACGACGAATCGTTTATCTTCGTGATAGTGGTGATAGTCTACCTGGATGTGCTATTAGTTTCCTTGAATTGATAGTTGAAAATTTGTTTACAATAATAGAACGATCCTGTCGATAAATTACCCGTGATTGCACGCGGGTGCTACGTGACCTGTGCTGAAAGAATGATACTCTCAAACTGTTTTTGAAAAACGAGTCACTTTGCAGCCTTCCAGGCTCATGTCCCAAGCACAAAAATGAATTAATTCCACAAAAAATAAAAAGTACTTTGAAAAATCTATCAAGTTTGGAGACCAAATTTGTGAACTGACCAATTCGACGCCGGATCATTCGACAGTCCCAGTCGCAAGTACGAATTTTTGCAAATGACATCCCTATATGTTTTCAAAAATGTCCCAGAGCTCTAGGACAAGGTTCATGAATTAATCAGCTGCATGGATGTTCCAGATCTTTCGGAAAGTCATTATATGACCAATAGGGTCAATTTCTCAATCAAAACTACAAATTTATGCCAATGCAATCAATATTTTCACTAAAACTTCAGTTCTAGGGCTAGATTCATAAATTGAACAATTATACGGATTGTTCGGATCCACCGGATGATTTTTATCTATAATCCAGGGATAATAGTTGAGTTAAGGTATAAGTATCATTTTAGATAAGTTTTTATATAAGGTTTCAGGCATATTTCAATTTACGAACAAACAATATTCCACGGTATCCCAAAGCCAATAGTTAACGTACGCAGGGAAGAAATAAACAAGAAAGAAGACGGTTATACCAGTTAGTCACTCGAAAATACAAAAAGCACCAAAAATCTAACAGCGAAAACCAGAGCCATTCTAGCGATGGCGATATGGACGCAAACACGAGCGAGGGGGAAGACAGACAGAATGATCAGCAAGCGACAGAGGGTACACCTGCCCATCGCTCTCCACCAAGAAGGAAAATTAATACTAGAAGCGGAAAGCAGTGCGCCCAGAAAAGAAAAGTCAGTAAAAGTAATTGTTTTACATTTCTTATAAAAGAAATGTATAGAATTCGCTCAATCTTTCAAGATGTTTTCGAGGCCCGGAGGGCCGGGTCTTATATACCAATCGACTCAGCTCGACGATTTGGGACAATGTCTGTGTGTGTATGTAACGGACAAACTCTCATTCGTGTTTCTCAGCAATGGCTGAACCGATCTTATCCAAACAAATTTTAAAATATCTATTTTGAATACTTCAAAAGTTATGGTTTCTTTTTTGTGGATTACCCTTTGTCGCATATGTATTGTTCAATATAGTTATAATCCATTTAAATATGCCAAATATTATTTCAATAAAACGAATACCGCATTTCATTTTCCTATCTACATCCGCTAGAAATAACCACCGAACAATTCCAAATTGTCTAGATGGAACTTGGTCGCTTATGGGTCCAGCACGACCGACGTCCCGCGGTAGTTTTTCGTCATCCAACTGCACTGCGATTTCACGATCGCTATCTGCTCGTCCGTCTACTCGGGGGACCGAGTATTCCTCCGACAGATGGTGTCCTCCAGCTTAAGGGTTCGGTGAATCAAGGTATGGGAGCAGTGATATTTTCGGCCGGCGTCACACAATCAGGAATCAGAATATATTGGCTCAAATGGCACGTTCCCCGGACATAGTCGGGGATTTGTGCCTTGCCGTGTGTTTTCATCATTTCCTGAGCGGAAGGAAAGGACAAGGAGGTGTGGGGAAGTAGAATTGGAAGGGTGGGAAAAATAACAACACAAAACAAAACAGAAATAAACAACAGGTAAGTTAAACTCACAAGTAGTTCAACTTGCCTGCGAATAAGCCCAAAGCTCTTTACCACATTGGATAAGAAACTTTAGTATGTCTCTGAGTTTCAGTCGACCAAACATGGTTTCGTCTATATAAGGACGGCTGAAGACTCGAAATCGCAATTGCGCTACCGCTGGACAGTTGCATATCAGATGATATGAGGTTCCGTAGTCGGATTCACAAAGATCACATGAAAAAGACTCAGCGCGCTGAATAGTTGCCATGTGATAATTGAGTTTGCAGTGGCCGGTTAAAGCCCTGGTCAGCATACCGCAGTGGAGCTTCGAAAAATGTAAGAGATTTTTCGAAACCACTGGGCATGGTTGTTCTAGAAACGCCTTTGTTTGGCGACACGTTTGTAGATTTCTCCAATAATTTCGGTGCTCGGACGAAGCCCAGGACCGTATTTTTTCCCTTATCCAACTTGTCGAAATTGGCAGCGCGGGCTCAGGACCAACGAAGTCAATCGCTGAACCTGCCCTGGCCAATTCGTCAGCCCATTCATTTCCAGTAATACCGCAATGTCTGGGCACCCAGACAAGGTAGATAGTGTTGACAATGCTTAGTTCTTCGATTTGGGTTCGGCACGCGATCACTAGCTTGGACCGGGATTTGTCTGAGCTAAGAGCCTTGATTGCAGCCTGACTATCGGAGCAGAAGTTTATAACTCTGCCGGACAAACTCAGTTGAAGGGCCGATTGCACCCCGCACATAATCGCAAAGATTTCTGCTTGGAATACAGTACAGTATCTACCTAGTGAGTGAGATTGTTCCAATCTCATTCCACGACAGTAGACACCAGCACCAGCACGTCCCTCCATCAGAGAACCGTCAGTGTAACAAACCACTTGCGTTTGTTGTTGTCTTTCCATAAAGCCAGACAACCACTCCTCTCGAGAGGGAATCTTCACATGGAATGTCCTGTAAGGAAAACTACAAGTGAGTGTAATATCGCTGGGAGCAAGAATATCTTCACCCCATGTAAGCATTTGTGACCACAACCGTGTATGACTGGTAGCAAGATCAACATGATTACTGTTCCAAAGCCCAGTAACCTGCAGTCTGTATGCACATGATAGTGCTTCTTGTTTTAAGTGTATGTGTAATGGTTTGATATTTAGAAGTGCCTCAAGAGCAGCAGTCGGAGTCGTGGTGAAAGCACCAGTCAATGCCATGAGCGCCATTCTTTGCAGATGGTTTAGCTTTGACTGGACTGTCACCACCTCTCCCCTCTGCCATCACACAAGGCATCCGTATGACAGTATTGGACGTACAATTGTCGTGTAAATCCAATAGATGTATTTAGGTTTGAGACCCCAGGTCTTTCCAAAAGTTCGTCTGCACTGCCCGAAGGCCATGCACGCTTTCTTGACTCTGAACTCAATGTGAGCAGACCAATTCAATTTGGAATCCAATATGACTCCAACGTATTTGACTTGATCTGCGCACAGTAGCTCAGAATCAAAGAACTGCAAGGGACGAACCCCGGTTGTTATTCGCTTCTTCGTGAAAAGAACCATTGAAGTTTTGCTTGGGTTAACTGATAGTTTAACTTGTCGACACCACTGTTCGACAGCGCTTAATGCCTGTTGCATTAAGTCAAAGATTGTTCCGATGCAAAATCCAGTAATTAGTATTTGGTAATCGTCAGCAAACCCGTAGGTCGGAAATCCAAGCTCATTGAGTTTCTTCAACAAGCCGTCAGCTACTAAGTTCCATAACAAAGGTGACAGAACGCCGCCCTGAGGACAACCGCAAATACTCAACTTCCGTATCTCAGCCTGTCGCAGTGACGAGCAAAGTATGCGGTTACTAAGCATTGCGTTTATCCAACCTGAGATACATGCAGGTATCCCATGACCGCGCGTCGCTTTCAGAATAGACTGGAAGGACACATTGTCAAAAGCACCCTCAATATCTAGGAATACACCCAAGCTAGATTGCTTGAGCGAGAAGGCTTTCTCAATGTTGTAAACAACATCGTGAAGCAGAGTTATTGTGGATTTCCCACACTGATATGCATGTTGCATTTTGTACAGTGGATATTCAACTAAACTAACGTTCCTGATGTGATGATCGATTATCCGTTCCAAAGCTTTCAGAAGAAAAGAACTTAAGCTGATAGGCCTAAAACTCTTGGCTTCTTCATAGCTTGAGCGCCCCCCTTTGGGAATAAATCTAACAGTTATTTCTCGCCATGCTTTCGGGATATACCCGGTAGCAAGACTAAAAAGCAAAATCTTTTTCAAGACATGTTTAAGAATATCAAATCCCTTTTGCAGTAGCACGGGAAGTATTCCATCTTTTCCGGGTGATTTGTATGGAGCAAAGCTGTCAACTGCCCACTTGATCAATTCAGTGGAAACCAATGTGCGTGCTAACGCCCACGAGTCCGAATCACCAGAATGAGATTTGTGAACATTGTTCAACTCCGGATCGATACAACCTGGAAAGTGTGTGTCGAAGAGACAATTAAGAACATCTTTTTCGTCCGTCACATAAACACCATCTCTGGTTTTCAAGGAGTTCATCTGAAAATCATTCGATTTGGAGAGAATTTTATTTAATCTGCTAGCCTCGTTCAGACTAGAGACATTAGTGCATAGGCTTTGCCAGCCAGCCCGTTCTGCAGATCTAAGACATTTCTTATATGCACTACGAGCTGACCTAAAAGCCCTGGAGTCATCACGCTGACGCCGGTTCCAAGCTCTTCTCATAACTTTCTTCATTCTTTCAAGCTCAGCCCTCCACCAAGGGGTTCCCCTAGTCGATTTAACAGTACGAAGTGGACAAGCTTCTTCGTAGGATGCTAATATGAATGAGTTTGTCGTATCCACGACGTCATCTAAGTCGTCTAATTGACTAATTGTTGGAAAATATCCATGAAATTTAGTCGCCAAGTTTTCCAAAAAGAGGTCCCAGTTTGTAGATTTAGGATTACGATATGTCACCACATTGAAGGTGACATCAAAATGATCGAAAAATATATATTTATGATCGGATAGAGACGGTTCAGTTTCATTTGGAACCTGCCAATTTCCCAGTTCATGCAAAATTCTATCAGAGCAAAGTGTTATGTCTAACACCTCCTCCCTCCCAGACCTCGCAAAAGTTGGTCGGTTTCCCACATTCAGAATATGGAGATTTGTACTACTTATGAACTCCATCAGTTCAGAGCCTCTCAGATTGATGTCTGAGCTGCCCCAAATGATGTGATGAGCATTCGCATCACTGCCGATAATGAGCGGAAGCCCATTTCTGCTACAATATGCTACAACGCTTTTGAAATCATCAGAAGGAGATGATTCGTTATGCGGTAGGTATGCTGAACAATATATATATTTTTTGTCTACGTTTCCGACAGTCAATGTAACTGTGACAACACAGATATCGCGAGTTGTGAGCTCCGATATGAGACACGCGTCAATAGCCTTATTTGCAAGAATGCAAGCACGAGGCATTTCACGTGGGTTAGTCATGCCTGTCTTGTTGTAAGCAATGAAGGCAGTGTTAAGTAACTTTCCAAAATAGAAGTTTCCTTTATGGAAATACGGTTCTTGAACCAATGCTATGGAAGCTTTACCTTCCTGCATGAGTCGAGATAAATTCATAGTTGCTGTACGTTTATGTTGGAGATTGACTTGTGCTATTCTAACCATTGTTGATTAGAGAACTGTACATTTCATCTCCAACACAAATTGCACAACAACTAGAGGACACCAAGCGAGTTGGGATGTTAACGCATTTAGCGAGCCATATCAGGTTTAAATGGGACATGATCATTTGATTCCCACGATTTGCGAAGAAAATAATGGTCCACTGTGTCAGAGATTCGCATAACACAGTAAGGGCAAAACCCAAAAATGCTCCGTGCGCGACTGGCATATTTTAGACCCTCCAGTCATTAAGTCCTCGGCACGGAACTACACCTTGACTTAGGGTCTCCTACTTTCAGTCGCCTCCTACGACATGGCAGCAGGACTCCAGTGGCTCAATTCTAGGCCGGATACCACACGGCCTCTGGGCAGGTTCATCTGTACACATCGAAATTTGATAATCGAAACTCAACAAAACTTCACCGAACTACCATCAGCCGAGAGTCTCTGCAAACCCCCAGCCAACAAAAATTCGGCAAAATTAAGTGGATCATCGGTGAAAAAAAATCGGTATGTAGAGTGAACGTTCCGCTGCGTAATGCAGCATACTGGGGAGTTCGCCCGACTCTTCCCAGGCTCCGTTCGCCATTGAGAATGTTTTAAACCCCCTCAACAATTTTACCCATAGCACGGGTCGCATGACACTATGGAATTGGGGTTCCCTGTTTGGTAGATTTTTACCACTGAAACAGGTAGTCCGTAGTGTAATTCTTAGCCGGTTGAAACAACCACTACCGACACTACACGGCTTATCTAGGCTGTTCGGTGAAAGAAGCTGACATTGAAGAACAGCTTCCATATTTAGATGGGCGAACAGCCGCAGAAGGAAGGAAGGATAACGGGAGGAGAGGGATTTGGGCTAAGCGGTAGTTTTTCGTCATCCAACTGCACTGCGATTTCACGATCGCTATCTGCTCGTCCGTCTACTCGGGGGACCGAGTGTTCCTCCGACAGATGGTGTCCTCCAGCTTAAGGGTTCGGTGAATCAAGGTATGGGAGCAGTGATATTTTCGGCCGGCGTCACACAAACTCGTTCCGTCCTTGTTGCCGAACAGCTTTTACAACGCTTCCTTCTTCTTCTTCGAGATTATCTTCGCCGGACGGCCGCTACCGGCCTTCCGCTTCACGCTCAGGGATGCCATAATCCGGTACTCTGTACTGTACTCACGGGCACGTTTTCGTCTTGAAAGTGGTCTACCGTAAACTTATTTCCACGATGACCATGCGTTTCGTAAAACCACACAACACGCTCGCGAAGTGCTTGCTGTTTTGACGCCATCTTCGATTGAACATACAGCACCCGAGCGAAAAGAAACATGCCACCCATTTCTAGGGAGACTAGAGAGCAATTTTCTTGAAGAGAAAAAAGTTTACGCTCTTTACTTTAATTACAGAAAGGTATTGATATCATTCTCATTTTTGATTGAACATCCGTTAGCTACTCCCAGACCACATTAGTGGATTCTCTGTGCAATTTCGCTGGTTTTGGTCAATCACGGAGTAGTAACTACGAATTGTACGGTCATCATGCTCATGCTCATGATTTCGTAACGTAAAAACGTGATTGTTCCGTAATTCATGTCACTTTATTCACACAATTTTATTTCCGTGTGTGCAATAGGCAACAGATAATGTGAAATATTTTTTTGTACTCGTGTTTATTGTAATGAAAAAAAAAACCCTTTACCACCTCTAAAGATGCGTGATATCATGCACTGATTCAATCGAATTCGTTAAACCCAAAAAATACGACCGAAATCGTTCGGCACCTGCCATACCGCCGGCTGCAATTTTGTACCCGAGACGAAAGGACTCCTCACTCCCGCATTATATATTTTATTGGACGTGTTTCGTGTTTTAATTTTCAACCTGTATGCATACGAAACTCGCCACGCATAGAAAGAAATATAAAACAAGTTTGGCAGGCTCCACGTGAGAAATCGCGCCGCTCGAATCGTACGATAACGGCCGACCGTGATGTGTGATGCTGATCGAGCTGAATTGACTCCCCTTCGGAACGGTAGCGTGTGCGTTTCCGTCCGCAGCAAGGGGGACTCACTTGGTGGAATATGTGTCGTCTTTACTTAGCGCTCTATTTTCTCCTCTCGGTTCGCGGTTTAACACGCTTCCAGCACAGTTCGGTCAGAACGGAAAGAGCGAAAAGAATTGAGTAAAAGATTACAGCCAACAACCGCTGTTCCTGGTGTGTATTTTTTCGTCTTTCCTTTCCATTTCGCTGAACACGGACGGCTATTTCCTTGCTTGTGCTCCTGTCTGTCTGGTGCTATTATATTTTGCTTATCCTCGTCCACACATATTCGTCCAATGCTTCGTTTATGATTGTGTATGCTTTCCAGGCGATAGACCAGGCGGCGGCGGTGGGCTGGAAGGATGGTTGCTGGTGGCATATTATGCTGACACATGACGTTAATGTAGAGAACTATATATACACTCGGGTAAAAAAGGGACACCCGTGCTTGAAAGGCACTCAACTTGAACGAGCTGAGCGAGCCTGTAGCCTGTACCTACACGCCTGTGGCGTAGTATTAGAAGCGCCACAGAGTCAGCAGTATGCCACTTCCGTGTGAAGTACTGAACGAAGACTCCCTCTAGCGGCCGCCCGCCGCAGTCTAACGTCATAACCCACGTCCAGGTTTAGGTTCACTCGCTCACCTGTCGATGCTGCTGCTGCTGCGCTTCCATCAGCCCAACGATAGCAGCACGACGTAGCATGTATGTGGTTTCCCGTCCTTGCCCGAACGTACACCGCACCAGATGGTCCCCCGAGACTGGGCAAGGGTTCTCTGTGTGCTCAGCTAAAGGGTGGTGGTTGTACATTAACATCGAATTGGCAACCTGAAGTGGTCGGAACCTCCTAATTGGCTGGTTGTGTGTTTGTTGATGGGAGCTCATAAATTGGAACAGCAAGGGAAAGGTTAGGGCTCCGTTCTGTAGGTGGAGGACGATTTCAGGGAGAGATAGCAGAATGTAATAACAAGTTTTTTTTTCATTTTATTTTGTAATTTGTCAAATTATGTAAAAATTGTTTTCGCTTCGATTAAACAAAAATGAGAACGAGCTGAACGGCAGATAGAATGAAACGATCAAGAAGTAAGTAAGGCAAATCTTGGAATGACTCTGAGCGAACTTCTGGAAACATCTACAAAGTCTTCTATTACACCATACTAGAAAAAAAGTTTTATGTGGTTTACCCGGAAAATTGGGAAATATGAACTTGAAATGATCGAGACATACATTGATTTACAGGTATGGAAGTCGAATACAATCTTTGAAATGAAAGCCATATTTTCGTAAGAAGCAGTTGATGATGTGCCAAGATTGATTCAAATGCCAAGAAATGCATTTATGTATGCGCCGAAACATAATATCTGCACTTGTTGTTTTATCAAAACATGCCTGAGCTTCTGCCAAGTAAATATAGTCTTATATGACAGCGTTCGCTTGAACTTTCATAAAACTTCATTGACGTGACTCTAAAGTCAATCCTAAGATAGGTAAAAAATAATTGAAATCTATTGGTTGGATTGTAAATTAAACTAATAAGATGTGATATAAGCTATCAATGCAATAATTATCACTGAAATATATTGCTAATAAATTTGGTTCAGCTTTAAGAACTCTACTCTACACAGAGATCCGAAAGTTAGATCTGACACCTCCGATTCGCCACAAAAAAAGCTGCATAAAGATGGAATTTTTAAACATGTGTGAACGGAATTTCTAGTTAATACCATTTCGAACAGACATTTCAGCCGAACCCTTCACAAAAAGGTGAACCATTCCGAAGCTGGAACACCTTGGCCAATCAACGGCGAAAAATCGTTCCACCGTTTTTATTTGTCACCCGACACACACACACAGTGGTCGATTTCTGCGGAAGCGACTAATTGGCAGAATTCAAACGATACATTAATTAACATGCAAATATATTCCGTTTATGCTGGCCGATGACGACGACAGACTGAGACGCCGCCGCCACCGCCGATCGTCACCAAAGCCGTCGTCGCCAGAAACGCGACAAAGCTCGTCCTGGAGATCGGCCACAGATTTCACGCGCAGTCTTGCTGATGATTTTTGCGTATTTTTCGTCGTCGTTAGCCCACTCGAAGACGCCGCGATAGAAAGAGACGGAGAGACTATGCGCTGCATGCAACAATATTGCAAGATTTATGCCCGCGTTTGAAGTGGCAGCGATCGTGTTGACATTTTTTTGATGCTCGAAACTAATCTTGTCCTCACACAAATGTGCACCAACACGAGATTTTTTTCCGGCGGTTCCGGTGTTCTTTTCGCCACAATTTAGAACACACAAGGCATGGGTGGCGTGATGAAAAATGTGCCAGTCGAAATATGAAAGAAGTGAAAGCCCGATGTCGCACGCCGGGAAATTTATTATTTTTCGTTTTCACTGCCAATATGTCACACCCTCGGGTTCTGTCTCTGCGCGCGAGGGCAGTCAGTGTCAGTGGTGCGAAAAATTGAAACCAAACAGAAAATTCGCAAAATAAAATACGATGACTGCGCCGATATGCTCCTCTCGGTCTCTCCTTCGCCCGTTCCTTGTCTCCTCCGTTCGTTCGTTCGTCCATCGTTTGATTCGTAAACATGCAAACTTATGCTCGAAATTTTATCGACTTGATTTTTGGACGAGCGTGACGTGCATTTTGGTTGCAACTGTCGCTCGTTAAGTAATCGAGCCGAGGTGGTTTCACCTGTTAAAATGATATTTTTAATTCTGAATAAACACAACTGGAGGCAAGCTTTAGTTGTTGTTTTTTTTGCGCCAGCCAAAAAATAGCGCGATCGAAAAGTTTCATTTTTAGCGACTGTATATTTTTTATAAATAAAGTCTTATTATTCTTTTAATGTTTTCTGTTGAAACCAAGTAATTGAACAAACGAGAAATGGTTTTGTAATTTTATGATCCAATTGCCTTCAGTGCACCTTGCAATTAAGCAATGCAAATAACATGAATTCAAGAGTGTTGACTCAAATGTAAACAGCTTGTGATTATTGCATGTCAAGCGAATATTGAAAACTAGATTCCAATATGCCCTATATTTATCAAAATAAGAAATATTATATAAAAATTCGAAAAATTTCAATGATGATGTTTTAAAATTTTGCACCTGATACGTTTTACTTTAAAAGGACATCTCACGACAAATTAATGATTACGGCGTATACGTCAACTGTCAAAAATCTGCTTGAAGGCGACATTGAGCATGAGCATTAGGGTGTCTCAAAATGACATCATATTGAAAACGTCAACGAGCTCACTTCTTTAACGAAGGGTTAGGGTATTAGGACCACTTTCTTCTTTGGAGTGAATTTCCTATAACGTTCCCTACTGGTGGCGTATATCGACTTTTTTAATGGGCCGATTGTGGGTCTAATTTTAAATTCGTGCCTATTGAAATGATCATGAACTGCCTCAGATTTTTTTCAGTATTTTTTGGAGATCCAAACGAAGAGTTTTGGTGAATTAGTTTGTACAAATTCTGGATTGTAAGAGCGGCAGAGTCATTAAAACTTATTAAAAAAGCAATTTTTGGTATTTTTATTAGTTTTTGTTTAAAACTGGGTATCTACAAAATTTTAAAAGTATATGAAACACTAAACACTGAACCGAATACAAGGGCGTAATCTTGTTGAAGAACTTATATAGCTACGGCAAATGGGGTAAGAGTTATTTAAGTTTTTTGTTATATAAGCTATGCCATTTTATGCAATTCATCAAAAAAAGGTACTGTTCCAAAAAATGAAACAATTCTCATGTAAATTTAACTTTTAGCGCTAAGCTAATTTTAAGTTAGGTATTGTGTCCTTCTGCACTAAAAAACAACTATTTTTTGTATAGTGCCAAGTGTGTTGGTTCGCATACCAAAAAAACTGTTTCGGGCACCGCATTCTCATCAGCAAACCATAGTTTCTGTGGTTATCTTCCGAGACATCACTCGGAACATGCCAGTTGCTTAGTTCATGCAAAACGTATAAGTTTTTGGATTTAGGATTGAGCGTATAACGAATGCTAATTTTAGTACTAGTTTAGATTTATCATCTAATTGGCACCAAGATGATGAGATCCCGAAACACTAAAAACTAATTTTAAGTTAGATATTGTGCCCTCCTCCACGAAAATAACTATTTTTTGCATAATTCAAAAGTGCTTAGACTACATATCGTTTATGGGAAAATAGAAGGAAAATTAAGAAAAATAGCGTTTTTCGTTTGTCTTTAGTAAGTTAGGATCGGGTTTAGCATTTGATGATTGTCGAAGCTATAATACAAAATCCGTAATAATAGATATAGCGGATTTTTTACCATAAGCAAATCTGAAAACCTCCAATCTGGGTACTTTTGAAATGGAGATCTCGCCATCTTGGATTTCAAAATGGCATCAGACATCGATTTTTGGCATCGACTCATAAAAACCGTGTCGAAAACATTCATATTGATTGGGATATAGAAAATTAAGCATTTGCCACAAAAAGTGGAGCACCGACAACCGATTTTACTAACCTTTTTGAAAAAAATTGTGGCGAACATTTCGATGTTGTATCACAAAATAGAATAAATTCACTTAGTAAATATTCAATGCGCACACTTTTTCGATAGCATTTCTACAACATTGAGCAAATGATAAAAAAAACGAGTAGATTTTCGGCACAAAAAAACGTGCGAACATAACACAAATAAAATTTGTCAGAATGAGCACGTCTGATTTCTGTCAAAAGTTACGTCGTGATGCCGACAAACGATTAATTTCCCCTACTCATGAAGAATTATGGTTAACCTAACAATCAAAAATATAGTGCATGTATTACTTCAAGGTGAAAGAAAGTAATCAATGCAATGAGATAATTAATATAATTATTTGATTATTTAATTAACTAAAAGTAAACCAATAAATATTATAATATCCAAAACTAGCCAGGTTTCATTAAGCTTGCGGACTTACTTCCCTCAGGGTCGATTTCTTCACCCACGCTTAGTTTTTAAACAAGGTTTACCGGTGGGAATAAACCTGGCTTAAGCGTTAACCCATTATGTCCTAGCGTATGAAATTTCATACGCAAAAACAACACATTTCATTTCATACTTGTTATACAATACAAGCGTTTTCAAATTTTTGGTCTTCTGTGAACGTTCATTAATACCCTATAATTTATAATTTGCATGCTCAATAATATTTTTTTTTATAAAATTCCATAGTATATTAGAATATCAAAGTTGGACGAAATTCAAACCAAAATATGAACAATACATATTATTAATTTTCTCTTCTAAATCACTAATTCTTGTTTCGGATTGTGAACGAATGGTCATGAGAGGTGTGAAAGATTAGCTAAGTGCGAAAAAATGGAAGAAATTGGTGAAACAATTGCGAAAATTCTGCTGGTAGTTCAAGGTATGAAATTTCATACGCTAGGCTGAACCGATATCATTTTTTCTAAGACAAAATTATTTCCTCTTTAGGACCAGGAGACGATTCACAACTTTCTCGCTGATTTTAACGTCGAATCAGTGCATTCAAGGCTAACAAATGCTTAATACGCAGCAAATCATACCTGGTTCCACCCAGAATATTTTTTATGTAAATTCTCGTAAGAAAATGTTCTTTTTCTTAAAATAATTACAAAGTTTGAGGGAAGATGGTTTGATGCAACGAACCAATCATGAGACGAAACGACACGAGAGAGGAGAGAAGTGTTAAAATCATTCAAAAAAGCTGCTTAATGAATGATCTCGCAAGGTTGAAGGTATTATTAGATTTTATGCTGAATATAAAGATTTCAGCCGAATTTTATCTGTAATGATTTTTTGAAACCCTATCAGGCCAGCGTATGAAATTTCATACGTTAGTTTTTTTCGCAACAAAACGTTCCAAAGTTTATTTTTCCCATGTTTAATTCGGTATAATATGACGGCTCGAGAAGTATTTTATAAATTACCAAAAGTTTTAACATAACTGGGTTATAATGGGTTAAGGGTGGCGTTTGATGCAGCGGGCAAAAAAAATCGACCCCTTATTCGCTTAATTGTTACTATTGAACATCTTGAATAGTGTTCCGATGTCTCGGTGGCCACGCTGAATTTGTTTTGTTTTAAACAGTCATGCATTCCTCGCGCCTATTTGCTGTAATACATGCAGATTTCAATCTATCGGCAACTTTAATAGCATTTTTCTCGAAGCCGCGTTTTTTAAATTGGCGAATAACTCAAAAATTAATGAACGATGATTTATTTTTTATTGATTTATTTTTTATTGATTTATTTTTTTAATTCACTATATATGTAGACTGTCGATGAACCACAGAAAACTGAAAAAAAAATATCTCCCTGTTTTTTTGAAGAAACGTGAGCGAATTTTGCAGTAAAATATAAGATTTTTCGGTTTTAATGATGCCATTTTCCGAAACTCGAACTTTTTTTGATTTTGTTTCTAATTCATAGAGTCGAAGCTTTACAAATTTTATTGAATATTCTGTGTCAGATAATTTTATCAAGACTTATCGTGTTCGCCATGGCGCTCCTCGTGGAAATGGTAGGACGTCTACTCTTGGAACGCTCGTATGTGTGGCTCTGCTTGACTGAATATATTTTTTCGTACACAATGAATGTATAAATAAATCCTAACATTGCACAAAAGATCCCTTGTAGCCTTGCATTCAAAAACAAAATAACTTTCGGTTTGAGCACTTTACACCAGACGCCCCCTTAATTTTTTCATTCGATGCATTATGTATAGAAAAACTGAATTTCCTTTTTGAGGAATTATATATGTGCTGACCAAAAAATGGGAAAAAATTATTACAAATATTTGAAGTACATATCATTGATAGCGTTTATTATGACGATCTGAGAACTAGAGCTGAAATTGATAACACGCTACCTCAACGCGATTATTTCAATATCGACTTTTTCCGAAAGTAACCTCACCAGTGATCAACATATTTCGACTCACAATAGCTAGTGGTTGCACAAAACGAATTAGGACTCTCCGTCATTAATATTGAATCATGTTTATGCGAAAAGCTACATTAACCCTTAAAGGCGCAAAGCAATTTTTTTCAAATTTTCTGAAAATTGTCTTACAGTTTTAATACGTTACTATGATAATTTTGAGATGGTTTTCTCAATGTTGTTTTAAAACAACATTGCGCATTTAAGGGTTAAATCACTAATGAATGCTGAAAGCTAACATTTGTTTAAGCTCCATATTCTCCAGTTGAGCGGTTCACGTTAACCGCAATCGACGAAAAAAACTACGTTGTGGAGCGAAAGACATAGTTCCGTTGATTAAAATTTTCCACAAGTCATTGATAATACTAATACAAGTAATACAAGTACAAATACAAGTACTTGTAATATTCACTCCCTTATTAATAAAAATAGAATTTTAAAAACATCGATTTTTTTCATTTGTCTAAAATATGCATTAGGGTCTTAAATGTGATATGGCCAAACATGGAAGGCGGCAATAGCATATAAATATACAAATTTTCAATTTCGCCACAGCCCCTGTTATGCATACCCTGAGTGTACTGAAAACTACAATTGCGTTTTTCTCACATTTTTTGCAGTGGCCGAAAATTTGACTCAAACAAATGATTTTTATCATTCCGAAATTTTCACAGTGTATTCGAAATTGCCTTCTCCAGCGACGTACGTAGGATTTCATTTTTTTATTGCATAATTTTTTTAAATAAGTTTTGTATCGATTTTTATGAAATTATCAGCGAATAATCAAAATATCGTCACTTTCTATCGTTATAAGGAATCGTTTTGTTTTTGGCTCTATATTAAAAATTATGGAAGGTAAATTTTTGGCTGTGGACCTTTTCTAAAAGAATTAGTCTGTGGGAAAATGTTGTTCAGCCGCAATCTTGTGTTGAAAATACTTGACACTTTTAGTTTTGTGCATCAAAACTAGTATTATAAATCCCATTTTACGGGACCTCGGTATCAAGTAAAATTTTCTAAATATGCATATGTATTCGTGATCTACTGTGCTGTAACCTCCTAATGAAATTTTGTCGATCCGCTATATATAAACCCTTAAAACCGAAAAAAAATTGCGTATGGCGATAGATAAATCGAAGAATTTATCACAACAAGATAAGTAGATTTTTTAAGATTCTCACAAACATTTTAACCATATCTGTAGCACGTTAGTCTCAAAAATTCACGCCAAAAATACAAAATTCTCAGACGACCGTGGAAAAACGGGTATGAAAAATCAAACAGAAGGTATACCGTGCAGGCACATAATTCTGCAAACCTAAGACATAAGTGAACCTAAATTCGTTATGAAAAATTAATCAAAATTGATAGAATTATGAAATAGATCCCACTGGTTGGCAATTTTATGGAAAATTATAATAACAGGAGAATTTAATCTGAATTATACAAAAATTACAAAAATGAAAAATGTGTCGTTGTGCCAAATTCCACGCATAATATATTGCGCTGATTGAAATTCCGTGCACAGGTGCTTCAAATTTCACGCAGTGCATTATTTAGCAGGAATCGCGGTGAAGATCATTTCATTTTAACCACGGTTTGTTTGATTATTTTTTGCTATGTGTGGGGGAGAGAGGGTAACGGTGGATCAGCAGGAACTATGAAACAATCGCAATAAAATCATAATGCATGAACATAATCGTCTCATTCCCTCATATTTCATGGTTTCTAATTCTTTACACGTGTTACTGTATTTTGGAAGATTTCTGATAACACTATCTCTTTTAATGGATATTTGTTTGTTTTATAACAGTCAGAGTAAATTTGCAATAAAAATCATTATTTCATTTTTATGAGTTACCGTTCACCAGAAAAATGTTTATTCTACTGTTATTTGTAGCAAATTTTATGCTGAACATTTGCCGCGAACAAAGTTTTTTGGTAACTTGTCATGGTTCTGTGTAATTTGACAATCTTCATAAATAGACCCATTGGGTAACTGTGGAACGATGACGTATGGGGAACAGTGAAAATTTCTTGTTTTTGTGATTTATATTAAAATGTGAATGGGTTCCGATTTTTCACAATAAATACAACTCATGAAATGGAAAGTTTGTCAATTTGGGCAAGTTTTGTAGAAATTATCGCTTCTTTCAGGATTGCATCTTATATACATATATATGGTGGTCTGATATTACGCGATGATTTAGTGATATCTTGCATAAACAAACGATTTGCGTCTCAAAATAACTTTAATAGAAAGCTTTAGGATCTTTATTCGTCAAAACAAAAGAATGAAATTTGCAAGTAGAATATTTCACTGTAGACGACGTCGTGTTTCATAGTTCCTACCCATGGGGCTCACTGGTACATTTTACCACCGACTGTTTATTACCCAAAAAAAATTATTTCCCGTGAATTTTACCAGCTGGAAAAAATATATGTATTAGTTAACAACAGAGTGAAACTATGTACCACTTTTAGCTACACAAATAACATGTATTATCATCAAAATTAAATCGTATAAAAATGTGTTTCAATGTCACCCCCTCTCCCCTACGCATTGTGGATTGATTCATTACATTTACATCAATAGTTTTAGATTGGATTGGTTTTTACACTGCAGTTCCCTTCAAAATTTGTTTTTACTTTACGTTTATCTGATCTTCTTCAACTCGATTTTTATTCAATCTCACTTCAACCATTTCAACAATTTTCACTTCATTGTAACCTCATCGAAATATTGCTGATAGGCTAGTCACAACAAACGATAACTATCCTTTCGTATTGTCTTGGGATTTACGTTTGCTGGTTTGTGAAAACTTTTATCAAAATGGATTTTGGGATATTGTCGATTCAGCAGGTTCTATAACCAAATCATATTAATTTGACATCAACTAAGAATGAAACATCCAGAATTTGTTGCATTTCTAACCTTGAGTTTATCTGACTACGTATTAACCGTATAACCGTTAGAAACAGAAGTTTTGAAAGATTCGAACTACGTGCCTTCACGGTACTTATGTAAATTGGGAATCTTTGTTGTTTCATTGATTTCACCCAGAACTACCAGCTGCTCTTTTCCAGTAACCAAATATTCCTTAATTCCGCCATTTTGTGAAGTTTTCAAGGAAAAATTTCATATAACTTAACTTTCCAAATGTTTGTACGCGTATTAGACTGCCCAGAAAAATAATGAATGTTTAAAAATTCAATCGACCAACTTCCGAGTCGATTCCTCGTCCCACCAGGAGTACTCGCACTAAATTTGAAGCAAATCGAACAAGTCTAGCTACCGGACCAACACGTTGCAACGTGCCTAAAGTTTGCATGGGATTTTTCGACAATTTACAGGGAGAAACCCCACTAACTCGCATTTTCGCCGCTAGGTGGCACTGTATGCATCATATTATCACTATAAGTGAAAATAAAATAGAGCATTGTGTGGATCTTTCCCGTACATGTGCACTTGCTATCGCCGGTCGCTCTCGCAGTCGAGACGGATGACATCGATGTGTGTTTTACATTTTGCCTAATAGAGAAGTTAATTGTCTACAACTTTGTTGAAGACTGCTAATCGATTCGGCTTTGTTAAAAGAAGTTATTAAACTTTTAACAAAGTGATGTCTGAGTCAGTTTTGCATGGGGCTTAGCAGTGCATGGTTGTGTACTAGTACTCGAGTGTATAATGACTTTGTTTCCACTTACTCGGAGTAATTTATTTCGTTTCTCGTTCTCCGGGATATGTTCTAGATCGATCAAAGGGTCATAAGTTAGAAAATTAGCTATCCGAAGGTACTGGAAAATGAAAGATCGCACAGTGCTAAGTGATCAAGACACAATCAGACAACTTAAAACTGTTTGGTGTTTATTTCGAGCGGTGGTAGATAGAACAACAAATCCTTTCCCGTTATATCGAAATAAAATTCAGCTGGTATATTAAAACGGATCAGTACTTTATTGAACAATAAATAACATGCTATTACTTTTAAAGCACACAAGATAGATGCTTGGTGTCTTCAGCAAAAACAGTCACAAAAGAGCTATAAATTTGTAGAAGACATAGGTGGAATACAGCACGTTGATGTACTTTATTTCTCGCAGAAAAGTAAACTATATAACGTATCAACCGAAATTTATCTTCTAAAAAGTTTCGTCGTCAAAGCTGTATGAATTGCTGTTAGAAGTTTACATTAAGCTTCCGTAATTGGAACTTTGCATGAGAATTGATTAGAACGCTGTTTAACCCTTCGGAAGTCGCGCAGTGCCCTGAGTGCACATAACGTATGCGTAATAAAATTTGGACAAAATTCAAAAGGCAATTTTTTGTAGAAATTTTTTTTAGATGTTTTCTCTACTCTATATGAAAACAGTTGTTAGCTTATTAATTTAATGTAGAAAAAATTTGAGCCCATTCGAGAAGCTTTTCGACAGTTTGCAAGAACTTTTTGAAAAGCAATCGGAAAAAATGATGTTGGCATTTTTTAATTTCCTTTCTTAATTTTGATTATCAGATGTTTGATAGTTTTAGGTCGAAAATTATTGGCATATACTCTTCACTTAAAATTAGCCCAGAAATTCTCAATTGGACGCAGTTATGGTACATTTGGAGGGCTACCAGCTTTTTGCTCAAAAGGTACGCCATAACCCTCCAATGCGTCCAAAGTTTTTTGGCATAATAGCTAGGTGCCAGATTAGGCGTTCGCTGTCATTTTGTTTACATGGTATCTCTTAGCATGTCGAAATCAACACTGGATGTTTAAAATATGTTTGCCTAGAGTATGACATTTAGTATGGTGCTTTGCGCAGGGTGCATTTTTGTTTTAATGCTGGAAGGGCTGTCCAAATTTCATTCCAGGAAATTCATCTTAGGAAATTCAGGCGAAATCGTTTCAGATGGTCCCCTAAATGTGGATAACTACGCGACTTCTGGAGAGTTGAAGGTCTTTCATAACATTACGTAAACGGTTTTTGAGAATTTTTCTCTTAAATTGCTTTGGCTTTAAAACATAAAAAAGTAGACTTGATAACCAAATAAACTCTTTTTCAATTTTCTCTAATTGTAAATTTCAATATCTGGTTGTGATTTTTTATGCTTAGTCTTTGTTCAGATATGACATTTTAAAATTACAAAACCCGAACCAGACCCGGACCCGACAATAAAAATGTTTATAGAACCCGAGGAAATTGGCATTTATATTTAATATTATTAAACGTCGTATTTTTAATGTTCTGAGAAACTTATAAATCGTCGATATCTTAATTGGAAAGTAGGATTAATCGGTTAACGGCTAATGCATGGGGAAACAAGAGGCATAATGATGACAGATTCAAACAATCTTGCCCATCTTACTTAACCAAAATTTCCATCGAATTTTTTTATCGAATACCATTCCAGAGTTACAAGAGTAGTTTTGTATAATTTATTACATGTATCAAATTAAGCACTGTCAATTGGAAAGTCATATTCAACAGTTTACACAACGTCACCCGCGTTACTGGTTGGTACGGTCAATCTTAAACTGGGGTCAATCAAGATTCTCTGTCGCGTTCCTGATGTCACATTAATAGCTAGTACAGTATGCCAGTAGAGCCTCCGATGGAGTTCAAAGAAACGACTCCAAACTTCTACAAATCCGCTCATGGCTTGACAGAGCACACAAAATTTTTAAGATTAATTCCTTAAAATAGTGGAAATTTACGTATTTTCATGAAGGAATCCGAATCATGCAACGGCCTAGCCCGAGGACAATCTGACAGAAAGTGCTTGTTTCATATATGTACCACTAATTTGATAGTGGCGCTAGTATACCATTACCATATGAGTGCCATCGTTGATAGATTGTCTCTACTTCCTGTAGATTCTTCTTGCTTGAACCAATATATTTTCCGAAAAATTTACTTTGACTTGGATTATTGATGATAATCATAAAAAGTACATCGCATAGAGATTTTAGACGCGAAACACTTATTGTCGAATGCTCTCTCATGAGTACTCGTTTAAAAAAGAAAATAATTCGGACAGTTTGCGAATCTGACGAGAAGAAATTTTATACATGAATAAAAAATACAAGAGTTAAGCATCAGAAAATATAACGAATTCTAGCGATTTAAAGGTGGTAAAATTTAGTACCTGCGGTTATATGTGTCATGCATTCGTATCACGAAGTAAAGTAAATAAAGTCAATACTACAAAAAGAGACTGGGTGTTGTGTGTAGACGCAAACAGCGTCAAGAAATGGTTGGGTGTGATCTGTTCAAAAACCCGAACCCGACCCGAATTAGAAAATTCCAAATTCGAAAAACGCGAACCCGACCCGAACCCAAAAGTTTAAAATTTCAAAAACCCGGACCTCACCCGAACCCGAGAAATTGAAATTTGAAAATCCGAACCCGAGTCCAAAAACCCGAACCCGACCATCTCTAATGTCTATTATCTTCCAGTTATTAAACTTAATACTTAATGGTTGGAAAATTTAAGTTTTCGTACACTTCTTCGTTGATATGATTTGCATCGTGAAAATTTGATTGAGTTTTGAAGAACCCCAGGCAATCTTCAAGAAGAAAAAATAATTTTTCGACTTATCTTTACAAAGCCATCAAAAACAATATTGTTATTCTGAATATTGATTTTTACTTTGAGTACTATACTAAATATGTATTTTAGACACATTTTTGATTTTTAGAAGTTTCTAACCAGTATTTTTAAAGATTAGTGTTCCTGGTGCTTGCAATTTATAATTGTCATACGTAGATGATTACAACGAGAACATATAAAGTTACTGAACATTTAATGAAATATACTAAATTTTAAGCATTCTCTGAATCTTAGACGTTCTTACCGAAACCCACTCGAAACCTCATTTCTAGGTCAATGCCTACAATTGTCATTGATGCGGTAGATTTTTCTACACATGAAATACCCCCAATCTTTTAAACACTCACCTGAACCAGGCAACAGCAGGATGGTCAGGATCAGCGCCAGCAACGCCTGGACACATCCCCAGGATGTATCGCTATTCCAGAGATGCTTGTTCATGGCAGAGCTACACGAGTCGCGGCCGCCTCAGCCGGTCGGGCTCCTTACGATAGAAATCCTTCACGTAGAGCACCATCACAGTTCAACCGCGCCAGGGCAGATTCAATTCGCTGACCTTTGCGGTCTCTTCCACTCACTGGTTTGTGTGTGTTTTTTGCTGTAGTGTTTACCCAATCTGTTTAAGGTTTTTATTTTTTGATCGTTGAATCGTTGTTGCGCACCGATATTCTACACCCGACAAATTTCGCTGATTCGTAAATTGTAATCAACACTTCATACCCCTTCTCTCATCGAAACTCGGATCTACGTTGGACAAGTCCCTTTAATTGTATTTTCCAAAATCGGTAGTTATTCGAACACGACAAACAATCAAACTAAATGTAGGCGTCATTGATAACAATTGCAAATACCGATTAGTATTGGTTAGTTTTGCCAGCGAACTACGAACTATAATTTCAACATTTAACTGCTGCCAACTTCGACGTATTTAAGCACTGGTAGAACACTGATGATTAATTTTCGATGTTTCTAACTCGGCCAGACGGTTTCTCTTGGATTCGTTCGCCCAAACTGTTTCAAATATCACTTATCCAATTATCATTTCGCACTAAAAATTCCTCTAATTTAACCAACAGAAAAACACTCAAAAATCAAGTTTATTCTTATATAATTAACGTTCCACTGCGGCTAAGAGCGAAGTACTAAAGCAGGCTCTTCGTATTGTTTTTTTTTCTTTTCCTATTTCCTCTATGTACACACGGCAACTATGGAATGGAACAACAAGAGTATATAGAACTCCACACAACTACACACGTAAATTGATTTTCCTTCTGCTTTCCACTAAATTTTCCTTTGGCTAGGGACATTCGCCTTCCGAAAAAAAACCTCCTACCAAAGGCTTATTAGTGCTCACCTTGCAGTTACCTAATTTTTCCCCGAATTGGGAACACAACCCACAGACAAAACAGAAGAAAAATCCCGAATACACTGATTTCCTGGATGACGACGGGCTGACTGTTCACACGCGTTCCAGGGTACAGGCGACTAACAGAAAAACTCAACACCAGGCTGGCGCTACCGGCAAAAAGACGAACCTTCCGTCCTGGTGGTTCCGTTCGGTGTGAGTCTTCTGCCGTGATGGGTCAGGTTTTCCTCTCACCGAGGCCCACAGGAAAAACTCTGCGCTGTTCTCTGCGTTTTCCCGAGGCGCCCACTCTCACTTTTTTTGGTTCTTAGATTGCTTACTCTTTCTCTCCAACTATCTCTCCCGCTGTCTTGCTGGTTCGCTATCGATGCGACTGCTTAAACTCTCTACCGAGGGCACACTCTATGGTCACCTTTAATGCGGTTCGGCCGTTCAACACGGTGTTCTTGACGTTCTGCTTCTATTTTCGCTGCGGGCTGGGAAAACCGACGAAAGTTCTGCACACTCTCATTCCACTTTTGCACTACACGGAAGAAGAAATTTTCACTTTCCTACCCTCCTGCCTTTCTCAGCTCCCCAACTATTCACACTAGGTACAGATTGCTTACTGCTCGCCGAGGAGAACTGCTTTGGTCTGTCTGTGTTTTAATTGAATTAAACCTCTTTTTTTCCTTTCTATAGTTGGTGTGATTTGAGAAAATCGCTAGAAGCAAAGTTTTCAGGATATTTCCGCACGGTTCATAGGACAACACCCGGCCTAGGTCAATCCATTTAACCCATTTTTCGCTGCAAGTAACCCTTTGCTGACGACATCAGCTGGCAATCAGGATAATGCATGGGTTCTCGAGAATGTTGATAGCATGTGGTAACGACGACTTCCTTCCAGTGGTAAGGGTTAGTGGGGCAATCGGAAGATGTATCGGTGTGAAACGGAACTGGTTCTCCGCTCACTTTGCAGTTGCGGGCGATTCCACCACCACTTCTCAGAACACTTCGCAGTTGTGGTACCTTCCAGCTGGCTTCCTCCGAAAAAAAAGAATCTTCCCACCAGAGAGTGTGTGCGCGAGGAGAAAAATCAATTATATCTGATGTCGCAATTTTTTATACGCACTGCTCGGATGATTGTGTGACTCAACTGGAGATCCGGCCCGTACTGTTTCCGAACACAGTCCTTTACATAATCCTTTCTTCGCCGAAAATTTTCACCTCAAAAATACGTATCGTTAGCAGAAAGAAAAAGCTCTAACCGTTCCAATGTTTCCCAGAACATAACACATCCAAATCCTGTTCAGCATCGACAACAGAAAAACGTGTCTCGCTGCATGAAATTCTTTCACAAATCACAGTTCCGGAATTTTTCCCTATATTTGTTCGTTCACTTTCTCGGGAGGGGAATCCTCGCCGGATATCCTCCGATGATTCAGCACTACAACACAGAGGTAATCTTCCGAAAGGATATGCAAGGCAAGGTAGGCACACACGGGCGCGCACCACACACAGGCCTTCGCTCCGGTGAAGATGATGTCTCAGATAAAATCTAACCGCAAGCTGAGGAAAACCGTTTGATCTTGACGAGTTTTGCTTTCCGACTGACGGTAAATTTCGATATCGAATCGAGAAGAAACCCCCGGAGCAGTGTGGTGTGTGCTCGCCTTGTAGCTACACGACGGAAAGTCTACACACAGCAATATTTACACATGCATGCATGGACACCGCGCCGCGGATGGACCTGCGATATTCCTCGGTCCCCGAGAGTTGTTTAGTGGCGGCAGCAGCAGCAGCAGCAGTAGCGGAAAAGGAGACCATTAGGAGCACTCTCTCGGAGAGTGGGAAAAGAGCGTAGTTCCGCACACAAAATCATAGGAGAAACGGCAGAACGAAAAAAATAAACGGGAGAGCGACAACGGCTAACGGCTCAACAAGGAAGAAAACGGACGAAAAGGAAAACATGCGACATGTGAAGGTGGCAGCGATCGCCTGCCGCCGTGGGTTCTATGTATGCCATCGATTGAGAGGAACATCTTCGCCGATATGTTGCGTGATGTTGCACGCGAGTGTTTGTTTGTGGGAGAAAGCGACGTGATATCTCAGGTACCCGATACAACACTTCTCCCGTGACGCATGTTGTGTTGCAGGCTGACTCGCATGCAAGTTCAAAGTTGTAGTGTGGAAGGGAAAAAATCAAATGAGGTGGTGGCGAAATCCACTTAAGCCTTCTTGACTGGAATTGTTTTCAAAATTAAAAGAATTTTTACTTATCTGTTTCATGTTTGTTTTGCCCCCATTTATGCCAGAAAAGCAACTCACACCAATCAAATGTTTGTCGTTTTGAATACGAAAGTGTAATTGCATCATAGAGAAGCAACCAAAAAGAAAGTTTTCTTAGCAACAACTTTTAACATAGTTATTTGCAGTCAAAACACATTTTTTTAAGAATGGGATTCTCAAATAATAATACTCATAACAATAATTCTCTAAAATGTAGTCGTGTTCTAGATATTAAAATTTTGGAAAATTTTTCGTCATTAGCATGTCGATTTGATTTTCTATAAGAAAATTGTATTTTTGACTTCAAATAGTATAAGTTATAAAAATATGTTAAACGTTTTTGCCTTTCTCATATAGAAAGGTTATGCAATCACTCACCGTCAACCTAATCCCGGCCGTATGCCATTCGACTCAGTTAGTCGAGACCGGAAAATGTCTGTGTGTGTATGTGTGTTTGTGGAAAAAATGTCACCTCTGTTTCTTAGAGATGGCTGGACCGATTTGCACAAACTTAGTCTCAAATGAAAGGTACAACCTTCCCATCGGCTGCTATTAATTTTTTTGACGTAGGACTACGTCTTTGTTTTCGATATGGGGGTGCACTCTGCAAATTCGACAAAAATGGTATGTAACGAAAAGTGGTCCAATTTTAAACGCATATAATTTAGCCATCTCACGATAAATTTTCAAATTTTTTGCACAAATCGCCCCGAAATACTTCTAAGAATAGATTCCAATAGATAAACCCAAAGATTTTTGATATCATAGCATTAAAAAATTAAATAATATACAACCTTGTCAAAATATCGCGCATTAACACACAGAAGATAGCGCTTCCCAAGCCCTGTACGATAGATTGGTGTACCTAGCGCGCTGCGCTACTATGAATGATGTCATCATCGACTATTTAAAGAACGGACTTGGCCAGACACGCTCAGTTCCCTGTTGAACGGCTGGCGAAGCAGATCACTGTTCTGTGATTTTTACAGCCAGTGTAGCTGAGTTAGAAGTCCGTTACACTGGCTGTGGAGGGACGCTACCCTGTGTCGTCCAACAGGCGACCGCTTCAACTGCTTCCTAAATGCCGCTGTAATGTTGCCAGTAAATTTTTGGTTTAACTAGCACATGTATTTGCTATTTGCGCTTGAAATTAAGTAATATAGTGGTAGTAGATAAGCTTCCCCTTTTGGTTTAAACGCAAGGACAGTTTTTAAAACAGGATTTGATTAATTAGTTTAGCTCATCTAAGCAATTTTATCAATTGTGTAATTTAAAAGGAATTTTACGGAACTTGGTGAATTTGGCCCAACTTGCAACTGGTATAATCAACCTGCACAAAGTGTTGCATAACGCAGGGCTGTTTTTTGGAACAAAATATTATGACACAAGGGCTAAGCGGGACCGTTCCTTTCAATCAGGAAAGGCCGCGTGGAATTTTGGTGAAATGCGCTAATAGTGTCGTGGTGGTACTAGTTGTCTCTTTCGCTCTACCCATCATCATCAGCGTTGACTCATTTTGCATTGTGCGCTTGGGTTCAATGTTTGGGGCAAATGTGTTGGTAGGTAGGGGAACTGGCGGTAAAATGAACACGTTAAGCAAAGTCATTATTTTCTAACTAATAAGTGAATGAGATATTACAATCACCTTATATGTTTCTTGTTAGACATGTTTTGTACATATCTGGTAAAAATACTTCGTCATAAATACATTTATTCAAACATGATTCTTGATTTCTAAACATGTCCAAAAATGAGACATGTTAGCGAGTGAGTAAAATGAACATGTGGCGGTGGTAAAATGAACAGCTTCTGGTGACCTGCAAAATGTCCTTATGTATGCAATGCGCAGCGTTGGAAAGCATTTTCCGATCAATGCTAATCAGAGTTAAAAATATTCAAATTTATTGAATGAAAATTGATCATATTCAGCCGCATTCATTTTCAATATTCAGTGACGCAGCTGAAAACGTCAAACGAACAAACCGCCCATTCATCCATGCAGATTTTCATTCGGCTCCGATTACTACACGAAGCGACCGTGCAGCAACAAATCAAGCGCATCAAAGTAGGCCCTGGCACAATGTAAGCGATGATGATTGTTTTTTCATATGCTTTATCGGCATTTGAAAACATTTTCTTAGATAATTAGTGTAATGAATATATTGTACGATATTCAACTGAATGAATAAGATGGATAGTTGAATGAATATTTTTTATATTCACCGCGAGTCGCAACAAGTTCATTTTCAGCCGTCAAAAAAGAGCTTCGATTATTTTTAACTCTGATGCTAATATCCCAACAAATCATGAGCTTTGCATACACAGAGGGCATTTTGCAGAAAAAAAATTGTCACGGAAGAATTGAATTTTCATGACGTAATATTAACCATTTTACAATCCTGTGGCATCGAATCACATCTACAAACTTGGGGTTATCCATGGGTGTTTGAACTTTTAGGATCTGTTTGAGAGCAACTAGAAAGCTTGGTCTATACATGAGATGTGATTATATTGTCTAAAATTTGATTTTTCTTCACCGGTCTGGGTGTTTTTTCCCACACACTAAGTACTAAGAAAATAAATATTTTACATTAAGTAGTATAGTCCTACGTCTACAGTTCGTGCAACCCCATAGGGCTGCCCATTGTAGTTTTTTATTGATTGGACTTCCGGTTCCGGAATTACGGGTGGAAGAGTGCGACCACACTGCAAATTCCCATAAAATCTGAAATGAAAAATTATCAAAGGGAACATTTCAAAATCGAATTTGAATTTTTGATGCCAAATGGCTTTAAAATGCATGAAACGTTGAGATTTGATGAAATCACGAAAAAATTGTTTTTGACGAAAATTGACTGTTTTGGACTTTTGCCCATTTTTGCCTTTCTCATATAGAAAGGTTATGCAATCACTCTAAAATCGTCAACCTATTCCCGGCCAAATTTTTTTGGACCTATATAGGCTTAGGTAGGAGTATGCAATGTGGGGTTGCTACTTTAAAATTAAAACTAATTTAAAATTTCTTAACAAGTTGAAAATTTTCGGCAGGGTCGGGACCCCTCCTCCTTGATCCGCCGCTGGTTTCAAGTGATGTTTCAGTGTAGACACATCATATCTCAAGATCTTGGCTGTCGATCCAAGATGTATCTGCAAATGATGAATTTCGCGCTAAATCGTATTCAGAGTTGACAGCACCCTCTCAGATTTTAATGAAACTTTCTGTACATGAGAACTTTGTCACAAAAAGCCACAAAAATGATCCAAACTGTTTTTTGGAAAGGGTCAAACTTTTTTTTACCATTTAACTCAAACGGCTATAGTCTAAAATGACAATTCCTACAAAAAAGTGTTGTAGGAGTGAGTTGCACAAAATTAGTTAAATTTTTGGATAAAAATATTGAAAAAAATTGTCATTGACTCCTACACTGAAAAAAAAACCGATTTTAAAAATTTAATGTCGATTTACAAAAAAAACCCATCTTTGATTCGATTGAAATTTGGTTCCAAAGTAGGTAATTATGTTACCTACAAACCATTAAAAATTCAAGTTGGGCACTTTTAAGGAAAAAAAGTTATATGAATGAAAAAAATTCTTTGTCCAAACTGAATTTATTTTCTCAGTATATTTTTATCGAAAACTAAACCAATGAAAGTCATAATCATCTCAGAATCCAATTTCTGAACTGCTAGTTGCCTGATACTTGCAAAAAGTATCAGTAACGAATTTGGTATTTATTCATAACAAACTTGAATGAGGGCAAAGATAATCCATTTAACATCATCGATATATGCGAGATTTAACTAAATACCACTTATCCGTGTACGAAGAAGTATCTTGTCTATGTACCCGCCTAGAAAGTAGAGATTGATGGTGTCGGGGCCTTAATTGCGAAGTATGGGGTTCACTCCTTCAAGAACCCTTTGCTTCGGCTAGTGAAAAGTCTGGTTCGCCATCCTATAAATTTCCGAAAGAGGAAAATCAGTTTTCTCTGCTAAGCTTCCTCGTAAAGGCCTGAGAGTGTCCTTTGAAGGGTGCTGTTATAAAACCGAAGTAAGAGTTTCCTGGTGTACAGATACAGATGTAGGTACAGATGACCAAGGCAACGGAGGTTTTGACTACGTCAATGCAGTTGAGGACGGGAATGAACCAACTCCCACGTTGAGGGAAGTTAAGGATGCCATCCAACAGTTCAAGAACAATAAAGCAGCTGGCAAAGATGGTATCGCAGCAGAACTCATCATGTTGGGCCCGGAAAAGTTGGCCACTTGTCTGCACCGGTTAGTAGTCAGGATTTGGGAAACCGAACAGCTACCGGAGGAGTGGAAAGTAGGGGTGATCCGCCCCATTCACAAGAAAGGCGACCATTTGGAGTATGAGAACTTTCGAGCGATCACCATTTTGAATGCCGCCTACAAAGTGCTATCCCAGATCATCTTCCGTCGTCTATCACCTAAAGTAAATGAGTTCGTGGGAAGTTATCAAGCCGGTTTCATCGATGGCCGGTCGTCAACGGACCAGATCTTCACCGTACAGCAAATCCTCCAGAAGTACCGTGAATACCAGGTCCCAACGCATCACCTGTTCATCGACTTCAAGGCGGCATACGACAGTATCGACCGCATAGAGCTATGGAAAATCATGGACGAAAACAGCTTTCCCGGGAAGCTGACTCGACTGATCAAAGCAACGATGGACGGTGCACAAAACAGCGTAAGGATTTCGGGTGAACTTTCCAGTCCATTCGAATCTCGACGGGGACTGAAACAAGGTGATGGACTCTCGTGTCTACTATTCAACATCGCTCTGGAAGGTGTGATGCGACGAGCCGGGCTCAACAGCCGGGGCATGATCTTCACGACATCCGCCCAATTTGTATGCTTTGCGGACGATAAGGACATTAGCGCCCGAGCATTTGGAACGGTGACAGACCTGTACACACGCCTGAAACGCGAGGCAGCGAAGGTCGGACTGGTGGTAAATGCATCCAAAACAAAGTATATGCTGGTAGGCGAAACCAAAAACTACAGGATCCGGCTAGGAAACAGTAGTACGATCGACGGGAATATCTTCGAGGTAGTGGAGGATTTTGTCTACCTAGGATCCTTATTAACGGCTGACAATAACGTGAGCCGCGAAATCCGAAAACGCATCATCAGTGGAAGTCGGGCCTACTATGGGCTCCAGAAGAAACTGCGGTTAAGAAAGATTCACCCCCGCACCAAATGCACCATGTACAAAACCCTTATAAGACCGGTGGTTCTCTACGGACACGAGACTTGGACCATGCTCAAGGAGGACCTGCAAGCGCTAGGAGTTTTCGAGCGACGGGTGCTAAGGACGATCTTCGGCGGTATGCAGGAGAACGGTGTGTGGCGACGAAGGATGAACCACGAGCTCGCTGCACTCTATGGCGAACCCAGTATCCAAAAGCAGGCCAAAGCTGGAAGGACATGGTGGGCAGGGCATGTTGCAAAAATGCCGGACAACAATCCTGCAAAGATGGTGTTCGCTAATGATCCGGTTGGTACAAGAAGGCGAGGAGCGCAGGGAGCACGATGGGCAGACCAGGTGGAACGTGATTTGGCGAGTGTTGGGCGTAACCGACGTTGGAGAGCTGCCGCTACAAAGGAGGCAAATTGTTGATTCAGTGTTATCATGAAATTAATGTTGAACTAAATAAATGAAATGAAGTGGTTCCTGGTCTCGACAATCTTAGAAACTAGCAGGAATTTCTACATGGTACATCAAAAACCGCAAGTGTCATATGATGACAGCTATGCATCGCTTTTATGCTAATTATTATGACATTAGAGTTGAGTGCAATCATAAAAGGGGCTGTGCTGCCAATATTCTCCCCATAAAATTGATTTTATATTTACCTATCAACGACCATGCCCCCATCATTACAGTTACAGTAGGCTCTCCATTTGATGGAGCATGAAAAGCACTCTGTATTTCTTGGGGAAAACATGGAAGTTTTCGAGTACTTTATCTGAAAAATCATAGCAGATTACCTTAGTTTGAATTCATTCGCAGTGCTCCATTCCGGGTAATGAGTAGGTTGGACACTTGGATTAGAATGATAATGAGAACGTGGATATTCAGGCATTAGAAGGTGAGATTTATAAAAGATCGCGTAGCTTCAATGAGTTTTTAAATATTTCTTCTCAGAGGACACTCGAAATTTGGCAAATTCTGTGGAGCGATGGAAGTTTAGGAATCCCAAAGGTATTATAAAACCTTGGTCCAAGAGAATGGATGAGGGCCATACGGGTGATATCTCGGGTGATGTGCAATCATTATACGTAGAAGGCCCATCTCCGGCGTATTGAGATAGTTGAGAGCGGTCTTTGCACTTGTGGTGGCGGTTATCGCGATATTAAACATGTTGTCTGGTCGTGCGCTAAGTATTCTAGTACCAGATCTCCGTTAAACGAATTCCTTCGGCCTCGTTCCAGTCCAGTCTATACCAAATTCGTTACTGATACTTTTTGCATGTATCAGGCGATTATCAGTTGGGAAATTGGATTCTGAGATGATTATGACTTTCATTAGTTTAGTTTTCGATTAAAATATAATGAAAAAAAAATCTGTTTGGACAAGGAAAAGTTTTTTTTCAAATAACTTTTTTTCCTTGAAAGTGCCCAACTTGAATTTTTGACGGCAGGTAGGGAACATAATTACCTAATTTGAAAAAAAGTTTCATCCAAATCAAAGATGGGGTTTTTTGTAAATCAACTTTAAATTTTTTAAAGCGATTTTTTTCAGTGTAGGAGTTAATGTAGAATTTTTTTAATTTAATTTTGTGAAAATCACTCCTACAATATTTTTTGTAGGATTTGTCATTTTTAGACTATAGCCATTTGAAAAAAATTGGTAAAAAGTTTGAATCCTTTCAAAAAAGAGTCTAGATCATTTTTGGAAAAACAAAGTATACAAAGTGGCTTTTTGTAACAAAGTTCTCATGTACTGAAAGTTTCGATAAAATCTTAGAGGATGCTGCCAACGTTTGTTCGAGTCGGCGCGAAATTCGTCAAATCGTACTGATTATGTAATATACATTTCCATCATTGTATTGAATATAACCAGCCATGGAATCGCAGTTTGGACACATGAGAAAGGCACAAATGAACCACTAGGTGGATTAAAACAGGTTTTTAGGAATACTTCGATATTAATAGCTTCTCCGTGATGCAACTTAACAAAAAAGTGGGTTATTGATGGAGATAGGTGCACAATTACACGATTCATTGTCTTTGTTGGAACGGAGCTCCAAATAACCAATTGTTTTGGAAGACTTTAGTTAAATGAATTTTGATTTCAAAAAACATTTTGAATCACATTCTAAAATGAAAAATAAAGTGAAAAAACTCACTTAACCTGGTACCTGGATACTTTTAACCCGTTATTTTTCGCACAACAGCTGCAATAAAATACGTCAAAATACCCAATAATGAAAATCGCCCGAGAATTGAAAAATGTTGAAAATAGAATTACTTCGGAATTTTTACAAAATATATTATAAAGCACCCATTTCATCCAGGAACATTATTTCCTTCTAATGAAAGTATAGGAATCCCATCTTGAAGCCTCTGAACAAAATAAAAACTGACACTGAATGGAACATTATTGTTGGCTGGATCTTCCAGAGCAGTCCAAATTATAGAGCCAGTACTTTTAATTTGAGACTAAGTTTATGCAAATCAGTCTAGCTATCTTTGAGAAAAAATGAGTGACACTCACGCACACACATACAGATATTATCCGATTTCGACGAACTGAGTCGAATGGTATATGACTTACGACCCTATGGGGCGGGATTAGGTTGCCGTTTTCAGAGCAATTTCATAGCCTTTCTATATGAGAAAGGCGGAACATGTTAAAAGTTATTGCTGGCAAAACTTTTTACTGAGGTCTAAGAGAGAACAGGTGTTAGACATAACGTTCTGCTCTGAAAGAGTTTCGCATGTGCCTGGAAATTGGCAGGTTTCAAATGAAACTGAACCGTCTCTATCCTATCATTAATATATTTTTTCGATCATCTTGATGTGACCCTGCGTGTGGTAACATATCGTAATGCTAAATCTACAACTTTTTGGAAAGCTTGACGACTAAATTTCATGGATATTTGTCAACAATTAGTCAACTAGACGACTTGGATGACGTCGTGGATACGACAAACTCATTCATAGTAGCATCCTACAAAGAAGCTTGTCCACTTCGTACTGTTAAATCGACTAGGAGAATCTATTGGTGGATGACTGAGCTTGAAAAAATGAAAAAGGTTATGAGAAGCAGGGATGTCACATTTAAATCTGTGTTTCGATCAAAAAATCTTTTTACCATCTGTGATGACTACACCTGAACAAAAATCTGTGAAAATTTGTGTTAAATTTCCAAAAAGTTTGTGACAAATTACAATATGTCCAAAAATCTGTATAAATCATTGAAATTTAAATCAAAATGCCAAAAATCTGTCATCTGTGAAAAAATTGTCAAAAAAATCTGTGACATTACAGAAAAATCTGTGAATATGGTAAGCCTGATCAAGAACCGTCATCGGTACCTCATAAGCCACTTTGATTGGTCATTAGTGAACTAGATCCGCAACTCCAAGTAATGTTACACACATTTTAATATGTACTGCATCATTTGGCCATCATGGTTGTACCAGTTTACATGGGAATTTGCTGTGTGACCGCACTCTTCAACCCGTAACTCCGGAACCGTAAGTCCGATCAACTAAAATTCAATAGTAGCTTATGGCAGCATTACACCGTTAATTTGAAGTTTGTGCAAATTGGTTCTGCCATCTCTAAGAAAATTGAGTGACATTACATAACCAGTTATGCCTCGGACGTTTATGGATGCTCTACATACTAATAGACGAGCACAGTGCAAAGTTGAACGAGATACTCCTTGAGGTTCACGACATCAAGTTCTATATCGTATAAAGTTCAATGAATGTCAACCATGAATACCTTTGAGTGCAGGTCTAAAGATCTACACGCATTGCTACTGCAAAGAATTGCACATAGGGTAAAATGTCTATTTGCAACCTATTAGGGAAGGGTTGCATAACGAATTCATCAATTACTTATTCTACAATCGATGGAATGCATACAAATTGACATCAACAGCTTTTCTGCGAAAACTCGAATCGAGTCGCCTATTGTTACCCTCCCCAACGGCTTCAAATGGGTATAGTGATAATAGAAACTGGGCGAAAATAGGCTCATTACTCTATGACAAATCGTACAAACGGCACCCTTTTGTAATCCAAGATGACGATTTCCGGTTGAACAACAACCTTGATAACCCTATCAATAAGGGTATGCTTGGACCGTAGATGATGAAAATGAATGTTTGGCGACTTTCGGTTGAGCAATACTCTCGACAACACTTACAATTTGAGTATTTTTGGAACGGACTGGTTGAGTAGATGTTCATCATGGGTGTTTGGCGATATTTTGAAATCCAAGATGACGACTTCCAGTTCGGCAAAATTCACTATAACCCAAAGAATATGGGTATTTTGTGAACGGGCTTAAGACGTAAATGACAGAATTTAACGAGTGACATCATTTTAAAATCCAAGATGGCGACTTCGGGTCGAGCAAGATGCTCTATAACCCTAACAATATGGGTTAGGGTTTTGGGTTGACGAGTTGATGATGTGATACCATTTTGAAATTCAAGATGAGTTCTAACCGTGAAAAATTCTTTACAACCTTAACCTTAAGGGTATTTTTGAAACGGGCTTAACGAGTAGATGACGAAGACCTATGAATTACTGTGAATGTCAAGATGGCAGCTTCCGGTTTAGCGATTCGTCTAAACCGGATGTCGATCGGAGCCCGTTTCAACAATACCCTTAAGGTTAAGGTTGTAAAGAATTTTTCACGGTTATAAGTCATCTTGAATTTTAAAATAGTGTCACATCATCAACTCGTCAACCCAATACCCAACCCCATATTGTTAGAGTTATAGAGCATCTTGCTCGACCCGAAGCTGCCATCTTGGATTTTAAAATGGCTTCAGACATCAATTTCTGTCATCTAGTCGTCGACCTCATTTCAAAAATTCCCATTTTGTTATAGAGAACTTATCCAAACCGGAAGTCGCCATAATGGATTCAAAAATGGCTTCCGATATCGACTTCTGTCATCTACTCGTCATTTCCATACCGATAATACTAATTTTGTTGATGTTTTAAAGAATTTATCTGAACCGAAAGTCGTTATTTTGAAATTCAAAGTGGCTTCAAGCATCGATTTTCATCATGTACTTGTCTAGCCCATTCCAAAAATATCCAACTTTTATTAGTAATAGTTAGCTAAGAATATGTCAAATAGTACACATAATACTGTACTGTACGTACTCAAACTTTTTTGCGAACTTGTTTCGAACTTAGTTCGTAAAAAAGTTACGTAAACTGAATATGACGCAAAAAAGTTTGTAAGTATAGATTTCAGTGTAAATTTCAGAGGATTTTTTTTAAATTTTTAAGCCACACACTATTGCAAAGTGTTTTTCGAAGCGGCGATGGTCATGTACTCTAGTCGGCCGCTTTCTCCAAGAATCCCTGTTTTACTGACGGGAATCTTGAAAAAAGACATCATTCTGCTACATCGATTGTTTTTTATTCATTTCGTTTATTTGATAGGCACAAATGCGTTAGCTTGGCGGTGCCAAATTCTTTTGTTTCTACATTTTGGATATCTTAAAACTAGGAGTTGTTGAATTGTTTTTTTACAAAAAAAAAAGTTTACAGCTATCTTAAGACTAGAAATAAGATTCTATATACAAGAGAGGGCCAAAAGATTTTTTTTATGAAAAAATTTAAAACAAGGGATTAAGTTTGATATACAAGAGGGGAGTAATAGTATTCTACGGAATATTTTACAGTTATCTTAAAACTAACAATATAGTAGTACACAAAAGGGGGAACAAATATTTATGAGAAATTTCACAGACTAGGGATACAATTCTATTTACAAGATGGAGGACAAGAGTTTCAATAAAGAGTAAAAATTACAGTTATCTTAAAACTAGGAATACAGAATACAAATTTGATTTTTTTTAGCGAAGACTTATACTTGGTCAAGATATTCAGAGGGGGGCTTATTTCCACATCAGTGTAGCAGCAGTTGTATCAAGAGCAGGGAGAGAAGGCGTATATGGTAACAGGGAAAGAAGAGTAAAACTTGCAACTTTCGCGCAAATGGGAGATCAGTGAAACAAATTAGCGCGTCAGTCTAGTAAGTCGTCGAGTACCGGATTGGCGGATGGTATTCTTCGGACCCGCGGGGAATCCTCAAAAGTCATCGGACCTCGAGTCGCTCTCGCTTCAGTTTCCTTCTATGCAGGCGTAGTGGTAAGGGCGACGGCGGTTACATAGTGGCACTCTGGAGCTGATCGGTTCCACAAAGCAAGAGGAAATTTCTAAAAACAAGAAATAAAAGAGAGGTGCTAAATTCATCGATTGTTTTTAAATATATGTTCTCAAACGTGATCTCTATTCGTTTTTATCGAATGAAATTTTATACCTGTTCTCATTTGTTATCTTTTACACAAAAAAAAGATTTTGCAATTTAACATTTATTGTCATGCCTATATTTGGAGCATGAAAATAGATTTAAAATTTTCTCAAAATCACAGAATTTAATGTGCTTTCTTCAACGGAGTTTAAAATAATTGTTTACGTTGACGAAAACTACAGTTTCATTAATGGCAAACCAATGCTTCTCTATTCATTTTTATTCCAATATGGTTGAAACAATTATGTCGCGTAACATCAGATAAAGAAAAGACTATAATCCTATGCTCTTCGATTCTCTGTACATCGATTTGAATAAACTTTAGATTAAATTAATTGTTGGGTGACCATAGGTAACGGTTCTCCAGGGCCTATCTTGGTTTTGATCTGACAGTCCTTGTGTCCTGGGATGTCAAGATAAAAGCTTGATTTGTTTTTGCTATTCTAAGTCTGATTTTTTTTTCGTTGAGTCTTCGCTTAATTCATTTTGGTCCAGCTGGTAGCTGTGGAACCACTTTATGCAACCAGTACCTAATCGACGATTAACATGGCTTCACACCTGGACGCGGAATAGCAACTAACCTGCTTTTGATAAAGTGAACCACAATATAATAATCTCAAAAAAGGAAAATCTTGGAAGGAACGGTGGTTTTTGCAGTTGTTTAGCTTGGTTGTCATTGGAAATTGCCACGTACCCACATTTACTTCAACGTCAGGATATGCCAAGGGAAGCTACTTGGGACTTGCTGTTTAACACTCCTTCGCAGATAATAATAAATATTTCATCTCAGTCGCTCAATAGGGGATTGGTGAGCTTACCTGGGTTTGAACCCGAACTATAGTACATAGAGTTACAGATTTTTCTAATTCGGTAAAAGAGGTTACTATTAAAATTCCTTTAATTAAAATAAAAAGAAAACTATTTGAAATTTTTTAATTAGTGCTGTAGTCAGACTCGAAATAAAACTAAAAAAATATAAAAATATTCTTGGACCTTCATCCACATCCATTTACATGAATGTAAAACTACTGCTGCCACAATCGAACGTGAAGAAAACGCTCGAGTGATGTATACTGTTTACTATGGTTGTTACTTGATCCCAGAGGCGATAATAATATTCAGGTTGGTAATTGATTATTTATCGTACGATAATGGTTGTGCCAGAGGCACAGCAATGCAGTTGAGTTATGCTAAACATACAAGACCCGTAGTGAGGAGATAAACGAAACCGATCTTAGTTTATGATCATATAAGTGAAGTAATTATTTATCTTTTCTTGCAATAAAATCATTTACCGTCTCGACCCAACTGTGTCGAGCACTTTTAATAATGTAATTAGCTGAGTTAATTAGTATGTGCGTGGCACTGTTCCAGTCTTCGCATAAAAAAAATTGAGAGCTATAATGAATGTCATTCCATTATAATATAGCGAAAGATAAAATTTGCCATCCGGATTTCGAAACTGAAAAGATTGCGACTTCCTAAACTCAAAAGCTTCAACGATCCTATTTTGAACCAAAATTAAAAAACGCAAATTGCCCTGCACTACCACTCCCTGTAGATCTCTTTCCTCAGGCTTGGAACAGTCAAAACCAACACTGGAACGCAAATATTTACCGTACCAACAAAAATTTCAGCTTCGGCTTACCCCTGTAAAGGGCAGGCAAAAGTTTGACGAAATCCTAGCGACTGGCAAGCGGTTTCGATAAACGATCGAGGCGGCATTCGCCTCATACGAAACCGCCACAGCCAATGGCCCATTTACAGCTTTTCTGGATGTAATCCCCCAGGAAAGATAAACAAAGCGAAATCCTAAAAGGTCGATGCCGCTGGCTGCAATCACCAGTACCACAGGTCCTCACGGTTGTCGAACAAGGTGCCGGTCCTCGGTTCGAATCAACAATCATGCCGGTTTTATCATGAAACACAATCAATAGTGTGATGACATGCGAGACAGAGTAGATTAGAAATCATAACTGTCTCATTTCACACCTGCCGTTTGTTTTCAATAGGAACAACAAGCCGAACCTAACAGGCCAGACCAACCCCGTTGGAAAGGATCTCTGCTGGAAAAGAAATCATTCATTACTTTTATGCGGGCGACGACGTGCTAACATGTTGACTACATTATTTCATTGATGAATCTAAACCGGAGGGGCTTGTCGGTTGGCAGGGGATCACAAATTGTAAATTAATTGTTTTGGTTACTGTATCCCGGGGCTACCGAACACATGAAGTTCAAGGGAATAAAACTTGACATATTTTTTAAGCAGATTCAGTATAGAACAGGGGTGACAAAATTGGTGTTGCTCTGCCGGATATTGCAAAGCATAAAATACACCAGAGCAGAAATTAGTTCATAGAAAGTAATCAACGGAAGGTGGGTGGATCTCCAGATTACGAACAAAATCTTAAGCTCAGTGCAGAGTTTGAAAAAACGATTTTTTTGTTAAATGCTTTATTTCTCCTTGGAGAACAATCTTGGTAAAAACCATTTTTTTCATTAAGGAGAATTTTTTTTTAAAATCATCTTTGCGCGTGAAGAGCACAAAAATTAAATTCGATCGAATTTTTAAAATTAGTTTGGAAACCGACAAGCAAACGGAGGGGCAGTTCTGTTGAACGTAAAATCCATCCCGATGTGACAGACCACAGCCTCTTATAGTTCTTTTAATACTAATTGTCACATTTCCATACATTATACCCTACATCACCCAGTGAACCGGCCAGGTTGAATTCGCGCCAGACAAATCGAAACTCTCCATTCAGATCCAAAGGTCGGCAGGTTGGTCGATTGGCGCGTCTTCGGAAGAGGTCTTTCAATGTCTTTCATAAAACCCATATAGATACTGAATGGATGTGTATCGTCAGAGTGTCGTTTTTGTGGAACCATTCGAACAAAACGTTTGTTATGAAGCCGCCGGGCCGCAAAAGAGTATCGTACCGGACCAAGTAGCAGGTGAGGATGATACAGTTCACCGTCTGATGGCGTATAATAATGTAACCAGTTTCCCCAAAATAAACTACTTCCACTGCCAAACAGGTTTCACTGAACTGAGACTGCTCCGTTTGTGCGGTGTTTTTTAGATGTGACATCGTTTGAAATCGATACTGTGAATGGCTGTATTTCTTTTCTACCCGTAAACTGTTTGTTTGAAATGGAAAATTTATCGGATAAGCGTTTGATTGAACACAGAGTTCCAACTATTTCACAACTTTAAATCAATTACCTTATCCTTGGTGCAGTATGAAAGAGCATCAAATGCTTTACCACACGCTCGAGTGCAGAAAAGGACCACCAGCAAAGGATATGCGGCAAAGCTACAATGGTCACGTGCCCGTCGAGGGACATGTGAGAGGATCAATTTACATCCTGGCTGACTTTCGCCGAAGCGTTTACCCATCCATTCAGTGACTGCGGCAAGCTGTGAAACCCATTAGAAGGAGTCGTGCGGGAGGTGATGATAGTGGGACGTGGTGACATTTTCAAGGCTTCCGATGCAGCCGGCTTCTGCTGCCACGCTGCTGCCGAGCTATTGAGCTAGTAACTGAGTTATGAAATGCTAATATACATCAATGTTAGGCATTATGCGACATATGTTCCACTTGCTTGAGATGGTGTCTCCAGTGACAACGAGGGGTGATACTATGAGAACTAAAAAAAAGTTTCAAGACATGTATGTTAAAACAAATGTATCCGTGAACTCATAATCGTTGCGAGCACGAATGATACTTTTACCAACCGAAATAGGAAAACAAATAATCTAAGCAACGCAAACTTCCCAAAGGCCAGCCCCTCGTGGTACACCAACAAATTAGTTCAGCAGACTGGACCGAAACTACCCGCTAGCATCCCGGTACCACCCGACGGCCCTCCTGGGAATCATCGAGTCATACGTGCCGCATGTTATGAAATTTGATTAACTTTCTTCTTGTTTCAAATGAACCGATATCTAGCACACGTTGATGTTGTTCCTGGTGGACGGGAAAAAAAAGAGTATGACACATGTAATTGAGCGCAGGGAAATTCTGTTCCAGGAAGGCTGATGGGCTTGACTCGGCTGGGTCTCGCGTGTATCGTCTATCCTACATGCCCCTAACGAGCCTCCTCGAAAACAATATTTGTCCGTCGTTCAGGGACACTGACTGCATGCCGGGTTTGCCTCCTACGCACATGTCTACCGAGGCAGGACGACTGGTAAAAAGCAATCCAATAGAGCGTAATTTACAACAGAGCAGCTAATGATGATGAGATGTAATGTCGTTACTTTTGTTTTGCTCGTCTTTGCGTTGTACCATGCATGCTTCAAGTCCTTTTTCCTTTCCCAGCACTTCGAAACTCCTATGTTCATTATAGTTCTATGTGCTATGCTCTGTTTTGGCAAAATGTTTGGTCGTGTTTTCGACGATACAAATTTTCTCTGGTTCGTTTCGGCGGTGATTCCATGCGTAACACCAGGTGGCCTGAGCTCAAAATTGATTTGCTTGTTTCGTTGCTCTTGATACATTCAGTAAGTTCATTTGAAAATGTTTGTCTATGGTCGTTGAAAATTTGAATACTGTTTGTTTCCTTGATTTATGATTTGTTTACTGGAACCTTACGCATTCCTGTGAAAGTGTTAACGTTCGAAGAGTTCAGAGCTCTTATTTCACTTAATAAATTAATGTATTATACATATATCTAGGAGCAAAGGAATCGCCAAGTTTAGGGTCTTAATGAATCACCACAATTTTATTTTTCTTGTGATAAAGATATAAAAACAGTTCAAACTTTGATGATTTTTTCCGAAGTCAAATTGGGGTAATTTCGCATTGTATGCTTAAAATCTTAGGTCCGATGAGAGGTCAATTGCCTCGGGTCCTATTTGAGAGCTCTCATTTTTACCTGAAAAGGAAACTGAATGGACGGAAGGTGGGAGAAAAATCCCGGTAATCATAGAACAGTAATAAAAATAATGATTTGCAATTTATTTATATTCATTCGCCTTATTGAATTGTTATATGATGAAAGCGGGAAAAAATTTGAAAGACAATTAAATTTCACCATACCATAACTTTATTCGATATTTGACGTTTGTTAAAATAATCGTTCTTAAGAGACACGTGAACCTTTTTGCTTGAATTAACTAAACACACTACAAAATATTCAGAAGCCAATTCAAAGTATTTTTTGAAGAAAGCATTAGAGAGCCAAACAGGAATGCGAGCGCACGGACGAATGTATCCGTTTTTTCTGCGTTCGCTTCTTTGCTGGTGGTACCGGGTGTTGGCTTGGAGACACTGGGCGCGATTGTTGTTAAGTGATGATTTGTCCTTGTCAGATCCGTAGATATTGGTTTTATAGTCGTTTGTGATTTAACGTAAGATAACGGTGTGCTGTTTATGACTATAGTAGACGGACTTTTCATAGCCGCTTCTGCACAAAGTTTTCCGCGGTGCAGTGTCTTTTTGCATAATTTGCGCAAATTCTGTTCTGGGTGCATGACAAGTGTTGTTTGATTGGACGACCTACTTTCGGTTGATCTGCACAACAAATGGTTACATATGAAAGAGCTAGTTTGTTCGGAGGCATCCCCTCCACATGAACAACGTTGGGGACACCAGGAAAAGTTTTGCTGTTATGGAATTCACTTCTGTGTATCTTGACATAATTCACGCTATCAGAGAAGTTTCAATTAGAAAATTCTTTTTTTTTTAGATTCAATATGAGATATATTTATGTAAATTGAAAATCTTTTGACGTAGGACTACGTCTTTGTTTTCGATATGGGGGTGCATTTTGTGAATTCTACATAAATGGTATGTAACGAAAAGTGGTCCAATTTTAAACGCATATAATTCAGCCATCTCACGATAAATTTTCAATTTTTTTGCACATATCGCCCCTAAATACTTCTAAGAATAGATTCCGATAGATAAACCTAAAGATTTTTGATATCATGGAATTCAAAATTTAAATAATGTACAACCTAGTCAAAATATCGCGCATTTACACTAGGGCATTGCAAAAAAATTTTTTTTTTAAATTCTCATAGGCCCCCCTCTCATATTGTGACAAATGTCAAAGTAAGCTCAGATGCCAAATTTCACATCATTTGGACAATTTTAGACTCCCGCCCACTTCGCTTGAAATTTTTGGAATTGGTAATATGGGAAAATATGGAGGAAAAATATATTAAATGCTATAACTTTTGAAGTAGCAATCAGAAAATTACAATTTATACCTCTTTTAAAGTAAATAACCTTAGTATTTGAAGGAAGACATTCCTGTTTCTAGACAAATATGGGAAAGTGGGATACTGGGTCATTTTGGCCCCAAAATCCCCTATTTTTAATAATTTTTCTGCTCCGTGATGCAAATCACACATATTTTGGAGTTTTTCTTATATGAACAAATCGAACGGAACTTTTTGACCTTTGTCCGAATACGGGAAGTTGGTGTTATATCTCTATTATTCTTCAATTGTGTGCATATATCTCTATTATTCTTCAATCAATTCTCATAAAATGTACCTTGGTAAAAGTGAAAAGTCCTTAGGAACACAATAAAAATAGATTCGTTATCGGTAAAATTCAGAAACATCAAATTATCTGATATATAGTCTCGATTTCACATTTTTATCATAAAATTGCACATATTAACTCCATTTAACAACAAAATTCGTATTAAATTTACTACTTTTAGTGTAAAATACGCTTGAGGATCGCATGAGAAAAGTTTCCATCCTAAAAAATAGGGGAAGTTGAGGTATTAGGACATTTAAGGAAAAAAATGTGATTTGTAGAGTTAATGTCCAAAAATTTGACGTTTCTGAATTTTACCGCTAACGAATTCATTTTTGTTGTATTCATAAGAATTTCAACAAACATTTCATGAAAATTGATTGAAGAAACATAGAGATATATGCACGAGAAAATTATAAAATTTAATATTAATGACAAAAGGCCCTATAACCCCTACTTCCCGTATTCGGACAAAGGTCAAAAAGGTTTCGTTCGATTTCTGAGATTTGTTCACATTATAAAAAATCCAAGATATGTATGATTAGCATCACAAAGCAGAAAAATTATTAAAAATAGGAGATTTTGGGGCCAAAACGACCCAGTACCCCACTTTCCCCTTTTTTTCTAGAAAGAGGAATCTCTTCAAAGACTTAGGTCATTTCCCATAAAAAGAGGTATAAATTGTAATTTTCTGATTACTACTTCAAAAATTATAGCATTTGGTATATTTTTCCACTATATTTTCCCATAGCACCAATTTCAAAAATTTCAAGCGAAGTGGGCGGGAGTCTAAAATTGTCCAAATGATCTGAAAATTGGCATCTAAGCTTACTTTGACATTTGTCACAATATGGGAGGGGTCAGGCCTTTGAGAATTCAAAAAAAAGTTTCTTTTTGCAAGACCCTAATTTACACACAGAAGATAGCGTTTCCCAAGTCCGGCACGACACGATGACGTCATCATCGACTATTCAAAGAACGGATTTGGCCGGACAAGCTCAGTTGCCTGTTTAATGGCAGGCGGAGCAGATCACTGCGCTGTGTGTTTTCACAGCCACTGTAGCTGAGTCAGAAGTCCGTTACACTGGCTGTGGAGGTACGCTTTCCAGTGCCGTCTAACACGCGACTTAGCTTGTCCGTTCAAACATTATGTTTTCTTTTGTGTTGCGCTCGTTTCTAGCACACTTTTATGTACAATCTCGAACACAATTCCATATCAATTTTTGATTAGGGCTAATAAGATTTGTAAACCAACTTTTGTTTTGCTGATTTCTCATAATTTACTATAATTTCAACACAGAAAACATTTGAAATTGATTCTACCAAGGGTAAAGATGTTGATTCGTGTGTATTTTTTATGAAATTTAACTCGGCAGCGGAATACTGAGCGAAATAAGTTTGTTTACAAAAATCTCATTAGCCCTTTTGAAAAATTAATATTGAATGATTCGTACACAAAATCGCTTGTACATTCAAGCTCTATTTGCAAACACGGTTAACATAGTGTCGTGGTACTAGTTGTCTCTTTCGCTCTACCCATCATCATCAGCGTTGACGCATTTTACTTTGTGCGCTTGGGTTCAATGTTTGAGGCGAACGTGTAACTATCCTATTTTGATTCTGCTAATATGTACATACTACAAAGCCTATTTATGAATGAATACACTGCCACTCGAAAAACCGTTGCAAAAACGCATCGAAGTCCATATATAAAATTGTTTTCGATTCTTGTATATTAATAGTTTCGAAATATGATTAAGATCACTGCATTCGCTACATTTGTATGCGTACTTTAGAAAAGTTCAATAATGGCAAAATATAACTAGAAAGCTTGGTCTATACATGAAATGTGATTATATATTGTCTAAAATTTGATTTTTCTTCGCCGGTCCGTGTTCTTTACCACACACAATCGAAAAAGTTTTGACAAATTTTAATGGCTGATATTGTGCTATAAAGATTTATAAACAGTTCCAGATATTAATTTGGTCACGATTTTCTGTCTTCTTTCTTCAGATTTTCTCAAATAAGTTTAATCGGATTCGATAACCTACTACAAATGAAATGCCCTGATAACCAAGAAGGTTTGGTTCAATATGATACTTTCGATGTAGATTGGTTGTGCCAAAACTATACGAAAGAAATATATTTAATTTATTATTACTCTAAATGTACTAAGAACATAAAAATTTTACATTAAGTAGTATAGTCCTACGTCTACAGTTTGTGCAACCCCATAGGGGTGCTCTTTGTAGTTTTTAAACAAGATTTACGAGCTGCATTTGCTACTTTATCATCTTGCTTACAACATATGCTCCACCGCCATCAGCAAATAAATGTGCATGTGTATCTTTATCTACACCGCAGAAGCTAAATGTTGTGCTCCAAACTACTGTGTCGAACGTGAACAAAAATGAGGAACAATTACAAGCAAAAATTGGCCCTATTGTTGTCAAGATGTATTCCTGTGTACTTTTAGAGATTTCCCTTAAAATTACCTGTTCGAGAATTGAAAAAATATTATAAGTGAAAATGAAGCTAAATATGGCCGATGTTTACACCCTACAATTTCACCATGTTAGAAATAGCGTACTGATTATGTAGCAGAACATTAATCTAACAAAAGCGTTTGGTTCGCAAAACGAGAGTAACGAGCCTAGCAACGATCAACAATTAACTACTACCACCTTTACGAGCTCAAAAGAAAGGTAGATCATATGATTTGTTCATCAAGATTGGCAGAACTGAAGGGACCGTTCTCTCTACTACCTCAGAAGATCTACTAAACAACGTACCGTAACATTTAGAGAGTTTCTTCGGGAGTTGGTGATATCGATTAGTGCTTTATTTTTAGGAAAGAAATTTATCCAAGTAGACGTACTTTATTATGTTCAACACGTCTTAGAGTTGAACTTATATCTCCGATATAGATGAAAATCATGTATTTGACGTTTTCCTGGTCGTTGTCGTGACAACCATTATTTGTAACTACGAACTGTGTTCTGATTTCCTCATTAGACAGCTTTATGAGCACGCGAAAGGTTGCATTTTACCTACCAGCATCAGCAGATGCTCAACCTCGCTAACGGTTGGGCGGGTAGGAAAACCTTTGAAATCCATCACTGCTGTACTAATGTTCCACAATCACAGATTTTTGTTCCATGATTTCGTACATTTTTATAGAAGCACTACAACACGGAATAATCCGTCCCAATCTGCTAACGTTACATGTGTAGTTGGTTAAACTATGTCGAAGTATGAACTTAAATCTTGTGCCGCATGTTCACATTGCATTAAAATATTAATTCGTAGAGAAGTTGGTTGTGCTTTTCCCATCTTACCGTTTTGCTCGTAACTTTCGCTTCTTGCATTGCACATCGGTTACTCGGAGATCCGAATTTTATTATGCTTAGTCTCAAATAAAAGGTACAATGTTCCCATTGGTTGCTATTGATTTTCATCTAATTCCGATTTCCAGTTCCGGAGTAATGGTTTGAAGAGTGCGATCACTAGCCTGGCCATTTTTGCAACATCACTTGATTTCGAAGAGCGCCGCACAGTGGTCAAAATGTGCAATTTCATGTCTTTAATTATTTTGCGGCTAAGCCATAAGGTTTTGAGTTTTGGTAACTTCAGACAAGTTTTTGGAGACATGAACCCAAAATCCAACGAGTATGTCTCTATTACTTTTGGGCAAGATTCTAGTCTTTTCGGTGACAGACTACGCGGTACTAAACCCATCTTACCGCAAAGGTAATAAACGGTAGAAGGACGAATTTCGGTAGTTTTCGTGTATGTGCATCACACAACCAGACGCTTCTTCAGTATGGTCAACCTCGGCTCTGTTCGTATGTAGGATAATTCGGTCGATATCTATGATAGTATTAGTATCGAGTCAAGCCAACCAGAATTCTGAAGGATTTCTGCCGAAATTCAGGCTGGAATCTGCCCCAATATTGGCGGAAACCAGCCATAATTACGGATTTTTTACTGAGTAGGTTGGATAGTGAAATAAAATTTTTAGGCACTTTCCGGATCCGGACTAGTTCCCGAATCCGGATTAATTCACGATCCGGATCAGTTCCCGGATCAGGACCAGTGCCCGGAGAAGTTCCTGGATCTAGCCCATCTCGTTTTCCTCTTACTAGGTCCGGATCTGAACCAAACCCAGACTTGGTACTTAGATCCAGATAAGTGTCTGCATCCGAACCGTCGGTTCGGATACGTGGATCCAAACCGTAATTCTTGCTTCCCGTACATGACGGAATGTGTCGTGTAGAGAAAATCGAAACTCGTCGTTTGTCTACATTGTATTCGCTTTGCTTGATGCGCAATACAATGACAAGCGAAGTGCTTTACACTTCCCGGTAATTCTACGCGTTAATATTTATTGTATAAAAAATTATGAAACATGAGTGCGACGCAGAGAGGGTTTGAATGCCTTGGTATTGCCGTTTGGTGAATTTTTTGTTGGGAGCGTTTTAGTATTAAACGTCTTGCTATTAGAGTATTTTTATCTTATTACCGTAAAGGTATTACTGCCGAGTTTTGGGTGTAGAGACGGATTTTCAGAAGTAAAATGAAGTGTAAATGCATTTCTGAAATGTAACTTTTTACTGGAAGGAGATACCGTAAACCGGGGGGACATTGATCACTTTTCGGAGTAATCATTACGTATTTTTAGACACAACACATTTTTTTCAGGTTTAATATTTTTACCATGTACTGATGTATGGAGAACAAGATTGGATGGTTTTATCTAAAATTGTCCTCTTACAGCTATTTTTCCGCAAATGATTTGAAGTTGAAGTCCGTTTTCGTATTCCGGGGTGACTTTGATAACCTGCATGTTCACCCACATTAATTTATTGATGTCAATGTTTTTCATTCGAATGTTTGTTTAAACTAATTCTGGAAAGATACTCATTGTTAAATAGATGTGATTGTATTATACAAAGTATCTCAACGTACTGTAAAATTCGAGTAACCAAAATTCCTATAATTTGTGTCTAACTAGAATAAAAGATTCTGGAAACCTTTAAAACTACTAAAATTGCTTTATTTCAGTGCTTTATCCATATATCCCTTGCTTCATTCTTTTTAACACGTTGGAATATTGAACAATAAAAAAATGTTGCGAATTTTAGCTTAAATAATTTGAAATAATTGCCAACTAGCTTCACAAAAAATGTATTTAAAATAAACAAACTCTTACAACTAAATTTGGCACATCCCAATCTAAAGGAAAATAAAAACTCGCTTGTAAGTTATTACTCGTGCTCAAATCTGAGATTTATTTGTTTGATACAAAACAGACATTTTACGAAGCTTCCTAAAAATAAGGTAAAGTCAAATTTCGGTTTTTCGTAGTTTTTGTACCCAAAAATCGAACAATATACTCAAAAAGTATAACAAATCAGTATTTTATAAATTTAGAGTAAACATCATTTCAAATTAAAATGATTCGGTAGACTATTCTGGTTTAGTAAGCGATCTACGAAATTTTTTTCGAGTGATCAAAGTCACCCCGATGATCAAAGTCATCCCGGTTTACGGTATACAGTTTGAATCTTCAGCAAAGTTGTAGAAAATGTTATTTTTAGCAATTTGACTGAAGATACTAAATGTTTACCTACATCTGTTTCGTTGCTATGTGACGTTTTGCGATGAACCTCTTAAAAATCAATTTTTAAAAAATAACTTTTGCCGCATTCATTTCTCTACAACAATGATCTCTGCAATGTTTTTGATCACAACCCACAACTTTGTTCAATATTTTAAAACGCTACGATGTTTATAAAAAGAGTTAGAGCTGTTTATCTGATTATAAACGTCATATTGCTTATCCAATCTTCTAAAAAAGTTGCGGTTGAAATAGTTTCATCTTGGAAGCACTTAAAATCTACTTCAAAATACTGAAGGAATGGTTAGTATCCGTTAGTATCCAGGAGAGTTAAGAGAGAACAAAATTGCAAGCATTTAAGTTTTTTCTGCAGCGCAATCTGGCTTGAAGACATCCGCAGACCCTCAGTTTCCTTATCTCTACTTGTCTTAACGATGAGCACAGATGTCCGTTGTTAAGCATTGCGTGTATCCAGTTCGTGATATATGAAAGTACTCCACGATCTCGTGCTGCTTCCAAAAGAGATTCGAAAGACACGTTGTCAAAAGCACCTTCAATATCGAGAAAAACTTCTAAATTTGATTGTTTTTGTGAAAAAGTTTTTTCAATGTTGTAGACAACCATGTGTAACAGGGTGGTAGTACACTTCCCCCGCTTTATATGCAGGTTGCATTGCATGCAGCGGGTGCTCACCCAAGCTAACATCCTGCATATTGTTCTCGATTAAACGTTCCATTGATTTGAGAAGGAAGGAGATCAGACTGGTCGGTATTAAGCTCTTCGCCTCCTCATAAGTGACGCGGCCACCTTTGGGAATGAATTTTACAGTTATTTCCCGTCCGCTAATGGATTGTATCCTGTTGCAAGACTACAAATAAGAACTTTTTTCAAAATATACTTAAACTGTTCGTATCCTCTTTGAAGCAAGAGTTGGATGATTCCATTTTTTCCCGGAGACTTATACGGAACAACACTTTCAATCGCCCATTTGTTCGATTCAATTGTCACAATTCTTCGGGCACGGACGGTTGTTTTATCCACAACCTCATCCAAGTCACTTGGAGATTCAATCGTCGGAAGATACCCCTGAAACCTAGTCACCAAGCCCTCTTCGTATAGACCCCAGTTCGAATATTTGGAATAACAGTATCTAGCGCGACGTTTAAATGATTAATGGCGATTTACTTATGATCAGATAACGACGATTTGAGCTCGTTTGGTACGAGCCAGTTTGCCAACTCATGCATGATACTGTCAGAGCAGAGAGTTTCATCTAACACCTCTTCTCTGTCAGCTCGTGCAAATGTTGGGCGATTTCATACATTAAGTATATGCATATTTGTACTGCTTAAGTATTCAACCCATTCACTCCTGTTTTCAGTCGCCTCTTACGACATGGGAGCAGGAACCCAGTGGATCAACTCTTGGTTAAGCAACTTCAATCCACCGGATGCTACACGGCCTGTATGTTGGTTTTGTCCGAAGAAAGATAATAGATTGTTATCAACCTCTTAGTGGACCACAGCCACGCCAAATGAGCAGTGAAAATTCGAATTGCATCCTTCCGGTAAACGACCATCGAAGAAAGCAAGTTAATTTTACAGGAGCACTTATAAAAGTTCGGCAACATCGTTAGAAGAACCCCATAGATAAAATTAATTGCTCTCTGGTGAGCATAATAAACCTACACAAATTGGACACCCGAAGTAGAAAACTTTTCCGGAACGTTTATTCGGTACCTCTCACTTCTCAACAAAGTGTATATAAATAATGTCAGCAAACAAGCATATCCTGTTTTTATTTTAACGCTACATATATGCTTCAGACCGAATTCGTACCCATTATGGTAATAGCGATACGGCTAGCGCAGGTCAAAGTTGAGACCAAAAGTCTGGCAAATTTAATCCATACGGCATCCGGGCATCGTCAGTGACACGATTCGAATGTACACGCGAGTACTCCTGTAGCGGTTGTGCCTTCGATCTGCAACTTGCGAGCAAAAGTGTTACACCACGAGAAGGCGAGCGAACCAGACTCGACGACCGGCACCCAGCGGGGCTTGCACCATTCTGGAAGCTGATAAATCAATAAAGATAAGTTTCGGTTATGCTGCTTGTGCTTGCTGCACAACCTTATGGGCCAAAAGGAAGAACAATAAAGAATAGAATGGTATCTGGTGCAAATTAAATCTAGACGAGGCGGATAAAATGATCTCTGCGTTCATAAAGTTCTTGACGAAAATTTGTTATTTTGCAGAGTCCTGAAAGAAACAATTAATATGCGGAAGTGGTGCTTTATGACTTTATCCGGATAAAAGACTAATTTCAAATCTTTGGATATATTTGACCATTTAGCCATTTGTGTTTGCATTGTTAAAAGAATATAACATGATTCGACATATGAAATAAAATAATGTATCTGTTTTAGTATCAACTCATTAAAATAAGCTGAGATTTACCGAGTCATACATAGTGCTTTGTTCTATTTACACAAAAATGCGTCAAATCGGCGTAATTTGGTGTAACAGAAGTTCTAGCAAAACCTCTTCAACGAGCTGCTGAAACCCATGCAAATATTGGTTTCTCAAAATCAACAAATTATTTCGTTCATCAAAATGAATTAATACAGTGATATTTTAAGTAAAAAAATTCAACCATTTTAAAATACCTTCAGATTAAGCAAGGAAACTGTACACACATACATTCCAAAGTTTCATGAAAAATGTTACAGCTACAGCTGGAGATTAATTTAGGTATAGGGTGATGAGTCAATTATAGCAGTATTAGGGGGGCGTAAATAAGTCGATCTACAATCGATAGAATGCGTTTAAATTGGTATTAAAATCTTTGGCTCGTTCCTAAGAATCGGAGTGATAACAAAAATGTACTGATAATTGTATAATACTCATGTTAGAGCATAGCAAAAATTCGAATCGATTGCCCCAATTTTCACTCTATATCTTAAAACTTATACAATAATGGCGGACGGATTCGAATGGGTAGGACCATAATCGGATTAAGGAGAAAAAAGGCTCATTATCCAACTATTTTATTGTGTCAGTTACAAGTAACTTTCTCATGAGGAAAACATTCGGTGGTCCATGAAAGAAATTATCCCACCTCACAAAATGTTTCCAAAATTGCGATGAATTTCCCTTCCAGAATTCATCATCCTCGAAACAACATTTTTCTAATGCCTCTACAAACAACTAGCAGCAGGTGTGAGTTTGATTTATTAATTATTCGGATAATATTATTGCCCGCATGACCGGGTCGGTCGCCAATTACTATTGCACTAACGCTCGGCACCAGCTTATCGAAAGATCTCAAGATTTATGCTCGGGCGGAGTTTACTGATTTACTCACTTACTTATAGTTTAACGCAAGTGCCGCAAACGTGCACAAATTAAATTCCGTCTCCGATGGGTTGTCGGGCTTCGGGCGGGTGGTCTCTAGGGAAGCAACGATTCGTTGGAGTTAGTTTTGAGATCGGTAAATCGTGATATATGTAATGTACTGGACAACCAGGTACTGTTAATTCTTGTCACAAAAACAAGAAAGCAAACCAATTGCCCAGCATGAAAATAACATTAGGCTAAGCTCCGTTTGGAGTTGTAGTACCCTGAACATGACTTTATTGATTGTCGCAGGAAATCGAAAACCTTGTTATGCTAATATGCTTATTACTTCTGTTCGACGTTTATCAATTAGGTAAAAAAATCATTTATTCAGAATGATGTGGCAATCAACTATTTGCAGGATATCATCTTTCGAAGGAGTCATCACCTAAAATAGGTGCGATATTAATTTCTCCGACCTTTGTTTTGTTGTAGCACCCCAACCGACTGGAAGATTGTGAGGGTGTCGTTTTGACAAATGGAGTGCAATTCGAACCAGACATCCAAAAAAACCGCAGATACATACAGCATTCAATAGTACCGGCTGAAACATGCTGCTGCGGTAGATCGATGTTTCCGATATATGATAGACTGGGGTAAAATGCATTTCTGAGCAAATGTGGGGAAGTATATTTTCAGCTGGGAAGCATATCGATGTTGGTGCAAGTTTAATATGGAATATTTAATATATTCCAAACGGCCACCCGCTTTTAAATTTTCATATTTTTCTTTTCTCTTTGTATTTGAATTGTTAAAAATCCTTAGAGATCCTGGAAAATTGCTGACGTTCGCCTACAATTTTTCTTGTCAATATTATTGTTTGTGGTACATATGATATGTGACACAATCATTAAAGCTGCCAGGCCAACTGTGCAGCGTACAAAGTGAAGATGATTCAAAATTATACGGTAATTAAATTATTCATTTAATGAAGAATTTAATCAACGAACTATTTCAAGCCTTGAATAAGAAAGAAACGTAGACAACCGTACCGACCGTTTCAATTAGATGGGGACTTGATAAATCGTTGGGAGTGACTTGGCTAAGAGGGTTAATGTCACTCCTTTGGTCCTAGGTCCTGGGATGGGATGGGACAGACGTAATTAGCTCTGTTCTGGCTAATGAGCCTAGGTTATAGCGCCTTTACTCGCTCTACATCTTGTCCTGGCTCGCTCTCTGAAAAGAAACGCAAATCATAATGTCTAACGCATTTAGTGATAAGAAGATGAAATTTTTTATTTTTCAATCAAATGCTTACTAGAAAAGTTTAACCTATTTTTTAAAGAGCTAGGGTATTAATTTTAGTTTGAAATCTTGAAAATATCGGTAATTCTGACCACCTCAAGAGTATAAAAATGAAACGAAAACTTTGTTAATTTTATACCAGACATGCGTGTGAGTCTCGATTCCAAGCAACCGTTTCCGTACGCGTTGTCGATGTTTGCACGCCAACCACTGATTATGGTAAGTAACAAGATGTACTAGAGACAGGCAAGAGCACAATACTACTGTTTTATTAAAGTTATAGTCTTCTATACTACAATTCTAATGAAGATACAGACTATAGTATTATTAGTACAAGAAAATTCAATAGAAATCAATAGAACTTCACGGAATGTGAAATGCGTATTCTGATAAAAATTGACTACACCAAATTTTTGAAAATGAATTTTCAGATATAGTGCACTTTATATTCGTAAATGTGGAATTTTCGAACCACCCTAATTGCCAAAATTTTGCGGTGAAAAAAGGAAAAAAATCGCATCAAATATGAATTCAGTGCCACAAAATTAACCCAATGTGTAGTTTTCATCAAATTCGGGTCACTTTTGAGGTTTGTCCGACTTTTGTATGGTATGGATCACTGTGCGTCGGTATGGCTTCCCTCCCCCGCTGAATGAAGGCGCCCACTGAGACGTCCAAAAAATTGTTTCAAAATCGTTCAACACGGGTCCAACGATGGACGTTTGTTGAACGGTTATTTGGACGTTGTTCAAATTGGTCCAACGAACGTCATTCATTGGACGATTTTGAAACCAACCGTTCTTAGAGGGCGTGCTGGAACAGTCTATACCGTAGTTCGGTCAGTCCTGCCCAGTGAGCAAATTTTCTGGCAGAGCCCGGTCAAACCATTCGGAATTTGATTCGGAATCCTGAATGGAGTCAGTATGGATTCCAAATCAAATGCAACCACCGATTCTGAGTCGGAGTCGGTTGTTGCATTTGATTTGGAATCCATAATGACTCCATTCAGAAATCCGAACCGGTTCCGGAATGAGATTAACTGGGAGACCGCTCTGCTAGATTTCTGTAAGTCTTGGTTTGGCAGCCCTGTCAGATTTCTGCGCGTATCCTGTCGGGTTAGTTGAGCTAGGGCGAACTCGGTTTAGCTCGCGTTTTCTGGTTGTGCAAAGATCCTGGCAATTCCTACCTGGTAGAATTTAGAACGAATCGAGCAAAACATCTGACAAAGATGTGGCAGGAAGCGTGCAGAGATCTTGGCCGTACATTTCTGGCTCGATTCTGGATAAAAGTGAGCAGCATCGGTTGGTTTAACCGCTTCTGTCAGAAACGGTTGTTGCATTTGAGCGAATTCGTTGCCAGAATTCTCGCACAAATCGCGCAAAATGCTCGCAGAAACTCTGCCACAGGCATTGTAATTCTCTCTCACTCACGTGAGAAGAAGCTTATCCGATGTCCAACTTTTCCGGGATAAGAAAAGTCGCAAAATTCTCCGTCTTCACAAATAGCGTGAGAATGATTTTCCGGATAAAATTTATTTGACTTTTTCCTTCTCACCGGAGAAGGTGATAAAATTTTAATTTCGTGTAAATCAATTAAAACTTCAAAAAATACATGTAATTACAAAGAAAAGCGGCAAAGAAGTATGATAGACTTGTTTTTTCGTGTTTTGGAATAACGACAGCAAAGCAGCGAACGCAAAGCGGATACCGTGATAAACTCATTCACTCATTCTCCGGCTGTTTTATTTATCCGGAGAAATAACACGTTGTATTTATCCGGAGAAGTTGTATGAGTGCCAATAGCTTTTCGTGTGAAAATGTGAGTTTTCATTGTCGCAGTAGCAAACTATCCGGGCGCATTTACATATGAGCGATAAATGCAATGCCTGCTCTGCCAGCATCAATTTCGCTTTGCACAACTTTTGCTAATGTTCTGCTTGCCACGCTGACTGGGTGCTCGTCTGAATAAGCAAGTATTTACAAAATTTACGTAAACAGAATGGTCGTAGTGTGCGACGATAGAAATTTTTTCTCTGCACTTTTTTTGGTAACTATAACACTATCTGTTTTTCTTCTAACTTGTTTTATAATGCCTTCCGGGTTAGAATAAATGCCGAGGCCAACAATTCGTAGTCTTCAAACAATCAAAACCGGAGGAATTGAGTTTTTTTTTAAATGAGACTCATTCGGTTTGGGTTTTGGGTAGAAAATTTGAAAATCCGGCCATATTTAATATATAGGGTGATGAGCCCATTTTCGCCATGTTTCTATTACCGCCCTACCCATTTGAAGCCGTTGGTTAGAGCAGTGTCTGCCATCTTTGTTCAACGCATTGAGTCAAATGGTAGCGCAACAATAGGGGCACTCGATTCGTGTTTTCGTTGCGCTCAAACACGGGAATTTCACAATTTTCAGCGTATTTGTGTTTGTATATTGGTTCTTAACAACGAAACAAAGCTGTTGATGTCAATTTTTACGCATTCCATTGATTGTAGGTCGAAAAATTAATGAACTAGTGAGTCACCCTGCTTAGTATGGTGAAAATACGCACTTTACCCTTACTTACTTACTTACTTACTTACCGCTCTATTGTGGGGCTGCACCGGCGTGCGAGCTGTGGAAACCAGTGTTGAATATTACTGTGAACTGTGAGCGCCACTTCCTATCTTGATCCTGCTGACCCATATAATACTTACCGCTCTAGTCTGTGGCCGCATTGGCGTACCAGCCACCGAAATTCGTGTTGGATAATGCGGTGAACTATGGGCGCCGCATACGATCTTGAACCTGCTGAAGGCAGTACTCATGCCCCGAATACTACTGGCTCGAGCGATCTGTGGGGCGTCAGAGAAATACGGTGTGCACTTCCAAAATGCCATTTACCCTTTCCACCAGCACGTAGAAGACACCTTTCTTAGCGCTAAAAATTGTTCCGATAACTCTGGACCAGCAATCCACCGCATTGCACTTAGTATTTCACTACCGGGCATGTGTCGTAAATGGTCCAACCACCAAAGCTTCGGAAAATGCAACAAAATATTGCGGAAAAAAAACGAACTGTCACGAACGAGACCTCGCCTACTAATCATTTAATGTCCCCCACTCTTTTGGTTTCCAAAGTCAGATAGAAAGGTATACCCAGTAAAGTTCAGCCGGAAATGAACTAGAATTCTGGCTGGTTCCAGTTCGCACACGGGCTCCAGTGACACAACCGATTCTAACTAGAATCGGTTGTGTCACTGGAGCCGGAAAACGAACTGGAACCAGCCAGAATTCCGGTTCATTTCCGGCTGAGCTTAACTGGGTAGATTTGGTCAACCGCACTTTCACTACACGAACGCCGTTGGGAGAGCCAGTGAAACATTTCTCCAAGGGCGTTTATAACGGATTCCATTTCTCCGTATTTTGACATGAATTTTTAAACGTTTTAAATGTTCTGATCAAGTCCGCAAGACTACTTCAATTTTATCATCCTACATATATACAGGGACCTTAGTTTTAGCATTGTCATATTCGACGCTATATTGCTTGTTGTTGCATTGGAGTTTTCTGCCTGGACTAAACTTCCAAACGTTATCAATATACAGTTTCTTACGTGGTGTAGCTGTATGTACAAGGGGCGTGACACTTCCAATAAATTATAAAATATTATGCAATTATAATGTTTTTGTAGAATTATAAGGCAGATTATAATTTTATAAACTTTATAAGCAAATATGCATTGAAGAAACGTAGACAACCGTACCGACCGTTTCAATTAGATGGGGACTTGATAAATCGTTGGGAGTGACTTGGCTAAGAGGGTTAATGTCACTCCTTTGGTCCTAGGTCCTGGGATGGGATGGGACAGACGTAATTAGCTCTGTTCTGGCTAATGAGCCTAGGTTATAGCGCCTTTACTCGCTCTACATCTTGTCCTGGCTCGCTCTCTGAAAAGAAACGCAAATCATAATGTCTAACGCATTTAGTGATAAGAAGATGAAATTTTTTATTTTTCAATCAAATGCTTACTAGAAAAGTTTAACCTATTTTTTAAAGAGCTAGGGTATTAATTTTAGTTTGAAATCTTGAAAATATCGGTAATTCTGACCACCTCAAGAGTATAAAAATGAAACGAAAACTTTGTTAATTTTATACCAGACATGCGTGTGAGTCTCGATTCCAAGCAACCGTTTCCGTACGCGTTGTCGATGTTTGCACGCCAACCACTGATTATGGTAAGTAACAAGATGTACTAGAGACAGGCAAGAGCACAATACTACTGTTTTATTAAAGTTATAGTCTTCTATACTACAATTCTAATGAAGATACAGACTATAGTATTATTAGTACAAGAAAATTCAATAGAAATCAATAGAACTTCACGGAATGTGAAATGCGTATTCTGATAAAAATTGACTACACCAAATTTTTGAAAATGAATTTTCAGATATAGTGCACTTTATATTCGTAAATGTGGAATTTTCGAACCACCCTAATTGCCAAAATTTTGCGGTGAAAAAAGGAAAAAAATCGCATCAAATATGAATTCAGTGCCACAAAATTAACCCAATGTGTAGTTTTCATCAAATTCGGGTCACTTTTGAGGTTTGTCCGACTTTTGTATGGTATGGATCACTGTGCGTCGGTATGGCTTCCCTCCCCCGCTGAATGAAGGCGCCCACTGAGACGTCCAAAAAATTGTTTCAAAATCGTTCAACACGGGTCCAACGATGGACGTTTGTTGAACGGTTATTTGGACGTTGTTCAAATTGGTCCAACGAACGTCATTCATTGGACGATTTTGAAACCAACCGTTCTTAGAGGGCGTGCTGGAACAGTCTATACCGTAGTTCGGTCAGTCCTGCCCAGTGAGCAAATTTTCTGGCAGAGCCCGGTCAAACCATTCGGAATTTGATTCGGAATCCTGAATGGAGTCAGTATGGATTCCAAATCAAATGCAACCACCGATTCTGAGTCGGAGTCGGTTGTTGCATTTGATTTGGAATCCATAATGACTCCATTCAGAAATCCGAACCGGTTCCGGAATGAGATTAACTGGGAGACCGCTCTGCTAGATTTCTGTAAGTCTTGGTTTGGCAGCCCTGTCAGATTTCTGCGCGTATCCTGTCGGGTTAGTTGAGCTAGGGCGAACTCGGTTTAGCTCGCGTTTTCTGGTTGTGCAAAGATCCTGGCAATTCCTACCTGGTAGAATTTAGAACGAATCGAGCAAAACATCTGACAAAGATGTGGCAGGAAGCGTGCAGAGATCTTGGCCGTACATTTCTGGCTCGATTCTGGATAAAAGTGAGCAGCATCGGTTGGTTTAACCGCTTCTGTCAGAAACGGTTGTTGCATTTGAGCGAATTCGTTGCCAGAATTCTCGCACAAATCGCGCAAAATGCTCGCAGAAACTCTGCCACAGGCATTGTAATTCTCTCTCACTCACGTGAGAAGAAGCTTATCCGATGTCCAACTTTTCCGGGATAAGAAAAGTCGCAAAATTCTCCGTCTTCACAAATAGCGTGAGAATGATTTTCCGGATAAAATTTATTTGACTTTTTCCTTCTCACCGGAGAAGGTGATAAAATTTTAATTTCGTGTAAATCAATTAAAACTTCAAAAAATACATGTAATTACAAAGAAAAGCGGCAAAGAAGTATGATAGACTTGTTTTTTCGTGTTTTGGAATAACGACAGCAAAGCAGCGAACGCAAAGCGGATACCGTGATAAACTCATTCACTCATTCTCCGGCTGTTTTATTTATCCGGAGAAATAACACGTTGTATTTATCCGGAGAAGTTGTATGAGTGCCAATAGCTTTTCGTGTGAAAATGTGAGTTTTCATTGTCGCAGTAGCAAACTATCCGGGCGCATTTACATATGAGCGATAAATGCAATGCCTGCTCTGCCAGCATCAATTTCGCTTTGCACAACTTTTGCTAATGTTCTGCTTGCCACGCTGACTGGGTGCTCGTCTGAATAAGCAAGTATTTACAAAATTTACGTAAACAGAATGGTCGTAGTGTGCGACGATAGAAATTTTTTCTCTGCACTTTTTTTGGTAACTATAACACTATCTGTTTTTCTTCTAACTTGTTTTATAATGCCTTCCGGGTTAGAATAAATGCCGAGGCCAACAATTCGTAGTCTTCAAACAATCAAAACCGGAGGAATTGAGTTTTTTTTTAAATGAGACTCATTCGGTTTGGGTTTTGGGTAGAAAATTTGAAAATCCGGCCATATTTAATATATAGGGTGATGAGCCCATTTTCGCCATGTTTCTATTACCGCCCTACCCATTTGAAGCCGTTGGTTAGAGCAGTGTCTGCCATCTTTGTTCAACGCATTGAGTCAAATGGTAGCGCAACAATAGGGGCACTCGATTCGTGTTTTCGTTGCGCTCAAACACGGGAATTTCACAATTTTCAGCGTATTTGTGTTTGTATATTGGTTCTTAACAACGAAACAAAGCTGTTGATGTCAATTTTTACGCATTCCATTGATTGTAGGTCGAAAAATTAATGAACTAGTGAGTCACCCTGCTTAGTATGGTGAAAATACGCACTTTACCCTTACTTACTTACTTACTTACTTACCGCTCTATTGTGGGGCTGCACCGGCGTGCGAGCTGTGGAAACCAGTGTTGAATATTACTGTGAACTGTGAGCGCCACTTCCTATCTTGATCCTGCTGACCCATATAATACTTACCGCTCTAGTCTGTGGCCGCATTGGCGTACCAGCCACCGAAATTCGTGTTGGATAATGCGGTGAACTATGGGCGCCGCATACGATCTTGAACCTGCTGAAGGCAGTACTCATGCCCCGAATACTACTGGCTCGAGCGATCTGTGGGGCGTCAGAGAAATACGGTGTGCACTTCCAAAATGCCATTTACCCTTTCCACCAGCACGTAGAAGACACCTTTCTTAGCGCTAAAAATTGTTCCGATAACTCTGGACCAGCAATCCACCGCATTGCACTTAGTATTTCACTACCGGGCATGTGTCGTAAATGGTCCAACCACCAAAGCTTCGGAAAATGCAACAAAATATTGCGGAAAAAAAACGAACTGTCACGAACGAGACCTCGCCTACTAATCATTTAATGTCCCCCACTCTTTTGGTTTCCAAAGTCAGATAGAAAGGTATACCCAGTAAAGTTCAGCCGGAAATGAACTAGAATTCTGGCTGGTTCCAGTTCGCACACGGGCTCCAGTGACACAACCGATTCTAACTAGAATCGGTTGTGTCACTGGAGCCGGAAAACGAACTGGAACCAGCCAGAATTCCGGTTCATTTCCGGCTGAGCTTAACTGGGTAGATTTGGTCAACCGCACTTTCACTACACGAACGCCGTTGGGAGAGCCAGTGAAACATTTCTCCAAGGGCGTTTATAACGGATTCCATTTCTCCGTATTTTGACATGAATTTTTAAACGTTTTAAATGTTCTGATCAAGTCCGCAAGACTACTTCAATTTTATCATCCTACATATATACAGGGACCTTAGTTTTAGCATTGTCATATTCGACGCTATATTGCTTGTTGTTGCATTGGAGTTTTCTGCCTGGACTAAACTTCCAAACGTTATCAATATACAGTTTCTTACGTGGTGTAGCTGTATGTACAAGGGGCGTGACACTTCCAATAAATTATAAAATATTATGCAATTATAATGTTTTTGTAGAATTATAAGGCAGATTATAATTTTATAAACTTTATAAGCAAATATGCATTGAAGAAACGTAGACAACCGTACCGACCGTTTCAATTAGATGGGGACTTGATAAATCGTTGGGAGTGACTTGGCTAAGAGGGTTAATGTCACTCCTTTGGTCCTAGGTCCTGGGATGGGATGGGACAGACGTAATTAGCTCTGTTCTGGCTAATGAGCCTAGGTTATAGCGCCTTTACTCGCTCTACATCTTGTCCTGGCTCGCTCTCTGAAAAGAAACGCAAATCATAATGTCTAACGCATTTAGTGATAAGAAGATGAAATTTTTTATTTTTCAATCAAATGCTTACTAGAAAAGTTTAACCTATTTTTTAAAGAGCTAGGGTATTAATTTTAGTTTGAAATCTTGAAAATATCGGTAATTCTGACCACCTCAAGAGTATAAAAATGAAACGAAAACTTTGTTAATTTTATACCAGACATGCGTGTGAGTCTCGATTCCAAGCAACCGTTTCCGTACGCGTTGTCGATGTTTGCACGCCAACCACTGATTATGGTAAGTAACAAGATGTACTAGAGACAGGCAAGAGCACAATACTACTGTTTTATTAAAGTTATAGTCTTCTATACTACAATTCTAATGAAGATACAGACTATAGTATTATTAGTACAAGAAAATTCAATAGAAATCAATAGAACTTCACGGAATGTGAAATGCGTATTCTGATAAAAATTGACTACACCAAATTTTTGAAAATGAATTTTCAGATATAGTGCACTTTATATTCGTAAATGTGGAATTTTCGAACCACCCTAATTGCCAAAATTTTGCGGTGAAAAAAGGAAAAAAATCGCATCAAATATGAATTCAGTGCCACAAAATTAACCCAATGTGTAGTTTTCATCAAATTCGGGTCACTTTTGAGGTTTGTCCGACTTTTGTATGGTATGGATCACTGTGCGTCGGTATGGCTTCCCTCCCCCGCTGAATGAAGGCGCCCACTGAGACGTCCAAAAAATTGTTTCAAAATCGTTCAACACGGGTCCAACGATGGACGTTTGTTGAACGGTTATTTGGACGTTGTTCAAATTGGTCCAACGAACGTCATTCATTGGACGATTTTGAAACCAACCGTTCTTAGAGGGCGTGCTGGAACAGTCTATACCGTAGTTCGGTCAGTCCTGCCCAGTGAGCAAATTTTCTGGCAGAGCCCGGTCAAACCATTCGGAATTTGATTCGGAATCCTGAATGGAGTCAGTATGGATTCCAAATCAAATGCAACCACCGATTCTGAGTCGGAGTCGGTTGTTGCATTTGATTTGGAATCCATAATGACTCCATTCAGAAATCCGAACCGGTTCCGGAATGAGATTAACTGGGAGACCGCTCTGCTAGATTTCTGTAAGTCTTGGTTTGGCAGCCCTGTCAGATTTCTGCGCGTATCCTGTCGGGTTAGTTGAGCTAGGGCGAACTCGGTTTAGCTCGCGTTTTCTGGTTGTGCAAAGATCCTGGCAATTCCTACCTGGTAGAATTTAGAACGAATCGAGCAAAACATCTGACAAAGATGTGGCAGGAAGCGTGCAGAGATCTTGGCCGTACATTTCTGGCTCGATTCTGGATAAAAGTGAGCAGCATCGGTTGGTTTAACCGCTTCTGTCAGAAACGGTTGTTGCATTTGAGCGAATTCGTTGCCAGAATTCTCGCACAAATCGCGCAAAATGCTCGCAGAAACTCTGCCACAGGCATTGTAATTCTCTCTCACTCACGTGAGAAGAAGCTTATCCGATGTCCAACTTTTCCGGGATAAGAAAAGTCGCAAAATTCTCCGTCTTCACAAATAGCGTGAGAATGATTTTCCGGATAAAATTTATTTGACTTTTTCCTTCTCACCGGAGAAGGTGATAAAATTTTAATTTCGTGTAAATCAATTAAAACTTCAAAAAATACATGTAATTACAAAGAAAAGCGGCAAAGAAGTATGATAGACTTGTTTTTTCGTGTTTTGGAATAACGACAGCAAAGCAGCGAACGCAAAGCGGATACCGTGATAAACTCATTCACTCATTCTCCGGCTGTTTTATTTATCCGGAGAAATAACACGTTGTATTTATCCGGAGAAGTTGTATGAGTGCCAATAGCTTTTCGTGTGAAAATGTGAGTTTTCATTGTCGCAGTAGCAAACTATCCGGGCGCATTTACATATGAGCGATAAATGCAATGCCTGCTCTGCCAGCATCAATTTCGCTTTGCACAACTTTTGCTAATGTTCTGCTTGCCACGCTGACTGGGTGCTCGTCTGAATAAGCAAGTATTTACAAAATTTACGTAAACAGAATGGTCGTAGTGTGCGACGATAGAAATTTTTTCTCTGCACTTTTTTTGGTAACTATAACACTATCTGTTTTTCTTCTAACTTGTTTTATAATGCCTTCCGGGTTAGAATAAATGCCGAGGCCAACAATTCGTAGTCTTCAAACAATCAAAACCGGAGGAATTGAGTTTTTTTTTAAATGAGACTCATTCGGTTTGGGTTTTGGGTAGAAAATTTGAAAATCCGGCCATATTTAATATATAGGGTGATGAGCCCATTTTCGCCATGTTTCTATTACCGCCCTACCCATTTGAAGCCGTTGGTTAGAGCAGTGTCTGCCATCTTTGTTCAACGCATTGAGTCAAATGGTAGCGCAACAATAGGGGCACTCGATTCGTGTTTTCGTTGCGCTCAAACACGGGAATTTCACAATTTTCAGCGTATTTGTGTTTGTATATTGGTTCTTAACAACGAAACAAAGCTGTTGATGTCAATTTTTACGCATTCCATTGATTGTAGGTCGAAAAATTAATGAACTAGTGAGTCACCCTGCTTAGTATGGTGAAAATACGCACTTTACCCTTACTTACTTACTTACTTACTTACCGCTCTATTGTGGGGCTGCACCGGCGTGCGAGCTGTGGAAACCAGTGTTGAATATTACTGTGAACTGTGAGCGCCACTTCCTATCTTGATCCTGCTGACCCATATAATACTTACCGCTCTAGTCTGTGGCCGCATTGGCGTACCAGCCACCGAAATTCGTGTTGGATAATGCGGTGAACTATGGGCGCCGCATACGATCTTGAACCTGCTGAAGGCAGTACTCATGCCCCGAATACTACTGGCTCGAGCGATCTGTGGGGCGTCAGAGAAATACGGTGTGCACTTCCAAAATGCCATTTACCCTTTCCACCAGCACGTAGAAGACACCTTTCTTAGCGCTAAAAATTGTTCCGATAACTCTGGACCAGCAATCCACCGCATTGCACTTAGTATTTCACTACCGGGCATGTGTCGTAAATGGTCCAACCACCAAAGCTTCGGAAAATGCAACAAAATATTGCGGAAAAAAAACGAACTGTCACGAACGAGACCTCGCCTACTAATCATTTAATGTCCCCCACTCTTTTGGTTTCCAAAGTCAGATAGAAAGGTATACCCAGTAAAGTTCAGCCGGAAATGAACTAGAATTCTGGCTGGTTCCAGTTCGCACACGGGCTCCAGTGACACAACCGATTCTAACTAGAATCGGTTGTGTCACTGGAGCCGGAAAACGAACTGGAACCAGCCAGAATTCCGGTTCATTTCCGGCTGAGCTTAACTGGGTAGATTTGGTCAACCGCACTTTCACTACACGAACGCCGTTGGGAGAGCCAGTGAAACATTTCTCCAAGGGCGTTTATAACGGATTCCATTTCTCCGTATTTTGACATGAATTTTTAAACGTTTTAAATGTTCTGATCAAGTCCGCAAGACTACTTCAATTTTATCATCCTACATATATACAGGGACCTTAGTTTTAGCATTGTCATATTCGACGCTATATTGCTTGTTGTTGCATTGGAGTTTTCTGCCTGGACTAAACTTCCAAACGTTATCAATATACAGTTTCTTACGTGGTGTAGCTGTATGTACAAGGGGCGTGACACTTCCAATAAATTATAAAATATTATGCAATTATAATGTTTTTGTAGAATTATAAGGCAGATTATAATTTTATAAACTTTATAAGCAAATATGCATTGAAGAATTTTCGAATTTGATTTCGAACATATTCTCACTGTGCGGTGAATTTATGAGTTGTTTTTCATTGTTGACATTCAGCCAAGTCAGGAGGAAATTGAAAAGTAAAGTGTACAATTTTTCCAAGTATATTTGAAATACACTAATAAAATATCTGTTATCTTGATTAAAATACCAAGTGTGAATAATGTGGTGGAAAATCAGCAAGCTGAATTGATGCCATTCGATTGTTTCTTTTTAGCATCCCTACTAGTCACTTCAAAATGATTCCGGTAATTTGCTTCGTAAGTTGAACCGATTTTTTCAATCAAGTCACGAAGGAGACTCGACGGATTCCAGAATGTGACAATCTGACATTGCTGATGTCCCTTAGAAGCGTTTTTGCTGATAATTGGTAGTCACCATTCAAGTCAAATTTTGCTTTTAGTTTTCTAAGAATGAAACAACTATTGTACACATTACACAGATCAACTACGGTGGTAAAGGCAAATGACCACAATGGTTAAAACCAAATAACGGCGGTTGGAAGACACGAACATAAGGGAACAAGGAAGAGTTTGAGCTGCACTTCAATGTGAATCACTTTGTTCACATTCACAATTCTCGTTCACTGACAAACCATTGATTTGCTGACACTATGCTGTTTACATCCGAAGACGATTAACCGAGCTAGTAGGATATCTAAATCGATGTATATGTATGTTTATAGTTATCCTCATTTCAATATTAACTATTCATTACATTGGATTCTAGGATCGTTGCAAAACCATTCCGTGACTGAAAGTTAGTATTTGCTCAAGGTGTCTCATATTAGAGCATGTAGAGAACCCTTTGGCTATAAAGAAGAACCTTTTGGATTATATATAAAGGTCGCACGGTTCAGCACATTACATGTTGTGCGTTATGATGTTGTGCATAATCAGATCGGACCACCTTGGAGCTATTTCAATATCCACATAATATTTTCCGACCTGTTAGACCAAAGAGGACTTGGATGCAAAATGGCATCACATAACATGTTGCACTGGCAACGCGCGCATCTAACAATGTTTCAAAATTGGTCTAGTATAGCAAATGAATAAACCTTTACTTTATCTGTAAATTATTAAAAATAAATTTTAGCATAAAACTACTAAGATGAATTTTGACGCGCAGTTCATTATGGGCTAACACAGCCATCTATAGTATCAGTACACATGTCCTACAATGTAAGTACAACCTGGATAATGTGTAAGTTCCACACGAATGAGCAACAAGCTGTTTGCAGAAGTAAACCACAGTTGGAGCTCAACGCTAAGCTAAGACGGAACCAAGAAAATCAAATACTGATTAGCACTTGTATAAGCATATATTTGAAAGCGTTCGAACGTAGCTAAATATGTCAATTATCCCTATCACCCATTGTCTTACTACTAAATGTTCATCTCAATACTCGATGCTACTTTTCCGGACTCATTTGTTTCCCTCGACTGGAAAAGATATTGTCTTGCACCTTTAAAACCAGCATCAATAGATTGCATTTTAGCATTGTCCTTCAAATTCATATCAATAAAATATCCTTATTGTGACCGAGGTTGTAACTTGAAATATTTGTCGTATGATTTCGCAAAAACTGCCTTCGACCAAACCTGGAAAGTCATGTAAATAATATGATAATCATTTTAACGACATGACTAGGTCTCACCTTTTACATCCGATTTAAAAACTAACTCCGCATAAAAGTACGCAAACTGAAATATGGATTCTTACAGCTGACGATGAACACCGGTTTAGCGGTTCTATTGAACGTTCAAACAATCGTCGTTTAATACTAGTGAACCACTTTTCATACACAGTCAGAGGCAGAGGGGGTTATGCGTTTGATGCAACTTTTGCGGTGCATGCTTGAAAAAAGGTTGTATTCAGCAATCGGGGCTTGGATTGTCGTTGTTTTTTGGGCACCTTGCGCACCAGCATTTTGACGGGTTTCTTTGCACGCTGCTGAGAAGTATACGTGGTACTTCCGGGACGACTTCCGTAAGTGTATTCTTCGATTCCAACATCAACCCTTACGTGCCGTCTGCCTGCCTGAAGGACTTGTTCCTGACGGCTCAGTACGGACTTATAGTTAGGAACCGTAATTTTCTGAGCAGTTATTCCCTGTCGATGCCAAACTTCAGCCGGTATTTATCTGGCGGGTCGATTTCAACCTATTTTTCCTATCAACAATTTGATTCCTGAAAACTAAAGAGACTCTTTACTGGAAACTAATGAAATACACAGTCGAAAAGGATAATCTACGAATGGTTGCCAGCTCAGAACGGGAAAAAATTGTCGAAATCGTGCGGTGAAAATAGAATTTTTAATTCTATGCTGTCGTTAAACCTAGAGCACTCTAGTTCCCAGTTAAACTCATTCCGGAACCGGTTCGGATTTCTTAATGGAGTCATTATGGATTCCAAATCAAATGCAACAACCGATTCCGACTCAGAATCGGTTGTTGCATTTGATTTGGAATCCATACTGACTCCATTCAGGAATCCGAATCAAATTCCGAATGGTTTGACCGGGTTAGAGTGTGGCCAAGAGGCCATGACGTATCAAAACGAACATGAAATTTGACGTATTTCTATTGTGTATAGTTAAACCGGGTTCGATGAACAGCGAAGGAACAAACGGATTGTCAAAAAAGAGAGAATTACGTATAAATATTCAGGTACTTGCAATTTTTTGTTGATGTAACTCCATTTTTTCATTGTTTTTAATCATACGCGTAACTAAGGCCACTATGGTAACGGTTGTTCGATTTTTTTCGAACTTTCAACAATTCGAATACAGTTATAACATTTATTGATAATTATAAACAAATATAAGGAGATATAAAAATATAAAACCAGGTGAAATATTTTTATAAAAGAGTGTCACGCCCTCGTGTATGTATGTCACTTTCTCGAGATTAACCTTCCGAGGGTCCGAAATTTCGATTTTGAAATGTTCATTGTACAATACGTAATATGTAATACCCTCATTTATTTAAATTCAGTTTTGGTTGTCGAATCTGGTTTGGAATAATTTTGGATTCAGAACAAATTTTAAAAAGAAACTATTTCAAAATTTCCCCCAAGAAGTTTAAATTTACGGGTGGGTCCGGACCCTCCCCCTGGATCCGCCACTGCGCAGATCCTGACGAAGCCTCATTGTCTCATCATGGATGATGAGACTTAAGTTAAGGCGGACTACCAGAAGCATCCGGGGCTACTGTACTTCACCGCTCAGCACAAGGTCGATGTTCCGGAGGCAGTAAGGAAGCAGAAACCTTCAAAGGTTGCGAATCAAAACATACTTTGGCAAGCGATCTGCTCATGTGGCAAACGGAGTGCGCCGTTCGTGACTACCGGGACCGTAAGCGGGGAGATCTACACAAGCGTCTTCTGGCTGGATCTAGCTTCGTGTGGAACATTTTTCATTTCATGGTTAGTGTTGCGATCCTTCTTACACTAACAATCTTTCCTGATTGGGATTGGCTTATGAGACCCTTGCTGTACCCTCTAAATCGCCAGCATAGAAATAAAATTGCGTTTTCAACTAAAGATGGATTTTAATCGACTATAGTTGAATGACTGCACTGTACCAAACTAATGAGTAGGAAGCAAACAACTGAGACGTGATCTTGAACTCGGTAGAGATTTAATTGAAATTCGGTCCTCTTTCAAGCTCATCGAGGGATGTCAATATTTCGGAATTCTGTTTGCTGCAAAAGATTTGGATTGGTCATCTAAGAGGTTTCAATATCAGCACTATGGCTGGTGTATTTTCGGCTCATAAAATAGCTAACTGTGGCGTTGGAGCTGACAAAACATAATTCAACCGCGATCGAGTTGAACTGAGTGTGGTTGTGAATGGCTAGAAACAGGCCAACGTTATCGCTATCAGAAGTCTCTGTACGATAGAGTATCACGTCTATATTCCTTCTCGCGATGTTGAGATCGACGGTGCGGGTTTATCCGTCGATATTATATGAAGGACGAGGTTGGCCGCTTAAGAACCATGATCTACAATCAGTTAAGCTTCCGGAAGACGTGCTATTAAGTACATTTAGGTGGCCGCCTAAATATCAGAACGTTGTGCATGCAGTACACTGCGCGTCTTCCGGAACGATGTTTAATTGCATTCAATATCTAGGGGAGACCGGGGCTAGTTGGCCGAGTTTTGCTTTCGGAATTTCTGAACTCATTCTGGTTACACTTTTTGAAAACCGGTTTGCGCTGTCATGAAGATACAACCTTTGAGCACATATGTAATTTTTTCATTCATGAAAAAAAATCAGGGAAAAAGTTATTAGCAAACAAATGCGGAAAGAAAAATCGGCCAACAAACCCCAGGTCTGGGGTAGGTTTGCCGAGTTTGATAATATAAGTTAAACACGTCAAATGTATCAGTGGAAAACTTTTAATTAAAAAAACATCATTTTTTCGTATATAGGTAAGGAAAATAAAATCCACTCTTTACTTTTTAGTCTTTTTAACCTTTTTGGACTTATTTTTGGTAGCTTTAGTGAAATTTTTACCACCTCTCGCTGATGTTTTCCTCCGCCAGCGTACACTTACGCTTGATCTTATTTTCTGCTCGTTCAATACTGCTTTTATTAGGGAATCGGTCAAAATTTGAGTCGATCGGCGTTTACGATCTTGCCACTTCTTCGAATCAGATCATGCACTCGCCATGGGAAGAGGTCTGACGTCTTCAAAGAAGCTTACATCTGTAACAAATTCTATGCTAATGGACGAGTTTTGTTCGGCGTTGGGTCGATCTGTGACAAATCCTGCCAAAAACTCCTCAGGAGGAAAAATTTCTGGATTGAAGGGGCCCACGCCAAAGACTCTGAAGCCAGCTTGGCATTTAATTCATAAAATATCGGAATCAACTTTTTTATAAACAATTTCCGACTTTTAATGATTCTAATCTCTTATATACTCAACATTTCGATTGAAATTTCAATTCATTTTGTGCAAAATCAATAAAAGTTTTGCATAACAGATAGATATAGTTCAAAAGGCACCGATCAGGAGCGGTGTTTGAACTTACACAAGGAAGCTGTACAGGAAGTGAAATCGGAATACGTCGAAATTCGCTACAAAATCCTTGTTTGGCAAGCGATTCGCAGATGTGGAAAATCTTCAGTTGTTTATCACATCGGGGACTGTCAGCGGAAAAATCTATAATGTTCTTTTCGTAAAATTCTATAAGAAGATTGAAAGTGATTGAAACTGTCTACACAAATCGACCCTACCTTTACTTTAAATCTGATCAGAGGAGTCAAGGCAAATATGTGTACCTTTACGAATATTTGAATTACCTCGGACATTTTGTTGTGATATATTGCGTGTACACTCTTTTTCGTTTAATCCTAATATTTTCGCCACGAAATATTTCCATGAACACTCTTATATTGTGGGCTGTTCCTAATCAAAACATGGTTAATAAGAAAGGAAAGGTTTTTACGGAGGTGCATTGGGTTTCTTAAGCGAGTCCAACATTCATACAAAAACTAGAATAAAGTTCACCTTAAACATCAATCAAATGGAATATCAAGAGTAAAATCACACTTTCATAGACTTCAGTGTTAAATGCCATCAATACTAAAATCCAAAAAATAAACAACATTCATTGCTTCGTTGTCGTTCAACCCCGCTGTACCTTTTTGCATAGCAAAAGATCGAGCCTAGCGATAGCGGCAGACAGCAGCTCGCGGACACATGCGCGATTCCGCCGATAGTGCACCGTGAAATTAATGAAGACCTTCTTGGCGCAGAATTGGCGCTATTAATTTTCCGCCAACACCGCAAATAACAATAATGCCGTGTCGTGGGTCGATTTTTTTCATCCTAGCGCAACCCGATACTGCCAGCGATTGGTCAAGGCTGCAGGTCCAATGCTCTTCAATGAGGTGAAAATTGATTTTTTTTTCGGTGCGAGCTATACCTACTGGAGCGAAAATTAAATGTGCAATGTGCGGTTTCTGTTTGTTTTTGGGGCACTGGCTGCCAGCTGATCCCATGCAACTGGACACAATTTTAGTCAATCAAACGAAAAGCTATCACACGTGCTGATCGAGTATTTCACAAAAGTTTTTTTTCGTTAATTGAGTTGCGCTTAAACGATGACATCAGGAGAACCCATTGTTGGTTTTCGGCTTGAATCGTACTATTGGTATTGATTGATTTCTGTGGACACAAAATAAGTGCTAAAGTTTAAAATGCAAGCTGATGCCATATAAATTTATACAATGTCATCGCAGTATCGTTGACCGAAATTGGGAAATTGAATAAGTGAAAGCTGTGACTTTTGAATGAGTATACCGGTCGTGCAGAAAAGTAGTGTTCTCTGATTTCTATGTGGATTATATTTCATATAGCTTGCTGATTGTAAGTTCTTTAATTTTTATTAGGGTCATTGACGCACTCTGACTAACTCTCAAGTAGCGACTGGCATATTTATATATTATATTGCCTCAGTAAGGCTAACGCGCCGAGCCGTTTCAAAGAAGCGCAATAAAAGGAAAAATGTTCCTGTATTCTCGACTTAAAATCTGTTTGAAAATATTTCGATTAAGAATCAAATCCGGTAGCCGGACAATGAATTGACTGGAATTTATCACCAGAAGTGATAACAATTATGTCACCATGGTCACACAAAACATCAGCACAGTTCTAAGTGTCTGGAGTCATGGAAAAGTAGCTGCCACCAGAGGAAGGTCATATATCATTACCGCTATTATCGCTCCGGGAAACGAGTTACTCCAGAAGCGCAATTTTTTCGTGACACATACAACTAGAGCTATTGGTAATGAGGACTGCTAGATTAATGCATGCTGATTGAAAGCTGTTTTGATTTCACTTTGTGCAATTTTATTCTAGCACTGACCATGTCATTCAAACTATCTCTAGAGAATCGTTTGTGGTAAACAGGGATATCCGCGAATCACTCATCAGATGCAATCAAATTGCAATGAAATCTATAGTACAAGACTGGACGTTGCAACACGTTTCACATATGTTTTATGTAAATCTACATATATGACAATTAAAGGCCAATCAACCAGCTTTCAGCTGGTGTGAAAAATTATTCAGATTTCCCGTTGCGATTGAGTAGGTAGTTGACTCGATCGATCACATTTTTATTAACCGGCTTTGACGGCTTGTAACGGTCGCACAAGGTCGCGGTTGTATTACTTTGTTCAGCACTTGATTATACGCTATCATAATAAGTATTTGAATAGTTACAGTAGATTAGGAATCAGAATATATTGGCATGGCAATATATTCTGATTCCTAAATGGCTTGTTATTCTATCAATATATATTTACCAACCTCTTCCATTGCACAATGATCCGAATGTAAATTTAGCAGGAATTTTAACTTTTTGCTAAAACTAAGTAATTTAGCCTTACAATACGGTTAGGAAAGTTATGTTTGGCAAGGCCCTTCTTTTTGTTTAAGCAGAAGCTATGGTGGTTCTTATATTAGCAAGATTTGAAATTGAACTTTTTTACGTTTCAAGATAGAGCTTGACTGTCTTCAATGAATTTGTAGAACAGCACATTTTAGAAAAATATGCTAAAGACACGCGAGCTCTATCTTGTATACCTTTCATTGCACGACAAATCCAAGTGTAAGCTTTAGGAAATTTCTTAAAAAACGATTTTATTTCTATAAGTTTTGTAGTTTTTATTTTACACTTAGGTACCCTATAGACAACTTGAAGATAATTTTAAGGTACCTAATTTGTTTCTATACACCAACTCTTTTTTGTTTCAAAGTTATGAGATTGTTTACATAAAAATTATTACTTTTTCAAATAGGCGTTTAACATTAAATATCTATGCTATCATTTGATATATCATGCTTTGTAGTATACATCACCAAAAAATGGCAAATACGACATTTTTGCATATTTTGCAATATTTTCTCAAAAAATATTCTTTAGTAAAAAAAAGTATCCATAACTTTATAACAAAAGAAGCTAGAAGTTCATTATACTACGACACACTGTTCGCCTTCTAAATATCTGAAAGTATTTCTAATGTCATATTAATGAAAAATCAAAACTGCAAAAGTTATGTAAATAAAACCATTTTTAAAAACATCCTATTTTATCGGTAAATGTCTTGTAAAATGGAAAGTAGACATAGAGTCCAGTGTATCCGATTTTTTACATATGATTTTCTTCAATTTTCTTGAAGACTACGAAACTTTATCTCGAACCACTAAAAAGTCAATTTTCTTATTTTATTAAATGTAGAACCACCCTACCCACCATTTGAAATGATAGAAAAGTATTGTGAAATGTAGAATTTCTTTTTTAATTTTTGATTTCGGCTAATATTTAGTCACATTTTCTTTTGTACTTTTTAACGACATGCAATTAGCTTGAGATTACTGAGTAGGGAAAGTTATGAAAATTTAGAACCATAGGATGTGGAATATACAGATCGCAAAAACTAGAAGTCATAAGAAACATGCTTCAAATCGTACGGACTAATCCTTTGTCTTCTGTTGGCAGGAGTCGAGCTTACGCAGCATAACTATGAATCACTCAAGTCCACCAACATGTCTCCTGGTAAAGACAGACTTGTCCCTCTTTACCGCGAGAAACGACAAAAGAGAAGCCACGTAAGATCGCCACTGAAAACCTGTCGACGAGTAGTATCAATGAAATGCAGCTGTTTATCACTGTTGCTCTGTTTCGAATGCCGAGACAGATGCCAAGTTTAGTTTTTTCCGATCTGCATATTTGAAACTTTCATAACTTACCCTACTCAATAATCTCAAGCTAATTGAATGTCGCTAAAAAGTAAAAAATAAAGAAGCGTAGAATTTTATCATAAAAACTAAGCTATATAGCTTTTATATTGTCCCCCTAAAAGTAATTTAAACATACTACAAAGGGTCAATTCATGATAAACCAAATTTTTAATATAACTTTTGCAGTTTCAATTTTTCGCTAAAACCTCCTTTAAATGCTTTTTCAATATTTTTGAAGACGAACAGTTTCTTCTAATACATCAAAACTCTAGCTTCTGTTATTCCAAACAATATTAACACTTATAATACCAAAAATTCATTTTATGAAATAATTTTGTGAAATTTCAAAAAATATCGTGCTCGCCATTTTTTGCCAATTGTACCACGAATCATGACCTTATATGTCGTCGAAAAAAATTAATTTTTGTTTTCCCCAATGAGTAATATTGCTATTCCAAACAACCCCATTTTGGAAAACCATGGCTTTTAAATTTTTTGTAAAATGAAAAAATATGATAGAGCTTACATATCTTTAGAAAACTTGTCTAAAACTTGCCGTTCTACAAACTTTACTGAAGGTTGTAGAACGACAAGTATGGCTCTATCCAGAATGATCAAAAATTTAATTTTTGATATTGGTAAAATTAGAACCGCCCTAACTGTTGTTTTAACAAACCGAAGGGGCTCACGAACTGCGAAAACTTTTCCAAACACATGGCAAGGCTAAGTGGTTTAGTTTTAATAATATCTAAAAGTTCCTGCTAAATTTGCACTCTGGACCACTGTGCATTTCTCGTTAATCGATATTAAAAAAGAGGGTGTCCATATCAGGGACGGAAAAACACAGGACAGTCTCCTCCCACCGTCACCTATGTCAACAGTCGTTTGAACGCGCATACGAAATTTGACCCAGGTTTTCGGCAGTCATGCAATTTTTTTCAGAGTCCTGCATACAGAGATTCGCCTTTACACAGCACAATCAGCGAAGATTTCGCGCTGTTATTGGAAAAATCTGGAAATCTTCATTCCTCAATTGGACGGATGAGATGAAATATTTTGGGATCGTCTGTGAAATACCGACGAGGAGTTTTCAGCACTAAACACATGTCATTAAAGTAGAGCTATAACACCATCGGTCCCAAGTAGCTTCCCTGGGCTAGACGGAAATATGGGTGACTGGATATCTCCACATTAACTACCGTTGATTCCAAACTTCTCCATTTTAATGATTCTTACATCTTGGTTCGTAGTTCATGGATGTTCTACGAATCTATCAAGTGGGCGATTAAAATTTTTGCTCCGTATAAGACTTCGGGAAAAGATGAAATCATTACAGTTCTACTACAAAGAGGATATGAACACTTCAAGCATATTTTGAAAAAAAAAATGTAACAGGTTACATTCCATTAGCGTGGTGGAAAATAACTAAAATTGATTCCAAAAAGTGGCCGCGTCACCTATGAGGAGACAAAAAGCTTTAGACCGATCAGTCTGACTTCCTTCCTTCTTAAATTAGTGTAACGTTTAAACGACCACTACATTCGGGTTGTTGGCTTGTGTGAGCACCCGCTGCATGTAATGCAACATGCATATCAGCGGGGTAAGTCTACTCCCACCCTGTTGCACAATACTATCTACAACATATAGAAAAAGCTTTTTCGCACAAGCAATCAAGTTTGCGAGTTTTTCTCGATATTGAAGGTACTTTTGACAACGTTTCTTTCGAATTCATTTTGGAAGCAGCACGAAGTCATGAAGAACAATCATGTATCACGAACTAGATACATACTATGCTTAACAATCGACATCTGTGCCCATCGTTAAGACAAGTAGAGATAAAAAAAAACTAAGTCTCTGCAGATAAGTTGGTGTGCTGTCACCACTTCTATGGAACATTGTCGCCGATGGATTGTTGAAGAAACTTAATGAGCTTGGGTTTCGGACATATGGTTTCGCCGATGATTGGCATATAATGATCACCGGTATTTGTATTAACACACTATTTGATTTGATGTAACAAGCCTTATGCGTTGTTGAGCAATGGTGTCTTCATGTTGGACTATCAGTTAATCTAAATAAAACATCAATGGTACTTTTCACGCAACGAAGGAACACAACTGGAGCTCGTCTGATGCAATTCTTTAACTCTGAAATTATTGCCGCAGATCAAGTCAATACGTTGGGGTAATTTTTGACTCAAAACTTAATTGGACAGCTCACATCGATTTCAGAATCAAGAAAGCTTACATGGCCTTCGGCCAATGAATAGTTGGGCTTTTGACAAAACTTGGGGGCACGAACCTAAGTACATGCAGTAGAAAAAAAATTGAATCATAGTATAATTGCGATTTCCTATTTTTTCAAGATGATATGTGACTTCTGTTTCTACTTATTTTAATCTGTCTTAACCGCTAAATGAATCATGAAAGTATCTATTAGAAAGAAGAAGGAAACTCAGGAACCTTCTTTCAGAGTGCTCAATTGCCAGTTTCTATTCATTCCTCCAATTGTTGTTTTCTCTTGTTTAATTGTTTCATATTTTAATTTCCTGCATTTTTGTTGTTTCTCTTTCAATTTCATCTAGGTTTTCTAGTTTTTCTATTTTGACATGTATTCTTGTATTACATTTTCTTTTATACATGGGTCATTCCGCGCAGTGATCAAAAAAAGATGCAAACTTAAAAACGACCTCCACGGATTTGAACCAAATTTGGAGAAATTATTCATCTAGGGCCAATATATAAAAACCCAAATTTTCATGTCATTTGAACCGTCCCTCGGTCCATGGGAGCACCCCCGTTTTGACAAATTGCCAAAACCCTTGATTTTCTTTTGATCGTATATCCGGTTCTATTTACTTTGGAATCAAACCGCAAGATGGCTTTTGCAGAAAATTGTTCAAGGAGTCTAGAAAAAATATTATCTCTTGGTGGCAGTGCTGCCAACTATGCGATTTTTTCAGTTAAATATTAAAAGTTCACTATTTTTCACTCAATACATATATTTTAGTTTTGAAAATTCTAATGCCATCGTGTTCCTCAGACATTTTTACATTAAAAACACTTATAATCTCAATATCATTTGAGCGTATCTTGAGATACATCGCTTTGAAGGGAAAACTGGGATTCTCTCATATAAAAATCCATTTTTATTGGCCAAAATTGAAAAAATCTTCAAACTGTCAAAAAATCGACCCTGAACTGCTAAAAGCAAACGTAGTTTTTCGTCATTTCTCGTCTACTTTACGTTAAATTATGTTTGAACTCAGAATACTCAAGCTGGTTTTTGTTTTTCTCATATAAAGAAAGGCTATGCAATCACTCCAAAAATCGATTTTCCAACCGAGGCTCGGAGGGCCGAGTGTCATATCCCATTCAATTCAGTTCGTCGAGATCGCAAAAATTTCTGTGTGTATGTATGTATGTGTGTGTCAAATAATGTCACTTAATTTTCTCAGAGATGACTGAACCGATTTGCACAAACTCAGTTTCAAATGAACGGTATAACGCTCCCATAAGACGCTATTGAATTATTAGTTGATCGGACTTCCGGTTCCGGATTTACGGGTTGAAGAGTGTGGTCACACAGCCAATTCCTATATAAACTGGTAGCCCTATGATGTCTGAATAATGTAATACATATTCAAATACGTTCAACTCTACTTGGATTTGTGGGTCTAGGTCACTAATGATCAATTGAAGTAGTTTTGACCACATTGGTCACCTATGACGGATCTTGATGCCCCCTGGGAACTCGCAAAGTTCCCCAGCTAATGTCACACCTATTTCCCAGCAAACTTTTAACCGATGTTTACAAACTTGATTTCAAATGAAAGATATAATACTCCCATTGACTGCTATTGAATTTCATTCAGTTCTGATTTTTGGTTCCGGGGTCACAGGTAGCGGTCACATAGGAATTTCTCATATAAACCGGTACAATTGTAATACCTCATAGGTATAAAATCTATTGAAATAAACATCAATTTACTTCGAATCGCAGGCCTAGATCACTGATGGCGAATCAAAAAATATTGGAATTTATTGTCCACTATGGATAATTCCGGAAGTCCCGGGGCTCCAGGCAAATTCCAGATCTAAAGCCACTTCGGTGATGACAACCAAATTTCACTAACCTAGTCTCAAATGGAAGGTATAATATGAAGTTCGGTTTTGAACCCTCCATCTACCCCTCCACCTCCTACCTTTCAACCCCCAGACCTCTCTCACCCCCCACCCTCTCAGACCATCCTTCCACATGCATTCCCTTCATCCACCTCGTATACTACAAAAAGTTAGATGATTCCCGATGGATCCTCTCTCTCCTACTAATTATATCCCTTCCCTTCTCCACCATGAAGACAACATTGAACTCACGCTGATTAAGCTATATAAATATTATATTTTTGTTTGTTTCAAGTGTGTTAGTATCGACATGTTGCTTATCAGGTTCGTGACAGTTGTGCCATTAAATAATAGTTTGGATAAATGAGAAAGGCACAATTGCACCACTAGGTGGATTAAAACAGGTTTTTTTTTAAATTTTGTATTTTATCTATCGTTTTATTTGTTCCTTTTGAATCCATTTATTCAATTGATTTTATTTATTGATTTTTTTTTCTTCTATTTTTTCGTCTTAGTTTTTTTATTTTTTTGTTTGTTTTTCTGTTCTCCATTTATCGATTTGAAATTGATGCTTTTCTTTCGTATGGATTTTTTTTTCAATATTCTTCAATTTATTTTTATCGTTGTGTTTCATTCCTTTAGCACCTTCCTTTTTACCCATTTAAACAATTTTAAATTGCATGTTCTCCATTTTTTCATTTCATCGTTGTCACACAGCAGAGCAGACAGACCTATACAGAGTTTCTCTTGGTTTATTGTTCCTATAAACGAGCGCAAAACAAAAGAGTGGATTGAACTGTTTGTCGAAATAGCCGGTATGGCTACCGGAAATCTGAGCCAGCGAGTTGCCGGAGATTATACTGATCGTAGAATACCGGAGTGGCTTGACCCTAACAACCAATACGGACGAATATATTATGTTACATTGCGCGGAGCCAATAATAACCCGTTACCAAAGAACCCATTTCTCATAGGTAAGGCAATCGAAAATGAAGTTGGCAAAGTCGATGGTGCATTTACACAACACAATGGAACTGCCTACGTATTGAAAGTAAGTAACAAGCAGCAAATGAGAAAGCTTCTAACGATGAAAAGACTATCGAACGGAATCGCGATAGAGACCGAACTTCATCCTGAGCTGAATACTAGAAAATGATATGACTGAGAAAGAGTTTCTGGAGGAATTGAAACCACAAAAAATTATTAAGATGCAACGCATAGTAAAAAACACACCAGAAGGTACGGTTAAATCGTCAATTTTGGTGTTAACAATCAACAGCACAGTTATTCCTGAGCATATTTATTTATTTATTGGGCCGATTCGAGTGCGTATACGGATGTATTATCCCTTACCGATGCTTTGCTACCAATGCTATCAGTATGGACATACCAGACTCAAATGTAAGAATTCTATTAAATGCAAAAATTGTTCCGGTGACCATCTCAATGACAATTGTGCACTCCAACGACATTGTTTAAACTGTCGAGGTCAGCATTCCCCAGCCGACAGGAGCTGCCCTGCCTGGAAAATGGAAGTTGAAGTGATCAGAATCAAAACCGAAAGGGATATCTCATTGCCTGCCGCCAGACAATTAGTACAAAGCAGCAATAAATAGCTTTGCTAGTCTATTGAGATCAAGTCAATCACAGAACCTAACCAATAAATGTCATTGTAAATGCAATTGTGGATCAAAAGACATAACCTCTAAGGACTCCCGCGAGCTGCAACAACCAACGGTGCAAAGGCAAATTAGTGCGAATCAAATTGAACAAACATTACCCGTGAAACCAGTACAACTACAGCCGATCGTAGAAAATCTACCGAAGAAGCAGACTCGAAAAAATCACCAAGTGGAAAATCAAATAAACCAAATTGTAACGAGGAAACGCCAGCGTGAAATGCAACAAGAGTGCGAATTAGAAGAACAACAACAGCATTTATTCAAAAATCCAGCTTCAAACAACTCAAAAAAAGAGGGACGCCCTATCTGCAATCAACCCGACGACGACACCCGTCCCATGCACATGGATATAACAACAGTACCAGAAGCATACAACATACATACAGTATCCTCTCAATCAGTCGACGGAGATATCTCATCAGACACAGATGACTAGAAATACTTCAACATAGCTTCATAACAGATTGCAAAGAAGACCGTTCAAATCATAACAACACTAAGTTAAGTGTGAATTAACAATGAACTAGAGATTATTTCCACCATTTCTGAAATGTACATTTTATTATTTTACACATTTATTCCCGACCCGAATGACCAAAGCTGTTAAAGGGTCGTAAATAAAAAAAATTTGTTCATTTAATCATTTGAATATTTCCCCTATATTTTATTTTGATCTTTTTGTGTTTTGTGCATATTTTCTTTTTTCAATTTCATCTAATTTTGTTTTACTTTATATGAATTTATTTATTATTTAACCCTTTTATTTTTTTAGTTTTCTCTTAATTTTTCTTTATTGTAATATTTGTTTTTCTAATATCGTCTAGCATTTCCATTTTTACTTATTTAAACTATTTTGATTTTACATGTTTTCTATGATTTCACTTTTGTTTATTTTTGGACTTTTTCCACTTGCTCCTGAAATCTATATTCTATTAGTCGGTGATATTTTCTGATGTATCACGACTTCCTTCACTAACGAAGCTGATCTCGGTCAATGTGTTAATGATCCAATATCTGGTTGTGCAAACACCTCTCTGGTGTCGGTGATAGGTACTCAGAGACTGACGGAAAATAAAAGGAAAAAAATTGAAATAAAAAAATCATTTGATTACAGATTACAGAATTGAAATAAAAAAAATCATTTGATTATCGATAGATTTCGAGCTTAACCGTTTCTGTGTTCGAAAAATCTACAATGCTGAAGGGGGCCCTTATACCTATTGGACCCCCCGGGACCGTAATTTCTCTCAACGGCCATGGCAATTGTTGTACGTGACTGCCCGCGTCACCATCCTGTACCATGCGTTTAGCGGTTTAGGGTCTTCGGGAGTCGGGTACCTAATGAAAGACCAACCAAATCGCACAAGAAGTAATTTATGCGACGTCATCAATCGAAACAATCACGCAGATTCATATTTTCTATATTCTGCCAGAGTGACACCTGTTGGACATATGCCGCACCAAAACGTGCACCATTATATGATAATTATTATTTATGATGAATACAGCAAAGCATGCGAATATTCATCGCACCGATATAAGAGAGCGAAATGACATGTGAAAAAACCAGGAGCCAGGCGCCATGCAATTTCGTGTGATTGTTCAGACTATTGATTTGAAATTAATGCAATTGAATGTTGGATGGTTTCCGATTTAAATTCAATAAATCATCGAGTGTTTTCTAATCAGTATGTTAATGCATTTTGCAAATGTCACGCACGGTACAAGGTATAGCGTAATTAAACATCGAAAAGTTACAAACCCCCAATTCAGAAACTGCGTCACCGTTAATAAACGCAGCAATTGTTTCAGAATTTCTGGTCCTTTCCAACGAAAATAATGACAAAACGGCTCACTTAATACATTGTAAATCCAGTAAATCTATTTTATAATCAAGAAACGGACCACATGAAGACATTACTGATTAGGATTTATCGGCACGTCTTCAGCCCGGTCATGTCGGCCACGCGAATCCGAATCCGAATCATAAACAATCATTTAATTCAAATTACAATGCCATTAGTGGCCTGCAACACGCTGCCGGGGAAGTCGCGGAGCGAATTTTTGCTGTTGTGCTTAAATATTTTGATCGGGCGGGAAAAAATGACAAGCAAAGACGACATCCAATTCCCATGGATTTCGATGCAAGCCGCTGCCGCCGCCGCCACACGACGCGACGGAGGACTGATCGTGCCACAGCAATCAACAGGGGAGTCGCGCCGGTTTGGAACCGAGTTGTGTGGCTCAATAAGTCGTGTCCGATACATTTAAATGCTATTAGAAAAAAATCGAAACAATTTCCTTTATATCATCGTATGTGAAAAGCTTAGTAAAAAACACTCAGTTTTTTTTTATAATTGTTCAGAATTTTTCATATTTTTTTTTGGCGAGTATGTACCAATAATTCATTTTGTAACATAAAGCAAGAAATGGGAGCCATCCTGATGTTGATTTGAAATAAAATTGACTATTGCACTTGTATTTTGAAAACTATGAAAAGCACTAAGACTTTTCGATCTTGTCATATTTTTTTAGTTTTTAACCTTTCGAGACGCTAGTTCGTCGAAAAGGTTCGCAACCGATTGAATAAGTTCTTTTACAACTTCTTTGAGCAACGTTATTCTTAAAATTGTTTCATTTTTATTATATTATATTAAATTTTAGTGAGTATTGCAGTTCCAGACAGGCGTGGATTTATTTTGGTAATGTTCGAAAGACGATGATTTCGCGCTAATTGGTATTCAACTCGGAAACTGCTATAGGATTTATCTTTTTTGTGTCAGCAAGTAGTTCTTCTGATTCTGATCGGTATAATACAACCGTCTTTATTTAACAATGCAATATGACAAAAACTCAATGATTTTTGTTCTGAATGTTTTGTATCATTGTAGGTGGAAGTACATTTTAGTTATAAATAGTTCAATCACAAATGGTGGCCCTAATCAATTTATAGGAATGCGTTTCAACTTCAGTTTCTGATACACACTTGGCAACCAGATAGATGTTAAATCCAAAAAACATAACAATACATCCGCGAAGCACATAATTGGTCCTGAGTACTGAAGCACAGAAGCTCTGCTTTGCTGATGAAAGATAGCGAAACCAAAACTGGGTTCAGCTACCCAAGCAACCAGAAGTTAAAGTTCACATAAAGTTCTTAGCAAACTTTTAAGCTGCTTAAGCCGCTATTAGAACACAGAACGTATCGCACAATTACTTAAAACGAGAAGCTTATGCAGCTCCTTTATATGAACTTTTGGTTGCTTGGGTAATGAACTAATTTTTTTTAAACTAGTTATGCAGTTTGCGTTTCAACTTCGTCTCATCAGAATCCGTCACTAACTTAGTAACAGGACTAAGCTAGCGCCGGATTGACGCTAGCTCCAAAGACGGAGACACGATTTGTGTTCCTGAGCAAACACCTAGTCGCGCGTGATATCCTGCAAGAGCAGTTCAATAGTAATTCTTCAAAAGGGCTAATGAGACTTTTGTAAACAAACTTATTTCGCTCATTATTCCGCTACCGAGTTGAATTTCATGAAAAATACACATGAATCAACATCTGTATCCTTGGTAGAATCAATTTCAAATGTTTTCTGTGTTGAAATGATAACAAATTAGGAGAAATCAGCAAAACAAAAGTTTGTTTACAAATCTTATTAGCCTTATTCAAATGTTGATATGGAGTTATTCTTTTTGAGGTGGGGAGAACAAATGAAGTCGAAACTTGGTTTGGCCATGAGGGAAATATATACTAGAGACCCAATTGTTTTGATTTCCTAACGAACTTTCAGTGGCACTTAAAGCGCTATATGGTGACGAACGGGTGTGCAAATGCGCCCACCACAAAGCAGATAACAGTCCCTGCTCATTTCACCCAACCATAGTAGGTATTAATAAATGCGCACGCCATATTGTGTTGTCATCGTTGTCATAAGGTTTGTTCCAGTACCAGGAGAAACTGGAAGTACTCCGGAGCAAACAGGGAGAAAATCATTCCTGTATTATCTTCTTTTCTTTTTCTTCTTCTGGTTTCTACCAGCATTGGAGTGAAAAGGAGCAAGAATTTTTTGCTCCGGAGCAACAGGGAGTGACTTCCGTGTACTGGAACAAACCTATAGTATCTGAAGAACCGCGCTGATTCAGTGTAACTTACACGCGCAATAAAAGTGTCCTTACTAAGTAATGACATGACTGAAATTGTATGAAAATTTCGTCATTACTCGACTTACACGATCATTTAAAGTGACATTACTGCTCACTAATGACATTAGTAGCGCCGCGTGTAAGGAGCCCTAGTGGGATCTCTAGTTATTGCTTGTGGCAATCAAAACTGGATTCTAACCGCACTGCGCAATTACTATTCTTCTATTAAATTCTTCTCATAGACTGGTTAGTTCGGCTGTGGTCTGTCTATGAAAGAACCACCTCTATCACTTGAAATACATGTGTTTTGACAGCTTGCAGTTTTCAGTAGTAGTTTGATCAATCGCACTTTGAAAATGCGGAATCCAGGTTGGTGGGAAGTGCGCAATATTATGTTCTTTATGATTTGGCTTAGCAAGCCAATGTGCTATACTATATTTCTCCCTAAGGGTAACAGCTTTGGTTGAAACCAATTTTCTCCATTAATGGGGGAATTGGGTAATTCGTATTTGGAATTCTGACGAGACGACGTTAAAACGCAAACTCCATAACTAATTTAGTTATAGGTTTTGTGCCCTTCACGTACAAATGTAGTTTTACCCAATTCCCTGTTTAGGATAATTTCGGGTGAGATGCCGCACTCGCTATATCTCGTATAAAGCGTCACTTTAGTACGGTAATATCGTATTGAAAGTTTGTCTTTCGAAGAATAACAACACTGGAGATGTAAAATAAGCCGTATTATTGACCCACAAAAATATTATTAATGATAATGTGCGCCCACTTGAATCGCGGAGTACCAAAAATTTTCAGTACCACATTAAAATTTCGGTTTTTTAATTATGTAATTTTTTTGGTAAATCATGCCTCTGTTAAATAGTTTGGGCCTTTTAGAAGACATTCTGATCATCACGGTCATCTATAGTTTCAGAGGAAAATGTCGTCGTGCGGCATCTCTCCCCAGCAATTGGGATAGATGCCGCATCAAAATTGCGGGTGAGATGCCGCACTCGATGGTGGAGGATGCGTAACACACATGTATTTTTCACATCGGAATGTCACTAAATGAACATTTGCCTCATGTATAGGTTCTTAATAAGCTATATCCACAAACTAACGCATTTAGCACCGTGACATATAGGATTATGAGTCTATTTATCTATATATTTAAACGGGCGATATGTATCTTAGTATTGGTTACTTCGGTATATTTCAACGAATTAATGCTTTCTTGGATAAATCTAAGTGTAGAAATTTCTTGTACATAGAAGCCGTCAAAAAACTATTTTTAAGGAACCCCTACCCAAACATAGATGTATATCGCTCGTTGAAACACACAGATCAATAGTGCCCTTTATAAAGATACTCCAACTTAACCATTACACCAGGATGCGAAAGGGAAATATTCTTATATTGTTTGATAAAACATATTTCTTGGAATTGGAGTAACCCCTTAAGAAAAGTGAACGTGCTAGCCGATTTTTAGGCGTAAGCAAGCTTCATGAAACTTACCTGTAGACATCTAATCACGAAAACATTAAAGAGAGCTAGAGAATACTTTTTTTACCATTTTTCGGTTTGGAACAACGGTGCACAGTGGGACCAATCCGAAAAAGGTGGGACAAAACCTATATGAGGCCTGCGCTATCATTTTTGGCCCAACATTTCTTCGTAGGGTATGTTCACAATATTATTCTGCAACTTTTTAAATAAATTATTTTTTGGTTAGACTAAAGTAGAGATTTCAAAATGTTTTTAGAGGGTGGATATCTCCGGCAAAGTTGTAGAATATCATGTTTTAAATAACTTGGTTTAAGATACAACAGACACCAGACCTCGTTTTTGAGGCTAAATTGTTGTTTTTTTTTAAAAAAAATATCAGTTTTTCGACTTTGCCATGCTATTACCTTAATTGATTAATTTAATATGCTCTACAAACTTGCAGGTATCACTAAAATACAACTTTTTGTTGAGGAAACTAATAACGTAAAATCAATATTTTGACTTCTAAAACTATTTTTCCTTTAAATTTGCACTATTTTCATCAAAGATTTCTGTTTTTATGGATACTTTCGGGCAGGAAAACTTTGACTATTCCTATGCTCTATTAATCCAAGAAAAAAATTAATATTACCTAGGAACAGAATATAGTGGGACGCATGTAACTGACTAACAGACATAACACTCGAAAACAATGCTTTGCCCGCTTTAACGGTCATTTTAAATATATTTGTAGTTGGGACTATAGTTACTATATTCATAGTTAGGCGGAGACGCTGTGCGGAGCCAATTGAACATGTCAAATGCCGGAGCCAATCGAGCATGACGTCACATATCATGTTCTTTTCGGATGTTTATGGAAAAGGTATTGTGATTGTGGTTATTAATTATTTTACTTTTTCCTTGTGTTATCGAGAAAAAAATGAACAAAACAAAAAAAAAACTCTGTAACAACAAGACATATTCGTACAAGTATGAAATCGCATCATATCATCGGATTCGTGCATGTAAAGTTCTTGCTGACGACATCAACAATGAAACTATTAAGCTAGAGCTTGAACATTTGCATGGGATGCCAGTGTTTTCTTCCTGGAATAAGAGCTGCCAGTTTTACGGCTTTTGTGTCCTAACTATGAATATAGTAACTATAGTTGGGACTGTGGCCACATTTGGGGGATATACAACTAGTGAAAAATTGTTCCCAAGCCTGAGGGATAATACACCAGTAAATGAGTGTTTGGGAGCGAGAATAAAAGGTGGAGCTAGTGTTCTGAAAAAATGCCGGATCGATATTTTTTGAGTGATACTATTTACACAAGGTTGTTACTTTAGAAGTTGCTTGAAATTAGTAAACTATTGTAAAGGAATCACTCGTATTCGGGTCAAATTATTTTAGTGCAATTTTGTTAAACACTGTTACTCTTTTACAAGTCTGTAGATTTCTGATTACGTCTGTAGGAGACCATCAAAAGTCTGTAAAATACAGACAAATCTGTAAATCTGGCATCGCTGCTCTCTCTCTTCCCGTTAAAAAGAAAATGGTGATATTTTGCGCTGCAAATACCGGTCGATGTTAGGTATTACGTGAGAAAAACTTACCAAGCTTCTTTGCATTTATGGTTGTAAATGATTCGTCAGAAGCCTTAATTTAGGTACTTCTTAAGTCATTTCCGATCATCTGATTTTTTGACATTGAAAATGTCTTACTGCACTATCTGGGGCCAAGATGGGAGAAAGGTGGGAACATTTGACACTTTTGAGTGTATTAGTTTAATACTTGCAAAATTAAGCATGGCGGTCGAGGCCCTTGAAGTGAACGAACGAGCATCCTGATTTTTTGGCGCACGATGAAAAGTGAGAAAAGGCCGAGCTTCACCTCGGATCTACCTATTAGAACACTTAGGGACACATTTTACTTCGAAAAAAACCGATTAAATTAACTATGACCGAACCGAAAGAAAACTTATGGCAACAGAAAGGCCCACTACGTCATTTGTTTGTGCTTTTCTTCTTCATATCCTCTTGTTTTTCAGCTTCATCAAAGAAAAATGACAACCGTACTCACACACAGAAAAAAATGTGCACACCTGTATCCGTCTTTATCTGAGGCAGGGTGTCATTCTAAAATCTAAAATCAAACGATGTCACGTTTTTGCATCACTATTTTAAACGCTAATAGCTTTGTTATTGATGAACGGATTTCCATCTGCTTATTACCAAACAATTCGGAATAAAATGAAATTATGTTTTATTGTTATATTGTTATTGTATTTCAATAGTAGGGGAGAGTGAGGACACTTGATCCTTGGGGATAATTAATACCCTGGCCATATCTCCTAATCTGTACGCATAAAGTTACCACAATATGAAAAGAAAATGAAGCATTTGGTCGTTTATGATGTTTAAAAAACAAATCTGATGTATTATGTTTGGTTTGAAAAAGTTGTATAATATTTTAGAAAATATGTGTTCAAATCCATCGCGAAGACAACCGTTCAAATTTTTTGAACGGTTGTATGAGATCGTCGAACTAATTATTTATGAATATTTTCAAGTACGATTACTTTCTAAGGGCTTTTGCCTAGAAAAACACGCTTTTCGAATAAAAAGTTTCACTACACATGCAAAAAAATAATTTTGTTCACCTCATACAACAGGTATCTTTGATCCCTGTAACACTGGGAATTCTCGATCCCTATCATTAGTTCTCTCAAACACTTTGGAAATTTATAGAAATAGAAAAACACCATTTTCATGACGTACCTGGCACTATTAATTGTTCTAAAATGTTTGTTTCACGAACAAATGATGGTATAAGTGATTGAAGGTTGAAAAAGCCAGTTAAACAGCATTGATTTACCGCAAATACTTGTCTCGACTTTCTACTGTGGTTAAAGTTTGCCGTGCTTCTAAAAAGGTAGTCTTATTAATAAATTTGTCAGGATAGGTGGTTGGCTAAACTTTCGTATCTATAGGTCATAGTGTGCTTTGTTTCTTTAGCCATAGTAGGCGGGGGATCAAATTACCACACGTTTTTACAAAAACCTTGTTTTGGCATGTTTTTCAAAACTGTTCTTATTACTGACATGACATAGTATTCGGATTTACACATTATTAGGCTGTGCATGCTGACAAAGTCGACATAACTTTGAGTTTTACTGTGAGCCGTGTTTACCAACACTGCCATTTAGCTGTGAAGCAATGTTGGTAAACAGGGCTCACAGCAAAAGTCAAATTTATGTCGACTTTGTCAGCGTGCACAGCCTAATTCATAGCTCTTACAATTCGAATTGACTACAAGATGGCGAATTTCGCAATTGAAATTTTTATTTCATTGGAAAGTTATGAAAAAAAAAACAAAAGTGAGATCAAGCGTACCCACTCTCCCCTACACTATCAAAAACAAGCAAAAATGAATTGATCTCGGAAAACGTCAATACTCCCATAAGCGGATCCTACACGAGACAGAAATATTGTCAATAAATATATTGACAAGACTGCTTCAATCCCTCAATCCCATTTACATTCTACAGAATCAATATTTTCAAGATGACCTTACACAATCAATATATGATTTATTGTCAATATTTCTGCTCGTGTAGGGTCCGCTATACATTAGTCAATCTATCCCGGGCAGAGCCGCGAATAGAGAGCACATAAGCAACACAATCAGATATGGGGATTTAAGAGGCGAATGACTCGAAGGTTAAATCCTTTATAATCAAAAAATAAAAAGATATGGGGAGGCTATTTATAGAGGTACCGCTTGTTCGTTTGCATCAGTCGTTGCTCGATTTTCGCACGAGCAGGACCTGGACAATAATGTCCGGACGATGCGATAAGTGGGACATGGCAGCGATGGCATGGCAAACTTTGCATAGACGAACTCATTCGTGTATGCAATGCTTCAAATTGCTTCTTTGTTTAATCCTTCCTATAATTCCGAAAGACACTACAAAATGCTTCCCAGACGAAGATGCTGTGGAGGAAAACTATGTTCGTTCGGCTTTTCCTCCACAGCTAGAGTGGTTGGTGCATTTGGGTTCTTTGCTGTAAGAAAGGAAAACTTCTGAATATCCCGTGTTTTGTCGCTTCCCAAACTCGAAAACAAACAAAATTTACCATTAAATGTGTGGTCAACATTTTGTTGTTTCGCTGAAACATTATACTCTACGGTGAATATGAGTAATTTTCCATCCCGTGCTAAATTGGGAACCTGGTGTGCTACAGAAGGGACGCAAGAGAGAAAATTTATTTATATTTAACTCCTTAGAAAGTGTTCCAAAATTAATATTTAACTCATTAGAAAGTGTTCCAAAATTTTAATGAGTATTCAATTTAATTAAAGTTTATGTCTAGTATCAGGCGCTTACTCATGTTTCTGCTGGGGTCTACCACGACCCACTGAGACGTCCAAAAAATTGTTTCAAAATCGTTCAACACGGGTCCAACGATGGACGTTCGTTGAACGGTTATTTGGACGTTGTCCAAATTGGTCCTACAAACGTCCTTCATTGGACGATTTTGAAACCAACCGTTCTTAGAGGGGAGGACAATAAAAATCTCCGGGTCAAGGTGGCAACCCTAACGGAACCGGTTCGGAATTCTGAGGAGACCCACCCTCTAAGAACGGTTGGTTTCAAAATTGTCCAATGAAGGACGTTCGTTGGACCAATTTGGACAACGTCCAAATAACCGTTCAACGAACGTCCATAGTTGGACCCGTGTTGAACGATTTTGAAACAATTTTTTGGACGTCTCAGTGGGCACTGAGACGTCCAAAAAATTGTTTCAAAACCGTTCAATGCGGGTCCAACGATGGACGTTTGTTGAACGGTTATTTGGACGTTGTCCAAATTGATCCAACGAACGTTCTTCATTGGACAATTTTGAAACCAACCGTTCTTAGAGGGGATTCAATATGGATTCCAGCTCAAATGCGAGGACCGATTGAGTTGAAATCGGTTTTCGCATTTGAGCTGGAATCCATACTGAATCCATTAAAGATTCCGAACCGGTTTCAGAATGGGTTCACGAGGTAGTTGGGATAGGAGGTAGTTGAAGAAAGCCACAGAACATGGAACGACAGAAACTGAGGAATCACCACAATACTCGCAAGGAGAAAAGAGTGAGAGATATAGCAAAAGGAGCTGAAACAACGGAAAAGCTAGCCGAAGCCCGTCAGCGATCACAGAAGCATTGGAAAGGACCGTGGCTGGCGTATCGTGGAAAGCCAGTAGGCGAAGCCGGAAAAACGGCTGCAGTAGGATGAAAAGGAGAAACAGCAGTAGAAGAAAAACGCCAACCTTCTTGAGACAGATATACGGGCGATGCACTGATCATTGAAGCGAACTATAAGACATCGTACGCGGCTCTTCTCGAGAGAGTAAGGGAGGATCCGAAGATAAAGGAGTTGGGAGTGAACGTTGTTCAAACGAGGCGACATCAGAAAGACGAGTTGCTAAATAATCCTTCCTTTTTGAACTCGGACCACCGTAGGCTCATTGCGAATTTCTTCGGCACGAGAGCTGAAGACGTGAAGGAGATCACGACCGGAGAGGTACTGATGGAGCAGTGAAACCTACACTCAGAAAAAAGTAAACGTTATGCCTATTGATTTTACACATAGATTTTTGCAATTAACGGAGGCATATAGACACTATTTGCTGGCACATAAACCTAATGTGTGTATTTACAAGAAATATTAATCTTACATTCACATTCCATAACTATTAGGCACATAAAACCCCATTCTATAACAATATGCACATATAACTTATGTGTGTGCATACATAGTTTATACAGTTGACACATAGAAGGTATGTGTGCGCGTGATAACAAAAGCATTTCTTCTTCATATGAATTTTAAGCGGTTTGAAGCAAATAGAATTAACGTTTGGATTTTTTTCAGTGTAGTTATGCACGCAACCATCTGGATTATTAAGTCGTATAGAGGCACTCTAACGGCAGCTATTTGACTACCGGTGGACGTCTTCAACAAGCTGGTGGAGACCGGTAGGATAAAAGTCTGATAGTCGGTGTGCTCGTTGAGAGCCACTTCACAAGTTACCAGACAGGTAGAGATGCTTCAGGTGTTACGCCTGAAGCATCTTTACATCAGTCTAGTAGACAACGGACATCAGTTAACTGCAAGGGTTTTGACACGTTTGCATTAAGTAAAAAGTGTGGAGGAAATGGAGCAGACAGCATCGCTCCAATACCGAATATACCGATGGGCTGTCGGGAACACTAGCAAGGGTGTGTGACGTAAGAATGCCGAACGAATTGGAGCCGAGAACCTACCAGCGTGAAGGTTCAGCACCATCAGGTAAGAGGGTAAGGTGGCATTCCTGGCGGCCAGGGACTGTTTTTGGGTGACATAGTGTTTAGCAAGTCCACATGCTACAAAGAACTGTACAGAGAAGCAGACGCCAATCCCTGCGGCAACGCTTATTGTTTCAAGATCGAGGTTCCAACGATGCCAACCGAAATGTGCATTGACAAACTTAAGACTACCGTTGATGATCTCTTCCCAAAGCACAAACTTAACCCATTATAACCCAGGGATTTCAAAAAGTGAGCCAAATGCAGTGATATCTTCAATTCCACCAAAAATGTATCAAGGATTATGGGAAAAATAAAATCACCGCTTAAAATGGTTTTGAGAATGAAAATATCTCGTGCAAAAAAAATTCGTACGCTTAAATAAAAACAACAAATTTTAAGTTGTTTGACATATTTCTTCGGATTTTCTGATAGACAACACTTCTTTTACACCTGTAGGAACGTTTTGTCACATAATGGAATTATTAGCACGAATTCCAACAATAAAATTCAATTAAATGTATTGCTTACTTTTCAGCCGCCATTTGCCCCAACTATACATGGTTCGAAAATGTAAACAAAATTATAAAAAATGGCAGTTGTCTTGTTTCACAATGGAATATGAGGTGCAATGATCCCATTAGTGCAATAATAAAGCAGTCAGATGCCAAAATTCTGTAGTAAATACGCGTAAAACGATGGATAGTTCTGCGTATGAAATTTCATACGCTAGGATATAATGGGTTAACGCATGGCCGCTTGCACCGTACGTCGATGCAGTCGGTGGCAATCTTTTCTCCTATAACGACGGGCCGAAATGCCGTTTGTATGCAGAGTACTGGCTCCATTGAAGTGCCTACACCGAATGAGTGGCATCCGCTAGACTAGAACAAACAAAGTACCTAACCACAACCTAGGGAAGAGCGAAAAAATCATTTAACAGCGACAGCTAGGGACCTAGTGACATAAGTGCATGAGCACAGCCCTTAACGTTAATTCGGTTAATTAGATTATTTAAAATTCAGTGGACCTTGAAAATTTCAGCCATTATTTCTCTTTGGCACCAGAATCCAAGGATTGATATAATGCGTTATTCAGTATCGCATCCCTACAGTTACTTCGAAAAGCCTCACGAAATTTAAAACGATGTAAACTAAAAGGTCTTACATACGCTGTCAATCTCTACTCTGGTAATGGAGTAATTTATTGGCGCTGTGGCTTGTACTTCATTACTTTGCACCATTGCATTGGCAGGTCTTTTATTCTGTATGGTATCACACAAAATAATTTGAAAATTTGTCATGCAAATGTAATTTCGTTTATGATATGATAGTTTTCAATTAACAGCCTTAAGTGCACTGACAACAATTCAGTTATGTCGCAGACATTACACCCTAAACTAAATTTATAACTTTTAACCATCGTGGTTAAAGAAAATATATTAATTGTAATATTTCATACAGTTGTAGACTTCACTATTTCCCTGGACATATCCAACAAACATCTTTGAAGGCTGAATTTGAAATTATATTTCAAACATTGATCTGCATTACACATTTTGAAATTCATGACAGTGTGCATTGGTTCATTCTATAAATCACAATTTAGTCGACATTCTCACGTTACCCATTGGTAACGGCATGCTACTGCAAAAAGTCAATCACTTCTTCCAACTCTCGAACGCGAGCCTGTTGATGGGCCCACTTTGCCTCCGCTGATTTGACGTCGTTCAAGCCCCACTTATCGTGGGTCACCCTTTGTTGGCAAAGTTCGCTCTTATCGGAAACCGACTGTTTCCTTGCACCACAATGATTCCTATCCGATCGAGGATGTTTTCGCTTTGCCGGACATATCTTTCCGCCCGGTGGGAACGGTGGCTCACTCATGAATTTCTTTAGGCAGCCCTGATGATAGATGTGACCGCAAAACATACGGATAAGGAAATTGTCATCCGCGTCCGTTTCGACAACTGCCTGAGATGTCGATGGAAGTGCCAGCTTCTCGCAACTGGGACATAGTTCTTCCGGAAATCCCTTCATTGCTGCTATGATAAATCGAAAGGTTCGTTCCAAACTCGGTTTGGGTTGAAATTCGGGATTAGTTTTCAGCTTCTTTAGCGGAGCTTCTACACACTGACGAGCGATTTCTTTGGCTTGGCCATTCACGAAACGAACAAGCGCTTGTGGCAAATTACAGTCACAATCATCCCACTGAATTCGTTCGACAGGGTACTGCTCCGGCACGTGAAATTTAGCACTAATGTAAAACGGTCCGCCCTTTGCCGTGAGCAATATGCTAGATGATTTTTGACGTAGTTTTAAGTCTCCAGAGGTTACAGACAGTAGTTTTTTCACGTTGAAAATTTCCTCCGTCACGATGCACAGTGGATTTTCCCGTAAGTAGGTGTCGACGAATTTAAGCAAGCCCATCACCTGAGGCTTTCCTACGAACTCAACAGCTTTATCGTCGCAAACTTTGGTAAATCGTTCCAGAAAGGTAATTGACATGGATCGGCTTTTGAACTCCGTCAGAAGTTTGTTTTTCGGATATTCGTCGGGGAATCGGAGACAGACGGTCAGTTGGCGGGAGTTGGTCTGGTTGATGTCTACCCTTATCTACGACAGAAAAACTTAAAACTGATGTTAAAGTAATTGCAATTTTATACATACCAAAGAAGTCATGCAGGTGATTAGTTTTGAGTTTGGAATTACGTTACAGCATAATCGGGATACTTCATTCACTTCGTCCTCGATCAGACCCATTTTACTTTTACCGAGTATATCGTGCTAGACTGCATATACAGAATGTAAAATTTAATTTATGTTGGTTGATAGATAAACACTCGGTATATAATCTTTACGTAGCGGTATTGTCTCTCCAGTTGAAGTTGCACAAAATATTCTATTCATTTTGGAATCTTTTCTTGATTTTTGATTTTTACTGTCAATAACGAGTAAGCAAAAACCCGATACTGAAAATAACCTTCAGCCATATTACCGACAAGTAGACGTCTGAATGAGGGTATGCTCCTTTATGCCGAACTTAGCAAAGTCATATATTCACCACAGCAAATTATGTTAGCTCATTTTTTTTACGTTTTCTCGAGCCTCCGGGAAACTGGCAGTCCGAATTGAACAGGAAAATTTTTATTTTTTCTAGCAGAAAACTGGAGTAAAATAAGGCAGGTTTAGGTTTGTTCCAGTACACGGAAGTTGCTCCGGAGCTCAGCAGCAGAAATGCTATTATCAATTTACTCTGAGAGACAATTTAATTTCAGCTGAACGCATTTGTCTCATAAAAATATTTATTCAACTCAGCCTCTGTCGGAATAATGGAAAAGACCTTCTTATCGTCTGAATATCTCTTTTGAATTGGCTGCGTACTGTGACAGAACGTTTAATTTTACAAACAACAATCATTAGGATTGAGTTGGGCAGCAAAACGTAAACAATTCGTTTGGAATCGACTTAGAATAGAGTAGTTTTGCACTAAAGTTGTTTTACTTAAAAACCCTTTGGAATTTACTAGAAAGAAGAAAATGTAAGTGCTGTGGCCAATTATCTACGTTCGCAAAATCATCCATTACCATTCCATTTGCTTTACAGGGCGGATTATTGGAAGTCGAACGATCGCAAATATTGCGATTTCTGTCAATGTTGGATAGCAGACAACAAACCGGTAAGCTATGATAGATTTAACCAAAAACCACAATTTTTATACCATTTTTCACACAGAGCATCCAATTCCACGAAAGTGGCCGTCGCCATCAGCAGAATGTCCAAAAACGGCTTACCGATATCACTCGAAACAGTTACAAGCAGCAGAAGGAACAAGGCAAAATAGATGCCGAGCTGAAAAAAATGAACGATGCTGCTATGAAAGCCTACATGCAGGACGTAACGGCGGGCGCGGATATTAGCTCCCGTGCCCTAGCGGAACAGCAACGGACAGAAGCTGCTGCAGCTGCCGCCGCAATCGCCGAATCAGAAGCGGCTGGACCCAGCGTTGGTCCGCGGGTACCTAAGAAAAAAATTGGCAGAGAAGCTGATCCTTTTTACATTCCGGGTGATTTTTCCGACGAGGAAGGATCGGGCCCGAGTAAAGTGACGGCCGCTGCAATAGCTGAAGCAGCCAAGAAAAAGCGTCTGGAGGAAATTAGTAAAATGGGACATGGTTCGCTCTGGGTGGAAGCGGTTTCCGAGGAGGGGTACACATATTACTGGAATGTTAAAACAAACGCGTCTGCTTGGGAGCCACCCAAGGAAGGGTTCATGAAAAAGGAAGAGTATGCCAAGATTACCCAAATGGCATTGCAAAAACAGGAAGAAGCGCTGAAACAAGAGGTTAAATTTGAAGTGGACAACGCTCATGAGATTGCTGCAAAGCTTAAGCGGGAGCAGATTGGTAAACTGTACGGTCATAACCGGCTTGTGAAGGAGGAGATTGAAGCTTTAACCGATCCAAAAAGGCAACGTTTAGAAGAGGAAGCAGTTTTGGATGCCGCTGCCGGGCCCTATGGGAGATGGCAAACGGTAGAACACAGGTTAATGTTGCATTGTAATAAGGGTGTGATTTGTTTTTAAGTCGTTTTTTGATTAACAGGGAAGAGAAAGTTGTGGACTTGGAGCTACCAGCCGTACCTGAGCCTTTGTATGTTCCCAGCGTGACACCGGTGGTGCCTGAGCGGAGGTTCAAGGAAAAAGTCATTGATTACATTCCGGCCAATGAGAAAAGTTCGTTGGATGATGGTTTTTTCAAGAAGCGAAAAGTTGCCCGCAACGCCCGACAGCGTTTAGATACGGACTGAGAACAAATATATTAAGACTTATTCGTCGGATATACGATATGAAACAGTTTTGTGTATATCACTTCCGTGTTTGTTCTGTTATACATAATGCTGAAATCGTTTAGTTTTAATTTTTTCTGGCTACAAGCTTGGATAAGGGGGTCTGCAGCTTCAAAAATCTGAATGCATCTTTTGGCTCTAAGACAAGCTCAAACATTAGTCCGATTTTCGACCATAACACCAGGAACGCTGGAGTAGGAAGACGATTGGTGAAAATGCAGTCTCCTGTTATCTACAAGGTCCCAGAAGTAAAAGTACTTAATGTCGATATTCTTTAGTCATTCAGTATTTGACACAATCTTCATTGCCCTTTCGAAACAGCTCAAGTTTATCTGATTTCCATCTAAGCTACTTCAGCACTCGTATTGACCGTTGATTATGACACTCTGCTGCACACAGAGCGACAAACTCGACTTTCGTAGAGTGGCACGGTGGACTGCTTCACGGCAAACCAGCTTACTGTAGCACAAAACACTTCGGAGAAAGCTTCCAACTGTCCGTTATTCACCTGGTACATTAGACACACATCCAAAATTCCATTGATGTATCCCAGTACTGTAGTACGCGTTCTTCACGTGGATCGTTACCATGGCGCAGTAGCGCTTACCCGCGTTCGTGATAATTGTGCGGATGCCTTGTCCACCGTCGAGATCACTTTCGAGAATCTGAACTGTCTCTGCGATAGTCAGTTCTCACTTTCAGCGTAGTTCGTGAGCCTGGAGCGTGATACTTTCCAGAAGTTTACCAAGAGTACCAACAGGCATATGGGCCGATACGATGCTGGATCTCCTGGTGTTTTTTCCTGGTTTTGGCTGTCCGGAAACGCCAGAACATGAGCTTTCTTTGCTTTCAGTCTTTTCGCAACTATAAAAGGCACGTTGTTTGTAGTTGTTCCCAGCATTTCCATCGTCTGCACAAACGTGCGATGTAGGAAATCATGCGGTTGTGTCGTGCTTCGGAAAAGACCCTTCACGATCATTTTCAATTTGTCAGCGTACATTTCAGCTGGCGTTGTTGGACTCTTGATCTTGGCCATCACAACATGGTACGCGTTGCTCCAGGGGTTAGCGTCTACTTCTCTGCACAGCTCATTGTAGCAGTTGGCCTTATTAAGCACTATCTGGCGTTTAAAAGCGGTCCTGGCGGCCCGGAATGTTACCTTACACTCTTCTCTGACAGCCTCCGTTCTTGCTCTCTGAATGCGTCTGCTGGCTTTTAGGCAGGCTTCCCGGAGGATGCTGAGCCTTTCGTTTCACCAATACTCCGGACGCAGGTAGTTCCTTGGCTTTATTTTCCTCGGCATTGTTACGTCACATGCCCTCGCAACTGTTTTTGCGACAGCTCATTGGTATTCGGCATTGAACAGAGGCTGTCAGTGTCCGAAATGGAGTTCACCGAACAAACTTCGCCACAATCGGGATTTCTATCACTGCTGTTTTGTTTTCGAAATTGTCGACAAAATTCGTTTGCATTGTATTTTGTTTACCCGCCAATTGCGAACCATTGCGAATTTTTGAATACAAACTTGCGTTGCGTTGTGACGATGATTTTGGCGGATTGCACACTGACTTCATCATGTATGACTGCTGATTATCTAATAAGAGTTGCTTAGGAAATGGGAAGTAGGAATTCATACCAATCCGACCCACATTAAGGTTGTACAGAGAAAGGGTAAAATTCGCAAACGAAAAAAGCAGTTTTTTTTCCACACCGTATGTCAGATCTTCATAAAAATCAATCAGCAGTACTGTAACAACATTCTACATACGCTGATTGATTTTTATGAAGATCTGACATACGGTGTGGAAAAAAACTGCTTTTTTCGTTTGCGAATTTTGCGCATTCTCTGTCCAACCTTAAAACCTCAACAGCATGATAGCCATCATTGCCGGCCGCCCCCATCTTCATCGTTCACGGGGAAGGATAAAGGATAAGGTAGACAGAAAGTGTTGATGTTCCACCTACTTAACGGAAGGACGATGATTCATCAGACTCTTCCATAGGTGTCGCGGAGTTGGTAGTTTGGAAGGGTATTAGGTCTAGGATTCGTTCCAAGCAAGCGATGCGACCTGTAAAGAATATTTTATTAGGTAGTTGTTTAGTTGGTTTTCGAGTACACGATCACTCGAAAAAGAAAAGATTTTGTTTAGTTTTTGGTTCTTTTTAAACTCTGGGCAGCCGGCTACCGAGAGTATCCTATGTTCCCTAGACAAAAGCAATTTGAACTCCACACGGCCGACCGTGGGAGTATAGCCTAGAAAAGGTAATCTTATCTGCGTAATGGGCCGGATCACTATCTATTGTAACTTAGGGGCAGATCACTCTAAGAATGTATAACAAATTTGCATCAAATTTAAAAAAACGCATTTAATTTCCATTTTTGCATCAGCTTTGCACTCCCTCGCAAAAAAGTTTGTTTAACAAACGTCCTACGCTGATCCACTTTGTTCGACGTTTTGTTAAATGTAGGGCTAGTTTTTCTGTAGGGTTTTGACGTCTTACACGCAACGCAAACAACATTGCACGCAACGCAAAATACATTATGAATTTCTATTTTGATGGAAATAAATGCATTTAATTTCGCTGATTTTTAAAAATGCATCACAAGTGATCTGCCCCTAGATTGTAACAGTGTTTAGACAGAATCCGCTACTTCTTCTCTACGGTATATTTATTGGGTTGAAAACTACCGAGTGATAAAACGTTACACAGACAAGAGTTATGATAACGCGAGATGTTATAAATCAAGGTATGTATTTCCTATTTTACGTATCTCGGATGATTTGTAAAATACACGTATACAAGCGATAATAACGACCATTGAAGAGAAATACAAAAAATTGTTAAAATGGTTAATAACGGAACTTGAAATTAGATTCATTAAAACAGACGCGGCGAATTTTCAGTGCGTATTGACGGTATTGACCCGCGATCATCGATACTAGTCAGATTAAAGTCTTGTGCTGATTTTCCGATCAGATATTCATTTTTACCGTAGTGTTTCCTTGATTAGATCTGTTCGCACCCTCTCATTCTGCTACTATCGGCAGAAGGCTGATAGCACCCAGTCGTCGCCGGTCGAAGGACCAAATGTCATCAATAGACTTAGACTCGCGTGGAGGCATGAGATAGGAGACTTGTGAAAACTAGAGATTAAAAAAAACAAAGAAACGAACTCAGCTATAAGCTTCTACAGCTGAATTGAAACTTCAAACGGAACATGGCGTCTCCTTGTCATTCTAATCCCTTTAGTGAAGACTATGTTATCTCAACGTTTGACGACCTGCGAATTTTTGTATACAAACTTGCACGAAAAAAACGAAAAGTGGCAGGACTGGTGAATCGCTCGAACGTGTTGTTGTTAGCGTCGAATATTTTTCAAAGTTTTTCAGTGGTATATAGTACAAAAACTCTAGTAAGAGAACTGCGGAGAGAAAAACAGCATTTTTGGCAACGTATGCCCCGGCATTGTATGGCAACACGTTCAATGTTATAAGGATAGGCAATGTTCGATTGGATTCGTTTTTTGACAGCTAAACGCGAATCCAATCGATCCAAAATGGAGTCTCCGCAGTTCTCTTTCTAGAGTTTTTCTAGTATATAGTATATTCAACACGAAAATGAGGTCATTCGTTTAGTTGGTAGTTTTTCCTGTTAAGTGTTAGTAGGTTGAAATATCGCGAGTGAAAGATCCGTCTGTCGGGAGGTGGACCAGTACATTGAAAAAAAACCAAACGTCAATTCTATTTGCTTCAAACCACTTAAAATCCATATGAAGAAGAAATGCTAATGTTATCACGCGCACACATACCTTCTATGTGTCAACTGTATAAACTATATATGTGCACACATAAGTTATATGTGCGTATTGTTATAGAATCGGGTTTTATGTAGCTTATAGTTATGAAATGTGAATGTGTGATTAATATGCACATATTAGGTTTATGTACCAGCAAATAGTGTCTATCTGCCTCCGCTAATTGCAAAAATCTATGTGTAAAATCAATAGGCATAACGTTTACTTTTTTTTTGAGTGTAGAGACACGATCACTAGATGCAGGATCTACTTGGGGAGAACCGAAAAAAAGGAATTCTTTTCTTGAGATTAAATAACACTACTTTTCACTTTCGATTCACGTCCTGCAAGGAGAGACTGTCGTCTCGAATGCAGTTGTATTTATTCTTGTTTCTGCAAATGTAGGTACACCAAAGAAAGCGTAACCTAATTTAGGGTATAATTTAGTGTTGTACTAAATTATACCCATTTTTGGGTACACCATTTAAGAAGAAAATTATACAATTTTCGAAAAGATATTAAAATATCTAACATTAAACCTATTACAATATTTCACATTTGTCTAAATTAGATTCGACAGTAATCGACAAGAAACTTTTACATAATTCTAAGTCACGAAATCATTAATTATTTTACGAATTTCATATCTCTTAGATCTACTTGGGAAGGCTTCGAACGCATTCATCACTGCTTCACGTTTACTCGATCGCTTCTTTGCCGCGGAAGTCTCTTCTGGCAAACCACGGAACAAAGCCTCATCGTCACACGATCCATTTGCCACTGACCAATTAAAGGCCCGAACACAATCAATGCGGTTGCGGCACGGCACGGTGCGGCAAATTTTTAAAACAATGTGCTTGCATGCAAGCACCCACAATCAGTGCGGTGCGTCGCGTTGCGGCAACTGCGGCGTTGTACTAAATTTTAAAATTTCTCAAAAAATGCGATGCGGCAGAGTGCGGCAAGCACCTTGACGTTTTGAATTTGTTCAATCTTGTCAAAATAATTGAATGTTAAGCTACCACTAGTGTAAATTCAAATTTGTTGTGTTTTTTATGTGAAAACAGGTAGAAAAACTGCATTTTATTAATATATCGAAGCGGTTGGTCCCACAGGTGAATTTCGTGAGGACCATAGAATTTACTATCGCATTTTCCAATGAGGAATAGTAAAATGGTATGGGCTTTTGCAATTTGTTTGAAGATCGCTTCATTATTACCATGATAAAGTTGTTTAACTTTAAATATGTAGTTTGTTATAGAAATATGTAAATTTGGATTTTGCACATAGTGTACTTCGTATGCTGTATGAATTGTTTAAAGCAATCAGATTCTACCGAACTAGTATAGGAGTGCTAATGTGTCATGTTGCCGGACCTCTATATAAAGCAGAACATGTACGTCGAATACATTGAGCAATCATCCAAAAAGTGTTAGCTAAAAATGAACCTTTCAGTTTTGCATTTCGATATTTTGGATGACACAAAATGTTATACTTGCTGAAAGGAAAGAGAAATTTGGAAATGACATTAACATTTTGGATTACCTGGATTGATTTTATAATTAAATCCTAGGGGGAAAGCACTCTAAACTTGATCTGAGCATACGGCCCCTAAGAAGTCGGGAACATGACCGAGGTTGCCGGGGTTATGGATCATTCGAATCCGCTAGAACAAGTCGAAAACAGCATCAGCGGAAAATCGGAGGTTTTCACGTGTAAAAGAACTAGATTTTGGTCATAACACGAAAGAATGTGAAGATTCTCTTATTCCGTTCAAAAATGAAAGTCGATTCCACTGAATACCGAAATCGTCATTTAGATCGGTCAAGGTCAAAATTATTGACAATTTGCAGCAGTATCAAGAATCGAAACGTTTGAAAAAAATTCTCAAGGAAAATCACTTGCAGATTAACATCTAACCTAGCACAAATAGCTGACCACAGATTTGGGTTATATTCCGAACATGCAGTGATCGTGTGACACTGAGCACATTGGTGGAAGTTAACTCAAGCCCCGAAATGAACCGTTAGAAATCCCTCCCTTAGGTTGGTGGTATTGACGGCGTTGTATATGTCAAGCAATATTACATATTTCGGTTCCTATAACTTCAATGTATTAACTATATATCCCCAAATATTACTGGTTTTTATCATATATCTTCATTACGTTTACTGGAAAGCAACCCTGCATATTTTATTAAAGATGTGGGTTACTGTTCAAAATGACCTCAAAATGTTGATGGGGTGTATCGAGGAGGCCGGACCCCATTATGCCTTTTTAACGTTTCATGCTCTTCAAAATTCCCACAAGGTCAAGGCCAACTATCAGTCGTAATAAAAAATAGATTTCATGAGACTTTTTGCGACATTTATTTATTTTTTAAACTATAGTATTCGAAGTATTAATGAATATTTATGTGTAGTGTATTGCTTTGTATTTTTACTATCTTGTAGAATCTTTCCCTGTCGTTCTAATTTGGCTAAAGCTAGACACCATCAACCAATCTGCGATATGTATCCAGTACGAGTCACGATTTGACAAGTACGCGTGTTGGCGATTGAGGTAAAACCGCAAAATCCTTATTATATCACCATATTATCTGCAATCACAAAAATTACGCCAGACGTGTCAACGCAGAAATCAGTTCTCGGTCGAAATTAGTTCCGTCGACCAGTAACAAGATCGTGGCACGCCCTTCATCATATTTCCAAAAGTACGTTCGTACTCGAGGTTAAATTTCTGAACAGCGTGAAACGGTTGTACGAGGTAATGACTGCTACTTATGACAATAGTTATCGTTGCGTTCACGCAACTCATCGCAGTGAAACGGCTGCTCTTGACACTCGGTTATTGCTGTGTGTCCTGCTGCACCATGGCCTCTAGCTGTATTTTATGCTACAACATCCCTTAGCAAATATTTGTTTGCGATTCCATTGCATCCTGGTGCAATAACGTCCACTTTAATGACGACGCTGACATTTACTTTTGAAACGACTTGACAAGATATTTTCTTCAGTATAAGTGATTCGTGGACCAATTCGCTCAGAAGTGATTTCCCGTTCGAGAGACTTGATTTTCCATCATCGATTTACTTTTTACTTTTATTTCAAAACTAAGGGCAGTTTGCACTTCCGGCCCCTGCTACTCTAGCGAAAGTTCCATCAGAATAGCTGCTATTGTAATGCTTTTCGCATGATAGACCTGATCTTCCCATCAAAACACAAGAGTCCCATATTGAAAAAAGGAAGCCTAAAAATACACTGGTTCAAGATTTACATTGTCATTGAGCCTCATGGATGGAATAATAATTTTTTGGTATTTTTCTTGACATTTTATAAAAAATAACTGGTAGTCTTATTTATGCAATGTGAAACAAAGGAGATTCAAAATAGCCCCAATCCCTGTTGGCAACTCCGGAAAAAAATCCAACCGCGTGCGGATTAGTGGTTTTACTGGAAGCGTTCTCGACTAATTCATTGGCCAAAACGGAGAGACGAAGCGTCTGCGAGACAATGTTTCCATCCGGAGCACTGCTCTGGGCTCTAAAAAGTATTTTCAACTGGTCCCGCATTATCTTGATGTTTACACTGAATAGTATTACATCAACGCGCAAGAGTCTATTACATGATCCACTTCAATGTTGTACGTCACATTCACCTTCACTTCAGGTGTTATTCACACATGCCTTGAACGACCGATAAAGTGCAAGGGTTCAAGGCAAAGGTTACACGTTTCGTATCCAATATGGAACACAACTCCGGATCGTGATTCTGTAGTAGCAACCGTAAGATAAACTTCCATTTTAAATGCGAATCTTAGGGATGTCCATATTCCAAATTGATTCAGTGATTTTGGAACGCGGTCACCAATCATCAACGCTCATACAAGCTTCATTGCGCTTAGCCGGAGTCTCTAGTGATATAGGGGTACTCCCTTATACAGCCCATGCAAACATTAAAAAGTCCACGCGAATATACAAACGAGCACGCAGCTGTACATAGGAATTCATACACGAGAAATCACATACATGCTATCACAGATGATTAGCTAACGGCACGTGATCTATCACGTTACCTTACAAACGCCCGTGTCTTTAGCTATAATACAAACCTAATCACAACCGCGCTCATGTAATCGCGGTACATGATCGAAGAAACACTACACACAAACATGAAAAGCCCACTCTTATGCAATCAAGAAACGTCCCCGTAACATTCAAACGGAAACAGGCGATTATACCAAATCACGCATGCTAACGAACGCTATGCAAAAGCGCCAGACACACACACATAGTAGCACACATTTTTGCTTATACCCCTTCCCCGTTATGTCACACACATTTTATAATCCAATCTCCGCTCAATAACGCAGCATAATTTATGCGTGTCCTTTATCTTTTTTCGGCTGTCTACGTTGGGATTAGTACTTCAAAGAAAGAATGATCACGTTGCAATCAGGGTCTAGATTACATTCTGGCGGTTAAATTTCCACGATATAATATACGTACACATACGAAAGAAATATTAAGTTTGTTACCTTTGTTTGAGCTAATTTCGTCGGTGTTGTGCTGGTGTATTGCAACGAACATCAATAGTTTCTTCGTGCAGTTACAGAAATGTATATAGAACCATTAAATTATTTAGTATATTAGGGGGAGAGCTCCGGCATACGATCTTCATGCTACTGTTACTCTCATCGAAGCGATCCCACGATTCGTTCATTGTTAATCACAATCTGCTCCTACATGTAATATTAAAGACTAAGTTGATTTATGATGAATAATTGTCTGTGTATTCTATAGATATATTCAAATTCTATACGCATGCGATTCTTATGAATTGATCAACTCTAGCAAAAAATTTTGAGACAAAAGCAGGCCAGAATTGACATCTTATCCTGTGTTTACAGGATAATGATAAATTAGCTGAGATTTTTTAGTTTATGCACACTAACGTTACCAATTTTCAGTGTTTGCGGTTATCACTGATGGCAAAATTGGTGATATACTTATTAGAAAGCTGATTCCTATTGCGATTTATTATTCGAAAAATGTTCAAACCCTATACGACCGGACCAAGAAAATATGCACCTCAAGTTGGTTTCGATGTGGATTACCTCGTACTCTACGCGTAAATATTCGCGATATGAATGAAGCGAACTCTGTCAAAGATTTCCTCAAGGCGGATAAGAAGTCCAGAGCAAAAGGTGCAATAGTTGGATCCTTAAGGTCGTCTTAGCACCAGCGAGTTTACGAATGATGATTACATGGCAAAGTTATTGAAGTATAATAAACAGTTGCTCGGAATGAGCTAGACATTTCACTGGCTGCTAGCAGGTATCAAACGACCCTTTAAAAATGGCTTGTCCAACACTGACAGTGCAATCATCAACAACGGTAGTCAATTGCTGGACTTCTCCGTCCAGCTGGAACCGTCTTCAATTAACTGCGAAGTCGTTATTTGTTTCTCATCTGGCTTGTGATTAATTGGATTATAAAACCACTATTAATTGGATAATAAAACCACTATTATATTCACGTCTAGTGAACTTGAGATTAGCAATTAAATAACTGCTTATGCTTAATAAAAAATGCGATTTTTGAGCGTTTCTGTTTTGTTTTCGTTTTTGATTTCAGCAAAAAATAATCCAGTATAAATAAAAAACGAAGAAGAAGAAGGCTGTCAACAAGGTAGCCATATTTCTAGATGACCTCCGGCTGAATATTCTGCCTCAATCGGTTTCTGGGCGAAGTTCAGCCCAAATCGGTTGTTGCATTGGAGACGGAACGCATGCTGGAACCAGCCGGAATTCTAATTCGAATTCAAGAAGAATATTTTTCGCCCAGCCGGAATCCAGTTCAATTCGAACCGGATTGACTTGACTGGGTATTATCGAATGTTTTACTTTTTTGACACTTTCCAGCAAAGTTCAGCCGGAAAGGAGCCGGAACTCTGGCTGGTTCTATCTCGTATTCTGTCTCCAGCCGGAATACGCCCAGTAAAGTTCAGCCGGAACTGAATTGAAATTCTGGCTGGTTCCAGTTTGTATTCCGGCTCCAGTGACACAACCGATTCTAACTAGAACCGGTTGTGTCACTGGAGCCGGAGTACGAACTGGAACCAGCCGGAATTCCGGTTCATTTCCGGCTGAGCTTAACTGGGCGTATTAGCACCAGCCCAGTTAAACTAGAGCACTCTAGTTAGAGTGCGGCCAAGACGAGTCTGACGTATCCAAACGAGCAGAAATCTGACGTATTTCTATTGTGAATACGTCAAATTTCATGTTCGTTTGGATACGTCATGGCCTCTTGGCCACACTCTAACTAGAGTGCTCTAAGTTAAACTCATTCCGGAACCGGTTTGGATTTCTGACCCTCTAAGAACGGTTGGTTTCAAAATCGTCCAACGAAGGACGTTCGTTGGACCAATTTGGACAACGTCCAAATAACCGTTCAACAAACGTCCATCATTGAACTCGCGTTGAACGATTTTGAAACAATTTTTTGGACGTCTCAGTGGGGAATGGAGTCATTATGGATTCCAAATCAAATGCAACAACCGATTCTGAGTCGGATAATAAAAATGACTCCATTCAGGATTCCGAATCAAATTCCGAATGGTTTGACCGGGAGTCAGCATTGCGGCTGAATTTAACTGGGTTGCCACATAGTAGTATATAGAAGGTGGAAACATTTTTCGATGTGAGTTTATCACTTTTTTTCAAAAGAACTGGTAGATGATAAAGGTTAAGGAAAGGTTTCGAAATCTTAGTGCTCTGATTTAATAATTTTATTTATTTAGAGAAACTTTAAATATATTTTTATGTATGTAGTGATATTATTATTCATGGAATTTGATTTTCAAGTAAATATTGAGCCAATAAATCACGTATGTCATATGCACTGCGCGCTGCGTTGTTCCCACGTTGAACAGTGCCTGCGGAAACGCTCGCCATGGGTTCAACTAGCTCCCTCCACTCACCTTCTTGAACGTCACCGTCTTCGTTAGCTATGTCAGCAAACCCTCGTGGAGCGTATTGGGATCCACAATGCTGTTTGACAAAGTTGTGCAGAATCACCACTGATTTTACAATATGCTCCGCTGACATCGGGTGCATGATGAGTGGAGATTTTAAAATTCTCCAACGAGCAACCATAATGCCAAAAGCATTTTCGATGGTCCGCCGTGCTCTAGACAATCGTCGGTTAAAGTTTTCTTTGATCAGAGATAGATTCCTACCTGGATACGGTCGCATCAAATTAGGTTTAAGTGGAAATGCTGCGTCACCTACTATATAGTGTGGAATAATATGTTCGCTTCGTGGTAATGCGCATGGGCCAGGTAAATTCAACTCATCTCGAAGAAGTCGACGTCCGAATTCACTAGCTGCAAACACACTTCCATCTGAATTACCTCCATATGCTCCTACATCAACAGCTAAGAAATTATAATTTGCGTCACAAATGGCCATGAGCGATATGGAGTGTTGTTTCTTGTAATTGAAATAGAGTGAGCCGGATTTTGGTGGGCACTCCAATGTAATATGCTTGCCGTCAATGGCGCCGCAGCAATTTGGTAGGTTCCACTGTATTTTAAACTCGTTACTATACTGCTTCCAAGAGTTTTCATCCACTTCAGGCAAATATATGGCACACAGTTTGTTCCATATGATTTGTGTAACTTCCTGTGTTATTGACCGCACTGTTGACACTCCCATCCGGAACAATCGTGATAAATAAAAATGGCTCGAACCGTGAGCTAAGTACCTAAAAATCAAACGGAAGATTTTATACAATTTTCGAGTGGTTCATTGCTGCTCAGCTCTTACATTAATGTGAGGAACAGTCTGCATTTTGCAGCAATCGGTTGACGCAAAGATTTTTTTACAAGCAGTTTTCCGACCATATCGAAAAGTTTATCAAACGCTGCTGGGGTCATCCGGGTGCACCGGAAAAAGTATTCCGGATCATGCTGCCTCATGAGATCGAATGAAGTCTCGAAAAAGCCTTCAGTGGCCCTTGCTTGATTGGATGGCCGTACCCACCAACGACGTTCGCTATGCTCTCTGGCATAGCAAAGCTCTTTCACTTCTTGCAATATGCTTAAAATATTCAACGCAGTCGAAAGATTTTCCATGCTCAAAATTTGAATTTTTGACAACTATAACAACGCTACACGTTGAATTAAAAATAACATTTGCTAGGTTGACAATACAATACAATAAATGTGCATTTGTCTATAAGCGTGTACAAAACATCAAGTGTCAAACTTTGCCGCAATAGTTGCATTGTGGTTTGAAAATGCGGCAAACTCTGCGGCAGCGATTTTAGTACATGCCGCATTCGCCGCATCTTGCCGCAACGCACCGCAACCGCATCCATTGTGTTTACACCTTAAGCCGCGGAACTTCGATGAGCTGTAATCTCTCTTCTTGCTCCAGTCGTAATTCTTCGTTGCTGCCATTTTCAGCATGCTCGTTGACGGTAGCTTTTTCTCGTCCCTCGTCCTGTTTACGGGATCTGGCCGTAGTCAGCGCGTTTGACCGAACCACCAAGTCCGGAATTTCAGAAATTCTAAGCGGTGTATTATGGACAAGAATTGGAATGCTTTCAATTTGAATCTGGGAAGTATTAATAGAAAATATTTTAAGACACGTTACTGTGCATGGAATACATTTTGTACACCACAGTTTATCTCCCATATATAGATTATTTAAAAACATTCTGGAAATTACCGGACACTCGCTTTGCAATAACAAATCATGTTGAGTTTTCTTTGTGTTGGTAATCGAATCAGTTAACATATTTGGTCTATACGAGAAAACTCTTATGGATGGGAATCTACCATCTTTTGTTACACAATTTATAAGGTTATATAAACATAGATTTATTTGGGGCTTCAAAAACAATTCCAAAATACCTGGATTCAGTAAAATCTTTTTTACCATATATTTTACCATTTTTATACGTCTCTTCGCCTGATAATGACTAGCAGGATTCATTCTTTGTTTTTCCAAATACAGATTAAAGGAATTGAAAAGTGGGCCAGTGTCAAAAACTCAAAAATCTGTTTGTCCAAATTTTGCCACTAAAGCAATTAAATATTTTCCAACTTCACTACGATCTATTTCCATTTACTATTCATCTCATTTCCACCCGCTTTGAGCAATTTTCTACCAACAGTAGAATAGTATGCCAGGTAAAGTGAAACAGTTTTGTAAATTCCTTCCATTTAGAAAAAAAAGCTTTGTTTTGGTATTAATAGTTGCTGTATTGACAACTTACAGTCAATGTCATGAGATTGGATAGGTGTAATCATTTTTTCAATTTCTAATGTTCCGAAGAATTTTGTTACTATTTCCTTCAATATAAAAGTTACGTCGAATTCATGTCTAAATATTGTAGTGTCAGTTTTAGGAATAAATTTAGCTTCTAAACTATTTATAGGTGAAACGAAATCTTTATCGTCAATCTTAGCAAATCTTTGTTTGATTTCTGCCATAACATTTTTTTTTTCACAAGTATTATTTACTGGAAAGGAACCAGTTAAAAAATTTCTCCAGTTGTGAATAAAAACGTCCAACCATGTTCTTCCAATTAACGGATAGAAATCATTTTGGCAATCTTTAATCAACAATTTCAAATTTGCTTTAACACCCCTAAATTTCACCATAACTTCTACCTCACCTAATAGTTGCAATTCAGTACCATTTACTACCATCAATTTAGTAGAAGATTTACAAAGGGATTTTGAAAAATAAAATAAAGACATTTACCCATAACAGACAGAAGCACCACAGTCGACCTCTATCTTCAATTTTTAAATTTACTAAACAAGGATTATTAATTTTGTTAACAGATGAGACATGCAAACAACATAAGTCATCTGAGTCACTAGAAACGGTAGTGCCAGACGTATCATAATTATCCGAATATTATTAAGCGGTTGTGGTTTTTGTTCTCTTCGTTTGAAACATTTCCTTGCCACATGTCCTCGTACTCCACAAAAATAACAAATACGTTTGTTTAAGATAGGTTGTCTTCGAAATGCTTTACTATACTCTACAGGCACATAACCTTGAGATTCTCTAGCGTCTTCAAAATGTTTTTTTAAAGGGTTTATTGTCAATTCTATTTATGACTGGGATGCGTGTTTTATCCTCGTATTTACCACAATTATTTTCGTAAATGTCAGTCAAATTCTGTAATACTTTCCCTCTGCCAACAGCAGGAAAACGATTCATAGCTAAAACTTCGTCGTGTTTATCAGAAAAAGATTTGGAATTGACAATTGCCATCTCTCAAGTTTCTAAAATTTTATCGACTCTAGAAAGATTTAATTTATCTTCACTCAACAATTTTTTTTCAATTCAGTGTCCTTTACAACGGCAACAATTCTATCCAGAATTGCCTGGTCCTTATAATCACCATAATTACAATATTCTGCTTGTAACCGCAATGACAAAGCAAAATCTTGCAATGTTTCATCTGGTTGCTGAATGCGAGTGTTGAAACGAAGTCGTTGTATTAAATCCGATTCCGATCTATCCAAACGAGCCTTTAATCTGTTAATTAGATCATCGTATGGAACATTTTCAAAATTACTCGTAGCGTACACTGAAAAAAATCCAAACGTTAATTCTATTTGCTTCAAACCGCTTAAAATTCATATGAAGAAGAAATGCTATTATTATCACGCGCACACATACCTTCTATGTGTCAACTGTATAAACTATGTATGCACACACATAAGTTATATGTGCATAGTGTTATAGAATGGGGTTTTATGTGCCTAATAGTTATGAAATGTGAATGTAAGATTAATATTTCTTTTTCTTTTTTCCCTTTTTTTATTTCGACTATGTTAGTCACATTTTCTTTTTTTTTACGTTTTAACGACATTCAATTAGCTAGAGATTACTGGGTAGGGAAAGTTATGAAACTTAGAGCCATAGTACTCAAGTGAGAGCAAGGATGTGAAGTAAACAGATCGGAAAACTAGAAGTGGCAGGGTCATTAGAACAGGCTTAATATCGTGCGGGCTTAATTTTTTTTTGCCTTCTGATAATGAGGGTCGAGCTTAGGCAGACAAACAAATAAACAAAGCTTAACAAATAACTTAATAACCGGATGTCACGGTAAAGATAGATACGTCTACCTTTATCAAGGACACATGATAGTGAACTCGGGTGATTCGTAGTTATTCTGCCTAAGCTCGACCCTCATTATCAGAAGGCAAAAAAAATTAAGCCCGCACGATATTAAGCCTGTTCTAATGACCCTGCCACTTCTAGTTTTCCGATCTGTTTACTTCACATCCTTGCTCTCACTTGAGTACTATGGCTCTAAGTTTCATAACTTTCCCTACCCAGTAATCTCTAGCTAATTGAATGTCGTTAAAACGTAAAAAAAAATTAATATTTCTTATAAATACACACATTGGGTTTATGTACCAGCAAATAGTGTCTATATGCCTCCGTTAATTACAAAAATCTATGTGTAAAATCAATAGGCATAACGTTTACTTTTTTTTAGTGTAGAGCAATTTCAGTTGAGAAAAAACAACTGGACCACGACGTGATTAAATATGCTCTTTTGTCGGAATCGTCACCTATTTTGTTCACGATGAAAAAATATTTCAATCGTGTGGCCCAATCTCCGAACGATGTACCATTACGGAAAGGCTCAATAGTGGCTGCCATTGTGTACGCCATGTCAATGAACTATAGATTAACACAAATTAAAATCTTCGCCAATTAAGTGACACAAAAGAATAATAAAGGAAAAAAATTACTCACCGCAGTGCCGACTTACGATCACCTGCTCGTTAGCGAAAGGTCCACTAAAACTTCCCACTACACCGTTGGATTTGGTGTTTGCCTCTCCAGCGGTCACTGGGAAAAACAGCGACCTAAACCTAAAATTACAAAAAAGTATTAGATTTTTTATAAAAAAATTGTTTCGTTTTAAATAAAACTAAAAATCAAGCAAAACAATTTTTATTTTTGTAAACTTTTGTATAAAATAACCTTTAGTGCAAAACTGGCACCACTGTCACTTCCAAGCCGTCCTTCTCACACCATGAATGAGAAAAAAATGAACAAAATGATGCGCTACTGAAACGAAACAAAATGCCTAAACCGCACAATGGTTTCGATTAGCGTCGGTTTATACACAATGCACTGTTTCTTTTGTTCTATACTTTAAGTACCTATGGCCACGCACTTTTGATTGTCCGGATGACCGGAAAACCGTCCTTCGAGCCGCGCGAATCTGTCCGTCGAGCCGCGTTCCGTAGTTGCCCTCGTCGCCAGTTGAAAGATCCGTCCGTCGGGAGGTGGACCAGTAGAGGCAGGATCACTAGATGCAGGAACCACTTGAGGAGAACCGAGAAAAGGAATTCTTTTCTTGAGATTAAATAACACTACTTTTCACTTTCGATTCACGTCCTGCAAGGAGAGACTGACGTCTCGAACGCAGTTGTATTTATTCTTGTTTCTGCAAATGTAGGTACGCCAAAAAAGCGTAACCTAATTTATGTGGTTTTTGTTTGAGGCGAAACTGAGTCAGTTCCTAACCCCCAACTACTGGGTTGGGGTTAGAACCTGACTCAGTTTCAGGTTCAAGCGAAATCGCCATTAGGGTATAATTTAGTGTTGTACTAAATTTTACCCATTTTTGGGTACACAACAGCGAGAAAAGTGTGATTTTGCATAGACATTTATCGTCACAACTTTGCCATTGAAGTATGTGAAGCAAGCCGCGAAAAAATACGACCGTTCGTTTCGCTTAGTACCTATAGCGCTGCCACGACCTGAGTAGCCGATGCAACAATTTCACGGACAGAGGAGAATTTTTCACAGAAAACTCATGAATCTACTTATCCAGAGCTGGTGAGATCGTTTCATGTCATTTTCAATGCTTGTCTACCTTCATAAATACAGTCGTGATTCGCTGGTTGGACATTTTTTAACTGAACCGCTTTTTAGTTGGGCCTCCGCTAGTTGGACCATTGTCCAACTAAAAAGCATCTGAATGCCAAAATCTTATGTCAAATTTACTTTGACAATAAATCTGACAATTATTAGAGATGTGAATAGATACAATTACACTACTAACATCTGCTTTGGAGAGTTTCTGACAGCTGTCAGTCGGTCCAACTAATGAATCAAATTCGTTAGTTGGACAGAGGTGTGGCCCAACCAGCGAATCACGACTGTATTTACCATTTTGTAAATACATGCCAGAATCAAAAATATTTTTCATTCTGAAAGTGCGAATATATTGCAAATATCCAGTTGATACGTGGATGTATTCGAGCGGGGCTTATTGTATATGAAGGCGGCCTCAGAATATACGTGTAGGAACAGGCATTCTTGAAATTGGTCGTTGGATGTACAATAGAGCCACAGAGAACAGACATCCATGATCGAACAAAAATATTTAAAAAACGTGTGTAAACATTTGAATTAATATACGATAAACACTAGCGCCACCACAGCAACCTATCCCAACCATCCGTCAAATCCATTCCGGAACCGGTTCGAAATCCTGAATGGATTCAGTATGGAATCATGCTCAAAGAAAACAACCGATTCCGACTATCGGTTGATGCATTTGAGCTGGAATTCATGCTGGAAGTCCGAACCGGTTCCGGACTAGTTTGACTACCCTCTAAGAAAGGTAGGTTTCAAAATTGTCCAATGAAGGCCGTTCGTTGGACCAATTTGAACAACGTCCAAATAACCGTTCAACAAACGTCCACCGTTGGACCCGTGTTGAACGATTTTGAAACAATTTTTTGGACGTCTCAGTGGGTACCCTCTAAGAACGGTTAGTTTCAAAATCGTCCAATGAAGGACGTTCGTTGGACCAATTTGGACAACGTCCAAATAACCGTTCAACGAACGTCCATCGTTGGACCCGTGTTGAACAATTTTGAAACAATTTTTTGGACGTCTCAGTGGGTAGGTAGCGGAATAACCGCTGTCAAACTCAGCCACAAAAAAACAGGATGACAGTAGCGCACCTGGTTTGGATATCCCAACTACCTTCGAAACCGTTAGAGATTTTACACAAGTTGAATGCTGAAGATGGACGTCTGTTCTCTGTGATAGAGCTATCGCCTTTCATTTCCAGGGCCAAACATGTGTACATCTATCGATGAAAACAAATATATCATTACATAGATGCAGACAAATTTCTTCCATAAAAGCACTGCCGGTCCATCTAACGAATCAAATTCGTTAGTTGGACAGAGGTGTGGCCCAACCAGCGAATACACACACACGCACCAATTATCATACAGGATATGAGTTGCTGATTTCCTGTCCAATAGAGACAAGTATAATCATCAGGTGGTACATATTTTCCATTTTATGTATCAATACAGACAGTATTACACATACACATTCAATAGTTCATTGTAACACAGAGTCGAAAAATGTTTTTTTCGTTTACCAAAATCAGGCGAAAATGACGAGAGAGCGATGCTACTCTCGAAAGCACCAAAACTTTGCGAAAACGAAAATAAGATAACGGTCTAGGAATTTCATTATTTCCTCCGCACACTCGTTTTCGCTTCGAGATTGAGAGCGACATTAGTCCCTTCGATATTGAACCTAGTGCTGGGCGAACGAAAATATACTATTGACGATATTTGCTTGTCATTTTTCGATTTCGTAGAATGCGGAGCTAGCGATGATATTGAACGACTGAAGCACTATTGGTGCGTATATTTCTCGTTGTAGCCGTGTTCTAGTTGCAGTTCTATGATGTACATTGCCATAATTTCATTTATTGAAAATAAAATCAGTATCAAAATTGCTGATTTAAAATTAAAACGAGATTAAATTTTCGTATTGTCATAGGAAAACGAAAGTCGCTACTTCTGCCACTCGCTTTCATAGAATCGAAAGAAGAAGCCGACTTTGTCTCTTTTATTTGGCTTTGTATGTATATAGTAATGAAAGAGGTATCAAAAAGACGAAGGTGAAGTGGGTTTCATCATTCATTGAAAGTATATGAGAATTTTAAGCCCTGTTGTAACATAATGTTACCAAATTAATTCATCAATTTTTGTACTGTTTCCATAATATAAATTATTATCGCTACAGTTGATACTTGGAAAATCTAACCAGCGACAATCGTTTTTTCTCTTGTTTAAATCCAATCCATGATATCGAAAGTAGTGGGCTGTATAGCGCATCATTGTGCGAATACAGCGTACTACTTCCGACGTGATTCCATTGTTTAGAACTAGAGAAAAAACGATTGTCGCTGGTTGGATTTTCCAGTTTTCAACTGCAACCAGAATATGTGCTTAACGTTCCGACCATTTATTTTAGCAACCTCGCATTGCTAAAAACTGAAGACGCTGAATCCCTTTGGATAAACATTCGACACGTCAATGGTTTGTTTACCATTTATCTGGCAGTGTTATTCCGATCGAGCACGAGACCTGTCAACGGCCCTCGTTCCAGGAAGATTCGAAGCGATTTTCTTCGGAATTGAGGGCTTTTGACAGGTCTCGTGCTCGATTGGAATGACACTTACAGATAAATAATAAGAAGATTGAGATGGCGAGTCTTTATCCAGCGGGATTGAGCGTCTTTACTGAAAACCATTTGACATAGTTCGAACAATAAACCTGTTTTATGAGAACCATTGAAGGTGGTTTTGTACTGTTCCTACAAAATGAACTTAGATTTTATTCAATAAATATAACAATATAGTTCTTCAATATCCCCAATAGACTAATTGAATGGTTAAACTATAGAAGAATAATACTCAATTTATTAATACGATCACATGTCAAATGTCCGGAAATAAAACACAGGGCGTAGAATTTTTGAAAATATCTTTAATATAATATTTAATAAGTCAATATAATTGTAATTTTCTTAAATTTTGTTTTTGAGTTTGTTTTTCATAATTCGTTTTTAATTCATAATTTGAACCATCACCATTGTTTATAATAGTAATATGTATGCATTTTGCTTTTTCTTCTTCCCACATTTGCATATACTCTCATACTTCATAATCCTTGCTGTCCATCTGAACTCTGTAGTATGTTCTTTTTACACTTAGTTTTCGTCTGTTTAACAATTTCTTCCACTGTTATTCGACCCCGCGAAACCTTGCTCTAGTATTTATGTATTTTTTTTTTTACCAATGAGTAAACATATAATATCAACACGTCCTGTTTTGCTTCAGTGTCGAACAAAAACAAATAACATTTCTCATTTCAGTGTTGTTTTACCGTAGAATACTTCGCCGACAAATTTAAAGTAATAAGAGCGCTTTTGTTGCATTTTCCAAACATTTTATTGACTATAACAAACAACCGAAGAATAAGCTTGTGAGAATACATTGGATGCATCGAAAAAATCGACAAAATTCGTAGAGCCTGTTTCCTACTTAACACTTAACTGCTAACGGCGGACTTAAACGATGTATATATGTATATTTGAGAGAAAACGATTTGACGAAAATATGCGCAGTACGCAGAAAATACAACCTAAAAATAATGAACGGTGAAAGCTCTCTTTCTCTTTTTCAATCTCTCTTCGCTTGAACAGTAAACGATCGACCATTTTGTTTCACATCATTTTTTTTCTCATTTAATGCGGCTTTAGCCCAGCTAGCTCTAAAAATCACATGTAGACGGAATGTTTTATTAAATCGCTTCATTCATGCGGTTTAAAATTAATTCTGAACCATTACGACAGCGGTTTCCTGCTTTTCTTATCCTTTCTGTGTGTTATCCTCTTGCGGCCATCGCAAGTTTAGGTCTTACTTTGAACGTTAGCTTACAAGTAAATAAAATTATTTTTGTGTTTTTTATATTATTTTTCTGTATATTAATAATCAATTAGTGTTTTTTAATTTATAAGTTCTCATCGCATGCTACGATAATATAAAAATTGTCTAACTCTTTTTAAATCATTTTTTTGTTTTGCTTTGCTTGGTTTGGTTTCCTTCTGCTTTGTTTCTTTTGCTCTCTTGCTTTACCTTCCCCCGGCTTTCTTTGTGTTGGTTTTGTTTGCCATTTTCCTCGCGTTAATTGTTAATTATAAGGCCTGCTTTTATAATGTTGGTTGCTTTTCCCATTTAAATTAAGCTATTTATTTCACTATGTTATCCGTTTTGTTCTATTTAAAAAAGTTTGTATGCTTCCTCTTGCACATTGTATTTTCTTTTCTTGAAAATATATTTGTGTCTATCTACTGTTTTAGTTATTTCGGGGATTCTATTTCTATTTCCGCTTGTCATACATACTTGGTTTTGTTTAAACTGTTTGTTTTAAACTTGTCCTTTGAACCCGGTTTCATCCTGATTATTTCAAACATTTGCTGTTTTGTTTATCTTCGGTTTGTTTCATTTTTGGTTTGCTGATGTTTCCTTCTTTTTTTGTCTCGCTTGCATCTTTCCTGTCCCTACAACGTATAGCGAAGCGGTTCGATACGCTGATTTCTTTGCCTGTTCGCTCGCTCTTCGATTGCTCTCGTTCACTTTCCCTGCTTTCTTTCACATTCGTAGGAAGGCACCGTTCTTTGTAACGTCATTCTACTAGGGTGGCCGAGTTGTGGTCTATGTGGTTGTGTATGTGTGTGTGAGTGATTGTTAATCGAGTGTGCCGGTGGATGATAGCAATATTTACACTTTAGCTAATGAGAAGAAGAATTGAACTGATTAGTTCAGTATAGAACTGGGCTTTTTTAATTGCCAATAGGTTGTAATTTTTGCTCGTTGTAGATATCGATAATGTTTGCGTAATGTAGATTTGAAAATTAGTTATCCAATTTTAGGTGTCATCTATCAGATGTAATGCTTAGAGAAAAAGGTAAACACTATGCCGTATTATGATTTTGTTTTGCTCAAAACGTGAATTTGGTTAATTTTTTTTGAAAAGTTTGAAGATTAATCGAAACGTTTAATTTCTAAAATTCCACCCAATACTTCTTCATATGTCATGTGAAAGAAATATACATCTATCAAATTTTGTTTGCTTTTGAACAGTTTTCGATTTGTAGGTACCATCAAGTTTGTTGTATTCCGTATGTTTTGATTTCTTAATTGTGAGAGCGTAGTGGCCTTGGCTACGAAAGTTGTAAAATTTGTGATTAAAACAGTAAAGACATTTTTCTAAAGGTTGTTAAAATTGTTCACGCAGTTTATACGGCATTTGCAGGTTATTTGTTCTATTGTTCGCTGTTTTCCAGTAGAGTAGTGATTATGAGCAAATTTGGTCCAAAAAATATTTTCTCTGCTATGGGTTATTCAGTGTTTGTGTTTTCGTGTGATTTTTATCAGTGTAGTTACACAGTGGGCATTCGTGGTGGTGCTTCGATATAGTATAATTCCTTTATTTTGAAAATTTTTTTTTTTAAATTTTCAGCATGCTTCTAGATTTAGTGAAACAATTAGTTGCTTTTAAGTACATTTCCTGTTGGCTCTCCTGTACTATAGTTATAAGTGAAAGAATTAGCGCTAAATATCCCTGTCTCATTCTAAAAGTTAGTGTTTCTGTTGTGTTATTTTTTTTTCGAACTATGCACAATGTGGTTGTATCTTCAATCGAAATTCCTCCCAATAATAACAACAAGAAGATCTATAAATATAATCATATAATCTTGCCGCTTAGTCTCTTTCCACTATATCGAACTTTCTTTTACATCTTGGCCTGAACCTGTTTTTATATTCCTTTATAACGATGGGAAAACTTAAAGTACGTGTGTAAATATAATTGTTCTCCGGCTAAACGATTCTACTAAAATAAGGAAACAAAAAAAAACTCTGCACACCGTTACTAAAGACCTCTTTTCTATACACAACAGAACAAAAAAAAACTATCAAACTTAACGATCGAATTTACACTATCAATTAACATTTTGTTACTACGCTAATTTATATGTTTACTTTAAATTACCAGGTGAGAAATGTTTCCCCATTCACTTTACGGGTAGAGGATTAGTCATACATTTGGAGATGTTTGGTTATATAAAAAAAACAATAAAAATAGATGAAATATAAAACAAAAATTGCGGTAGCAAGTCACGGAAATAATTCGTCGAAAACTGAAAACAATGGATATCGAATGAGGGATTCACGTTGGGCACTGTTAATCAACTCATGTGTTCGTTTCAAGTGAGCAATGGTATATCTTGAAAAGTTTCCCTTGTGTGGAATTGTTCTGATTTCGCGTGTCAAATTATACTGGCTTGCAGTGTACGGTGGGCTGCTCGATAAATTACGACCAATCGCTATAAGATTAAAATGTCATTCTAATCGACCGCTTTAAGAAATTTTTTGGTGCTGGGGAGGTGTTTAATTAGAATCTTCAATGATAAGCCTTATTGTGGCAGGATGTCTTGATTAGTTAAAGTACGAATTATTCTTTCGTGTGATGTTTTGATGCTTTAGACATATGCAGCAATGGTTTTGATTGTAATGTATGCAATAAGTTTTGATGTCATCAATCCATAAGCGGCCCTTACACGTTCAATATTTTGTCATTACCTCTAGTATTGACAAAAATATTGAACGTGTAAGGGCCACTATAGATTCGAGGGCTTTAATTATTAGATTTTAGACCAACTACGTGCCATAATGGCGGCCCTTTTTGACAATAATCGTTTACGTCATCCGCCCAGTAAGGGGAAGTCATCCTACGTTAGTCCAATGCGTTGGATGTTTATTCGATGAACGCCCGACATCCTCAACTGGGCGTTGCTGTCAAGCTGGCGTAGTGAGAGAGACAAAGAGTGAAAATCAGTCAAAACGGCAACACTCCCTTTATGATGATTTCAACACTAGCATTTTGGCAACCGCTCCCACAGGCTGCACTTTACATGGCTCCTATTATATTTTGAAAACAACCCGTATGGTGATCGTTTGATTTGTTTAGCAAATGATGTGTATTTTGAAACAAAGTGATGAAATAATTCTAAAACTTGTTTTTTTTTAATACATATAATCTAGAATGCATCTTACAATCACGATTTAACTAAATTCCGACGAAAATTTGAATTCCTTTTTTGATGAATGTACCATACTCATCTCCTCCAACTCAGGCATGAGTAATGTTTATTTACATTGCACGATTGATCTGCTCAATGAGGTATTTTTGGCTTTCACACTATTCGTCTATCTCACTATTCTCTCTCTGGTGTAAACGATTATTGTCAAAAAAGGACAATTGAACGTATTACGAATTAAACATTCTCGCGTGTAAACGGCCAATAAGCATACTGTCAAATTTAACTTTGAGAGAAAATTCCGGACAAACTGTAACTCGCCAAGAGTGAACGTTGGCATTTTATAAAAGAGAAAAGTTTTCTCTTTCGTTTCTGCTGTCATTAATAATCGGCGATTGATGGTTTGGCCAGAATTTCCTCTCAAAGTAAATTTTGACAGTATGCTTATTAGCCCTTTTCAAAAAACACGCGTGATTTTAGACCGTCATTCTGGTACGTAAAAAGCTGGTTAGGAATTATATTCTGGTTGCAGTTGAAAATCGAAGAATTGACTTGCGCCTTTCGTTTTTTCCCTATTTGCAGAGTGGGCAACTAAAGCGCATCTTGTGTACATGTTGGAGAATCAACTTGCGCATCATCTACACCAGTTGCGCTTTAGTTCCGCACGCTGAAAATAGAACCAGAATATGCGTTTCAGTGCAACAGATGAACTTCCGTTGCATTTCAACTTTCGACATTATTTTTACAGTATCCTATTCACCGTGGCAAGCAAAAGTTGAGCAAAGCGAAATTGATTCTTGCAGCGTTTCTGCCAGTATTTTGCGCGATTTGTGCGAGAATTGTGGCAAAAAAATCGCTCAAATGCCACAACCGTTTCTGTCAGAAGCGGTTAAACTAACCGATGCTGCTCACTTTTAGCCAGAATTCAGTCAGAAATGTACGACCAAGATTTCTGTACGCTTCCTACCACATCTTTGCCGGATGTTTTGCTCGATTCGTGCTAAATTCTGCCAGGTAAGAGTTGCCAGGATCTTTCCGAGTTATGCCAGGGTTTTGCTCGGTTCCTGTCAAAATTTGCCAGAAAACGCGAGCGAAACCGTGTTCGCCCTAGTTCAACTAACCCGACAGGATGCGCGCATAAATCTGACAGGGCTGCCAAACCAAGACTTACAGAAATCTAGCAGAACAGTCTTTGCCCAAAAAATTTGGTGACTGGAATATGGCAACTTCCCAGTTAAGCTCAGCCGGAAATGAACCGAAATTCCGGCTGGTTCCAGTTCGTATTCCGGCTCCAGTGACACAACCGATTCTAACTAGAATCGGTTGTGTCACTGAAGCCAGAATGCGAATTGGAACCAGCCAGAATTCGAGTTCATTTCCGGCTGAACTTTACTGGGTTACGGTAGGTAGTCTAGTGCAAAGCTTCGATGGACCGCTTGCCATTTTATCCCAAGACGGATACAGGTGTGCACATTTTTTTTCTGTGTGAGTGCGGTTGTCATTTTTCATTGATGAAGCCGAAAAAACAAGAGGATATGAAGAAGAAAAGCACAAACAGTTGACGTAGCGGGCCCTTCTGTTGCCATAAGTTTTGTTTCAGTTCGGTTAATTTAATTTAATAGGTGTTTTTTTCGAGGTAAAAAGTATCCATAAGTGTTCTAATCGATAGATCCGAAGTGAAGCTCGGCGTTTTCTCACTTTTCATCGTGCGCCAAAGAATCAGGATGCTCGTTCGGATGTTGATGTTTACTTCAAGGGCCCCGGCCGCCATGCTTAATTTTGCAAGTATAATACTAATACACTCAAAAGTGTCAAATGTTCTCACCTTTCTCTCCATCTTGATTTTATCCTGCCTCCCAGTAAAGTTCAGCCGGAACTGAACTGGAATTCTGGCTGGTTCCAGTTCGTATTCCGGCTCCAGTGACACAACCGATTCTAACTAGAATCGGCTGTGTCACTGGAGCCGGAATGCGAACTGGAACCAGCCGGAATTCCAGTTCATTTCCGGCTGAGCTTAACTGGGCTGAGTCACGTAACTGACACTGTAAACAAATATCCGTGAATTGTGAAACATGAACTCAATTCATCACTTCATTGGTGATGGCATCTTGTAAAACTCCATACGGAATTTGAGAACTCATTCCAAACCAGCCCAAACTATTTTTACAGTAACGGCTATAGTTACTATATTCATAGTTAGGCGAAGACACTGAGCGGTGCCAATTCGACACAGATCTTTCAATAGGGCCAAAGTCGCAATGTACTCAAATGGAGAAAAATCAGTTTCAATATACGGCGATGCTTTTCTAAATGTAGTTTTTATTGTAGGTATAAATTACTTTACGACCATGTTTTTCCGGAAGCATCTTTGGTTAAACCTTATGACAATATATTAAAGAATTTAATTGCTATGTGCTTTTAGTGGGTAGAAACTAAAAAAATGCTTACGCCCAATTTGCATCCCAGTCGTGATTTCGCCCTTCAGCAACCACCATTTGCGGAAGGGCTAAACGGTGTACATAATTTTCAGAAGGGCGCGGTAAAAGGGCTAAACTGACTCTGTCTTGCTGGGTAGGGCTGGGTAAATGGGCGAGCTTGACAGTATACTTTTTAATAGGGCTCAGCAAATGGGCGCATAGAAACCCAATGTAAATGATAGGGCGCGTGCATCTTTTCTTCGAATTTCATGAAAATATCGAAATATTCGAATGTTTATATGCAACAACTATCGAGTAGACATGATCCTAGTAGATATTGCTTATCATTTATATAATAGAACCGCCGTTTAAAGAATAATTTTGTGAATAATAACCGTACGCGCGGTTCTGTCAAAAAATGTAAGTTTAGCCTTTATATTCCATATGAGAAGAAGGGCCTAAGTCGAAATCTCGAAGAAAATGCATGTTTCGCCGTTTTGTTTTCTTTAATTATAAATCGAACTAAAAACCATTTTAACTAATTTTCACCTCAATCTTGTAGTATTTTTGTCGCATAATGTCATAATAGCGAAAACGCAGTTTGTTTACATTTGCGATTTAAGCCCTAATGAAAGATCTATGTCGAATTGAACATGTCAAAAACCGGAGCCAATCGAGCATGACGTCACAACATGTTCTCTTCGAATGTATATGGAAAAGGTGTTGTTTTTACTCTTTCCTTGTGCTATCGAGCGTGTGAAACGAAAATCAATAATATTTTTTCTCTAACACCAAGAGATATTTGCGCAAGTATGAAACCACATCATTATATTATATTATCTTCGAGTTCGTTTTGCTATTCGTATTTGTAAAGTTCTTACTACAGACACTTTATACACAGACTAGCGAAGTGTCAAAAAGTGCAACCAAACGAGCATGACGGTTTTGAGAGGGGAAGTACAAGAGGAAGCCCATGCAAAGCTTATGGGAGCTTCCGTGATGCCAGTTTACATTCATAGTAGCTAGTTTTACTGTTTTTTCTCCGCAAGTCTGTTATATAAAGTGTCTGTAGTTCTTACTTACGACGTCAACAATAAAACTATTAAGTTAGAGCTTGAACATTTGCATGTTTTCTTCCTGAAACCCAGTTAAACTCATTCCGGAACCGGTTCGGATTTCTGAATGGAGTCATTATGGATTCCATTCAGGATTCCGAATCAAATTCCGAATGGTTTGACCGGGAATATGCGCCGCCAGTTTTCCGGCATTTGACATGTATAATTGGCTCCGCTCAGTGTTTCCGCCTATAGTAACTATTGTTATCCAGGCGGCCTAGTCTTCCCGCTGATGCAAAGCCAATTGGATGGTACTAGAAAAACTCTAGTAAGAGTACTGCGTAGACTCCATTTTGGATCGATTGGATTCGCGTTTAGCTGTCAAAAAACGAATTCAATCGAGCATTGCCTATCCTTATAACATTGGACGTGTTGCCATACAATGCCGGGGCATACGTTGCCAAAAATGCTGTTTTTCTCTCCGCAGTTCTCTTACTAGAGTTTTTCTAGATGGTACTATTGCAAATTTACTTGAAAGCTGGATTTCAGCAGCTACTTATGCAAGGCCTGAAAGTAAGCGTTCGAATACAGGGGATTTGCGAATGGTGTATGCGGTTTCGCACTGTATGGGGTGTTGAACCATTCCAATTCGCATATACGGCTGTTCAACGAGCAGTATCTTCAAAATGCTAGCAACATGCGCTCTTACAATCGCTGGTATTATGCCTCCCCATGTGGTAGAAGTCAAACAAAACAATCATTACGCATTCACTGATTTTCGCATTGTTGTGTTAATGCGACAGTTGAGTTTAAATTTGGTTGGACCTTGGGGTTGAGGTTAAGTTTGGTGTAGGTCTACATTCACATACTACACCCTTACGTATTATGAAGTCGTTTCTGGTTACCTTATATGAAAGGGTGCGCTTTTTCCATATTATGGACATCTTGCGGCAATATACGTGAAACAAGAGCTTATCCATTCACTGAAGCAGCGCCATGTCTTAAATATTTTCATGAAGGTATTACATTAAGGGAATCAGATGAAATATCTTGAGATCCCCCGCGAGGGACTGTCCTGAAGTATTCAGCACTAGGTGTACTTCATTGAAGTACAACAGAAATATCAACAATGCCAAGTGCCTTCCTTGGGGTATTTGTTGATGATGAAGTAAATATGGGTACCTAGCAATCTGTATCTCTCAATCCTTGAGGTAGGATCGTAAAAATACAAAAAAAAAATATTTACATTTAAGCGCTTAGGTTCAATTTATCAAAAGCAGCAGAATGGTTGGTGTAAATAACATCAACTTGATACTCTCTATTATGTAAGCTATTGTGGGTTGTTAGACACAGAAGGTTAGTCGCTGTCACATGTCCAGATGTGAAGCCATGTCGATCGCACCATAATGACCATTTCGAAAAACTTCGAGACAGCACTCAATGAAGTTATTCTAAGATAGTTATCAACGTCTCGCTTATTTCCCTTTCTATGGACTGGATATATGTTCGCAGATTTCCAGCATGCTCGACAGATTTACTATCCTAAGCCAAGTCACCAAAACGTTTATGTAACTTTTCAATAGTTGTGGAGGAAATCCGCTGGTTCCAGGAATGAAAGACAATTCAAACCGAAAAGAAACTCAGATTATTAGCATTTCATCAACATCGACAGCGAGTAAAATTTGGTACAAGAATAAATCAAGCGAAGACTAATCGAATTTTTTGTGGCTTAGATGAGAAAAACCCGGCCAAATCAAGCAGACCCAGGGCACCGGGACAGTCAGTTAAAGTTTACCATCTGCTGGTAGCAGTTGGGCATTTCACCCAAATCTACCGTATGGTAGTTGATAGAACATAACTCATCATCATGTTTTACAGCCGACCGCCGTCTCGCGTGTTCGTTTTCTACCATTCGTTGCTTGGATTTTGAGCGAGCAATACATGGACTGAACATGCGGAGGGTAAAGAAAAATATTTTCGGCAGCGTTGGCATAGACTCGTGAAGCTTTAAGCCGAATATTTATTTTTCTGGTGCCAGCACCACATGGACGCGTTTACTAGCTGTATGCAAAGTGTGTCGGGCGCTCTTCACTGTACTGAGATATAATGGTTTAATTTGTAATCAGCAGTATATACAACACATGGTAAAATTATAATTGGTTGACGACCTGTACCAATCATGTCAGAATCGCATTCATGAATTACAGATGAATCTGAACATAGAGAGCAGAAGTTAGCAGCATTCAACGATCTTCGAATACAGCTAATCTTTTCGGGAAATGGATTATGAATATCAGATTTAAGGCTATTGCTCAATTATTAATAAATAGACAGAAAAACGTTGATGTGTATTAACGTATACAGGGTGTTTAGTTCATCTTGAAGGGTGACAGAGTTATGGAAGTGTATCAGTAAATAACTTGTTTGTCTTTAAATGCCCCTATCTCAAAAAATATACTTTGCATTTCAAATCTTTTAGTTCTGTTGAAAAAGTGATAAAATTTCCTATTAAATGGTTCTCTCGCATGTTTCAGTTAATTAAATTAAGTACCTTTTACAAGTAATTTATTCAAAAGTTAGTATTTTTTTATAGATTTTTCATTCATTTCTCAAAAATCTAAATTGTTAATATCATCTTCGATTGTTCATTTTGAAAACCTGCACAATTTGTTCTTCGACACTTATCTCGTCTTGTTTCTGTATGTTTGTGTTATTGAGCTTCAATCTTTTTATCTGTTCTCTTATACTAGCTCTACTTGAAAAAGTTGGCCATTTCTCTTATTTTTTTGGTTTCATTGAAAAGCTAAGAAAATTTTTCACAGAAAAATGTACTAATACCTTTCAGTTAAGTGAATTCTACATTTCCTTTTTTGACTTAATGCCATTACCTCTTTTTGTTTCGACGCAAAATTAATTACATCATTTCATATGCAGAGACCACGATTTCGAACTCTATTAAATTTCAGCGAAATACTAAGAAATAGGAAAAAAAGTGATAAAGCTCCAGTTATAGAGAATGTAATGAAACATGAAATGAATATTCGCTAGGATAAATTTTGTTAGTAAGTAATTAGAAAATTTATAAAAGTCCTTGAAAAATACTAATTTTGAATTATTGTAGTAGTAAAAAGTGACATAGTACTCTTAACTAAATGATATTTGTACATGATTTTGTAGGAAATGTTCTCAGCTTACCAAAGAAATTATGGGACAAAGGATATAAAGCATATTTTTTAGATAAGAGTCTTTTAAGCATTTACGAGTCAACTACAGAAAAAATTTAATAATGAAATTATAATGAAATAACAAGAAATAAAAATATGATGCCGAAGAGAAAATTATGGATCGTCTCTGAATACATCCTTTAGATAATAGCTAATGTTATATTCATAATTTATGATTTTGAGAAAATTAATAAAAACCACCACAAAAACACTAATAGTTTATTATTTCAGCACTAAAAGGTTGCTTAATTCCATTAACTTGAAGATATGAAAAGTTTGTTAAGTAGGAAATATTTTCATCTTTGCAATGGAACTAAAAAATTTAAAATACAGAGTATACTCTTTGAGTTAGAAGTATTATAAGAAAAGCAAGTTATTTATAGAAAAAGCTCAATAATGCTGTAATGGTTGAGATTTGAAAGTGTTTGTGGAACGATTTTCCCCCAAATATGATACTCTATCACCCCGCAATAGGTTCTTTACCACGAACCAAACACCCTGTATATCGTTTTGTTGAAGTTTTTCTCGATAACCTACATTATTTTTAAGGATCATAAAAACATCACACGTCAAAAGAAAATGATAGAATCTCGATATCAAGCAAAACGTCTTTATCCGTCATTGGCGTTTCGGAATCGACCGACTGCCATACACATATACTGCCCATGATCGCATATTGAGCATTGCATGAAAATGTATAACCTCACTTTTCTGACAGCTCAGAGAGCTTGTTTACATGGACTTCGAAAATTTTTGGTTTCACCCAGTACAAGAAACTCGGTTCGAATTCTAACACCATGTAAACAAGCTCGCTGAACTGTCATTTTTTCGAGCATTCTTACTCATATGACGTCATCTTGCAATGTCCCATTGCTTGTGGCAATCAAAACTGGATTCTAACCGCACTGCGCACTTACTATTCTTCTATTAAATTCGTCTCATAGACTGGTTAGTTCGGCTATGGTCTGTCTATGAAAGAACCACCTCTATCACTTGAAATACATGTGTTTTGACAGCTCGCAGTTTTCAGTAGCAGTTTGATCAATCGCACTTTGAAAGGTTGGTGGGAAGTGCGCAATATTTGTTCCATTTTCTATTGGATTTCCTTACTTTAAGCTGTTTGCACACGAGGCAACAGGACACACACACACCACAAATAATATGCACTATGGCTATTGTTCTACCCTTTCCAACTCTATTGCTGTTTCCGCGTTGGAATAGCTAGAACAAAATCCATAGCGAATATTTTTTTTTGGTGTGGAGTCGCGTCGTGTGCGTACGACTGTATGGGACTGATTTGCGATCATAGGCAGTATAGGAACCTGCGAATTAAGAACCTCACAATCCAAAGCACACTACGACTTAAATAATTCCGCATGTTTTCAGTTACTCGTTGTCGTCCACATTTTGACCCGCTGGTATTGCAATCCTACCGGCCACGTTCCACTGTATCCGGGATTCCCTGATTCAGGTGCATTCGCGGTGGGTCCCCCCGGAGTAGAACTACTCAAAAAATACAGTCCATGATGGTCGAGAGGGTGCAAAGCCAAATGTGGTGCACAAATCAGATCGTTTCCGTGACTTCTCTGCGTACGCGTGCTTCGCGTAACTACCGTGTTCGGAGAGGGGCCGGTGGTGACCTCCACCCTCTCCCGTTGACGTTTCTACTACCTTTGGCTATTTTGTGTTGTGTGTAAATTTTCTCCGGTTAATTTTATCCCCTTTGCGCTTTGCTGCGTTTTAAATTCTATTGGACGGACAATAAATATTAATATATTTGCGTTGCACGATTTAAACTGTTCTTCCACCTGTCTGCTTTAGTATTCAAGATAACGAAATTAGCAGGAAGGGTCCAGGTTATTTAAGCGAAAAGCAACTAAGACGGAAGCTAATAGAACAGTACTTCGTACATTTTAAAGTCAGTTACGACTGGTTCACATTTCTGTTATCCCTGTCTTTATCGGCTGCAGGCAGACCGCGGACTACCCCTGGCCTTGCTAGCTTAGTTCTTGAACAAAAACGTTGCCTGCCTTTGTGCTGTAGCGGATAGATAAGAAGGTTATAAACGAAAGACTTTACAGAACAGTTTAGGAAGTCCAACCAATGGGATTTGACAAAAAACAATATCTCGATTCCGGATGTTGCAAGATTTCAAGGGAAGCGTTCAGAAAAAGAGAAACATTACCAGCAAAATGTTTCCCTTTCCCTCGCCTAACATCATTGATGACTCTTGCTGAGCAGATGCGAGTTGAACTCGTACACATTGCTCATCTGTTCGCCGCAAATGTTACACTTCCACGGATTGCTCTCGCTGTGGCAGCCCTTGTGGAGGAAGTACAGCGTCTGATCCGGGAACTCGATCCCGCAGAACAGACACTGCAGATGCCGTTTCGATTTCGGTCCACCGGACAGCAGCATGTCCGTTTCCGGTCCAGTCGACGTGATGGTACCGTTTGAGGTAGTTGCGACGGCCACGGCCGTGGCATTGTTGCTGCTGATGCTACTGCTGCTCAATGTTCCGTTGACGCTGGTGCCGATGCCGCTGCTGCTGCTACTGCTGCTGCTGCTAGAGCTGCTCGAGGAGGTACCGCACTCCGCCGCCGGAGACGAGGTAGCGTTGCAACTGTTCGGTATCGGACTGCTGCTGGCCGGATTGGGAGAGGTGAGCAGCCCGTTGCGGCTGGCACGGCTCGTGGCCCGGGCCGAGATTCGCCGTTTGAGATCCTCGCGGAGAAGCGACTTCAGGGGGGACACCTGGAAGAGGGAAGGGTACACAATTAGCTTTGGATGTAGTGTAGGATGTAGTGCATTGAAAATAATGCTAGATTTGATGTCGTGCCTTGTTCACGAAAATTACTAGTATGATAGAATATTGGGCGTGAAATTCTAAGTGTAAGTCCACTGATAAATCCACGTGATATTCAAAGAGCTGTTTCTGCGTTCCTTAGGTGAGTCCACGAAGAATTCCACGGGCCATTCTACACGAAATACCCCGTAAAACTCCATGTGAAACTGTACGTGAAATTTCAAGGGTTATTTATGTGCGGTAAAATATAGGTTAGAACGAATACTTGCAAATAATCGTAGCAAATTACTAAACTAAAACAAAAATATATGCAAATCAAATATATAATATATTTTCTAAATCCCCGGTATTAATAGTTCTGGCTCACTGACTTTCTTTGACCACTTTAACCACTTTCAATGGATCCGGATGCTTTGAGGAAGAGACAAAGACCCTGAATTAAATATACATCTCGTTGCGACGGTTGACTCGATTTCCACAAACTCAGGGTTAAATGAAAGGAATACTCTCCTTATTGAATGTTATTGAATTTGGATCGGAGCTCCGGTTCCAGAGTTATAAGTAGGATTGCCACCTCTGGGGAGACTTTGACCCGGAGATTTTCACTGACCGCGGGGTGGGGGGGGGGGGTTGGAGTTTGAGTGGAACTAGATAGAAATTGAAATCAAGGCGATTGCTCGGCATTTTAGAACACTTTAATAGCTTTTTAATAACGTTAAAATAAAGCTGTAAATTTTTCACGTTTGAGAACGGTTTTGTCGGTTCAATATAGTGTGGTATTTTACTTCCCCGACTAAGTGCCAGGAATACAAAAGCACCAGCTACTCTCGCTGTAGAGGATAAGTCGAACGAGCATTGCTTTCCTCCATAACTAACAGGAAAAAGAGAGTAAAGGAGGCGGGGCTGCGGCATTACATGGAATGCACTATGTGGTGTAGGTTATTCATCACCAGAGGTCGCAACTAAGGGACAAAACTCACCTACCCAACCAACAGTTAAGGGTCGCCGAAGGAGTGGCAACAACACCGGAAGAACTCGATTGATGTTGACCTAGTCAGTTGGATTAGAACAAATATCTGTCATACCGTGGTGCAGCTGGTTATAAGCACCACCAACAGTGAATTTAATTGGTAAAATTGCTGCAAAATAATTTTTTCAGATTATTTTGAACGACTTAGTGGGATGCAACATTTCAATTGTAGCATATAGCGAAATATTATTTTCCTTGATTTGTATTTGTTTTTCATTTTCACTGCTTTGTGGAAGAAATTCCACAAAAAAATAAATTATGCTTCTTCCCAGCAAACCCAGAGAAATTGATGTAAAACCCGGGGATCGCTTCCGAAAACCGGAGTCTCCGGGCCAAACCCGGAGGGGTGGCAACCCTAGTTATAAGTTGAAGAGTAATAACATAAAATCCTCTGATTTTTTGCCATTCTCATATAAAGAAAGCTTACACAATCACTTCAAAAAATTTCATTACAAAAGAGACGTGGAAAGTCGAGTGCCATGTACGATTCGACTCAGTTCGGAGTGATCGGAAAAAAATCTGTGTGTATGTGTGTGTCAAACAATGTCACTCAATTTTTTCCAACGGTGGCTGAACCGATTTTTACAAACAAAATATCAATATTTATTGCTATAATAACACTTTTGTGAAGATTTCAAACTACTTGAACCAAAAGTACTGCTCTTCTAAAAAAGGTGGCAATCTTGAGATTCAGACAACATGAATGGTTATATTCGCTAGCGCTGCCTAGTGCAGAATACTAAACGATCAGGGGTACTACTTCGTAGGTCTCCTGAGCAACTTTGATGAAGATACTGAAAATTGGAAACTGGGGATACAGCAGGCATGCTCACAAGCGCTGTCTAGTGGCGGAATACAAGACTACATATACACTCGTTGGTTTTGATCTCTTGAGCTACTATTCCAAAGACACCGTCCTCTTAAGAAATCATGAACTCGAGATACAGTAGGTCAAACAATGTCATGCTCATTACCGCCGCCTACTACCTACTTCGTTTTGACCCACTGAAAAACTATGCTGAAGACAGAGATATGAGAAGATTGACAAAATACAATGCTCGCTTCCGCAGCTTGGCGGTAGAATTTCGGCGTATTCATTCACTCATCCAAAAGGTTTGCAGAAGGCAGCTGTGCTTCAAATGATCGGGACCACGAGGACAAACGATAAAACTATCTGTTTTGTACAAAATACAATGCGTGAGTGTTCTTGTTACCAAATTTGGCGCAAGTGCCGAAGGGTTAAGTGTGCAATTTTGTGAATATATGCGACTTCGGATCAAACTACCACAAAACCCCAACTACCCCTTTTCTGCAAAAAAGAAAACAGTTTATATTTAATGCCTCTTCTCAAAATGGTTTAAATAGTAATTTTCTGCCAGCGAGTTTCAACGTTATTGAATAAACGGTATTGTTGCCATTAAGTTTCCCATTGTGTAGGGGAACATGGGGAGACTTGTCAATGAAGTAAAAAATGTAAACTTCTCAAGTGGGACAAATTTTCTCATCAGTCAAGATCACAATTTCGAAATCATCAACTTTGAAGGTTTAATAACTTCGAAGAAGTTTTCCAACATAAAACAGCGCATCTTTTGATATACAAATGCTAGTGATTGATTCTCCTAGAAGTAATTATGGAAAATTAACTCTTCAAAAATGCTAAGTGACTTGGTGTCTTCAGCAAAGTTGTTGATAATATCATTTTAAACAATTTTGCTGAAAATATGAAGACTACATGAATGCAGCATATCGAGATATAATAGAATATTTGGGAAACACATTTAAAGCCAGTTCTTTTCAATATATCTTTTTTTGTAAGCTTCAGAGACTCATACCTTGAAGGCAATATGAATTTTATTGTTTGTAAACCGCAGAATAGATTTATCAAATACAGTAATATCAGAATAACTTGTTTAAAATATTTTCTTTTGCATATAGTCTACTATATTTCGATTCTCTGAATATATAAAGTATTTAGGTCTTCAACAAATTTGTTTAAAATAGCATTTTCGAAAACTTTGCTGAGGACGTTAATTCTTGTGCTAAATTTTCTTTAAGATTAAATTAAATTAAATTCCTTCTGTAAGATTTAACCACCAAAAATCTTATATGGGAAGATGTGCTATTTCACGTTGTAAAATTCTTCAATGATACTTACGATCGAAATTTAACAGTTCCGAATAAAAGTGATCGTGACCGTTAAAAAATTATAGAGCATTTATTTTACTTTTCTTCACTATTCAAGCTCACAACTTGAAAACGAGTTCTAGTACATAGTACACAAAATTTTATTACGCCATTCAATTCAACACTTAAATATACACCATTAATAGCTTAAAATATTGAGACACCTGCTTACTAAAGATTATTCTAGGGTTGCCAGTAAGTTTTTGGTGTAACTAGTACTTGTATTTGTTTTTTGCGGTAAGCTTCACATTTTGGTTTAAACGCAAGGACATTTTTTAAAACAGAATTTAATTGATAAGTATAGCTCATTAAACTAATTTCATCAACTCGGTAATCTGAAAAGTATTTTTGAATTTTACTGAATGTGGTGAATTTGGCAGCACATGCATCTGGTATACTTAACCTGCAAAAAATGGATAACGCAGGGCTGAGTTTTGGAACAACTTGTGTTATCATTCAGCCCTTCGTTATGCAAATTTGCAATATTACGACAGATTGGCTAAGCGCGATGTTTTATGAAGTGCGGTCGTTCATTTCGATCGAGAAAGGCCGCGTGGAATTTTAGGTAATATGCGCTAATATATTGAAATTTTTACTAACTCTAATCTTGTTGTCGGTTATTCACATAATTGAGAATATAACAACAATCAAATGCTCATAAAAAACAATCCTGACCTGCTAGAGACAAATTGTAGATGTCATTTTTCATTATCTTCCATCTACTTTCCGAAACCTATTCTTGTTCTTAATCACATTGAGTTTTTGTCTCAACTCTACGCAATCTCAAAAAAATACATGTTCAGCAAATGTTGAAATGAATGTCCGTTTCTGGTGAGCAAGTTTTTTTTTATAGACAACTAGCTAATACCCGTCGCGCGTTGCTGTGACTTGCAACGAAATAGGAGTAGAGTAAAACACAATTTGTTCCGAAGAGCCATCCGGCGGGCAGATATTCCCTAACCAATAGCACACAAACACGTCCCATAACAAATGTCTACTACGTATATGTTTTGTTAAGCCGTTTGGGAGTCTATAAATCATATTCATACAAACGTTGACTTATATATATATATATATATATATATATATATATATATATATATATATATATATATATATATATATATATATATATATATATATATATATATATATATATATATATATATATATATATATATATATATATATATATATATATATATATATATATATATATATATATATATATATATATATATATATGTATATGTATATATATATATATATATATATATATATATATATATATATATATATATATATATATATATATATATATATATATATATATATATATATATATATATATATATATATATATATATATATATATATATATATATATATATATATATATATATATATATATATACATATACATATATATATATATATATATATATATATATATATATATATATATATATATATTGGTTGATTATATATATATATATATATATATATATATAATCAACCTATTCAAACTTAGCTTCCCATTCAAAAAATTGTACCAAATCTAGCTTTTGGAACATCTCTTCAAAAAAAGCTTATAATAATTCAGGCAATTGTTTTATTTTATATTGATGTAACTTGACAATTACGATATCTCGAATAAAAGATAAGTTACAAAATGCCCTACCCAAAATTTTCCAAAAGTCGTCATGATGCCTAAAACAATAGGCTCTCAATGTAGGAATCAGACAATATTCTTCCAAAAATACTTTGCTTAATTATTTTTTTTCAATCCGATTAATTTTGGTTGTAAGGTTGAACCTCCAAAACCCCCTGGATACGCCACTGGTTTATGTACATATTGGTATGATAGTATGAGGCAAATGCATTATAGTTTCAAGACTATGAAGACTTCTCCGGATAATAATGACCTTATACGTTGCGTTGCGTTACGTTGCGTAAGCACGGTATACTTTGTAGATTGCAGACTGATGACTCTTATTTCCAGCTAGACTGACTACCCGTAGAGCATTGTTTGGGATTAATTGATCCAGTCCACGCGAGAATTTCGCCTGAGACAGTGAGAACCACCATTGCAGGCCACTATCAACTTTACCGTAACTTGGGATATGAGAAAGGAAGTGTTGATGTGGTACTTGTTAGTATGTTTTAATTGCCGCAAGGTTCTACTGTATCGATTTTGTTGGCTATTTTCGGCAAATTTGAGACTAAGAGAAACGAAAGCAATGAAATTGAAAGACGGATAGGTATTCTAGAGCGAATCAGTTATAAACTTAGAACGGAAAACTAGAACTAGGCAGGCTCATATGGGCATGATCGAAAGGAAATGTGAAGAATTTTTTGCCTTCTGCAGAGTAGGAGTTGGGCGTTCCACCCAAGTCTACCGCATGGTCTATGGTAGAACATAACTCATCATCATGTTTTACCGCCGGCGTCGGCGGTAAAACATGATGATGAGTTATGTTCTACCTTAGACCATGCGGTAGACTTGGGTGGAACGCCCAACTCCTACTCTGCAGAAGACAAAAAATTCTTCACATTTCCTTTCGATCATGCCCATATGAGCCTGCCTAGTTCTAGTTTTCCGTTCTAAGTTTATAACTGATTCGCTCTAGAATACCTATCCGTCTTTCAATTTCATTGCTTTCGTTTCTCTTAGTCTCAAATTTGCCGAAAATAGCCAACAAAATCGATACAGTAATGTGGTACTTACTTAACGGAAGGCGCCGACTCAGTGGCACTCCCATAAGTACCACAGATTGGGTAGAGTATTATGCGTGAAATCATTTTTGTTCCATGCACCATTCCATGAAATGTCATACACTACCAGTCAATAGTTTTTTTTTGAATTTTGCATAATTGAGTGGGTTTCGCAGTAGACTTTGTCAAGCACGTGCGTCTTCACTATATCATGTTGCTACACGCTACTGGTCAGAGTGTAGGAGGGGGTTTGACGCCTTTGGGTGACGCGTAGATCACAAACAATCTTGTTATGACAGCTTGTATTCTTTTGATGCGTCGAGTACATAATACGTGTAGCATCTTAGTGCTACGAGAGCTCACCCCAAAAATTATAATCCAATTTTTTTTTAATATTTTTCTTTTTGTTAAAAGGTAGGTAGACAATTTTTTATATTGATAATCGTATCTATCGAAAAAATATCTATTCAAATTGACCTAATTCGAAGATTATCATCTCATTGTTGAGAAGTGAAAAAACAACATATTTTATGTGCCTATCGTAGAGAAATGGATTGAGTAATAATTATAAATATTAATAATTAATAACAATAAATGAAGAAAATCATAGCTTTTTGAATATTACATTTACATTGTAGGGTGAACTTAACCTTCTGACTGGTAGTGTATATGTCCTGCTGCTACCGACCAACCAGAGGCACGAGCAGTAGATATAAGAAAACTATTAGAACCTAGAATGAATTACTCATTTGATAAGGTTCATTGTGATGTCCATGGAACAAGATTCCGTTTATTAGTCACACATTTGTCAAGAACATAAGTCACATCTCTCCACGTGTCAAATTCGAAAGTAAGCTCTAGAAAAAAATATCATGATAACGAGCAAATAAATTATGAAAGTCGTGACTAAGATTCTAAAAGAACATAAATCATACTATTAGTGAAAAATATAAAAAATCGTGACTAAGATCCTGAAATCATGAACATAAATCATAAACATAATTCTTCTCGTGAGTAAAATATCAAGATATCGTGAATAAAAATTACGAAAACCGCGACAGAGATCTCAAAATCAATTCACATTACTCGTGATTAAAATATCAAAAATCGTGACTAATATCCTGAATTTATGAACATTTATGTCACAATTTGTTATAGCTCTTCCCCATACTAGCGTGGCAGAATTTAATAATAGTCCATTATAGGTAGGGGAACTGGGCTAATTTGGACCTAGTGGGGGTTTATGAGCTATAGAACTGGAACATGTCAACCGATTCACAAATAAATATTTTTTCCTGAAAGCGTGATCAATTGCGCACATTTTTTCTTAAGGCGACTTTTTCCGATCTTTTTCCGTATTGGGTATAAATGGTTCTGCGCAAAAGTATATGAAAGGTCCGAATTACCCCAACCCTGTTGCAATTCGGACCACTAATTTCTTATCGATTTTTTGCAATAGAAATGAATTCCTATTTTTGCCTAAGGTATTCTTTTTTGCTTATAATTCACACATTCACAATTTCGATTTGTGAAATGAAAGGCTCTTTTTAAAATATAAAACTTTGTAGTAAATATACAATAAAAAGTAAGAACTGGGTCAAATTGACTAAAAATAGCTATGCTGTCGAAATCTGTCAACCGATTAACGAAAACTTATGTTTTTCTGAAAGCTCGTCCGAATTCGCACACTTTCCTCTCAAACGGTTTTTTGTGATCGTGTATCAGATCGTATATACGGCAAAAGGTCCGAACAGGACCAACCCATATTCTATTATTCACACACCTGTTAAACGAAAACAGTTGATTGTCTCACCCAAATCAAGATATTAAGTGTCCGACTGATCCAAGATCACGATAATGCACTTGATTTAATTAATTGTTGTTGCCAACAAAAATCTTGTTTTTGGCTTACACATTTTTCAAAAAAAAGCGCTCCGAAGCAACATTCGTCCCAAGCGGACGCACACGAAAACCGAGAGCCGCAAAATTTTGGAGATAGAACAGAGTTACATGACAGTCATGCAAATGATCAGACATTGCATTTATCGCTCATATGAGTAAATGCGCCCCGATAGTTTGCTACTGCGACAATAAAAACTCACATTTTCACACGAAAAGTTATTGGCACTCACACAACTTCTCCGGATAAATACAACGTGTTATTTCTCCGGATAAATAAAACAGCCGGAGAATGAGTGAATGAGTTTATCACGGTATCCTTTTTGCGTTCGCTACTTTGCTATCGTTATTCCAAAACACGAAAAAAACAAGTCTATCATGCTTCTTTGCCGCTTTTCTTTGTAATTAAATGTCTTTTTTGAAGTTTTAATTGATTTCCACGAAATTAAAATTTTATCATTTTCTCCGGTGAGAAGGAAAAAGTCAAATAAATTTTATCCGGAAAATCATTCTCACGCTATTTATGGAGACGGAGAATTTTGCGACTCATCTTATCTCGAAAAAGTTAAACATCGGATAAGCTACTTCTCACGTGAGTGAGAGAGAATTACAATGCCTGCAAATGATATATACGCTTTTCATAATATTACCATAGCTGAGAAACAGCTGGGGGTCCGAATTGGCCAGCGGTCCGAATTGGACTTCCCTCTATTATTACAAGCATAATGAGATCCCGTAACTTGAAATTTTCTACCTTGTTCGAGTAAACGTTGCGATATTACAATGAAGAGGCGAAACAGAAAAAATATCGATGCTGCGTTCCTAAACTATTTTAATATCATGCACAAATCAAACGCTCCTCGTCTCCAAATAGTACGTATTTATTCTTAGCTCATAGGCTATGGAACATTTGTTCTTCGTGCTAAAATGATTGCCGCAGATTGGTAATTGGTTCTGAATCAACCCTCATACATAATTCAAAAGTCATCATTTACTCAGACAAGACCACGCGTATTTCCCACGCGCATTAAAGACCCAGTAGAGTCGTTTCCTAGTTGGTCAAATAAAAACTAAACAAACAAATAAATTAGTTTGCTCAGTCTAAAGAAATCAAATCAAAGCAAAAAAACCTATTTTAATCCACCTAGCGGTGCAATTGTGCCTTTCTCAATCATGAATCACGAGAATGTGTGCGTTGTTTATATTCATTAAAAACTTTTAAATGCATATATTACATTTTATTAATATACATCACATGACAACTATATACAGGACAATAAATCATTATTCGAGTTCTAAAATTTTGAAAAAGAAAAAACAGCCATGGTAATATTGAACTGAAAAAAGGTGCGAAATCGGCAAAGTCCCAAAAAGTCGATTTTTATAAAAAAAAAATTTTCGAGATAACATAAAATCTCGACGTTTCATACATTTTAAAGATGTTTGGCATCAAAAATACGAATTCGATTTCTGAAATTTCATGGGGTCCCCCCTTTGAAAAAAAAATTGAGTTCCGGCTTATATGGGAATTTCATGTGTGACCGGACCGTTCAGTCTATATTTCCGGAACCATACAAGCGATCCGTGCGAAATTTTACAGACATCTGTGGGGATAATATAGCTATCATTTGGGACTAAGTTTGTGAAAATCGGTCCAACCATTTCCGAGAAACTGATATGAGTTTGCTAGTTATGAAAGATGGCCGCTTTACCCGGGCACTTCCGGAACCGTCTATGGTGGTCAATGTAGTCAACGAAAGTTTGTTTGGCCGTCGGTGACCTAGAACTGCAAAGTTAAGTTATTTGAGAGACATTTTAGCGAAATTTTTACCTTTTTTGCTTCCATCGGGGTATCGGTTTGAATCACAATTTGCTATGTGATCGCACGCCACAACCCGTAACTCCGGAACCGGAAGTCGGTTGGGGATAAAATTTAATAGCCATTTACGGGGACGCAACATCTTTCATTTGAGACTAAGTTTGGTTGATTCGGTCTAGCCACCTCCGAGAAACCGATGTGACTGTTACTCTGAATTTGGATACTTCCGCCGGGGCTTCCGGAACCGATGATGGTGGCCAATGTGACCAAAGAGACTTTGAATGGCTGTTAATGACCTAGTACTACAAATCGAAGCAGTTGTGGTCACATTTTGGAAAAATTTTCACCATTATACATTCATTGCAGAATTTCTTAAAATCGACGTTTTCTGCGTGATCGTACTCATCACCCTGTAATTCCGGAACCGGAAGTCGGATCCATTAGAAATTCAATAGCAGCCTATGGGAACGTTGCACCTTTCATTTGGGACTAAGTTTGTAAAAATCGGTTCATCCATCTCTGAGAAAAGTGAGTGAGATTGTGTTCGCGTACACACACACAGACGCACATACACACACATACATACACACACACACACACACACACACACACACACATACACACAGACATTTGCCGAACTCGACGAACTGAATCGAATGGTATATGTCACTCGGCCCTCCGGGCCTCCGTTTAAAAGTCGGTTTTCAGAGCAATTGCAATACCTTTTTATTGAGAAAGGCAAAAAGGTGCGAAATCGGCAAAGTCCCAAAAAGTCGATTTTCATAAAAAAAAAATTTCGAGATAACATAAAATCTCGACGTTTCATGCATTTTAAAGATGTTTGGCCATTTGTTTGGCATCAAAAATACGAATTCGATTTCTGAAATTTCATGGGGTCCCCCCTTTGAAAAATTTTTTGAGTTCCGGCTTATATGGGAATTTCATGTGTGACCGGACCGTTCAGTCTATATTTCCGGAACCATACAAGCGGTCCGTGCGAAATGTTACAGACATCTGTGGGGATAATATAGCTATCATTTGGGACTAAGTTTGTGAAAATCGGCCCAATCATTTCAGGGAAACTGATGTGAGTTCGTAAATTTTGAAAGATGGCCGCTTTTCCCGGGCACTTCCGGAACCGTCTATGGTGGTCAATGTAGTCAACGAAAGTTTGTTTGGCCGTCGGTGACCTAGAACTGCAAAGTTAAGTTATTTGAGAGACATTTTAGCGAAATTTTTACCTTTTTTGCTTCCATCGGGGTATCGGTTTGAATCACAATTTGCTATGTGATCGCACGCCACAACCCGTAACTCCGGAACCGGAAGTCGGTTGGGGATAAAATTTAATAGCCATTTACGGGGACGCAATACCTTTCATTTGAGGTCAAGTTTAGTCGAATCGGTCTAGCCATCTCCGAGAAACCGATGTGACTGTTACTCTGAATTTGGATACTTCCGCCGGGGCTTCCGGAACCGATGATGGTGGCCAATGTGACCAAAGAGACTTTGAATGGCTGTTAATGACCTAGTACTACAAATCGAAGCAGTTGTGGTCACATTTTGGAAAAATTTTCACCATTATACATTCATTGCAGAATTTCTTAAAATCGACATTTTCTGCGTGATCGTACTCATCACCCTGTAATTCCGGAACCGGAAGTCGGATCCATTAGAAATTCAATAGCAGCCTATGGGAACGTTGCACCTTTCATTTGGGACTAAGTTTGTAAAAATCGGTTCATCCATCTCTGAGAAAAGTGAGTGAGATTGTGTTCGCGTACACACACACAGACGCACATACACACACACACATACATACACACACACATACATACACACACAGACATTTGCCGAACTCGACGAACTGATTCGAATGGTATATGTCACTCGGCCCTCCGGGCCTCCGTTAAAAAGTCGGTTTTCAGAGCAATTGCAATACCTTTCTATTGAGAAAGGCAAAACATTTAAAATTTCATGCGACAAAATATGTGCAATTCAGATTATAACGAAATGCTTAATTATTTGCACTAAAAAAGATCGGAAAAAATTAGTTGCATAACCAAGCTGGTTCATTTTCAAAGATAGCATTGCTGATGAATCACTTTATAAAAGTATGTGACAAGGAATGCGGACGAAAATAGCTGACCACTGCCGATAATAATGACATTATACGTATATACAAAAACTAAAATTTTCAAGAGACAAGATGTATTAGTTTTAAATAAAGAATATAACTCCAATGGCAATAATTGACCTCTTAGCCACTTTTCAGAAATGTGGCTGCAAGTGACTTAATGTATTAACATGTTACCCCACGTCAGTGTTTTTCTTGCTAAGGAATTATGTTGTAATCTATTATATTATATGAAAAGCCTTACTAAAAATATAAAGATTCCTATTGGTGGATAGAACAAAGCTTCGAGTTGCTCCTAAATCAGTGGTTCCGAGAGTTCTTAGTTTACAACTGATGCCTTCGATTGGGAATAACAGAACTACGAGGAATAACATAGCTTCGAATTACTTTGTAAAACTCGTTGCTTCAAGTGACCTTAGTTAAAAACAATGATTCCTTCGAGTGGGAATAACAAATCCAGCTTTTTCCTCGACATTCCAGGACATCAGGAATGTCAGGTCAAAACCAAGACATGTCCTGGGAAACAAGGACGTATGGTCACCCTATTCATCTAACCTGCTTCGTCCACAACGGCGTACCTTCTCCTGAGGCTTCTTTTTTCGTGTGGGGAAATTATTTCTTAGGAACGTGACATCATACCCTTTTGGCCCTTCAATTACCAACACACTCAAAAATGAGCAACAGCCCCCACCGTCAAGCAACAACCCTTTAGTTCTTGATCGAAAATTACTCGAACGAAACGTTCACTACTTCTGCAAACACCCGAATATTCATCTTCAAACGTTGCTAAATTTCTGCTCAATTATTTGAGAAAAGTTTTGTCCTGGTTGTTCAAACTTAAACCCGTTTCCTAATTATCCCACCAACACCTACCTTTATCAGCGAAGTAAGACTGGAGGACGGTGTCACACTGTCGCTCGAGTTGCTTATGTTACACGACGGATTATCCATGCTGCTGTTGCATCGTGGTTTGGTTTCATTGTACTCATCGTTTGTCGTTGGTTCCTACAATAACAAAAAGGAAGTAAAGTATAATCTCCCCGTGGGGACGGCTCTCGGTACCGCCGTTCGCACCTACCTGTTTAATAGGAATTAAGCTGATTGACGGTGTAATAGAGTTATCAAAAATAATATGCCTTGAGCTTTGTACTAGAGATGGAAGCATGGAGGACGAGTGGGAACTGGAGGGTGCGTTGGAGTCGGCTGAGTGCGGTGACGAGGGAGAACCACCATTCGGTGGCCGCACTATCGCCTGTATATCCAGCGCCGAGGATATCGATGGGGTCGGTGTGTTCCGGTCATTGTTACCACCACCGCCGCTGCCCGGTCCGTTGGTACTACTGCTGGTACCGTTCGGACCATCCCGGCTGCAGTTGAGGGCCACTTCGTTGTTATCCGCCATCGAGATCTCCACGTGCGGTGTGAGAAAGTGCATCGGTGGTGTGGCATTATCCACGGATCGCATCGAGTCGCCGGAGTCACTGAACGCATTAACAGCATTCATCGCGGCCAGAGCCGGTAACAGGTTGGCCGGATTGTGCTGATCCAATGCCAGTAGCAAGGAGGAGGGCGTCCCCGGACCTGGGTTGTCCAGGTCGATTCCATGCCGATTGAAAAAGTGCACTCGCAGGGATTTCATTGTTCCGGCACGGTAGCTACAAAGCGGGCAAGTTTTGACCAGATCATGCTGACCGACATGTTCGTTTTGGAAATGGGCACGCATAGCGATTTGTCGCTGGAAACCTCGATTACATATCGGGCAATGGTAGGGCAGTGTTTTGGTGTGCGTGGTAAAATGTTCCGCTAGGTGGTCCTTGCGGAAGAATCGTTTCTGACAGACGCGGCATTCGTACGGTTTGACGCCGGTGTGACGCATCTTGTGTCGACGCATGTTAGCGCCGTTGGAGAATTTCATATTGCACACATCGCATTCGAACAGTTTCCGGTTGCCATTGTTGTTGTTGTTGTTTGCATGCAACGGGTTGTTGTTGTTAATTGCACTAGAGTTGTTGTTGTTGTTCAGGTTGTTTTTGAGGTTCTCGAGCAGCTGGGCAGCCGCCGAGCTGGTTGTCGTTGATTCGGAATTATCCGACAGATTATCGTCGATGCTGTTGCCCCGGTTTGCATCGTTGTTGCTGGCATTGCGACTGGCCCGCAGGGCCGATATCGTCGTCGACAGACAGTTAGCTAGTGCGCTGCTGTCCATGCTGGAATCTACGTTTCGTTCCGTATCACAATCAGGCTCGTCCTTCGCTTTCATAATGATACTCGCTGGGGGCTCCATTACGGGATGCGACGAGGTAGTGGAGGATGTGGTCGAGGAGCCCCCGCCTAAACTTACCGCTCGTCCTAAGCCATGGGAACCAGCTGAGTCTGGTTCACCAGTGGACATTATACTCCGGACGAGGATGGTGAATGTTTAGGGCTTCCTCGCGTGACAATAGTTTTTGCGGCATTCAGGATGAGATCTGAAATTAGGAAAACAAAAGAAAACTAAATTAGCTAATTTTAATTACAAACCAAAAGTAGAACTGTGTGGGACCTGGCTAGAATCACTCGGCAAAGTATGGCATCTGCAGCGAAAATCGACCCTTTCGAATGAATTCAAACCAACACGGGCAGAGAAATCAGATTGATCAACCTGGTTCAATTTCGCGCTCACTAGGTGTGCATTCGTAACATTTCCAACTCCCATTAAATAAACAGAGCGCGATCGCACCAAAGAGTCATTAAAAAATTGGGACTTGTTACGAAGCCTTCGTCATCATCTGCTTCACACCGATCGACCACCAGCAGGCGGGCTTCGCGGTTGCTACGACGCGACGCGACGGTAGGTGCGCTGCGAAACCCAACCAGCAGACGCAATTCTCTTTCCCAAGAGAGTGAGAGTTACGAAAACGCACAATTGGCTGACGCGGATCGTCCACCGCCGTCGAGCGAGGCATCATCAGCGCCGGCCGTCAGAAAGAAACCGGGCAGCGAAACTAGCGCGGATCTACCTGCCGTGACCGTGTCCCACTTCAGCTTTCCTTCCCGCAGGTCGGTCGAGGCGGTGTGCCGTTGCCGTTGGCGAGAGTGAAAATGAGGCGGGAAACGAAAGTTTTATTTTCAGCGTATTTTTTCTTCTTTTCAATAAAGAGAAACGAGGGGATGCGTCCCAGAATATAGGTCGGAATGTCCGTCCGTTTGCCGCCGTACGTGTCCATTCGGGTAGGGTCAGGTAAAACGGTTGGCTAACTAGAAACTAGACACTTATTAATGATGACGGGATGTTCCTATCCTGCGGCAGGTTGTCTCGGTATGTCTGCACCGAGCAATAAGTGGATCTGAGCGCGGGACGATTATGATCTCTTACGCGGCAGGTTTCTTGGCGTAACGTACGTCAGCATCAAACGCCGCACAGCATAATGTAATATGCATTAGCCCGACCTGTTGAGCGCTTTTGTGCGCAGCGTGGGTAATCAGGTTATTTGGTGTGCTTTTGTGGAACAATGAATGGGTTGAACCACGTGGATTTTGGTGATGTGATTGAGATGGTTTGAAAGCTGGCTTTATGTAATCAGTATCTTAAGGGTAGGGCTCACGAACGCAGGGCCAAACCCAAGTAAGCTGCTAGCAAAATAAAAAAAAAAATGAAAACAGCTTGAGTGAATTAGGGATGTACTGTACAACCCTGGAACTGGCTCGTCACGCGGCTGAATCCAACGTGGACAACGTTTCACGCACTCGCACTCACAACAAACGATGTATATTGCACGTTCCCAGAGCACTTACAGAGTGCATTTTTTTTAGATTAGTTGAAAGTGGAGCGATACGATAGGTACACAGCCACACATGGTTCTGCTGATCAGTGCAGAATGGATTCTGAAACGAAATTTGTCAAGACATGTCACTGCTTATAGAGCTTATTTCTGTGCAAAAGACATCTAGTATCGTCTTTTTACGCTGTGGGTTGGGGCCAGGGCCCCGGGAAACTACAAAAAAGAGCGGCCATAACAATTGCGTCATGAAACATATTTCTCAGGCTATCGATTCTTGGAACAACTTGGAAAAACAGAGAATTTCAGAGAATTTGGATTTGAAATAACCTGGAATTTTAAGGGAATTATAATTTTAATCAGGAAGTATTATTGGATACATAGTCACAGTCCACCGACTTTGTAACAGCTTTTTAGCTAATGGAATCCTCGAATTCTCTAGTATACCAGCTGTCGAGTTAACTCCCAGCTCAACTGAGTTTTCCTCTCATTCAATGTCGTCCGCAGTGTAATTGGGTCTTGCTTGAACAGTTTCCACTGGTTGGGCAATCGCTTGTGATTTATCTGATGATAATTACAGTACAAGAACTATTCACGGTGGCTATGCAGGATTTTTAGTGCTTCATTCATAATTGGCACATGTAGATCTAACCTTGATATGTACATAACGTGGTCTAAGATCTGAACAAGTTTCCTATTTAGTGTTGTTTCATCAGATCAAATGGAATAGTACATTCTCGCCCTCAATCCCAGTTTCGACTACATATTTCGACGTTATTCTTGCAATGAACTTTTAGGAAGTACATGTTGACAGAAAGTATAGTTGTGTGATATTGAAGGTTTTAAAGCTAAATCTTCGCCAACTAAACTGTTGAACAGTATCAACACATAATATTTGATGGATTTTGATGGAGTTGTTCAAAACTGACTTCCAAAAGCTTAAGTACTTTAACCTTTAAATATTGTTCCACCTCGGGAACAGAAGGACGGCCACGGCAATATTTAAAGTCAACAGCCACTGTGTTAAACCGAAATATGGTACCACTTTGCAGCATCAATTGTCTTGAATGAACCCACAACAAAAGAAAAACAATCACCACCTCAAGAATAAAAGTAACTGTACTTTATATTTCTCATTAGATCGAGGCGACTGTCATTTGTCGTGTGCTCTATTTGTTTATAGCAAGAGAAACTAGTTGCAAATCGTTGTGCTCTTGGAACATTGTGAGTGAAGCTTCTATCACTTGTTTACTAATTTGTATCAGTTTTATCGTGATTTTCCGTTTATAGAAAAGAGTTTCAATGTTTCTCCATTAATAGAGTAATCAATTTGAAGAAAGATGTGAAGTTTAGCATCCAAGAATATATTTTTATGTGTGTGGGATGGGTGAAAGGGTCTTCCAACCCACTACAAATGGCAAGTATACATCAGTAATTTGCCTTTTATTCCGACATCTTGTGACCAAATGTCAACCATTTCTCTCGCCATCGACGATCGTTGTATTCTGGGGCGCGACGTAATTGACTCGGGATGTCTCGAATCCCCCACCAAAGTCGACCAAGTGACCGTCAGCCGTTTCGATTATGTTCGTGGGCTTCACGAAAGAATTTTTCAATGCACTCAAAATGGCAACATGGCTTTGAGGTTTTCTACCAGAATGTTGGTGGCTTAAATTCATTAACGGACAGCTATTACCACAGGCTGCTGTTATGACGTCATCGCTTTGGCCGCGACGTGACTCAACAACCGTACTCTGTTTCGTCAGATGTTTGGTTCCACATTCGATGTCAACCGCTGTGACCACAGCCACAAAGATATGAGGTGGTGGTGTGCTTATCTCCGTTCACCATGGTATAAAAACCCGAGTGATCAACGATGACCGGTGGGCGAGCTTCGAGCAAGCGTCAATATCAGTTAATCTTGCCGATCGCAATCTGTACCTGCGTGTCGTGTATTTTCCTCCTTTTCTTTCATTACCTCGATTGCCGCCCCGTCGGATGATATTGTTATACTGGGCGACTTCAACTTACCTGGTTAGACGTGGTGCCACACAAGTAATGTATTTGTACGATTTGTACGATTAGATATCGAAAGCGTAACTCTTCGGCAAATCAATAATGCCATCAACGAGAATGGACGTACATTGGAGCTCTGCTTTGTAAGTGCCTAATCGACCGTCATGTGCCAAAATGAATAATTAGTACTACTCAAAAGCCTCCCTGGCAATCAACCATCCTTAGACAATTAAAAACAGCCAAACGAGCTGCTTTTAAAAAATTCTCGAAGCATAAGACACTTGAATTCCGAAACCGCTACTTTCAACTCAACCACGAATACAAATAGCAAAGCAGCCGCATCTGTTTTCAGACACCAGCGAAAAGTCGAGCGTCAAATCTAACCTCAAGTCGTTCTGGAAGTATGTAAACGAACAGTGAAAAGAATCCGGTTTACATCTCGTCTGTCTTTTAATGGAGTTTTAGGCACTGATACTAAGAAAATTTCCCAACTGTTCTCCAGCATACTTTCAAGCGTTATTTTTCCAACGAGAGCCGTCCACCACAACAAATTGCTGCCGCCGCCAATTTCACTCCTTTTCTCTAGGAGACCATTCATAAATCACGTAACACAAAAATTGCAACAAAATGTCACAAATTTCTCTATACCCCCCTCCCTTACTACGTAACAAATTCCGAGAAAAAAAAATTTTCTTCAGTAAAAACATGTTACGTAACGATCTAGCTTACTCCCTCTCCCCCGTATGTCACAATATGTCGTCCCCCTCCCCCTAAAAACGTTACGTAATTTATGAATGGTCCCTAGGAACACCGTGAGCTAGTGCTACGCAAGTCCATCTGCTGCTAGGAGCTGTGCAAAGAAGGAGACGGCAACTCCTGAGGCAACGCGTGCCGGGTCGTGTTGGCCAAAAGGGTCCAACGACGCCAGCTGAAATATGTGCTGACAAACTGAATACACTCGTGGAGGGTCTCTTCCCGAAGCATGACCCAACCGCAATGCAACCTACATCGTATATCGAGCCCGTCGCGGTGGCCAGAGGACTGAAAGTGAAGAAAGCTTCCGACTCGGACAGAATCCCCAACGTGGAACCGGAGACTGCGATCCTGGCATTTCCGGATAGGTTTAGAACAATGGTACAGAAATGTCTGGACGAAGGCTACTTCCCGGACAGATGGAGAATCCAGAAGCTGATGTGGCTGCCAAAACCGGGGAAGCAGCTAGAAGATCCAGCATCGTATGAACACACACGCCTGCTGGATATGCTTGGTATACTTCTGGTGAACTCCGCAGAAGGAGAGAACGGAAGGGAATTTCGATGGTGGATGCATTCCGCACAGATATCGTGAGCACTGTAACCGTTGGTTCCATTGCTTAGGTTTTTGTTGTAAATATTATTTGTTTGTCTTTAGAACCTTCACGTTTTTTGTACTAATTTACACAACAACAGTAAGCAGGGTAGTGAAAGGGTGCGTACCGCTGCAAACTGTCAACTTGTCTCGGTGAGTAGCTGAACCACCCAGCCTGGAGACGCGCGATGCTTAAATTTTAAAAATGGTTTTGGGATAAAAATTGGAGGGAAATGCATCTCAAAATTATTATAAAAGGGCCAGCAGTTTCAAACTCTGGTCTCTTTTCTATCAGGCGTCCGTGTGCTGAAGTATATTTTATCCGGTGAAGTTAAGTGTATACCCCCCACCCCCTTTGGGGTGGGAAGTGTGTTATAACGTTTACAGCTGGTTCAGGACCTCTTAGTGCCTCTTAGCGCGACTTCAAATCGTTCAGCACACGGTTCGGCTCGCGAATCCGGGAGGATTCCGCGCCTAATCCGTAAAGGATCGTCGTTCGTCATCCGGCGCTGCGCGCCTCCGTTTCATACCCTCGGGCAAAGGCCCTAATCGAAAAGGAGGGTCCCCTCTCGGTGGTGGCCATTGCGGTTAGCCGCGGTCACGCCGATGCTCGCCAAGGAGGGAAGACGCCTGCCTGCATCCAAGCCAGCAACGCCCGCTGGTCCGTCCAACTGCCATCTGGATCACCATCGTACCGGGGCCTTCATCCGGCCAGTTTCGCCGACGTCCGTGAGGGGATCTCGCCCGTCGGCATCGTCAGCGTCGCGACGCACATCAACAGCAGCAGCAAAAGTACGGTACGTTGAGTGATAGCAGTAGTGCACACGCCACAATTAGAATGCAAATTGTAAATTACACCCCACACCCACACACTACAAATACTTGTGAATAAAAGTTATGTTCAAGAAAAGTGAAAGTTCTAGGTTTTTGTTCTTGATCCGCGTAGCCCTTGATTACCCGGTAGCTAGCCGACCCTGCGATAACAGCAAATGAGTCGGTTCTGCCGTAGAGCCATGTTCAATCGTTAAGTTGCAGCACGGAGAACGCATCGAAGCAGAAAAGAAGGGGAAATCGGTACTGCGCCGTGCTGGTGACGATCGACGTGAAGAACACGTTCAACAACGCCTGCAGGAAGGCTATCACCGTTGCGCTGTTCAGAATGCAGATCCCGAACTACATGTGTAAGGTTCTGAAAAGTTACTTTCAGAACCGAGTGTTGTTCTACGAAACAAACATGGGTAGAGTTGGATTAGAATCCTGGCGGGAGTACCTCGGGGCTTCAGACTCAACCATACGTGGAATATGATATACAACGAAGTTTTAACGCTGAAACTACCCAGGTTAGTCAAGATTGTCGGATTTGTGAAATAATATCATCCTTACGGCAATCGGCGTGACTCTGGAATAAGTGTTGTCGAGGCACCAGCAAACCGGACGCCAGGCTCCACCGAAATCGCCGGACGGATCGCGGCACGCTAGCTGTTGACCCCATGGAGGAGACTGAGACAGCAGTAGAAGAATCGGTTTCGAGGGAACTTCCACCTCCGAGGAACTCCTCGTCGGTTTAATCTAGGCCCCCCATCGGGGACTAGATGAGTTGTGTGAGACGAAGTATTGATTTTGGATCGTCGGGACACCAGCGTACCGGAATGGTCCACCCGGAATCGTCAGACCAACTTCGACATCCTATCGGTTTGTCCGCGGAATGGCGGGCATCCAGGATAAAAGCTGACATCGTTCTGCAAGAACGAATGTATTGGAGTAGAAGCAAGGCCCCGGCGAATAGAGTTGTCGGCCCCATATAGTGCAATAAGACGCCGCCGAAATGCCAAATGTCTAGGTGTCGTATACTGGCTCCATCGAACTGTGTACAGCGAACAACTTACATCGTAGAGACTTGATTCTAGCACAAACGAAGTGCATGAGCACATCCCATTGACGAGCGAAAAAGAAATCAATGAACTGGAAGCGATAGCTAGGGACTGAGAGTCGTAAGTCCAGGAGCACAGCCCTCCCCAGAAGTAGTCGCATCTGGTGTTTCGGAAGTAATGAGGGGAAATAACGAGATAAAGGACAAAAGGTATCTTAAGTAAACCACTCAGGTTTGTTCTTGAGTAGATCTTTCAGTGGGTCGGTTTCTCGCTAACTCCACTCCCTGAGTGATAATTTGAGGGGTCCGTTTGCAGATTTATTGTTCAAACAATAGTCATCCAGATCATGTCTGAATTGCAGCGAAGATGACGAGAGGAGCAACGACTACCAATGTAGCAGTATAGGGTTTTGGGTCGTCGTGGCACCGATGAACCGGAAGTCACACTTCAACCGGAATCGTCGGATCGACCTTGCTACTTAACAAGGCAGTCAACTGAAGGGAGATAAAGAAGACCAGTGGGCGTGACCGGAATAGGATAGATCCATCACCGAAGACTAGTTCGAATAGATAGTGTATCACCAGTAAATGGTCGTCAGGGAGTTTGTGAACTAGAAGCACCATCCATCGAGAATTGCAGGACCGCCCTTGTAATCTGCCCTGGTAGAATCGGTTTCAGAAGATCTTCAACTACCGGGAAACACCGTCGGGGACTATTCCGAGTAATCCGTAGCGAATCGCCGACTTGAGCCGTCAGGACACTAGTGAAATGGAAGCAATCCTCCATCCGGAATTGCAGGACATCTGCCGAACAGCATCGAAGTAAGAATATCGCGTCTGTTAACGCTTTCGGGGAACATTTGTTCGTTGAGGAACTTTCCACCGAGGTAGGTAAGCTCCACCGTCGGATATTACGCTGAGTTGTCATCGGGGCACCAGTGAACCAGAAGCCATCGTCGAAATGAAATCGCTGTCCCCTGCTACAAGAAGCTCTATGAAGAAGATACTAATCCCTGGGGCAACGTTTACCGTATTGTGATGGCCAAGATGAAGGGTCCAACGACGTCAGCTGAAATGTGCGCTGATACATTGAAAATTATCGTGGGGTGTCTTTTCCTGAAGCACGATTCATCCGCATGGTTACCTACACCGTACGCGTCGACACAGACGGGTGAAGTACTGGAGACAGTCGAGTCTCTAACGACGAGCTCCGCATAGTGATGAAAGGGCTGAAAGCGAAGAAAGCTCCCGGTCCGGACGGTATCCCCAACGTGACATTGAAAACCGCGATCCTCTTGTTTCCGGAGATGTTCCGGATAGTTGTACAGAGATACCTGAATGAAGGCTACCTCCAGGACAGATGGAAGATGTTGCTGCCAAAACCAGGGAAGCCACTAAGAGGTCCAGCATATATGCCTGCTAGATATTCTTGGTAAACTTCTTAAAAGGGTCATTCTCAACAGGTTGACGAACTACGCTGAAAGTGAGAACGGACTATCGCATTCCGGAATATAATGAACAACGGAGTGTTAACACTGAAACTGCCCAAGGCTTTGCGTATGACGTGGGTCTGACGATAATCGGTGAGACCCTCGAGGAAGTGGAGATGTTGACGGCAGAAACAATAACTATCGTGGAAATCTGAATGGCTGACGCGAAGTTGCAGCTGGCTCATCACAAGACGGAGGTAGTGCTGGTCAGCAACCGTAAATGAATCCAGCGTGTCGTGATCAGCGTCCGGGGACAATCAATTGCATCGATGCGTGTGCTGAAGCACCTCGGTGTGGTAGTCGACGATCTGTTAAATTACAACAGCCATGTCGACTATGTATGTGCGGAGGCTGCGAGGACCACTTACGCATTGGCAAGGATCATGCCGAACATTGGAGGAGCAAGATGCAGCACGAGTCGTCTCCTGGCGGGGGTATCATCCTCAATACTGAGGTACGGTGTACCGGCCTGGGCTGCTACGCTGGAATCAAAGCGGAAACGGACTAAATTGACAAGCACGTTTCGCCTAATGACTGTTCGTGTCGCCAGCGCGTACACAACGCTATCGTCGTAGGCGGTATGCGCAATTGCTGGGATGATCCCTATATGTATCACTCTGACTAAGGACGTGGAATGCTACCAGCGGAGGAATACATTAAATGGAAGGAGACTGGTCGGAGCGGACTTGATGGCTAAGTGACAGCAAGAGTGGGACAACGCGGAGAAAGGAAGGTGGACCCACCGACTCATCCCAAATGTGTCGGTGTGGGTGCATGCTGCATATGCACCCAAGGTGGCAGGGTGAATTTGACGCAATATTCGTCCGGGCATGGATGCTTCTGGAAGGACATGCTTAGTCACCCCTTTGCCAGAAGTGCGTGGACGTGCAAGAGACACCAAAACACGTGGTCTTCGAATGCCCTGGGTTCGAAGACGTTCGAAGGGGTATGCCTAGTGTGATAGTTGGTAATTTTGTCGAAGAGATGTACCACGACGAGCATATCTGGGATGCTGTCAACAAAGTGGTTACGACTAACAAAGTAGTGCCATCGACTAGAAAGTCGCGTGAAACACAAATCGTGTTTCGAGAGACATTCCGCCGCCGGGGAACTCTTCGTCGGTGTGGACTGGGTCCACCGCCAGGGACCAGTTGAGTAGTACGCGGCGTAGCACCGGGTTCGGATCATCGAGGCGCCAGTGAAACGGACGTCGGGCTTCACCGGAATCGCCGGACCGACTTCGACACCCTACTGTGTAGCTTCTGAGCACCGTCTGGAATTAGAGCGAGTAGATCGCGTCGAATAGCTAGCAGTGGGTCGTTAGGGCGCGGAATTGCTGGACAGACTTCAGCATCTACTGGCTGGCCCGTTGAGTAGGCCAGGTCCACGGCCGGCAACTAGATCAAGCAGAACAGGACAAAGTGGGGAGCTAGATTGCTCACGGAAACAAACAACGATGGCCGGAGAAATCTATCGCCGGAAAATTCACAGTAGGGTAGATTCACCGCCGTGGACTATCCGAGTATATGGGTGAATGACTATTTGGATAAAGCCCTCAATAAACAATTACAACTATCCGACTATATTTTTTTCGCGAGTTGTCCTACTGAAGCTGTAGAGCTAGGTTCTCGGAAGAGCTCCCCGTCAGTATCACATACTACAATTTGCAGACGAGACATGCAAAGGCGCCCAATAAAACACTGCTTAAGGCCAATTGTAGCGGGCCATGATTCTGGAGGTGATATTTATTGTACGGTTCAGATATGTGCGGGCGTAGAGACCTCGCGATCGCGTGAATTATCGCGAAAGGCTCGTGCACCGTGTGCCATTCGCATATTCGCGTGTGTTCCTAGATGATCGCGCGCAGACCGTGAATCTTAGAGGCTTTAGATGCTATAAGAAAGTGAGATCTCATATCACCATAGGTCCCGGTCATGTCGCCATGGAAGGTGTTGTCTAGTGGATATGAGGTTTATTTTTTAATTTGTCCTACTGAATGTATAGACCTAAGTTGCTAGGACGGAGGGTAATGGTTTCCGGACGTGACCGATTCATGATCGCGCGAATACCGCCACTTGTAGGTTCGCGTTTGAGACCGCGTTTGAAACCTGGTAAGTTCATCTTATTACCGGGGTATTATCAAGTTTGCGCGATCGCGGGCCTAGGTGCGCGTTGATAATCGCGAAGGGCTGAAGCGTTCGTATGTTAACATGTTTGTCGCGTGTACTCCGGTGCTTGTGACTTCGCGTGTACAAAACTGAATTTTATAACCGTGTGGCCATTCACATATTCGCGTGCGTTCTTGGATGGTCACGCGGACCTTCATTCTGATAGTTAGTTTTCGGTGTACAATTCACATTCTGACAGGGATCGTCGTGTTGTCTAGTGGATATGAGAGTTTTCTTTTTTTAATTGGCCCAATTGAAGGCATGGACCTAGTCTGCTGATACCAAGGACAGAACTTCCGGAAGTGACCGATTCATGATCGTGCGAGCACGGGTGTTTTTAGGTTCACGCATGAGACCGCGTTTGAAAATGCTGAGACATTCACTTTATCACCGGGATGATATCATGTTTACGAAATCGCGGGTGTCGCGGGCGCCGTCCATGGTCGCGAAGGTCTCAAGCATTTGTATACTAACGTGTTTGTCACGTATATGTGACTTCGCGTGACTAATTTCGATTTTATAATCATGTAGCGTGTATTCTTAAATGATCGCGTACGGACCGTGAATCTGATGCTTAATTTTTAGTGTATGGTACAGATGGTAGGAGAGAGTGCGTTTCCCCATATCACTAGAGTTTCAGGTCATGTCACCAATGAACGTGTTGTTTAGTGAATATGAGCATCACTTGTTTGATTAGTTCATCTGAAGGCATTAGTCCAGACTGCTAGGACCGAGGTAAGACTTTCGAACGTTACCGTTTTATGATCGCGCGAGTGGTGGATTAATGTTTGAGACCGGGTTTGGAAGTTTAAAGGTGCTACGTTTACTTAACTGCTGGGGTGTTTTCATGTTGGTGGAATCGCGGGCGTGAGTATGTGTGGATTATTGCAATTGCATGGTCGCGTTTATGACCAGGTTTATGTCATCGTGAAGGCCACAAGCGTTTGTACATACATGAGTATAGATAGCGTATAGTAGAGATATACTAATAAAAGGAATCCTAACATGCCGAATAAAGAAAAAAAGAAACAAAGAGTTTGATTAGAGATGTATAAAATAATAAATATACAAAAGAAACATACTAATGAAGTATAATAGCAAAACACATGTAAAATGCAATCAAACTCGTCTAAATGCAGCAAATATTGTATATTTACCATTAACGACAATTGTTTTCTGTTAGACTTTCATCATGTTATACTGGTCGAGAATGGATGATTCACGTGCGTCGGTAAAATCGTTGTACCCTAATTTAGCCAATCCGACCTCCCCGAATGAATAGAACCCACTGCACAAATTGAACACCGGAAGTATTAGCCACTATTCTATCATATATGCCAGTTCTGCATCCATTCCCTGACCCAATTGTCACAAATACTCATACGAACACATACACAGATAGACATACGAGTAGCACATAACAATTGAACACTAGTACAAAAAACTACGATCATTACAAAACGATAACTAATAGGTTTCTACTTATGTATTTATTACATTAATTAAATTAATAAATTATTAAATTGTTCAATTTTTAAATTATTAAATTATTAAATTATTAAGTTATTAAATTATTAAATTATTAAATTATTAAATTATTAAATTATTAAATTATTAAATTATTAAATTATTAAATTATTAAATTATTAAATTATTAAATTATTAAATTATTAAATTATTAAATTAATAAATTAATTTAATTATTAAATAAATTTAATTAGTCTATGCACGATGACGAAGTCGACCGATAAATGGACACACAATGACTCCCACTGTGAGCTCCGTCCACGAAACCCGCCATCAAAGTGTGGAACAATGCTTGCAAACACGGCACACAGCAAAAGTCAATCCACGTCGACTCACCAGTTTGCCACGTCATCGCGCGCAGACTAGTGGTTGAGCGTTGGTATGCGCAGGTGCAGAGTATGAAAAAACTAGAACATAAAAAAGGCGCATAAGCCTTCTCGGTCTCCTAAACTTGAGTAACATCTCACCACTCTCCGTTTCTATGACAGTTCTATGACACAAACTGGCATGACTCACTTGATCGATTCTCATAATCTATGAAACATTTGGACTGTTTCCATAATATGTTAAATCCAGCAGCAGTCACTGAGCGCTCGACAAGAAGTGTACAAAAATTCACTTGGATCAACCCGTGCAATAAGGTATCCGACTGTATGATGATTTTCTCCCAAAAATCAAGTTGACATCGAATTGGCAAATGAGCCATCACATTATTACTCGGGTCGGCTCACATGAATTTTTTGTCCCCTTTGCGCCGTTCGCCGTAAACCGATTCCGAAAGCTGCCATATTTCCTGTTCACAAAACACCAAAAATAATGCGCTTGAACATGTAAATCCCATTATCACACACGGGAATGTCGGAAGCTCGTCATCCGAATGGATCAAATTGCAACCGGCTTTAGTTCCATCCGTTTCGGTTTCATGGTAGGTAGCTCCCTTTCCCTCTTAAATAAAAACACGATATTAAAAGTTTAGCGCCCAAACGTCGTGGTTGGGGATGGAAAGGGTGGGATGGGATAGTGATTAAAAATTTTCGCGAATGCGCGAGTGAGGTTATAAAATTAAAATGAGAGAAGAAGGTTGTGAAGCATTAAAAAAACACACAACACAACACGACTCCGCGGTCGTCATCGCCACCACCGCGTGTCGTGGTGGCGTCCGGTTCTCTCGTACGTACCTACACGCGATTCGAGCGGGCATGATGTGGGACGAAAGTTTTTGGGAAACGATTTCTCTGACCTAATTATTGCGTATTTTTTATTTTGTATTTCGGCACTCGCGGCCCAACAGACCAGAGTGGATACGGCATAGGGGTAGTAAGACTGGGGCAAATCGTCTTGAAATAGTTTTTTTCGGCGGCTTTGTTGAAGAAGAGCCCCGCGGATGGGATTGGGGTTGGCTAATTAGCAAAATTACACCGTCGGTGATCTAGGAAAAGTGGTTGTTTCCAAAAGGTCTTCTCGAGAGGGAGAGTGGCAAAAGGCCAAACAAAAACAGTTCGTTAACACGCGGCGGCGTTCGCGCTGGAGCTTGAAGCTATTAGAGAGGTGAAACTCATAAGTGGAAGATAAATCTGTATTGGCTTTAACGAAGCTAACCCAGGAAAAGGGGTGTTAAAGGTTCGAATTTTGATTTAAAAAAAAATAAGACCGCGAACAAAATTGACGAAAATTTCAAGTTGTTTGATTCCAACTGAAGCAGCCACAAATCTGAACCAAAACAACACCGAACGTTTCATAATGATCGTTCCGCCACCAGTTTTCCTCCTATTTCTGACCTTACGCAACCTTCCAATCTGGGTTGAATTTGTCCATTTTGCTCGCAGCCCGCCGAAAGGTGCCCGGCTCCACGAAACAACTTCTCCGTCAAAGAATCGCACGATTGACAGGGGGTTCGACAGCCACACTCCGATTCCGTGTCCTCCCAAATTCCTATGGGTTAAACCCCGAAGCACGTTCGTAGCGGCCCTTTTGCGTATTGTTGCTTTATGGCGAACGCATGTTTTTGCCCCCCATGCCTTCCTCTGCCCGAGAAAATTTACCCTTACCCAAGGCTTACACACACACACGAACCATTCCAGCTGAGGTTTGATTTCACTCACAACGCAATCCGCATTCTTACTCACCGTATTTGGCTCAGTTTTTTTTCCGACTCTCGCTGCAACGAAACTCCGAGAGTGTGTGGCTTCATGGTGGGTTTGCACTAAATACGAGCCACGAATTGTGAAATGTACAAGCTTCGACATCATCATTGATTGTGATCCACCATCGGGCCATCATGAATAGTATGCGGCTGTGAATTTGAGTTCATTGGTATGCCGTTTGGCCAGGTGTACGAGTAGGTACCTAGAGCAGCGGGTGTTTAGGCTCGGGAGGACGCAAAGATCTGCGCGATAGGTTTGTTTATTCGCGCCCATTCGCGGGTTCGATGGTAGTTGGGTCGAGTGAGAGTGAAAACAGGTGTGGTGAAGGGTTACAACAGCTTTAAATCAATATTTTGATTACTGTTTTACACAATATGTAATTGGAAGACGCGGCAGTACTTTTCATGCTTTGCGAATTTTGTCTGGATTGGTTACAGATTTTCAAATGACTTTAGATCGCTATTCTCTGGTTGCTCTGACAATGTACTGCCAGTGATTTTCGCAACATCTTTCAAGTTTCCTGCTAGAGAGTGCGCAGTAGTATATCCGCAGTAAGTATCGGACTAACATTCCTTCCCTTTCCTTCCGCGATCTTCTTTCGGGCCTGGCCGGCATCGCTATTGGTCAATAAACACATTGGGTTTACAAGGAGTTGCACATTGAAAGATGTTTCGCCACTACCAAGCATTATTATTTACTAATTTCATGTGCAACTTCAGCTAATCCAAATCGATAATGTAGTAGCGCCGCCAGGGGTGGTCGCACAAGCTCAAGCTCAACCTCTTTCAAGTTTAAACTTTTAAAAAACACACAATTGGCTTTTCAGTACTTTCAGAAAGTAGAGGAAAATGTGTTATATTTGTTATTTTTTGCCTTTCTCATATAGGAAGGTTATTCAATCACTCTGAAAAACGTCAACCTAATCCCGGCCCGGAGGGCCGAGTGTCATATCCCATTCGACTCAGTTCGTCGAGATCGGAAAAAGTCTGTATGTGTGTGTGTATGTGTGTATGTATGTGTGTATGTGTGTGTATGTGTGTGTATGTGTGTATGTGTGTATGTGTGTATGTGTGTATGTGTGTATGTATGTGCGTATGTGTCAAATAATGTCACTCATTTTTCTCAGAGATGGCTGGACCGATTTGTCCAAACTTAGTCTCAAATGAAAGGTGCAACCTTCCCATCGGCTGCTATTGAATTTTGGATCGATCGGAATTCTGGTTCCGGAATTACGGGTTTCAGAGTGCGGCCATACAGAAATTTCTCATATAAACTATAGGAAAAATTAAAAATAGAATTTTTATTTTTGATGCTAAATGTCTTCAAGGTGCATGAAACGTCGAGATTTGATGCAAACTCGAAAAAAAATTTGACGACGATTCACTTTTTTGGATTTTGGCACATTTTTGCCTTTCTCATATAGAAAGGTTATTCAATCACTCTGAAAAACGTCAACCTAATCCCGGGCCGGAGGGCCAAATTTTTTTTTTTCGACTCGTTTACCGAGAGGGGTTACACCCCCCCTCTACTGTTCACTCCCCTCCTTTAAAAATCTCCTTAAATCACCTCTCAGACCACCACCCCATCCAACCCTCATACCCCTCCCTTTCAACCCCATCATCTTTAAACCACCACTATATCACAAAGCATACCAATTTAAGCTAGGGAGTCGTTCGTTCATGGGACTTTCGCTCTTCTGACATACCCACCCCCGCATGACAAAATGAGTTAGCAAGCAGATAACATTGATCTAATGCTGATTAGGCTAATGGAGTATGATATTTTTTTGTTTCAAGTGTTTCACCGTCGACACGTAGCTCATCAAGTTCGTGGCTGGCATGCCATTGTGTATAAGTGCAAAGTGTACTAAGAATGTAATGGACATTTCCACAAGTATGTTGAACATAAAAAGCCTCCGTGCCATAGTTTAGAGAAATGAGAAAGGCACAATTGCACCGCTAGGTGGATTAAAACAGGTTTTTTTTATTTGTTGTATCTACACTAACAGATCCCTTGGCATCAATGGTGGTTGCTTAAACTAATCTCAAGCAACCAAAAGTTCGAATAAAAGTGGAAGTCAGATACCGTCGCCACACCGTTAAAATTACGCTAAACTTCGGCAACAGTGCTCTGACGACCATTTTCGTAGCTTGGCAGCTGAAATTTGCTTCACCAAGGAAGATGTCGGAGTGTAAAGCGTAAGAATCGGCAGGCTGCCCGATTCTGTCAACCCCGTTCTGGTAGAACAGATTCAGAACATCAGAACAATATTCTAGTGCTGAGCGAACCAGTTCACTCTGAAAAAATTCGGAATCGGTTGTATCCCGTATTCGTCAAAAAATGTTCATTTAGTAGGCGGAAGAAAGACGGGATCCTTGTAATTTGATATTGACATCATTAAAGTAGAGGAGGTATATTACTGGGTCGAGATGGCTTCCTTGCGGTATGCCGGGTGCATCCCAATAAATTTGGGTTTTTCACAAGAAGTCTCAAGAAAAGCTTGTTAAGTTGTTTGCTGTATTGAATGTGTTCCACATTTTTGTAAAAGATCTTGCATTCGATAAATTCGTTTGACAGTCTTCGTGCAGTGATCGCATGTACTGGTCTTAATAACTGCCGATCTGAGCATGCAGACAATGAAATATAGATGGCGCTGCGTTTGATGGAAAATGTTGGAGGTTAAGTCGCAGAAGCCGATTGCGCCCTTTATTGATTTTTTTCACATCCATGGCCGTAGCATGGTCTTCTGACATCCTTGGCGGAGCCTAAGTTTTGCGCCTCAGGACAATCAAACTGGTAAGTAATGTATATTACAATGGACGAAAGACTTTAGAGGTTTAAAGAATTTCGCATGGACATGTAAATATATCAAAAATTTCCACCACAGAGAACAGACTTCTCCGAAAAATCTGTGTAAACATTTGAATGAGAATACGTTTAAAATCATAATCGCACACAAGTTAGCATGCGTGAATCACCATCGTATCCAAGTTTGCATACAAGGTCAGTATAATGATTGGTGGCCGGTCGTTTTGCGTGAACGCTAAAACACTGGCTAGTACCGAGTGATGTCTCGATAGTAAGCAAAGAGTTTCTGTTTGTTGACCAGAAATATGACCCGAAATCGTCTTTTGGTATGTATCCTTATGCCCAAAAATTTTGCCTCATCCAATTTTTTTTCTGTTTGGGTATTCTACATAGTACCAGGCGTTTGGTACTTATACCCAAAGACGGTTTCAGTTCACATTCCTCGTCGGCAAACAGAATCTATGTGCTTACTATCGAAACAACACTCGGTGCCAGCCAGTTCTTTAGCGTTAACGCAAAACCTGTGACTTTTTGGATTTTAGTGTCTAACTAGCACCAATTTAGTGGTGGATTATGGACTTATCCAACTAGCATTAAATTGGTATTAGTTACTGACGAGGAGAATCCGAAAGACTAAAAAACTATACATTATGTTGGGTCTTGAGTCCTTATGTACAATAATTTGGTCTTATTCAAATTTTTTCCCATTTGAAATTTTTTTCTTATAATTCTCACAACCCCGGCAGGTGCGCTCCTGTCATATCACTATAAACTGGGCAAGAAATAAGAAAACGGCAGTCTCCTTTAGCTCTGTTATTCAACGAAGTCCGATGGGTAATAAGCTAAAATTGGACGTTAGACATTAATAAAAACCCGGGCCTTTGGGGCTAGTGGGGAAATTAAGATAGATCGAATGTGTTGGGTGACAGCGGCGGTTGAATGTGATCTTGCTTTAGAGGCAGGGTACATTCACTGTAGCTAATGCGATAATCATAGGTTCTTCGTGGGACGTCATAATGGCCCAGGGATAGGATAAGGGTTTGTGCATTTGCATTGGGCCGGAGTCCCAAGGGTTGCAGGTTCGAATCTTGCCTCTGGAGTGATTAATTGGCACTACAAAAAACAAAAAAAAAGAATGAGTTGGTCAGAATAGTGTTTCTTAAAATTTCTTTTATGTACGTGTTAATCTCTGTAGAAAAAAGCTCTTTGTGCGGGGTTTGGAATCGAATACAGGTCAAATGCGTACAAGGCAATTGATTTACCAAATGCTAACTGTGATATTATGTCTAAAACAAGCAAATGACGTTTGTGGCGACAAATCTTTTAAGAAGAAATACCGCATCTACATGCCCGCTAAAAAAATCGAGATCGATGGTGCGGAAACCGATTCGAGTTTGTCATGCGTGGATCTATCGAAGCAAGGAGATGGATATTTCAAGCACCTTTGCTCATTGAACGAAGATATTGAACGGCAATCGCACTAGACTTGACAAAATTGTTTGTCTGTACAAACTCGTATTGCGTGACTTTTAGCGGGACTGTTGCATTTAACCTTCTTTAGGTGTTAACTTTTTGTAATGAATAAGGTGTTAGCGGGTCATATTGACCCGGATTTCGAACTCAATTTCAAGTCACATTCTCAGAAGAATCTATATGAACTTGTTCTTTAGAGTTTTAATTTTCAGTTGTTGCTTCTCAGTTAGACGGACCCCTAGTCCCTGGTCAAATCATGGGGACCGTCTGGGGTGGGCTCTCAACGGCCTCTTTTGCACAGGCGAGCTCGAGCGTGAGAGACGGAACTCTCAAGGTCGGCTATAGGGACACCAATCAGGTACACAAGAATGCGCCTCGATCAATTCACACATAATTTTATTATCTACAATGTGTGTGTATTGGCGGCCGGCCGGCGGTGACTGGATCTGCTGCTGGTGACGATTTTTCGACTTTCGGGGGCTTGGTGAACGAAGATCACGTCGGTATCGTCGATGTTCGACCTGTTGGGTGGATGGGTGGTCGACTAGTTGAGCATACGGTGTACTTCGGCGAATGAATACGTGCTCGATGCTGCTAGATACTGAAACGGATGATCACCACTGTTCGATGGATGAACTCGGTAGCGACCGAATGAAGCGTTTGTTGAACTGGTCGTTTTGAAGGGTGGGTTTGGTTTTCCATGTGCGACGATTACCTTTCCCACAAGGGTAGCGATTGTCTGGACCCGCGTGGTCGTTACGAATGGTTCTGACCTCGTATCATTTCCAGGGTTAATAAGGCACGAGATTTCCACTCGTGCGTCACTTCTCAAGGGTTTCGCAAAAGAAACCGAATGGGTCCTGGTTAGAGGGAAATTGGCGGATGGCGTAAGGTAATGCTACTTTTGCGATGAGGTTATGCTACTGGGCACTTGGGTGGAGTTTTTGTGGACATACCTGATTCCGTGTATATTCTTAACGGTTTTCACGTTATTCCTTATAGAGAAGTTTTGATTTCCGAATTTTAAGAAACTTTTTACTTACTAACTTTTTTAATTAAACTTTCCTGTCTGATCGCTAGGTTGTCCGTTCGTAAAGTTATCCCAATGAAATCCCTAACGCAGTAGCCATCTATCCTTAACCAATTCCCTCTCCTTTCTTCTCTTTTTCCGAAGTTTCTCGCACACTTTCCTTCTTTTCTGGTAGACCAGTCAGTACATGTATGTGTTTTAGTGTTGTAATCTAGTGTAGTCTAACAAATTTTGTTCCAGGTTTTTTTAAATTGACCGTTAGTCACAAATAGCAAGGTGGAGTGCTTTAATAATTTTTATCATTTATCACAAAAAACATTAGTTGACTACATGTAATTATTTTTTTACATAAATTCAATTAACCTATCAGTACCCATTCATATGCGACAGCAGTATGACCTAACCCGCACTCACTCTCTTACATCTTAAAGCTGCATTGGGTAAAGTACCCAAACGGTAACACAGTTTCTGGGAAATATTATCGTTGTTGACCTGGTTTTCTAGTGGGAATCAGCGCCGAATGGGATCATGTTTGGCATATATAGATATACGCAGAACTGTCATCGGGTTTATTGTCAGATTACTAATAATAAACATAAACAAAGCAAAAATGAGAATGTATCCGATCTTGGATGTTCCGGATTACGATTCCTATGCCGATTCCGGCGGTATAATAGTATTTCATATAATATTTAACAAGCGACAATGTGGTCAATCAATATGTTATATTATATAGCTTATATAAAAACTCCTCTAAAATTATATTGATGCTTTGACTCAACTACTGATTTTAGATTCTACATGCAACATCCGTATAACTGCTTAATTCATGAATCTATCGTTAATGACACTGAAGTTTTTTGCGGATTTTTCGGAGTTTCTACGAAACCAATACGGTCTTTGTTCTGGTCACAAATACGATTTCTTTGCAATAATAATTCTGAAAAAAAACTTTCCAGAAAACTACAGACTTCCAGAGCGAGTTTCGAACTTCCGGAAGGTCACTACGTTGCCAATATTCCAGTCACAAGTACGAATTTATGCGAATGATATTTCCAAAAATATTTTCGGAAAACTCTCAGAACTCAATAAATTCATAGCTTAATAAATTGGCCAGTTCCATGGATGTTCCAGATCTTCCGGAAGGTCATTTTGCAGGCAAAAAAACATGTGTTTAGGTCTTTAGTACGAACTCATTCAAATGAGAATTCAAGAAACACTAAAAAACACCTAGTTCTGAGGCCAACTTTATGAATCGATTAGTTCAGCGAATGTTCCGGAATTACCAAATGGTCAATATGTGACCAATAGGATCATTTTTTCTCTCGGAACTATGAATTTATGCCAATTCAACGCTAACAAATGTTTTTGAAAAAACTTCAAAATTCTGGAAAAAGATTCATATATTAGTAAGTTTTACGGATGCTCCGGATGATTTTCATGTGGAACCTAGAGTCAGTATTTAAATCATAGTATCAATATCATTTCAGATGGGATTTTATGTAACCTTTAAGAATATCACAAACCTTTGGGATTAGTTTCATTGATTGACCACATTGTCGCTTGTTCAGCATTATGTGAAATACTATTGTACCGCCGGAATCGCTATCATGTACAAAACTAACATGTAGATTTTTGTTTTGTTTGTGTTTATTATTAGTATTCTGCCAATAAACCTGTGATTTATGATGGCGATTCTGCATACATCTATGTATGTCAACCAGGTCAATATTTACCAAAAACTAAAAATTAAAACTCTAACGAACAAGTTGGGTACAAGTTTATATAGATTCGGTTGAAAATGTGTCTTAAAACTGAGTTCGAAATCCCGGTCAATATGACCCGCTAACAGCTTATTCGTAATTTTTTTTGTACAGCCCTTCAGGAATGTTCGAAAATTCTGAACGGTATTGAAAATTGTTGCTCTCCATGAAAGGGGGAAAGTCAAAAAATTCAACACTTCTAGATACAAACCTTAAAAAGTTATCGCATTTTGAAAGTTTATTTTGGGTCATGTTGACCACAACACCTAAAGAAGGTTAGTTTGTGTTATGATTCTTGTTCATGAAATTGGGAATACACAGCCGACAGACAAATTATGTTCATGATTTCAGGAGCTTACGCGCGACTAGCAGGGTTTATGTTCATAATTTCAGGATCTTAGTTGTGGTTTTCGTAATTTCTATTCACGCTATCGTGATATTTTAGCTATGAGTTGAGAGATTCATATTCATAATTCAGGATTTTAGCCGCGATTGTTGATATTACAATCACGACTATTGTTTGTTTATGATTTCAGGAACTTTGTCATGATTTCCATAACCTCTATTCAAGTCACGAGTAGAGATTGATGTTTATTTATGTTCATGATTCTTGGATTTTTTTTTCTTTTTTTTCGATTATAGAGGTTTTAACGTTAAGGTTATTCGCTACTTCGGGTTAGAAAAATCTCTTATGAAAAATTTCTAACCCTATGTGCGGGGTCGGGACTCGAACCCAGGTGCGCTGCGTACAAGGCATGATTTCAGGATCTTAGTCACGATTTTTATATTTTTGCCACGAGTTGTGTGATTTGTGTTCATGATTTCAGAATCTTTGTCACGATTTTCGTAATTTAATTCATGTTATCGTGATATTTTATTCTAGAGCTCACATTCGATTTACTTTGACACGTGGAATAATATAACTCATGCTCAAGATATCAGCAGTTTTATCATGGTATTCATAAATTCTCTTCATTTTATCGTGATCTGTTATTTTTTAGTTGTTATCGTTTTTTTTTATTCGGAGTAACGTGGCAATATGAACTAGATCATAAATGTGATTCGCGGTATTTTGTTCCTGTGAACAACATGATTTGTGGTGCTCAGCACAGTTTTCGTTTTCTGTCCAGACATCACACTGAACCTTATCAAATGAACAACGATGTATTACTGGTCGCTAGCAGCTGGACATTTCAGGAATTGGAATAAAAATGATTCACCGAATAATACTCCAAATTTTGTGAAATAGTTCAGGTGAAAATTTTATTACCATTTTGCATAAAATTGAAAATGATTAGGGATATCTTCTAAATATCACCAGCATGAAAAATAGATCGTAAATCATGTACTAGGAAACATGAACCAGTTCTTGAATACATGTACAATATTTTATGATTTTATGAACTATTTCACGAGCACGGTTATTGGGTCGTGACCAATTGGGATTGGGAATCATGAATTATTTTTCTTTTAAATCTAATGATTTATTTGAAACGGCTCAATGCGTTAGTACAACTGAGCCGTGGATCTTTTAATTTTTTTTACAATAAGTAAAAATTTAAAAAAAATCTAAGGATGTCGGTCTGCCAGATCTTGTTGACGCAGTTTGCTGCTGCGTCTTGAGATCATTTTCCCCGACGATGAAGCGGCTTGGGGGTCATTCAGTCTGCCTTCACTCGCGTTATCGTCGCTTCGTCCATGTCATCATCGGTACTGCTTTCTTGCTGTTCACGATCAGAGGATTCGTATTTCTTTCTTGTTCTTACGGGTCGCTGTTAAAAATCCGTCTTTATCGGTATTTGCTTCTTTATTGGTGATGCTAGTTGTTGGTTTGGGAGCGGTTGTCGTGGTCGTTGTACCTGCATAATTGGTTAATTGGATCGTTGTTTTTGGTTTATCTGAATCATGAATTGGTTCACGAGAATTGAATGAATTCATGCATAAAATTCACGATTTAGGGAACAATTTTTTTCCGTGCAACGCGAAAGAAAATCTTTGCATGGCTAACAAATCACGTACGCTGGATCCGATGGAAATATAATAATGTTCGAGTTAATTGGTTTTAATAAAGTCATTGTAAATATTAAAAGACTCACGGCTCAGTTAAGCTAACGCACTGAGTTGTGCCAAATAAACTATATAAAACAAGTTAAAACCGTATTCCTGTGTTTGCGACTGTCGGAGTTTTATGGATAATATTGTTTGGCATACAGTCTTTAAAGTAATCTGGGCAAATTTGCGCTTTCTCTTCTACGTTTCGACAATTTACAATTTTTGTCTTCCTCAGGGATTGAAGAGAACAAAAATAGATTGTCAAAACCTAGGAGAAAATTGCGCTTCTTCGTAATCTGTCCAGATTACTTTATATACTGCATTGCGATCAAGCTTATCCAAGTTAAAACATTGGCAATCTGCCGATGTTCGTGATAGTTATTTCTCAAACGAAAATCCAAGTTCAAGAAACATGAAAAACCTATTTAAATTAAGACACGTGCATCCCTTGCAGTACTAGAAGCTGCTCAATTTGCACCTTCCGATGTTCAAGAAAATTCTCCTAAATTATTTACAATAGTCCAAATGCATGGAAAAAAATAGCCGAAGACGGTCTACATTATTGATTTTTCCAGTTATTGCAAGACATAAAAAATTATTTTTCAAAGTAAACTGACAATGGCTCTGACAGCACTGCTCCAGCGGCATTCTGTCAGACTAATCGCAATAACTTCAGTTCTATGGATAGCACTTATAACTTTAATCAATGCCCAATTCACCCTAATGTTCGCGAAGTGGAACATTAATTAACCCTCAAAAAGGCAAGCTAAAAATGTGACTTCAAGAAGCATCGCTCCTAAGACCCAATGAAATCAAAAGCCTCTTTTTGGTCGTTTTATCAGAGAGAGAATCGAAGGCTCGAAAACAATCGATCATTCGTATTTCATATTACAAGTTCATTGACACTAGAGAACTGTAACTAGCCGGACCTCTGAGACCCCTTGCCTATTTGAGGGTTAAATGTGCAAATGCAGCTTAAACTTACAGAAGTCGTAGTCATCCAATTCCACCACACTCGTAATGCTGTGCTAATAACTTTTTAAACCTTAGCCATGGCGGAACGTTTTGCTAAGGAAAACAACTCAAAACACGTCGTTAAGCAGGACAGTGTTAGAATTGAGATTAGAATCAAAATACTCATTTATACAGACGATGATCACATTGATGTGCGTCTGCTCGATTTATCCTCGCGTACTACCAATAAGGTCATTTGCAACCATCATACGGAGCGGTAGAATCCACTAGAGTGGGGCAAAATGATATTTTTTTCAGCACAGCACTTTTTTGGTTCCATTTGGGGTCCCAAACAACTGTGCAAAATTTGGGGTCTATTGGTTTTGACCCGGCGTAGCGCATTACGCTTGAAATTTGTATGGAAATTAGTATGGGAAAACCTACTTTTTTGTATTTTCAATTCTTCAGACTACAAGGGTGCGCGACGTTTGGCATAAATACGTTGGGCATAAGTACGTTAGGCATACATACGTTAGGCATAAGTACATTAGGCATAATGGACGTCAGGCATAATGGACAATTGGCATAATATACGTTAGGGATAATGGACGGTTGGCATAATGTACGTTAGGTATAATGGACGTTAGAAATAATTCACAAAAATATAAAATTAATTGTAAGGCTTTCGTTATTATAGAGATATCAATCCTACAATTGTTTTTTTGGGTTTAACGAGAGACTCTAAAATGAAAAATACCATGCGACATATTTATCCCTTGTAAGAGTAGGGTTTTTTTTTCTATTTTTTCCGTGGACGAGATGAAGAAAGTATCCCTTGATTTAACCCTAGAACGTTGCACTAGGGTACAAATGTACCCCACGCCTTATTTGGAGCTGTGTGAAAACGACCATAACCATAATTCAATTTATAGTTCCTAGTAAAAGTAGGAAAAGATAGTATAGCCAGTTTGCTTATAGCCTTCGTGGAACCAGGTATCAAAGCTGGCGTGAGGCACATTTGTACCCCAGTGTACGGTTGCCTTACTACGTAAGTACCAATTAGTATTATATAATTGTTTTAAATATTTATTGAATTTAATTTAATTTTGAAGCGGAACAAAAAATCGTTTTCATTTTTGCTGATTTTTATTGTTTTATTGTTTATTTTTTATAGTTTTTCAAAGCAATGGCTCGCAAGTATAATTTGCGCACAATAACTGCTGTAACAGTAACATTGCATGTTACCAATGTAATACTGGTCAGAAATATTTTTTTCATTTCAATTTCCAACCCATTTCCTGGTATTTTTCAAAGCCCGATATTTAAACTTTCACTCCTCAAAATAATTGCACTTTTCAAAAATATGGAAAATCCATTTTATACCCTTTCAAGACCATTCTTTCAACTTTTAGAAACATTTGATTTTTTTTCAAATCGGTTGAAAATTCACAAAGTTATAGTAATTTTTGTGAAAAAAGTCAAAAGCGCGATTTTTTACCTTTTTATTTTGTTCAAACCAATTTATATATCATTGATTCAATAAATTTCGTACCTTAACTTACACAGCTGTTTTCGGAATTAAAAAACGAAGAAAATGATGTATTATACATTTCTTTTGTTTGCATTTTTACCTGCAAAAATTGCGATCTAACGCGTGGGGTACATGTCTACCCCAGTGCATCGTTCTAGGAAAAAGCAAGTTCTAGGGTTAAGTCAACGGTTTGGTACAAGCATGTTTCAAGCCTATTATATTTATAGCCAATACGGTAGGATCCAAATATTTAAAAAAGCCAAATAATGAAAACATTAAGTTTTGCAATGTTATACACAGCGTGACGATACCTTTTTCGTTTCGGTACCTCGTCACAGTACACAAATAAACTCTCCCTCGTATCAGACAGTTTCCGTAGTTCTATTTTGTTGGCTTCTAGACTATAATAGTTGAACTTAATAATATAGGAGATAATCGATATTGAAGCAGTAATATTCTTATATTCGTTGAATAAATAATGAAATGCATTATTCTTTCATTCATGAGCTGTTTTTCAAGAGCACATATTTTCTTCTTGGACATTTGCACCATACATGTATGTGAGAGCTAATCCAAGTTGATGAGCGTTATTCATACATTAAGCGGTTATATACAAAGTTGTGGCGATAAAATGAGCTAAGTTCGTAATTTTTTAGAGGATTTTCTGCAAATTTTATTTGAAAATGCAAAAGACAGTTCGTTAGGAGTACTTTCAAAGATAGAAAAAACAAGATGAATTACAATTTTTTTACAAAATTCAAAACTTTTTGAGCGACTTGGCGGAATGTCACAATTAATCTTCTTAAGACAGATGTCTTCCGTTTAATTCCACTATATTAATAATAATGAAAATCAATTGCTTTTCAACATCAATCCGATACTAGTATTTCAACTATTACTTGTAGTATTCTTCAGTGTTCATATCAGTCTAAAGAAAATTTCTATTTTAGTCATTTGCAAATTATAGATTTTACGTAGAGAAATTAACGCAAACTGAATTTCCGCATACCACGCAATCGGTTTGCTTCTTTATTTGAGTTCAGATTTATTCGACTATATACAGTATAATAAAATGTTGATTGATAAGCTTCCAGAGTAATTCTACCACATCTAAAAAGTTAAAAAATTTACGCTTTTTTCATTCTAGGCCGTCACCGCCAAAGATTTATTTTCTGGAAGTGATAATTTATGCCTAACATCCATTATGCCAATCGTCCATTATGCCTAACATCCATTATGCCTAACGTATATTATGCCTAACGTCCATTATGCCTAACGTATTTATGCCTAACGTCCATTATGCCTATCGTACGTATGCTAAACGTCTGTATGCCTAACGTATTTATGCCTTATGGTGTACACCCATTTCTTTCTGCAGTATGTCAACAATTAGATAGAAGTGTAGTCCAGGATGTGCCGAATTATAGGTGTTCAAAGTTCGATAGATCGAATTAAATACCAAAAATCATTTTATTTGCCAACACTGCTACACTTCTATCTAATTGTTTACGTACTGCAGGAAGAATTGTAGTCTGTAGAATTGAAAATGCGAAAAAGTAGGTTTTCCCATACTAATTCCAATACAAATTTCAAACGCAATGCGCTACGCCGGGTCAAAACCAATCGACCCCAAATGGAACCAAAAAAGTACTGTGCTCGGTTGACGTAGTTGTGATTATGTTTTTCCATACAATTATGCCCCACTCTAGTATTTACACCGGCGTTCTTGTTGTGATAATGTGAGTGACCGAAGAAAGTATGGCGCTACATGTTGACACGGACGAAATAATCGGCCACAGCCCCAATTAGTCGAAATCCCATAAGCTTCGAGTATCCTACAACGCGGGTACCGCGCAGTAGGAATCCGCGCAGTAGGAAGCCGCGTTGTAGGAATCCGCGTAGTAGGAGACCCGACTGTATTTCTTCTTACCTAAACTCAATTGTCTGCCTTATTTATTTATATGAATAAATGTTGCCTAAAACAAATGTTACAGCAGTTTGAAGACATCGTAGTTTGTAATGAGAGGTTTGAAATCCTTTGAATGTACTATTTCTAACGACTGCAGATGATCCGAGTAGATTTGAAATTCCATTTCAATTATTTGATATTTACACATGCGCCTGCTTTGGATAGCATAACGAACATTATGTATATTAACAGACGTTTGCGCATGTACTAGGAAAACATAGTTGTTTTCAGGTGGGATAAAATAGTTTTTCTACCCCCAAAAAAATATGTCTATCCGAACACAACTTTAATCCCAACAAAATGCTTATCCCAAGAGTCCTTGAAAGTTCACCCGAGCCTAGAAGCTGAAGTTGTTTTGTATAACTAGAAAACGGCTCCCATCCCTTACTTCTGTCGGATTTCTATAGATCAAAGGAAATTCACAGATATCTGATTTCCTACTCCGTTATAGTCTAGTGGGAGGCAATCATTGACATAATTCGATAAACGGCCTCGGTTGTCATTCTTTCTCCGATTCACTGGCCAGCAGCGTTCGAAATATGCACAAAACCAGTGGCCACCACTGGTTTGCTGTCTAAATGCTCAGTCTCATTTGGAGCTTCACGTACTTACTTGCTTACCCGTGCACATACGATCATCAAACATACACACACTCAAGCCACTCCGAATGCCGCCACGGCAAGCAATCCACCATCAGCAGCTCGGTCTGTACAGTGCACATGTTCTGTCCCAATTCAGCCAGCAGAGCAACAACCTGTGCAATGCCTTCAGTTTTCCACCGCCGTTTTACTGCTGCCGGCTGCAAACCTGAAGGCTCATTATCGCAAATCGTGCGGATGGAATGTGTTTGTGGCAATTCAGCTCATATTTGTATGAAAACATGATTGCCCGTTCGGACAGCGAACCACCAACCAACCATACGCTAACTAGCTGACGAACTGACTGACCGAGGGAAGGGTTCGTGACCTTCATATTCTTCATGTTGAACTTTGACTAGATTCTGACGAATAACGATTTCCGAGCTGTTCGGAATAGGTCTTCACGTGGTCAACGAGGAGCCGGTAGTTGGGGCCAAGTTACAGCTTCAGGCACGTCTTAGTCATTCGCCACGTATGGGAAGTCGATGTGAATAATGATCCAAGGGGTGGAATTTCTAATGGTGATGTCTAAATCTATACTGTTAGGCACACCGCGGGTGTGTCGTCCATTTAATGTACCGTAGGTGTAAACAGTACAACACATAAAAAAGCAAATGAACTTTCAGCGTCATGAATTGAGATTTAAAGCTTCATTTCAACATTGGTTGTATAACGAGGTTCTGATGAGTGCGAACATTTTTGCCAAAGGTAAAACAGTCGTAATCAAAGCAAAGCCAATTTGAACAATTTTTGTTGTAAATTTTTCGCTTACGCTATTATTACTATGGCGCAACAATACGCAAACGAAGGTGAAAATAAACCACAACAACTCCCGTTAGCCCGCTCCAAACCCATTCCGCATCGAGGTGTTGCAGTTGGCAAAGATTCTACAGAGAACTGCTCACCCATTCGTTTTTCACCCAGTATAACGAAAGCCGACCAACGAAGAAAAAAACGAGTTTAAATGAAAGCGAGAGTTTCCGTGATGTTTCACAGCTAGTAAAGTAATTCTGCCACAACGCCCCGTTCCGAGAAACAACAGTAAAAGCGAAAGTAAATTATCGATCGCACTGCTTACCCGAAGCGCACTATTGCCCGGAAAAGCGTTCTTTCGGGGCAATGACCTCGCAAAATGTTTCACTGCGCCTATCGCACAGCTTCCATCCCTGGAAAATTTTGCGATCTAACTCCCAGAGTGCCAACCATTTGCCTCAACTTTTCCATTTATGATTCCCTGCAACGACGCAAAATGTCCTCGCACTGATGCTAGCCGAGCAAGAAGTACTCCCAACCACCAGGCAGAAGGCGGCACGCTTGGGTGCCGGTGCCCGGCGTCGGAGCGGCATCGGGTACATAAACATAAAACCAGGACATTGAACTTTTCGCGTGATTGCCCTTACACAGGAGGCCTATGGGAGCCGGTCCGGGACGTTGACTGTGCGTCATCTCACTCCCCTTGCCAGACTGGCGCAGGACATTGACCTCTGTGGACTCGGGTTCGAGGATGTGCGTAACTGTGCGTGTCCCGGTATCGGCGGAAAGGCCGGCTGTGTGCGTGTCCTCGACGCGACGGGGGTATATACATAATGTGCACTACACAACAAAACGAAGCAAAGAAAGTAAAATCCGGGATGGGGAAATCAGGACAACGAACTCGAATAACCCCGAAGCCTGTTGGATTTTGGGAGCCTCCGTGCGTTCGAGAGGAAGCGAGAACTGTGGGAGAAAGTGTTCATTCGGTGGGGAAGACCGGATGAGAGATGGGAGCATTCGGGATTGAATGTGGGGACGAAAATTGAGTTCCTGGGATAAGTTAAAAGGCGTGGGAAAAGTGTGGTTCTCTCTAAATCTACTTCCCGAAATCTCATAGAAAAAGCTTCTGGGAGTTTAGTAGAAGCTTTAACACATTGTCCTCTTTCGAATTAAAACGCAAAAGAATATCCTTTCAAGCACATATGACCACGTGGAAATGCTCAAATTATAGGATTTTCTAATGCCGAGCAGTCGTTGGACAATAATGAATTTTGCCTTTCTCAATAGAAAGGTATCGCAATTGCTCTGAAAACCGACTTTTTAACGGAGGCCCGGAGGGTCGAGTGACATATACCATTCGATTCAACTCGTCGAGTTCGGCAAATGTATGTGTGTATGTATGTGTGTGTATGAATGTGTGTATGTGCGTCTGTGTGTGTACACGAACACAATCTCACTCACTTTTCTCAGAGATGGCTGAACCGATTTTCACAAACTTAGTCCCAAATGAAAGGTGCAACGTTCCCATAGGCTGCTATTAAATTTCTAATGGATCCGACTTCCGGTTCCGGAATTACAGGGTGATGAGTACGATCACGTAGAAAAATTTTAATAAATTCTGCAATGAATGTATAAAGGTGAAAAATTTTCAAAAATGTGACCACAACTGCTTCGATTTGTAGTACTAGGTCACTAACAGCCATGTCTTTTTAATCACATTGGCCACCATAATCGGTTCCGGAAGTATTGAAATTCAGAATAACAGTCACATCGGTTTCTCGGAGATGGCTAGACCGAATCAACCAAACTCAGTCTCAAATGAAAGATTTTGCGTCCCCGTGAATGGCTATTAAATTTTATCCCGATCCAACTTCCGGTTCCCGAGTTACGGGTTGTAAAGTGCGATCACATAGCAAGTTGTAATTCAAACCGATACTCCGATGAAAGCAAAAAAGGTAAAAATTTCGTTAAAATGTCTCTCAAACAACTTAAATTTGTAGTTCTAGGTCACCGACGGCCAAACAAATTTTCGTTAACTACATTCACCACCATAGACGGTTCCGGAAATGCCCGGGAAAAGCGGCCATCTTTCGAAACTAGCAAACTCATATCAGTTTCTCGAAAATGATTGGGCCGATTTTCACAAACTTAGTCCCAAATGATAGCTATATTATCCCCACAGATGTCTATAAAATTTCGCACGGATCGCTTATATAGTTCCGGAAATATAGACTGAACCGTCCGGTCACATATGAAATTCCCACATAAGCCGGAACTCAACTTTTTCCAAAGAGGGACCCCATGAAATTTCAGAAATCGAATTCGTATTTTTGATGCCAAACGTCTTTAAAATGCATGAAACGTCGAGATTTTCTGTTATACGAAAATTTTTTTTTATTAGGATCGACTTTTTGGGACTTTGCCGATTTCGCATCTTTTTTCGGTTCAATATTACCGTGGCTGATTTTTTCTTTTACAAAATTTTAGAACTCGAATAATGATTTCTTTTCTTGTATATTTTTCATGTCATGTATAATAATAACATGTAATATATGAATTTGAAATCTTTTAATGAATATATACAACGCAAACATTCTTGTGTTCATGATTGAGAAAGGCACAATTGCACCGCTAGGTGGATTAAAACAGGTTTTTTACGTGAGCGTTGGTTGTGCTTATTATCGCAAATCGTTGAGTACGAAACTAGTACTTAGTTGAGTACTAAGAAAAAAAACTTGATAAAACCCAAATTTGCATCAAATCGGACACATGTTGATGCTTGAAGTTTGTATGAGATATTTTCACAAAAAATGATTTTCAATTGGATGAAAACAATTATTTTACGATCAGAGACCTGCTCCTGAGCACTTTCAGTACAATAGTTCAATTCACCCCCGGTTGAAAACCACTGATCTCGCGGAAAAAAGCGAGTTAGTAGGTTTTCTTCATAGAAATTCTTGAAAAATTCCATACAAACTTTAAAAACGTTGCACAGTGGCGGATTTGCCTAAAAACCTGGCCAAAAGTCGAAAAATGCATGGTAGTACTTTGGGTTCTAGTACATACATTGTCCTTCAGATTGTGCTGCCGCATGCTATTTTAAGTGAAACACTCCAAAATTTCCATACTTGAGGTGTTGACACATCCAAACAGTTTAGACCATCACGTTTTGCTCATATTTTTCATCGAGCGCCCGAAATATCAGTATTATTCAAGTGTAGCTAGATTTTGATAAAAGTGCCGGTTTCAAATGTGTAATAATGGAAAGCAATGCTGACGATATGTACTTTATTTATATGTATTGATGTCAAAATATATTATTTTGATTGTTTATAAAAAATGTCAATAACTTTTCAATGGACATTTTTGCTAAATTATTGAAATACTTTTTTTGTCCACGTATGTCCATTATGTTTCAAGGTAATTTGCGTTCTTTGAACGATTCTCCATTTGGTACTTAAAGAATTCTTGCCCGAATTTGCCCGTTTATGAGTAATCTTTGATTAAGTGTATACGGAGATGGATTATAAGATTCCTAGTTTAAAATTTCGACTCGTACTTTTAATTCTACATTTTGATCAGGAAGAATTGTGTATTTAGTGGTGAAAATTTTATCGAGATTCATAAACATGTTCAAAAGTTATCGAAAGTGGAACGCAAAAGACGTGAATAAATTTGGTCGTTCACATTGAAATCCAACGAACTCAACAGAAGTGATCGCCAAAGGTCCCAAATATAAAAAATCGATTATGAACACCATGATTAAACGTTACTATCAAAATCAATTATGAATGCCATGATTAAAGGAGCTATGAATACCATGATTAAAGGAATTATGACTTTTGATCATGCAAAGCAAAACAAATCTAGAGGTGGAATATATGACTGGATACTACAAACGAAAAGAGTAGAGTAGTGCAAAAGAATACTGGGATCTCCGGCCGTGATTTGGCCAAAAAGCTCACTTTAGCGTACACTCCAGCTTGGCGAAATTGTTTGTGAGAAGGTTGATAGTCGTAGCATGTCAACAAGCATGACAACAAAACGTGGTTGCTCAAAACTATACCAGGAAGCAGTACTAGCATGTTCTGACCAAGTATAACGCATGAATTTAAATGGACGTTTCATCGTAATAATGAACTTTGGACAAATCCTCGGTCAAAGTTAATTTAAATAAAACTATGAATCTTAGTGAATTTGACTTGTTTTCGTATTTTTGTAATATTATTTTTTTAGTTACTGCAATTTGCATGCAAACTTATTGTCAATTTTCACTACATGCATTTCGTCGCAGAATCGACTTATTTTCTGTAATCTAGAAAAATACTATTTTTCGTTCTTCGAGAAATATGTGCATCGGACAGGAATTGAACAATAATCGTACAGAGAGTTTAAAAGTTTTGTAACTACGTTGCATAATATTTCAAAATTCATAGTTTGAAATGACTAATAACATCAATTCTCATAATAGCTACATTATCTAGACACCCAAACATCTTAATGCGTGCAAATCAACAAATTCTATCATTTAAATACACACTATTTAAAATTCGATACATTATAAACGCTATTGGCATACACTGGAGCCATTAAATCTTCATTCATGAAATATTTAGATTAAAAAGTTGGCCATTTTGCATACGCCATTCTGAATTTAAATCTAACATTATAATCGTAATCTGCGCCCCAAAAAACCATGGTATGCACCTTCAATCAAACCCATTTTCGACTTTTGGCCAGGTTTTTAGGGAAATCCGCCACAGTGGCGTTGGTCCGGTACTTGGACTTGTCCCATTTGGTTCAAAATTTGAGAAAATATTTCTAGTTGGACTAGAAATCGATTCTGAATTGGGCTGAGTTTTCCGAATCTTTTGAATGTTCGAGTGTTTGAATTTACAGAACAATCTCATTTTCTGACTTTTCTGAGTTGGTGCCGTGTCTTCAGGAGCGATTCCCAATCATTTGAATCCACTGAATCATTAGAATCTTTATGATCTTCTGGAACTCCTACATCTTCTGAATATTCTGAATCTTCTGAATCAATTATTAAACACTGTTAGGATGTCTTCCGATTAATTCATTTAATTCCACTGAAACAATAATTAAAGCCAATGGCACATCGCCAGAAAACAACAGATACTAGTATTTCGACTATTACGTATAATCTTCTTCAGTGTTCATTCCAGTCCAATCATATTCATAATCTTCTAAATCATCTATGTCTTCTATATTTTTTGAATCCTTTGAATTTTCTGAGTCTTCTAATTTTTTTAATTAATTTTACAAAGATTCAGACTTTTCTGAACTCTGAGTCTTCAGAAAAGATTATGAATCTCAACTCTAAAAAGTTTCTGGAGTTTCAGATAACGGATCTCAACTCTAAAAAGTTTCATATTTTTCGTAACTATACGAATCATGGGGATCTTCCCAACCTTTCGATCAGTTTACCTACTCATTTTGATCAGACTAGAAGCAAAAGTTTACTCTGTAGATCTACGCCGTTCAATGTCTACCTACGCCGCTTTGTTACTTATACACTGTATAAATAGCAAAGTACTGTTGCTTCCGTACTGTGAAATGAAATGACCTAACACTTGAGTAGGCTCTAAATTTTCATAACCTTCCCTACCCAGTAATCTGTAGCTAATTGAATGTCATTAAAATGTAAAAAAAATTAAATGACTAAGCTACAGAAGAAAACCAACTTAATCCACCTAGCAGTGAGATGAGACATTTCTTACACATGTCACTGTTGGATCATTCATTAATTTGCACAACTCTTTTATTAGTTTGCAGTTTCTGGTCTAGCACGAATAAAACCTCAAACAAACTGAATAGAATAAAGAAAATCAATAAAACGAATCAAATAGAAAAATAAAGCAAAAATGCAACACAAATTCATGAAATGAGTACAATGATTTGTATAAATCAAATTAATAAAATACATAAATCAAATTGGATTAGCTCAATAAATGAAAAATTAGTCAATATTTAAAAATAGTTATAAAATTGATTGAATAAATTAAATTGACTCAAACTAACAAATTGAATGAAATAAATAAGTGGAATAACTGATTATGAAATTATTAAAATTAAAGAAATGAACAAAATGCATCAAATGAATCAATTAAATCAAATGAAACAAATTAATCAAATGGATAGAACGAATTTAATGAATCCAGTGAAAACAATGAATCAAATGAATGAAATGTATAAAATGAATAAAATTATTGGAATGAATGAAAAGAATAAAACTAATAAAAGAGTAATTGAATTGAATAAAATGAATAAATAAAACAAACGAATCAAATAAACGAAAAGAATAGGATTGATTAAATGAACAAAAAGAAGAAGAAAATGAATCGATTAAAATAAAAAATAAGGCGATGTTAAAAAGTTATAAATTAATTGAAAAAAAAATAAATTGTGTCAAATAAATAATTTGGATGAAATGAATAAATCTGAAAAATAGTCAAATTATTAAAATGAAACTAAAAACCGAAAAAAAAAGAAATAGAATGCATAGAAGGAAAACAATGAATAAAATACGTTAAATGAATGATATGAATAAAATGTACAAAAAAAACTGATCAGAGTGAATCCAAAGAATGAAATGAATGAACTAGATTAAATAAATCCAAATGGACAAAATGAATAAAAAGAATGATGAATGACATAAATAATTAAAATGCAGAAATAATATACTTAAAACTAGTCAAATATTTAAAATGAATAAAATAAACAAGACGAATAAAATCCATGAAATGAAGAAACTGAAAAAATTGACTACTTAGAATGAAACTAAAAACCATTTTTGAATAAAATAAATGAATAAACCGGATTGTACGAATTTGGGAACTATTGTATCGGAAAGTTATACTTTGATAATCCCATCATCTGAAAAACGGCTAATTAATATGTAATCAACTTTCTAAAGTTTTCATTCTTTTTTGTTTTAACCTTTTTGTTTTCGTTGTTCTTTTTTTGGCGGCGTCGTTTACGATTATCTGGTATTTCTACTTTATTGATGGACCTTAATTAGTTATCAGGAACCTGGAACGTTCAATTTGTTTTGGAATTCAAAGTTGTCATTTTGGTTACATATTCCCAAAAAAAAAAGATTTTTCTGCAGAATACGTAAATATGCGCAATTGAAATAATAAAGTAAGAGAAGGTCACATATGGTTTCAAACCCCTTAAACAGAGAGCAACAGAGAATGAATGCGATCCATGAATGAGACAGGTAGAATTTTCAAAATTTTCATTTGCATTGATATAAATAGTGTGAAGTTTCTTGGCTATGTTGATAGCACAAAAGCCATGTATTCAGTAGATAATAGTGTACTCTCTTTCCAGTCATCCTTATAGCGTGTATATTGTTTCCTTCGGAATTCTCGTTCAGGAATTATGGATAAATGAGTCCTATACAAACCAATACTACGAAAAAGAAATGGTTCAAATTTTCAGGATAAGTATTTAATTTGTTGGAAACGCAAGCGCCATTGAAAGTGTCACTTGATATAAAACTGCTCTAGATGGATGTGCATGCTTGACATTACAAGTCTTAATTTTCTGCGAATAAATACGTTTCTTCGTGTTCATTTGTTGTTACACAGTAATGTGTATGGCAAAAATGTAGTCAGATCAAACGTTTCCGTACACAGTACATCCAACGCTGTGACTGCCATTGAAACATCAATTGAATGGTACTTAGTATAGAGCAAAAATGGACAACGATAAGTTAGAAGAAACATTGTACTTGTATCCCCCATAGAGAATGGGGTCTTCAAGAGACTTATTTTCCCAGATTTAATTCGTGGATATTTTTGGGCTTTGATCCGTTATTTTTCATAATAGTTCATACCAATGCAATGAATATATATTTTCAATAATATCATCACAAAAAAAGATATTCTTACTTTACACATGACATATTTGAGCATATGATTCATTTAAAATTTAATTCAGATACGAAAAGTTTAAATAACGCATGTGGAATGTCTCTTATTAAAATTTTCATCTTTAAACATACATATTACCCAGTTAAATTAAATATTTTTCTAGAGAGCCATGAATTTCCTTAATTATAGTGTATATAAAAACTCTGAATAGAACTGAATTAAAGTGGAGTTGATGTAGTTTTCGAATTTTGGTCGCCTACCAACCCATAGTTCAACGTTTCGGAGGGATACACCTTTCATCTTGAGGGTGTGAACATTTGAAAATAATTACAGCTTTCTCATAATACAAGCATTTTGCAAATATTCTCAGGACTATAAAATAATTTACTTACCAAGTAGGATGTAATAATAAGCTTTTTTTTTTCATATACTAAAATGCAAACATCTATTTACATTGTAACGGCAGAAAAAATGGTATTGTCTTCTCAAACCTCCACAATTACATCGCACACATGATTAGACATTAATAAATGTTTCAAGTTATCAGAAGATCTTATCACACAACACAGAAATGGATTATGAAACAGCAAGAAATATGTGAGCCGTGACAGTTACCAGGAACACGAAGGAAGGGAGAGAGAGTGAGAGAGTGAGTGAGAGTGTGAAAGGGAGAGGGGTGCGTGAGAAATGGAAAATGATGTTTAGTGCCGTGACCTCATATTTAGAGGTATATTATGCGATATATTGATTCCTTACACCCTTATTATAAATAATGTAAGTGATAATTTTTACGCCTCGACCAGTATAAATAACCTAAATCTTGCAAAAGAGCTAAATTGTGGCCAGAGTTTTGGGATTCAAAAATAGAGTTGCTTTCGGTGATGCCGCGAGTATATGAGAAATCTTTTATAACACTACTAGGTGAATTACTTGATGATATATGTATTAATAAACCATCCAAATTTACCTCACGATTGAAAGCAACGCCTAATCCAAGGGATAAATATATGAACTCTAGAAAAAAATTCACTACAACACAAACACATTTTGTCTTTGAAATAAACTTACATATTAATTTTTGAGAAATAGTTCATTTATTATAGAGGTAATTCACAATTTTTTTTCAATATCGAATTCTTTGAATCACGTAGATGTGTTTTTATACCCCGATATTCAAAATTGGTTTAGTTTTGCCCCTAAAATACTAGTAAAGCAATACTCTGTTTGAAAAGGTCTCCTTTTTAATTAGTGAAAATTAGTAAGGGAGAAATAAAAATACAAAATGTTTAATATCTCCGTCGCTCGTGAACGGATTTTGACAATCTATATCTTGTTAGAAAGGCTATCGCTTTGTTTGAAAGTTATTTGCTTAAAACCCGTCTTGTTTTGACACGATCACCCATGTCTCAGAAAGTAAACAACATATCGAAAAACAAAAATAATAGTGTCAAATGGTAACGTTAGACCTTTCATTTGAAACTAGTTTCTTTAAGATCGGTTCAGCCATTGCTGAGATAATTACATGACATTTTGTACATACATACATACACACACATACAGACATTGTCTCAATTTGTCGAGCTGAATCGATTGGTATATGAGACTCGGCCCACCGGGCCTCGGAAGAGGTTTTCAAAGTTTGAGCGAATCCTATACATTTCTTTTGTAAGAAATGTAAAAACGTGTCCTACGAGGAAATTCCACTCGAATTGCAGTGTGCTAGATGGAACATTCACATGTTGTTTAGAATGCCTACTTTGTGATTTTAGTTAGAATGCGGTCATCCGTCTATTAACCCTTTCATGCCCAACTTTTTCCTAGTGCATGTAGGATTTCAAAACTATTTTTCCTTGAAAACGGTGGGGCCAAAAAAACACGAAAAGCCATTTTTCATAAAGATAGGAGCTTCCCTCGCAGTGCTAGAAGCTGCTCAATTTTTAACTTCCAATGCTCAATACAATTATCCTAGAATTTTTACAATAGTCCACTTGCGTGGAAAACGTAGCCAAAGACACTCTAAATTGATAAGTTTGATCAGTTTTCAATAATATTGCAACATAACGAAGATATATGAAAAATTTATTTACCGTCGTCAAATTAAACTGTTCCTGGCAGCACTGCTCCATTGGAATCCAATCAGACTAACTGCAATAACTTCAGTTCTAGAGCTGATCCTTGTAACTGTTAGTACTCAAATGAAAAACAATAGTCACAATTATTAGCCTTACTTGTTTTTGTGTGCCAATCTTGCCTCAATCAAAAGTTATAGCTGTTTAAAAAACGTTGTTATCCACAAACAACATGGGCATGAATAGGTTAAGTTGCATTATTTTACTTAGCTTTAATGGTCTTGCCCAGAGTCCTTACATAGGCAGGTCTTAGCATGCGTCAAAACGAAAACTGCCTCTGTGCTCGTATGTGTGACAGCTTCTACGGCAAATGGTAGGCTGTCTCTGTTCACTAGAGTGACAGGAAAAAAATAACCCCTATCGGCCCACCCCTGAGTCGATTCCTAGTCCCGTTAGCAGTACTTGCTCTACATTTGAAGCAAATCGGATAAGTCTAGCTACCGGACCAACGTGCTCAAAGTTTGTATGAGATTTTTCGACAATTTACATGGAGAAAACCCACTAGCGCGTATTTTCGCCGCTAGGTGGCACTGTATGCATTGCATTATCACTGAAAGTGAAAATAAGAAAGATAATTTAATTGTCACCAACTTTGTCGAAGACTGCTAGTCAATCCGGCTTTGCTAAAAGAAGTTATTAAACTTTTAACGAAGTGATGTGCATGGTTGTGTATCGGTACTCGATTCCCACCAACTATTAATTTTTGTGAGCTAATCGTTAGATTTAGCTTAATAGTATGTTCAGTAAAATTGTAGTATGTGATTCGAGTTACGTTTTGATTAGAAAATTTTAGTTCCACCTGTGACCGCATAGAGGGCGCCAACACTAACTTTTCAACGGAGAGAGATAGGAATTAGATGTCTTCTACAAAGTTGTAGAACAGACATTTTTTAGTAATTCTTCCAAACATTTCGATATTCTATCTCTCTCCGTTGACAAGTTAGTGTTGGCGCCCTCTACGCGGTCACAGGTGGAACAAAAATTTTGTAACCAAAACATAGCTCGTATGGCATACTACAATTCTTCTGAACATACTATTCAGCTAAATCTAACCATTAGATCACAAAAATTAATAGTTGGTGGGAATCGAGTACCGATACACAACCATGCACTGCTAGGCCCCGTGCAAAACTGACTCAGACATCACTTCGTTAAAAGTTTAATAACTTCTTTTAGCAAAGCCGGATTGACTAGCAGTCTTCGACAAAGTTGGTGACAATTAAATTATCTTTCTTATTTTCACTTTCAGTGATAATGCAATGCATACAGTGCCACCTAGCGGCGAAAATACGCGCTAGTGGGTTTTCTCCATGTAAATTGTCGAAAAATCCCATACAAACTTCGAGCACGTTGGTCCGGTAGCTAGGCTTGTCCGATTTGCTTCAAATTTGGAGCAAGTATTCCTAATGGGACTAGGAATCGACTCAGGGATGGGCCGATTGAGTTTTCAAAAATTCTTTATTTTCTAGGGCAGTCTACTGTTCACTGCCACCAACAGTTTTGACGCATGCTAGGACCTTGTATAGAGGAACTTTGGACTCAGCCATTCTTATAATCCAAAAATTGTACAAACCAACTCGCTAAACTTCTCTATTTGGATTTCCAGAAAATAAAAAAAATGCTTTCAAAAAATCTAAGACAGTTAATAACCACTTCATCAGGAGTGAATTTAAAATTTTACCCAAGGTTGGCCCATTTTTCAAAAAATCAAACGTCGCCAACAGTAGGAGGCGCTTTAGCAAACTTATTCTGAAAAAGAAAGTGGTTCTAATGCCCTAACCTTTTAATTAATAAGTGAGCCCGATGACTTTTTTAACATGATGTCATTTTGGGACACACTAATATACAATGTAATGCGAAGCTTTCTGGGAACGTACATAATGCCATGAAAAGGTTTCTATCTGAGGCGCGCGTCTCGAGCCGAGAGTGTCACATGGCGACCGAGACGTCGCTTCGAACTGTGGCTAGTAGGAACTTTTTTGATGCGCGGATCGAAAAACCCGTTTAACACAATATAGTAGACACTTATACCTCTTTTAAAAAATACAAATACAAAAAAAAGATGGGTGGGTAATGTCTAGGACATAACCGGAGTGTCGTGACTACTCGTTTGACTTGTAATTCAAATCGAATGATACTCAATGAAATATGTGGGAATGTTTCAAGTTATTCTTTATAATAATTATGGTGGTTCTGAAAAGAACCTTTGTTGTTGGCGTCTGCGTTGATAGGGGATGCGCTGGATTCTAAGCTCGTTGAGACATTCATTCATGAAATGAACAATTTTCTTGCTTTGAAATATCAATGTTAAAATCTCTCGAAACAACCATCGGAATCTTTTCCGTACAGAAATGAACACGCTTAGCGAAAAACTAGGGGCGGGTAACGTCCGGGACATAACCGCGATGCTCATATTCTTAAAATTCTGCTTGTATCTCCTTCAAATGGCTAAATTTTGCGCATTAAGGTCGATTCACCGGGCTCAGCGAAATTTTCCTGGGGATCCCGTTCGTTAGTATATTCAGCAAAACAATTTTATTACCGAGTTCTCCGCGTTGAATACAGGTCAATAATTTCATATAATGATTTCAACATGCAGACAATGTACATGTATGACAGGTGGGAGTGTTCTGAAGTGGTTTTAGTGGAGGTAACAACATAAAATCATGTATTGGACATTTTACAATGATTCTCCTTAACCCTGCAAAACCACGTGGTTGGCAGCAGAGGGTTAAGTTGTTTGGAAGAGATGACAGTTAATATATGATAACTAAAAATATAAAATTGTTCTATAAATTGCAAAGTTATTGCCGCGTTGACCTGAAAATTTGTCATTTCATTCATAAAGGAACAATCATTGAAATTATGTCAATTTATGCTTTGCAAGATTTCAAATAACTTCGAAGTGTGGTCACGACACCCCTGTTATGTCATATAGGGGAAGATGGGGTAAAACGCACCCCCGAGGCAAAATGCACCCCTTGATTGTATCGAAAACAGCTGAAAATTTCTAGAAAACGGTAACACCAGTCGGAAGTCCGCCATAGTAAACATACACTATCAAAGTTTGATTACCGTACATCAATAGCAGCTCGAGAAATAAACAAAAAACAAAAACGTGCTCTGCTCATTTAATTATTGTTGCTAGTGCAACAAGGATTTTCCGCTCTTAGAAATACTGTTTTACTATTATATTAGAGCATTGCAGTTCTATTTATACCGTTGTTCATTATTCTGTCGCACTACATATGGAAAATCTACTAAATAATTCACTTTTTGCTAAATTTATATCTCTGCTCTATCGGGGGCAAAATGCCATCTTCTCTGATTTTGCTGGTTTTGAATCGAAAACAGAGAAATCGTTCTGAAAACATACCAATTGCATAACCTAAGGCTATTTAATGGCACACTTTTGTGAAATCTCGTTATAAAACAAAATTACTTGCTTGTTCGCCGAGCATTATGCCCCGTTGTTGCGGTGCATTCTACCCCGTTGTTATTGTGCATTATGCCTCGTTGTTGTGGTGCATCTTGCCCCCGCACAGGTGCGTTTTGCCCCGCTTATTTTTCAAAAGGTGATTTTTAATGATTTTGAAAAATTGAATTATTTTCACGTTTTTGAATGTTTTGCAAAGCGTTATGGTTTTGATTACAGAGGAAAATGTTGGCTACACGATATCATTAATTAAATTCTCCCAATTGATGTTCTATAGCTTAGTTATGGTTATATTTCCTTAGGGGGTGCGTTTTACCCCATCTTCCCCTACATTACCAACCCATCTTTTTCCATTTTGCCTTTGTCCTAATAAGGACGGTTTGTGGATAACTATGTTGATTCAAGACGGGAATCTTTTAAAACAATTCAAACCTTGCCGACGATTGTTTTTACTGCGTACATCCGTACGATCTTTCCCCTTTCGCAGCTCACACCGAATGAGCACGGTTTTCATCATGGTGTTCCTATTTATTGACTTTACAATGCAGATGGAAGGACGTCCTTTTGTTCGATAAATGAAAATATTTTCATCATTCGTTTTGGTGTAGCTTTCGCTTAGTGGCAGAGTTGGCACATTCACTGATTTTCTTGGAAGGATTTGCAAAAACCTTCGGGTTTGTAAATTAGAAAAACATTTTCTTATGATTCACTGGTAAAAGTACAGAATTACCAAGCGCAAACTTAATACCAGTTAATAAAAGAAACTTTCTAATTAAATTCTTTTTCCATTTTGTATTCGTCCTAATAAGAACGGTTTGTAGATAACTATGTTGATACAAGACGGGAATCTTTTAAAACAATTCAAACCTTGCAGACGATTGTTTTTACTGCGTACATCCGTACGATCTTTCCCCTTTCGCAGCTCACACCGAATGAGCACGGTTTTCATCATGGTGTTCCTTTTTATTGACTTTACAATGCAGATGGAAGGACGTCCTTTTGTTCGATAAATGAAAATATTTTCATCATTCGTTTTGGTGTAGCTTTCGCTTAGTGGCAGAGTTGCCACATTCACTGATTTTCTTGGAAGGATTTGCAAAAACCTTCGGGTTTGTAAATTAGAAAAACATTTTCTTATGATTCACTGGTAAAAGTACAGAATTACCAAGCGCAAACTTAATACCAGTTAATAAAAGAAACTTTCTAATTAAATTCTTTTTCCATTTTGTATTCGTCCTAATAAGAACGGTTTGTAGATAACTATGTTGATACAAGACGGGAATCTTTTAAAACAATTCAAACCTTGCCGACGATTGTTTTTACTGCGTACATCCATACGATCTTTCCCCTTTCGCAGCTCACACCGAATGAGTACGCTTTGCAGCCTTCGATGTTTTGGTGGCATTTTTAGTGGCAGTTACTACCGCCTTTTCAGTGCCTGCGTTTCTTAGCCTTTGGCTTTTTGGACTTCTCACCGCCACCACCTCCACCAACGTTTTTCTTCTTCTCTCCGATGGTAGCTGATTTGATTGGTCGTCCGATGCAGCTTCTCACGACCACGCACGTCTGTTATGCACTGCGTCTTACACACGTCTGGCTTAGAGAAAAGCTGCGACACCCCTATTTATAGGTTTTATCATTAATGTTGATTTCATTTAAAGTAGTTTTCGAACTATTTAAACAAATTTTATATAGCAAAGAACGCATCGGTAGCAAGCATTGAACGTTTTCCTTCCGATTTATGAAACAAGATTGGCAATCCGTTTTGTAGAAGAAAAGTTAATAAGGTTCAAAATGTACGTAACGCTTTCGCTAATATGCACTACTATCGCTTTCTCGCTCGTTCTCGTGGCGTGCATGAGCCTTTCCTTTCCGTCCGACTTCTAATGGCTTAACCAAAATTAATATCCCGGCTTTCCCCCACCAACTGCTCTCGTCAAGCAACCCAATACGAATAATCATAGGAACAAACATGTAGTGGACCTTTATATAAACTTTTCATTATTTTATTGTTCATTTGCTGCACCATTTTGACGGCTCTGTGCGGGATGGGCTGAAAATTTTCACTTTTCCGAGTCGTTTTCGAAAGATTTTTCAAAACACTATTTTTCCGTTGATAATGAATATCCTACATATTCCAAAATTTAATACAACATTGGTACAAATATTTTCGACAAAATGCCGAAGAAATTGATTAAATCCATTCAGTACAACAAAAGATAGAAGCGTTCAAAATCTTACATCATTTTTCTTCCGAAATTTTGAAAAGGGGCCCCTATATTGAAAGGTAAGTCGTTAGTCACGACAAAATTAAAAATTTTGGGAATTTTGAATAAGAACCTCTGTTTAACGAGCCTCCGTATCCTCACTGGAGCCGCATGTACATAAAAGTCTAATAGGAAGTTCGTAAATGAACTTCGAAGTTCTCACAACTACTTAAAAATTCGGCGTCTTAGACCGTTGTTTGGGTAACAAATCTTCGGTTATGTATTTCCCTAGTAACAATTGTGGTTTTATAGTAGTTTTATAGCCTTTCGTAAAACTTAGATTGCACTTGTAGCGAGCTATAAAACTTCAATTGTTACTTGGGTTATATATGTTGCTAGCAAATACTATTTGTTAGCTTTGGTTGTAATATTTTCTAAGCTTTTAAAATTAAACAAATGCCATTGCACGTTGCTGTTTCACTTCGAGCCGGGATTCACAACGGTCTGTCTACATGTCATATCCCAGTTTTTTTTTCTGTCGCGTAGCTAAATGTTAAACATGATCCAATCGTGCCCCGACCAACTCGGAGGCCAGTATTAATTTTCACTTCTGCACACCTCGTCACCTCGTCATTATAGTGTGACCCTGTTTCGGAAGGGATGAAGCAATCACTTGTCGGTTTGGTCACTTATACTCGGTTGTTGGTGCGTTTGCCTGCCTATCTACTTCTGCTATAGGTATATGCACTAGCAGTCGGAGTGTGATTTTTCCTTCCACTATTTAGTGCAGCTATATTGGATAAAGAGCGGTGCGTCGCCGTCGTCGTCGCCGTTGTCATCGTTACCGTTCGCTTGCTCTGAATTAAGTGCCAGTGCCAGCGCTAGTCAGCCACTTGTGTGTAGAATCTCTCGGCCTACCCAGGTCAACGACCGACCGCCAAATAGGAAAAAAATAGTGTGCACTACACACGCACACGTGAATTTGCACACTCGGATTTGGCCGACGGACGGCGCTCGCGGACTGTGGGGTGGTGTAGCCAATACTCTATTTTTAAACGATATGTTTACTAGAAAATAATGTCGCAAATGGTTCACATCCTCTACACGGGACTTTCGCGACTGGTCTGCAGATGTGGCAGTGGAAATCTAAGAAACTAGAAGGAAACTAGATGCCTGTTGACGACTAGGACTAGGCATATTTTGGATCTCTCGTTAGCTTGTTAACCTGTTAATTATATGATGAAACACTGGTTAGTGAATGCTTGAGCAAGGAGTTACGCGTGACGTCATTCTGAATTCGAACTGTGTACACTAACAGCGGGGAGCTTCAGTAGGTCATCCAGATTGCAACACAGATCTCAGAGAACACGTCATCGAGCTTGTTTCCCAACTAGCTGCCTTTCAAAATTATTGGCGTGTCCAGGGAGGCTCGCCTGCTCGGTTTTTCCAAAACAAACAATACTACTCGAAGTGGTGCTTTGGATTAATAATTTGATTATATGTATTGTAGTTTTAAGCAACAGAAGGTCCACATTCAAACTGGATTCAAGTTCAAAATGTCTCAAATCTATGTCTTGTTGACCCTCACGCTTCCTCACTGATTGCGGTTACGCCAACGTCAACTGCTGATTTCGATCTGCATGCTGCAGTAGGGCTAAAATATGCAGCCTCCAATCGGGTAGTCTCTCTCCTATACTCTATGCTGCTGGCTGGGTATGGCTGCCTGTTCCTATGGCCATCTCTGGCGCAACTTATTGTGGCATCATGTTCCCATAACATAATTCTTTTTTTTCTGTCTCTGTATAGCCTGGCCTCCGACACACGAGCTAGCAGTAGGTAGTACCACACGTTCATCACGTTCACCTTATTTGGGTGGTTTGTTGGGTTTTACTGGTTGGCTGGCTGGATTGCAATACACCAGCCGAGCCGCAAGCCAAAGAAATCGGCACGATAGAAACCGGCGTGGCGCGGCATGCAGGTACCCAAGGTACGGTGCGGGGTGCCTGAGCTTTTGCCTTGTGTGCTGTGCTCATTTCGAAATCCATCAATCCCCAGGTGCAATCCTCTTCGTTTCGCCTGGGTCTCTCGGCACTCGGGGGCTTACTGAAAGTGAAGGTAGCACGAAAAGAGTTAGAAGGAAAAAAAGGCTAATAAATTGGATGAGGTTTTTATGCGAAACTTTTTTTTTTGTTCGTGGCTACGGCTCAATGGAAATGGATTTTTGTGGGAGAGCTCGTTGTGCGGCTGCTTGCGGATGATGGGTTTTGACAGAGCCATGTAGCTGGACCGATTCGTTTCGGTGTTTGGTCATCCTCCGGTGTAACAGATGGAACGGAAATATCTTGACAATGCGCCGTGACTGGTCATTTTCCATTAATTATTTGATTAGGATTTTTTAACACTCCTTCGGAGGGTTTGGTGTCTAATAAGAAGTTGATAACTTTTTTTTGTTTTTCTCCAGACAAACCTAGCCTAGAGGTTGTGTGGCATCTGATGTTTGAAACCAAGTGTTGATGCACTGGTCTCATGTTTTAAGATGCTACAAAGCAAAAGTTTCTCCTACATGTTCTGCTTCTTCTAGATAGGTTCTAGTTTGGAACATATTGTTGTATCATACGATACACAGTTTGAAAGAATCCCGTAAATTTCCACTGAAACAGATTCAACAAAAAGCATCCATCGAATATGAAGGTATCACGTGGTATGACGATTACATGACCATAACGCTACTAAGAAAACGACAGTACCGGATTATGAACTGCGCCTGTATACTATCCATCTTAAGCTCATCGAGCTGCAGTCTCGTAATATAACAGATTAAAACATATCAAATTGCTTAAAATTTAATAACTAATAATATTAATAATTCAATTACTTTTGATAACTTGAGACGACCGAGTTTGAGTTGAAAAACAGCTACTGCAACTGAATGAAATTTTGCTTGAAAGATTCTTAGTGGAAACTATTTCGAAATTAAGACAATGCCAACTTAAAGTCCCAAAGATATGTCCCTAGATACAAAATGTTTTCATCATTTTGAAAGTGATTTTTGTTTTTATTTATAGCGAACGTTACAACAATACGCATTGAATTATTATTGATGAAACTGTACGTCAACTACCAGTACTAATGCTTAAATTTGGCCGCTCAAAATTATTTAATATTCGCGAAAACAATCGTTTTATACTACCCTTATATTTTTTAGAATTTTTTGCGATTGTAGAGGGCGCAACTGTTCATACAACTTCTAGCAAAAATAAGTGTAGGACACACTGCTTCCCGTTCCAACTGCGATCTACGTTCGGGTATGACTGACATCGGGGTTACCAGGAGTTGTACGTTGTAAGAGTTTCACATTGAAGGTTGATTCCACGGTATTCTTATCTAGTGGTTTTCTGTGCAATTTAAGCTAGTCCCGATCAATAACGGAGTAGCTATCAGGGGTGGTCGCATGAACTCAAGCTCGAGACAATTCACAAGTTTACTGATTTCTAGCGTGTCAAAGAAAGAACGCAATGAAAACTGCCAGGAAATTACTGATCTGCTAAGCAGTTTGTAGATACCGTGAAATTTGAATCCTTCTGACTAGTTCAGAAACAATAAACGATGAATGTGTGCGGCTTTTTACATTTAAGAGAAAGCACAACTTATCACTGTTTTGGCTTGAACTTGTACCAAAAGAGGTGAACGCAAAATGATTGAAAGCGTGATGGAGTTGAAATAAGTTTTGATGAATACGCTAAAAATGGGAAAATCAGTCGCACAAATTGTTGCTTGAAGTAAAATTAAATCAAATATTTACGCAGGCAGGGGGGAGGGTGTTTGGGCGATGGAACCACCTTTGAACAGTCTTCCCAAATGATCATCGAACACCAGGTTCGCTCTAGTTCTGTGCTCATCCTACACCATCATTTTGTGTGCAAACTCGAACGCGCTAATGCGTACCAAAACACGAGCACATGTTCGTCAGCACAACCGAACCTCATGTACGTACGCGGTGTTCATACACACAGGTTCTTGATACTAGCTTTCTCTTTCGCTCACCCATCATCACTAGCATTGACTCATGCTGTTTTGTGTGTGCCTTTCTTATGTACGCATACCAGGCCCGTAGCCAGGATTTTGTTTCGGGAGGGGCTTAAAAAAATTTGCATAAAGCTTTTAATTCTGACAATTTGATATAGTCACTAGAAACTAAATTAAATTTTGAAAAGTTCATAATGAAATCAATTCCAAATCAAAGACAATCCTAAAAATATGTTCATTGTCACAAGAAAGGTTATAGTACTTACTCTCGTTACAACAAAGTATATTCTAGAGTTCACAGTATTTATGCGCTAACCGAATATGACAATGCTTGACGGTGCTGGAAAACACTAGGTGTTCCAAGCTACACCTTCAAAAGGCGTAGAAGATGCTAAACCGAAATGAGTAGAAAAATATCCATAAAATGTTCGAACGAAGAGAATGTCGAAATTCGTACAAAATCTTCTGATTTAGCAAGCGATTTGTAGATGCGCAGAGACGGTTCAACTTCTATTTTCTTTGTCTGGTGTTCTGCGAGTATTACCAGTTCCAAGGCATCATGCTAACACAATTTTTTGATATATTCTATTTAAATGAAACTATTTTCAAGACTAGCCTTGGTCGGGTAGATTAGAACCCCAGTTAGGAAGGATTTTTGGTAATCAATAGGATCAAAATATAAATTTAAATGATTAAATCAACTGAAGGAAACTGCCCACAATTTAATTGATTAAAGAAAATTGTCTACAAATCGAATGAAAACACTGATTACTAATATCTTCTAATTTTCCTTCAAATCGCCAGTCGCCGTGCATGTGTCGTTCACCGTGCAGTTTCAAAATCACGAAATTTAAAGAACTAGCTCCCTAAATCCATCGGAGAGATCCAGATCCCAAATCCTTTCGTTTCATCGTTTTATTGAAACATTCCAACTAAAGTTGAATCAAAATTTTAAATACACCGTAAGTTGATCATATAACGTGCACTGGTGCCAAACAAATGTCCTCAACTACTTATTCTCGTTTTGTTGGTAATAGTTTTATATTATTTCTAAATTGTGACGTATTTAGATAGGTATTTTTACGGTGACTATGAGGGCGGTTTTCATTTTGATAAAAAAAAACAGGATTTGAAGTCACGTCAAGTCCACCTAAACGCACGGTAACTGGGAACTTGACGGTACGTGAAATTCGTTAAATGTATTACCAAAAGAACTAGAAGGTCTACCTTCTGATGTCGCAAAAAGCAGAAGCAAAAAAAATTGCTACGCTATAGCAGGCTACAGGCACCAGTGAATCAAGCTAGCTATTGTTCTATATCAGTGCACATACAAATTGTATCGTTGCCCCCGGCTGCGGAGTAAAATGAGTTTGCCAAATGAAGCAAAAGTGCCTGTGCTACGGGATAACACGAACAGTTAAGGAAGTGGAACAATTAGTTAAAGTGAAAATGGAGCTTAATCTCGCTGAAGTTACCTACATTCAGCTACATCACGTAAAAACTGTGTTTTGATCACGTTTAGAAGCTTAGCACAGGCCGAAAACTTTATTGCAAAGAACAACATGCAACACGAGGTCGAATTTAATAACACCAGAATCAAGATCCCCGTGCATATGGAAAACGACATGGTGGACGTGCGTATCCATGATTTGGCCCCGCGCACGAAGGAGGATTTCATCAAACAAATCATGTCGCAATATGGAGAAGTAGAATCTATTACGAATGACACCTGGAGAAATTTTTTCTCCGGCATTCCCAATGGCGTTCGTATTGTGAGAATGCGAGTGACTAAACCAATACCTTCTTACATGACTATCGAATGCAAATCACCGAAGGATGGCGTGACCTATAAGCAAACAACGCTAATTACATATCCCGGGCAGACCCCAACATGCCAATTCTGTAACTATACAGCCTACTACGGAAAAACATGCGCCGAAGCAACTAGTCAAAACTCATCTACTACAGCCAACTCTAACAAGCAGCCACCGATACCTTCAGATAAACCTAAAACAACGATCCAATTACCCAATAATGCAGGTACAACGACCACGACAACCGCTCCCAAATCAACAACTAGCATCGCCAATAAAGAAGCAAATACCGATGAAGACGGATATACAACAGCGATCCATAAGAACAAGAAACAAATAAGAACCTCTGATCGTGAACAGGAAGAAAGCAGTACCGATGACGACATGGACGGGAACGATAACGCGAGAGAAGGCAGACTGAATGACCACCAAGCGGCCTCACCGCCAAGGAAAAAGATCTCAACACGCAGCAGCAAACTGCGTCAACAAGATCTGGCAGACCGACATTCTTAGAATTTTTTTATTTTTACTTATTGTAAAAAAAATTAAAAGACCCACGGATCAGTTGTGCTAACGCATTGAGCCGTTTCAAATAAAATTTTAGATTGAAAAAAAAGAAATATTATAAATATGAACAAGCTCAATAATTTCAGCATCTCTTTATTCCGACATATGGACGGGTATACATCGCACTTACTTCACCTCTGTCGAAGAGTAACGTAGGTGTAAGGCCAACTTTCTTTGATGATTTCTGTTGTTCTGTAGTTGAGTGCCCAGAAAATATAGAACAGCTGCTCTTGGGTCGATTTCAATTTATTTATTATTTTTTCTCTCTTTTTCTTCGTGATCTCTGCTCATCTCTCTCATTTTATTCCATAACGAACACAAATAAAACGAAAACATGAAATCGAAACATTAATCCCAATTTATTGACTGTAGACTCAACTAGTTACAACATTTTAGTCGCTCTCCGTGATAGGCTACTGATGTTTGTTCACTGTATCGTCACGTCGTTTTTAGACTTACATGGACATTAATTGGAAACCATCGAAAGAGACAGAAATGCTGCTGCTTACAACATTAAGTTTATTATGATTGATTGACTAATATGTGGTTTAGCATCTATTGACATCCGTTGAAAAGTAAGGATAAAATCACAACAGATAGTCCTACCGCTACTATGTACGTTTCTGTATGTGAACAACATTAGTAATATACGACGGTATACAATTCTTGGGTTGATGAACACCTCAGAAAAACCGCTGTTTTACCACTTTTTGGCTTGTTTATTTTTTGTTATTTTTCTTGCTTATTGTTCGATTGTTTAAAATATCACTAGTTTGCGGACTAATAATGTTTAAATACGGACCGCATTCTCCGCATAAAATGAAATTGAGTGTCAACAGAAATACTATTGCATTAAAATGACGCGAAAACAAAAACTGTCTTCTCGACTATATTGTCATCAACTAACGGAAATGTTTTTGTCTAGCACGCTTGAGTGAGATGCCTGATGTTTCTACTAAGCGTACAGTGCACTAACCTATTACAGAAATTCAATCTGCTTATGCTTTAACTAACTTTATTCTGGCTAATATATAACATAATATCTGAGTTTTGTTAGACACAACCACTAGCGATAAAGTTCTCATTTTGGGACAGATTTTGAGCTCACTTTTCTATAAAACTTCTGCAATTTTATTATATATTTCGTTTATTTTATTCGGTTCAATGCATTAGCTAAATGAAGCCTTGTGTCTTCAATATATTTCCATGATGTGAACAATGAAAGTGATAAAACGTAAATGGTTGTCCTACAGATCTCGTGCGAACAACTAGCGATTGCATGTGGAGAACTATTTACTAGGCTGAGAAATATTTTTCCTAACCAACAGTGTCGCGGTGGTGTTCATTTCTATCTCGTACACTTCCTTGTCATCATAGTGGTTACTGCCATGTCCATGTTCGCGAATTTCTGACGGGTCACGAGTGTCGACTTCCTCAATGATGGTGCCGACCGTTGATTTTGAGATACTAGACGCAGTTTTTGCCGTCAATATTATCCGAACAGCAGCCAAAATTTGGCAAATGTTTGTTTTTCAGGAAATGGTTTTGGAGACTATGTATATGCAAAGATATAATGTGTAAAATAATACTATCGCATTCAGTTTTTACGTGCAGGGTCAGGTTGGAGGAAATATGTCTGTTCACCTAGATTTTCACCACAAAAACACCATTTAATATACTTCCTAGATGTGTCCTTTATAATGAATACCATTTTTTCCAAATGTGACAGGAATCTTTTAATAGCCACGGTGCAAGTAAGTGGTATCAGATCTTGTAGCCGAGCATTGATTTTCTCATCGTCCATATATATGAGGATCAACCACATGTTACAAGTTGTTATGCAAAATGACTGGTTTCGCCTGGGCTAATTTGTTAAATGGCATCAGCACTGAACGCCTGACATGGTTAAACTCGTTAAAGGCGATGTTCGTAAGCATAACCTCCATAATCACCTTCAGCAAATATTTCACATCATTAATGTTGCTCCAGCCAAATACGGAGGTCTTTTCGCATAAGATCGATCTTATGCGAAAAGACCTGAAGTCAATAGCCTCCGTATTTGGCTGGAGCACTACTTCTTGCTTCTGCGACTCAATCATTCGACAGATCCCCACAGCAAGAATTAAAGTAACAGTTTCGTTTGTCTTCCGACGAGTCACACAATATGAAGGGAACTGTTTTATCACACTCAGCATACTGAGTAGATATCCTGACCGCTGTCTTCGGTGGTTCGAAATAGCAATCTTCCTCACAATTCTCGCATTAATTTGTTGAAACCAAACAAGATACAATTTTTTTAAGAGTCACCGAAAAACATGTTGTTTCTTAAATTTATTTTTGAAAATTTTCGGGGGGGGCTTTAGCCCCCTAGCCCCCCCTCTGGCTACGTGCCTGACGCATACGGTGTACGTACACGGTGTTTAAACCTAAGTTTGCACATCGTTCGCTTGGGTTCGGTGTTCGATGCGAAAGCATGTTTGAGGTTGAACGCGTGCACGAAATTTTGCACACGGGTGCAAACTTGTCGATGTTCACGGGAAGACTGATTTTGATCATTTCTCTCAGATCAAGGAAAGTTTAAGTACTAATAGCCGTTTTGACATATATAATATATAATGACATTTGACTAATTTCGGTGAGTTTGAAGCCGGTTTCTGGTACTGTTTTAGTATTCTGATGACTTACCTCTCAGAATGCTTAAAAATCACACTTCGATTTATTTTTAGGAAGCAATGGGCGCAAAAATACAGTTCTACCGATCGAACTAAGATTTCGCACAGTTATTTTAGGTACAAATCCCCGACTGCATACGGGGAACGTGCCATTTAAGCCAATATATTCTGATACTCGGAGGAAAATTTTATTTTATTTTTTTTTTTGTATAACCGTGTGCCACTCTAATGACGACGTAGGGTTACATGTTATTCTTTATAAAAAGATTTCGGCCTCGGTTAAACGTTTAAACGTTATTAGTACATAATTTCTCACATGATGTAGCTGTACGCGGAAAACTATTTTCACTTTTAGTAAACGTTACAATTGTATTTGAAATGCGGTCATCAGTTTACTAATATTTGCAGAACTGGCTTTAATTTTCTCTGCAACGTTTCGACATCCAAGTCTTGGTCAAGGTTTGCTATAACCTAAGTTTAAGTTTGTTATTCGTGCTTAACTTAGGTCATAGCAATCCTTAAAAAAAACTAGGAAATATAGTCGAAACACCGATGACCGCATTTCAAATAGAAACGTAACCTAGTCAGTCGAAATAATATGTAAATATTCCATCTCGTACACTGTAAGCCTAGTGGTATTTTCTCTTAGGGTACTTTTTTCTTCTGTATCTTACTCATTTTCTTTTCACATTTTGGGAGCAAGTACTTTGTTATTTCTAAATGCGGAGCAAACTTTTGCTTCTGGGATGATTGAAATGAGTGGGTAGACTGATCAAAAGTTGAGAAGATCCACAAGATTTGTAATTCCCGAAGAATAAAGGTTTTCGGGTGACCACCACCACCACCACGATTAAAAAAAGTTTTAAAATATTTAAAAGACTTAGAACACTGAAAAGTTAGAAAATTTGGACAATTTATAAATATAAAATAAATTCCAAAACTCAAAGATTCAGAAGGTTTGAAAAATTCAAGGGAAGCAGAAGGCATGAATAATTAAAATATTTAGAAAAATAAGAGGAATCTGAAGATCTAGAAAATTCAAGATATTCGAAAGATTCAAAGCACATAGAAGTTTCAGATGATTTAGGAGACTCAGAAGATTATAAAGATTCTGATGATTCGGAGGATTCAAAAGATTCACAATCGTTTCAGAAGACTCGGAACCGTCCCAGAAAAGTCCGACATTAATGTTATTCAGAAAGTTCCGAGAAACAAAGATTCAATATATTCAGAAGACTCCGAAGCTTCTGAAGACTTCGAAGCTTTTAAAGATACAACCGATGTAAAGGGTGCAGAAGATTCACAGATTTAGAAGACTCGAAAGAGTTTAGAAATTCAAAAGTTCCAGCAGATTCAAAAAATTCAAAGAACTCAATACTTTCAACAGATTTTAAATTGTAAGTCGTTGATTCAGACAGTTCAAAATATTCAGATGCAGACGATCGGAATCAGAAGATTCATAAGATTCAGAAGATTCCTTATTCTTTTATTCTCAAATAAAAAAAACTCTCGAATCTTGCTAATTGAAAGGATTAAGAACTACTTCAAACAATTCTCCATCGAGTCACAACAATTAGAAAATTGAAAAAATCCAAAAGAATTAAAAAATTCTGGGCTATCAGGATTATCATAAGATGCCCACAAACGAGAAGACTCAGAAGGCTCAAAAGATGTAAAATAATAATAATTGTTTCAGATAACTTAAAATCGACGAATAAAATAATGAAACTATTCACAAAATTCCGAAAATTTCGAGAAAGCTCAGAAGAAGGTTTCGAAGATTGAGAACATTCGGAAGATTCATAAGATACAGAAGATTCAAAAAGTTCAGACAAGTCAACCAATTCGAAAGATTACAAAGATTGAAAAAACTCAAAAGATTCAGAAGATTAAGAACATTTAGCAGTTTCATAAGATTAAGAAGATAAGGAAAATTAAAATGAGTCTCAATATTCACAATACTCAGAAATTTCAAAAGATTTTGAAGATTCAGGAAATTCTCAAAATTTTTAGTAGTTCCAGGACAGATACAGATGTAATTCAGATGATTCAAAACCGATTCATGGAGAAGTTTGAAAAGTGAGGATATCCAGAAGATTAAAACAGTTGAGTCAGAGTTGTCGGAAGAGTTAGAAAACCGCCTCATAAAATTTAGAAGCTTCAGAACTATAAATGATTAATAAAAGCTATTCAAAGATTCAGAAGGTTGAAAAGATGCAGAAGACACAGATGATTCAGTAGATTCAAAAAAAATCTGTAGATTTACAACGTTATAAAGATACTGATGATTCAGAAAATTCAAAAGATGCAGAAGACACAGCGAATTGAGAAGACATAAAGAAATTAAGAGATTCAGAAGATCACATAGATTCCGTTAAATCAGAAGATTCAAAAGATTCGGAATTTTTTCAGAAAACTCTGAAAAGCCGACATTCAGAATACTCACATATTTCAGAAACAGGAAGATTCTGAAGCTTCCACAGGTTCAGAAACTTCAGAAATCTTCGAAGCTTTCAAAGATTCAGAAGATTGAGAACCGCTACAGAAACTTCAGTGGGCTTTAATAGATTCATTTCTAAAGTCGCAGAATTGATTTCGACATCTAAGAAAACTCTGACGATTTAGAAAGTTTAGGAACTTACAAAACTCAAAGAATTAGAAAACTCAGATGATTCAGAAGATTCAAGAGATTCGGACTATTCGGAAGTTTCATATGTACTATGCATTATTTCTCATCAAGGAGTAAATCAGATTTATCATTTTGTGTATGAAGTTCACAATGCCTAAGTTTGGTAAGTCTGATAATTCTGATCCAGAAAACAGGAAAGATTAAGAATTTTCAGAAGGTTCTAATATATTCGAAGATCCAGATAATTTAGAACGTTCACCTATTCATAAGATTTTAAAATTGGTTTTAGTTGCTGACAAGAAGAATCCGAAGCACTAAAAAACCATACTTTATCTTAGATGTTGTATTCTCAGGCACAGGAAAATGTGGTCTTGTACAAAATTTGCACCTTTTTTGGAATTTTTGCATACCCAATTAATCGATAAGCATTATGGGTGTGCCCCATTAGGCATAAATACGTTAGGCATACGGACGTTAGGCATACGTACGTTAGGAATAATGGACGTTAGGCATAAAGACGTTTGGCATAATGGACGTTAGGCATAAATTATCATATTGAAGTGAAATAACTTAATATCCTCTAAGGAAATAACTTTTTTGTAGTTAAGGCCTCGGGTGGTAAGATTTCAAATGTTTAATTTTTTTTAAATTGCTTTGGAAGCTGACCAAACTAGATCAACATTTTATTCTATTGTATATACCTCAAGAAATCTTCACTCAAATAAAAGATGCAGAATGAATGAACATCGATTGAACGAATAAACAAATTGCACATCTCTAAAACAGGCTAAATATTCTTGTTTAAAATTTGAATGTCTATTTTGTATGAATAAAACGCATCAACCCCCCCCCCCCCCCATGTTGTTTGTAAACAAAAACGTTTTTAAGCTTCTAAAACTTTTGATTTAGGCAGAATTTACTCACAAAAACAAGGAAGACCAGTAACTGGGACTATTAAAACTTAGAACTGAAGTTATCGCTATTAGTCTGATATAACTCTGCTGGAGCAGTACCACCAGAGATATTGACAGTTAGCGTTGATAAATGAAATTTTGATATATCTTCATTATTTTCCATGATTATTGAAATCTGCTAAAGCGTATCTTCGACGATCTTTTCTTAGCATATAGAGTATTGAAAATTTTCTAGGAGAATTGTGCTTAGCACCGGAAGGTAAATATTGAGCAGCTTCCAGCACTGCGAAAGAAGCATCTTTCAAAGCGACTTTTTCGTTTTTCTTGAACCCTGTGAGCGTTAGAAAAAAGTTGGGCATGTAAGGATTAACTTAGATTAGTTGTTCATGCATGCATGGTGTAATTGTTCAAGAAGAAAACATATAACCTAGAAGAACAGCTCATGAAAGAAAGAATGATGCAATTTACTAATTCATTCAACGAATATACGAATATTGCTGGTTCTATATTGATTATCTCCCATATTCTTAAGCACAGCGACTGTATTCTCGAGACCATCACAAATAGAACTACGGAAATTCTTTGATGTGAGAGAGAGTTTATTCCTGTACTGTGATGAGTTACCGAAACGAAAAAGGTATCGTCACAAACGTAGAATCCGTACCCTAATGTGGATCCTGTACATAACACTGCCAGTTTCCATTGGATCCAAAATTTATTGTCTATTCATTATTTTTTTCCCATTTTTTTGTTAACTTATTGAGTCAATTTGTTAAATGTTGTAACGGCATTTGATTAGCAAGGGACTGGAAGGTGAAGTTTATTTTTTCAGCCTTAGTACTCAAGATAGAGCAAGAAGTTGAAGGAAGAAAGTTTAAAAAAGCGTGGAAAGCGTCATATGAGCAAGCTTAGAGTTTCCCGGCGACTTAACACTTTGTCTGCTACCGCAGGAGTCAGGATCTTTTGGCATTAGAAATGCGAATCATCTGAGTCTGCGGTATGCCCGGACGAGCGTAAAGTAACTTTGTATTTCATGCTGTCGGAACCGATCTTCAATTCCTTGCTCTCCCTTGAGTACTATGGTTCTTTATATTGAAAAATATACTTCACCTTCCAGTCCCTTGCCAATTAAATGCCGTTACAACAGTCTGTTCATTATTTTGCTTTTTTTAATATTTGGATGCAGCTATATTAGTAATACACTCTAAAAGGCTAAGAATTTGCATGTATCAAAACTGAAGGGATGTTTTCTTCATCTCGTCTACAGAAAAATAGCAAAAAAGCTCTACACTTGTAAGGGTTAAATATCTCGCATGTTATTTTTCATTTTGGAGTCTTTCGCTAGAGTTATGCGAAGGTATGGTATAGCAATGCGTCATTTTTTCCTAACCTAAAAAACAAACGAAATCTCTAACAAAAGCCTTGCGATAATTTTTATATTTTTGTGAATTATGCCTATCGTCCATTATGCCTAACGTATATTATGCCAATCGTCCATGATGCCTAACGTTCATTATGCCTAACGTACTTATGTCTAACGTATGTATGCCTAACGTACTTATACCTAGCGTATTTATGCCAATCGTCGCGCACCCAAGCATTATAATGTAGCCTTATATCTGCTTTAGACTTGAATATAGGCAGTCTTAAAGAGCCGTTAAGCTCTATTTTCTGATACAATGCTGATATTATGCCAAAAAAGACGAAGCATCGTGCTATTACTGTGCAGCAATTCACAATCCATTTTATATATTACTAATGCTATTATATAGCACAAATGAATAAATGCCACATTTGAAAGCCTCATATCGGCTGCCATTTTCCAGAATGTTTTAGTAGCGCTTTCTTAAGTTTACCTTTCGGTATGAAGAACTAAAAGAAAAAAAATATTAAAACTCTGTTTAGAATTGTAATCGACTCCATTCTAATACATTGAATGAATATCCTTAACGGTTTTTTTGTTTTCACACGATATGAACAAGGTTTTGCGAAAACTACATTTAGTAAGGCTCGACAAAAGGTATCTTGCCTCGTCCTTCGCGGCTAGTTCGAATTTAATTAAATATGCCTAATATAATTTTCAAGAGGAGTTTCATAACGAATACACGCACTGCAAAAAATGAACATTATATCGGCTTTATAAACTTTACACACCAACATCTCGGATTTTTTTGCGATCTTTCTACCCTTAAGCCCAGAAACGGTTTGTTTACCTCCCAAATTAAACGCCAAAACGGCATAATTCCAACGCAGCCGGATAAGTCCATGGAGCACTGTGGCAGCATTCTTAAGATGTAAATAACTTTTTATTGCACAATGTGTCAAATGAAACTCAAAGCAGGCAGGAAATGTTTGCTCTTGTTTGAATGTTATTAAAAATAGAGGCCTCTCGATCAAAAATTAAACACACGCAAACAGTGTGCGTGGAAGAGATTGCAACATCCATTCGTGCTGATCTAACTTGGAAAGTTTGCACTTCGAGAAAGTGATATAATTACAGATTGGTCTCTATGACCCCCATAGTGTGAAATTTGGAGCTGAGTATAATTGAGCAATTTTGATCGTTTGCTGAGTTATAAGCAACAAGAAGCACTATTTGTGTTTCTGGACAACCCCCTAGTCCTGCGGGATGTGTCGCAAGAAAAGGAATTCTGATTAATCTGATCAGAATTATTGAAGTCGAAACTTTGGCTTAGCAAGCCTATGCATATGCAGGACGCAGGACTAGGGACATGTTCAGAAACACATATAGTTTAGTTTTCTTGAAGCTAGCTTCAATCAAGCGCTAGCTTAGCTCTGTCACTAAGTTAGTATCGGATTTTGATGAGACGAAGTCGAAATGCAAATTCCACAACAAATTTAATTATTCGTTTTATGCCCTTAACCCCAAATGTGGTTAAAAGCTATTTTCTCTTTAGTGGACAAAAAAATAATTGTTTCCTAAATTTTTCCCACTAAAGGAAAATATGACATAGTGAACGAGAAGCAGTTAATGCAGTGGCAGAATTTGACTGCTAGAACAATCGAACAATAAGCAAGGGTACTGAGAGTAGCTTAAAATATATGATTTTCAAGCAAAATTAACAATCAATAATGGATTCACTATTATCAATATAGATATTACTACAAAAATGCAATTTATGCTGTCAAATTCGTAGATTTGGGTTGGTTCTGATCTTTCAATTGAAGTAAATTTATGTAATTTGAAAATGGATGTATTACTAAAAATCTGATCTATGTATTTTTGCGAAAAATGAATTCCTGCTCCTTCTGAACACCTCCTTCAGCCCACCTAGTTTCCAAAGCAACCCAGTTGCCCAATTCCCTTAGAAAACCAATGGAAGCTACTTGGTGCAATAGCAGCGATAGTGGACAACAATTCACCAACGATCAGGCACCAGCATAGTTGGCCAAAACCTCCTTCTCCCACTGTCGATCATCGGCCCAGCGAGTGAGTGAGCGAGCAAGCCAGCGAACAACTTACTGGCACTATTACTATGTATGGAGAAACCCAGTCTTTCAGCTCAGGCAGTCAGCCAGTCAGTCAGCTCAGTCACGATTACAAAACGCATCCATCCATTCAATGCAATTCGAGCACACGGGGGGAAAACAAAACAGAAACGAAAATAGAAAAAAAAATACTATAGAAATGTGAAAAAAGAATCAGTTTGCGCGCTAAATTTCGCTCCGCGTGCTGAATCACAGAGAGCAAGAGAAAGATCACGCTGATGAGGAGCGCTGTATGCCAGTGTGCCACACTGTTGTGAATTGTTATGGTGACTAGCGATGGCGATGGTGTTAATGCCACAACACAACCAACCTTATCGTGAAGTTGATCCATAGTCTGTTCAGAGCGCGAGTGCTTGAAAAGCTCCTCCATACCAGCGTAAAATAACAGACTTTACCTAGTTTCCTCCTAAAGCTCAACCATTCCTGCATTGGTAGTGGTGAGATACACTCTCACTTGGTTCTCATTTACATAATGCTACCCTCTCAGCTAGAGTGCAGTACTAGATTGTGTAATTCAGCTTCAAGCTAAACTTAGCTGAGTTTCTGCAGTTCGCTAAAGTTGTAGTTTCTGAGTGTTGAGAAACGGACAGCATAAAGTGTGCGACTAACTGACTGACTGACTACTGACGATGACGGTTGTGATAGAAACATGATTTCCACTGTTCCTTTGGCCCCTCGATCCTCACAAACAAACTAACTGGTTTGACTGGCTAGTGGTTGTTCGGTTGATTGAAAGAGAAAGGGAAACATTTTTTTTCGCTTTGCAACGGTTCACACGTCACGGTGCGATCTTCACGCGTTCCGTCCGTCCGCTGCGTTAGTAGTTGTGTGGGAGGAGGGTGACTCGTCGAACATATGATCGGAAGGTCATAACAGTTTTTTTTTCTTTTCTGTCGCATTTCAGCGGCGGTTCGTGGAGATATGGGAGAGTAGTTACATTGGGTTTTAAGTTTCGGATGCTGAATGGATGACATATGTATGTCTATTAATAAGTTGCGATTTATGTTCAATAAAACATTCATATCACGATCCCGTTGTGAATTTTGATCGTTTTTAAATTACGCAGTTGGTATAATGTACACTTCAGATCTGTCTTTGATCATATTGTCTTTTGCGTGATTTTTAACGAAATTTGTAAAGAAGAAGTTTGGTGTGCTTTTAGTTAGAATGACTTGAATAATTCGAAAAAATGGTGACCAAAATGTTTCGCCACTTTCGAACTTAGGCATGGGTCACTAACTTGCCGTCCCGAATGGTTTTCTTGTTGGCATAAACAATATCATCCTGAAATTCGGAATTCTACAACCTTGAGGTTATTCATGGATATTATAATTTTTAGGATCTGTTGGAGCAATTCAAATTAGCATTCCGACTAATTTTGAGACTTGATGCTTGAAGTGTTAAACTGCTAATGCAATATTGCCAGGTAGTATCAATGTAGAACCTGATTCCATTTTTTCACTATCCAAAAATTTACCTTTTCATCACTTTCCAAATATCTTGGTAACGAAGGAACGCTTTATAAATCTTTCTAAGCTTCTGAAATGGATGTTGTTGCTTCTGAAGGCGCTTTTGCTCGTTAATTTTGTCGTTATTCGTACCTAATATAATCGATGGAAGCTAATTCTATTAAGTTTGCAAGTCGCCTACCAGATCAGACACGTTTAAGCGAATTTCGTGTTTCGCAGTTTCTGACGGCAATTAACCTTTCAATTGTACTGCGTCATCGCAAACACAGATCTCGGGTATGACCTTTAGCGAAACTTTGCCAAATATTGTGATGAACTCTAAATTGGCCACACTGTACCAGTTTAAATGTCATGGGTGGGTTCGGGTGAGTGCGTGAGTTGCCGCTTTAAGCCACATAATATTAGTGTTAAGTGGAAATAGTGTGAGTGACGGTTCTGGTTGTGGTTCTTAAAACAAAGCTGAGAATATTCCCGATCAGTTAAAAATGAAGCAACCAACAAAGCAGACAGTGAAATAAATAGTGCTCTTCTTGAAAAACAAAAACCTGTGTTAAAAATGAAATCCGAAAGATGTTTCTCGAAGCCATGCCTGGTATAGTTTCTGAAGTGGGATTGTCTTCACTGTTATCTAAAGAACAGAATTAGGAAATTATGCCCAAAACAACGATTCCGATTGTGTAGAAGAAACGGCAAGTGCAAATCGTATGAGCAAAGACGATTGAGTTTTTACTGGACGACCATATTTAATTTCTGACTTTTGTTACTTTTGTTTTGTTTGTTACGGCACTAACAGGTGCTTTACGAGCATGTTACAGATGCACAAAATGGCAGAGGTTATGAAGAGAATTCCGGACGGTAAAGTGGAATATGAATGAGAGATACGTGCGCTGAAGAAACGAAGAACTTTGGCCATTTAGCGACCAGAAATATCAGCGATTGAAACCGAATTGAACAAGAAAAATGTTGGTGACGTTAAATACTTCCGAGGTCGTGAATCATATGATGAGGGATGGTGATGATGACTTCCGTATTTAGTGCATTTAACGGGGGAACTATGAGTTGAAATGTTTCAAAAATGGACGGTTCAAAAACTTATCAAAAATGTAAGACGAATTTCAAGCAAAATTTTAGTCATTCATTCACTACGACCACGCTGTTTTACAACTGAAACCTTATCAAACTTACAAAAAATGTTAGTGACACGAACAGAATAATTTGATGCCTTTTATCGGTTCCGGATCATGCTACCTTATTACCTATTATAGGAAATCAAAGATTGTTTCAGCTATAATTTTAGTCAATAAGAGGGAGTGTATTTTATCATGTATTCTCATTTTCATTCTGATACTAATTGTCATTGTCATTGTTGTCGTTGTCGTTGTCGTTGTTGTCGTTGTCGTTGTCGTTGTTGTCGTTATCGTTATCGTTATCGTTATCGTTATCGTTATCGTTGTCGTTGTCGTTGTCGTTGTCGTTGTCGTTGTCGTTGTCGTTGTCGTCGTTGTCGTTGTCGTTGTCGTTGTCGTTGTCGTTGTCGTTGTCGTTGTCGTTGTCGTTGTCGTTGTCATTGTTGTGCTCATTCTCGATTCTATATATTATACGCCTAGATTTTGTTACTGCGATGTGCATCCTCGGCAACTGTGAACGTACTCTCAACATTAAATATGTTCGGTTCTAGACAACAACATCAATCAAAGATACTTGGTTGTCTTATGAGTATGGTTCCCGATTTTCTTAGGTTATTTTTCGTGTTGAATTTTCAAACATCAAAATACTCGAGCTTTGCTTACAAATCTGATTTTTTACGAAACCTAGTAAAACGTCTTTCAGTTAGAGCCCGGACGTAGGTACAATGAATTTTAAAGATGCTCCTCTAGTGGTCGGTTTTGAATTATTTACAGATCCACTACGTAAATGACAGCTCTATCATTTCGTTTACAGCCAGCCATGACAGCCATGACGCATTCAATGAAGCAACTATGTTCGATGGCTTGTAATTACCGCCGGCTCCACCCCGGAGCGAAGACGTTCGTCTTAATGGCGCACTTTGTGTCAGACAATCCTACAATATGCTGGCGCTCCTGTAAAAAGGTGAGAGCATCGAGTGCAAACCATGTTTCGGCTGTCCGATGGTTTTTCGTGATTGCAATGTGCAGCAAGAGCTGAAACGGAGGATGGAAGGCAAGGTGGTGAAGTTCTTCCGCGCTAGGAGCTCGGTGCGACCGGCCAGATGGTTAAAAAATATTTTGTCAGCCAGGACATCGTCATGAGAACCAGAAGCACAAGCGACAACTGAAAAGCAGCGGCTGAAGGTGCTCTTCAAGGAAGTCTGCTCTGCGAAACTCTACGACGTGGTTGTGATCCTGAACGACAAGACGTACATGACGCTCGGCGGCAATGAATGGCAACGAACCGGCTATTCCACGTCCCCAGGAAGGAGGTAATCATGCAACATATTCCACTTGAAGTCTCCAGTTCCTCTTGTGGCTGACAATCAGTGAGAAGGGGATGTTAAAGCAGGTCTTCTTTTCTTCCCAATTTTTCCGTCAACGGGGAGGTCAACAACACGAAGTGCTCACCAGAAGCGACGGCCTTCATCAATCACCACAACCCGAAGAACGATGACATGTTCTGTACGGATCTGATCTCGGCACATTACGGAAGGTGGTCGCTGGTGGAGATAGAGCGTTTGAAGATCCTAGTCGTCTCCAAAAACGTCAAACTCCCAACGTGCCTCAGCTATACCCAAGTGTAAATTTCTGGAAACAGGAGCGGAGGATCTATTTGAACGATTTATTGCCGAACACCGAAAAGGAACTGATCAATAAGGCGACCAGAGAGTCGAAGTATATGCTAATATCTTTCTTTGCGACGGTTAAGGCCAACGTTCCGGCCAACTGCCGTAAGGCCGCATGACATTGAGTGGTGTCATTCTTGTAAAATGAGGAATTAATTCGGGAATCAATCCAAAATTTATTGTTTTGAAAAACCGTTTTTTCGTCGATTTTTCTCAATGCAAGAATTACTCATTCACCTCTGATACATAACTCCTATCACTTACGCCTTCGTGATGCCAGCAAAGTTACGAGCAATCTTAGTGACTATTGGATAAATTGTATGCTGACAAGGAAGAGGAAAATAGAAGAGTTTCTCTTATGAGCGGCTCAGAACAGCGCATGTCCCGGAAAGGGCGACTGAAAAAAATGCGGTACCTCATTAGCTACATCCAAGATGGCACCCCTATCGTAAGGCTAGGTATCGCAGTTCTGGTAAGGCGGCATACTGAATCTTCAACCAACAACAACGAAAAATGTAAGTGAAGATACATGATGAAACAATTGGTACAGGAGAATGCAATGTTTAACGGAACGGTAAAAGCCACCCTGCTTGCTCATGAGCCACAAAATATAAAAGTAGTTATGGCAGCCCTTCAGAACGTTTCATAGTCGGACAAAGTCGAATGAAAACGCCGCGCAGTTAACTTAACTGCGGGTACCTCGTTTAAGTACTACACATATTATAGTTACGGTTAGAAGGTAGTTCATGGGATGAGCTTTGTAATGCTTGAAAGGCCGCAGCGACGGATCGTCAGATAAAGATCGACGGGGCGACCGTATCGGGGCATGGAGGACAAAGGGCGAGTTCTTTAACTGTAGTTTAATTAACGCCTAGATTAGTTCCATATGCATCTAGGCAAGACCTGCGGAGAGTGTCCAAAACACGACTTATTATCGGGGACACAAATAGTCCGAGAGAGAAACAATTCTTCCGTCCACTCAACCACCAACGACATCGCCCAAGGTCTATCAATCTCACAGTAACCAGAAGCTTGACTATGTGTAACACTCATTTTGCACGAAAGTGCTTTCCGAAGCACACTTGTAGACTCCTGAATGGCGAAACGTACTTGCAAATTGAACGTGTTTAGATTTAGATTTAGATAGTCTAGGACTTTCCGAAGACATACTAGGTGCGAAAGGAGATTCGAGAGTCGGTAGTCGGTAAGACTCTCGGCCGACCATCTAAATGTCAGGGGTGCCCGGTTATACGAAACAATCCACTGCGTTATCGGTACGATCTGAGTGGAATAAATCCAGATGTCTTTGTACTTGTTGGTTGGCATCATATGTTGTATAATAACTATCGATGCTTAATGAACCTTACTGCCGCCTCTAAGATACTCTTCCTAGTTTTGTTTAGTAGTCTGGCACGTGTTGGTTGCATCCTCTCGCGGCCAATACAAAAACAGGTTTCGAGACGGACGATCAGAGATGGATCACATGTTTAACCTGCGACAAATTCGTGATCAATGCAGGGAATACAGATTGTTGACTTACTATCTGGATTTTAAGGCGACGTACGATTAATTGAAATAAAGCGCATCCGACTCGTTCTCATGTTAGGAGAATTGAAGCAGAGCGATTTACTCTCTAGTTCAGTGAATCTAAACCTAGGGGCCACAGACTATTAAGGGGTCGCGAAAAGGTTTCCGGAGATCCACGAAGATGACTGTCTTTTCAGCTGAACAAAATTTAAAGCATTTCCGCAACAAACAGGAAATAATTTATTAATAGCAAACAAAATCGATCTTCACAAATAGTGGTATATCATAGCCCCTGGCTGCTCAGTGAAATGAATCAGACACAGAACATAAAAGTGCCTGTAAAGCAAGGAATTAGAATTTTGTGTAACTTTAATCAAAATTCTTTTTGACCTACAGTAAATGACGTTGAACTGTTACTATTATATCTATATTCTGACCTCGCGCAAAGCAGAAGTAAAAATCGCTACGCTATAGGCAGCGGTGAATCAAACCAGCGCTTTGTTCTATATTCAGTGCACAAACAGTATTGTATCGTTGCCGCCGGCTGCGCAGTGAAATGAGTCTGCCAAAGGAAATAAAATGCCCGTGCTACGGGAAATGCCATTTTAAATCGACTTTAAGAAAACTCGTGTTAAACCCACAGCTCAACTAGTTAAAGGTAAAATGCAGCTATAGCTCGTAGAAGTTACGTACATTCAGCTACACTACGCCAAAACTGTGTTTTGATTACGTTTAGAAATTTAGCACAGGCAGAAAACTTCATTGCAAAGAACGACTTGCAACACGAGGTTGAATTTAATAACATCAAAATCAATATCCCTGTGTATATGAAAAATGACATGGTAGACGTTTGTATACATGATCTGGTACCGTGTACTAAAGAAGATAACATTGAACGAATGATGTCGCAATACAGAGAAGTCTACTGTATCGATTTTGTTGGCTATTTTCGGCAAATTTGAGACTAAGAGAAAAAAAAGCAATGAAATTGAAAGACGGATAGGTATTCTAGAGCGAATCAGTTATGAACTTTGAGCGGAAAACTAGGACTAGGCAGGCTCATATGGACATGATCGAAAGGAAATGTGAAGAAATCTTTGCCTTCTGCTAAGTAGGAGTTGGGCGTTGCACCCAAGTCTACTGCATGGTCTATGGTAGAACATAACTCATCATCATGTGTTACCGCCGACGCCGGCCTATTACGAATGACATTTGGAGAAATTTGTTCACGTCGTTCGGATTGTGATTCTTCGAGAGACTAATACGATACGCTCTTACATGAGTATCGAATGCAAAGCACCGAAGGATGGCGTAACGTATAAGCAAACAACGCTGATCACATATCGCGGGTATACCCCAACATGCCAATTCTATGACCAGATATCCCACTACTGTATAACATGCTTCGAATTAATTAGTCAAAGCTCTTTTGCTAGAGCCAACTCTAACAAGCAACGACCGACATTTACTGATAAACCAACAACAACGACCCAATTGACCAATAATGAAAGAGATGACAACCACGGTAACCGCCTCCAAACCTACAACTATTTCAATTTTATTGCTTTCGTTTTTCTTAGTCCGAAATTTTCCGAAAATAGCCAATAAAATCGATACAGTAGAACCTTGCGGCAATTAAAACATAGTAACAACAACTAACTTCACCAACAAATAAACTAATACTGATGAAGACAGATTTACAACAGCGACTCGTAAGAACAAAAAAAAAAGAACCACTGACCGTAAACATAAAAAAGCAGCACCGATGATGACATGGACGTGAACGATAACGCGTGAGAAGGCAGACTGAATGATCCCCAAGCTGCGACGGATAAGGCAACTATTGCTTCACCGCCAAGTAAAAGGATCACAACACGCAGTAGCAAACTGCGTCAACAAGACCTGGCAGGCAGAAATTTTTATAATTTTTATTTTTACTTATTGTAAAAACTTAAAAGATCCACGGCTCAGTTATGCTGACGCATTGAGCTGTTCGGAGTGAATCTATAGAAAAAAAACGTAATTAGAAGTGAAAATCGATCCTAGTATTCAAGAAGTGACACACATACAATTACACCACGCAAGAAATTGTAAATAACGTAAATGTTTAGTTTAGCCCAGACAAAAAACATCATTGTGAAGAACAACATGCAACACGGTGTTGAATATGACAACGTTAAAACCAATATCTTGAATATATAATTAACGATAAAATTAACGTAAAGTCGCGTAGATCTAGTACCGTTCGTTAGACCAGAACGCATTAAGAGATTTATTTCAAAATACGGAGAAATGGTATCCGTTACAAACGATACTTCAGGAAAACTTTGCAGTGGTATTCTTCATGACAATGTAAACACGTTCTCGTTTGACACTATCGATTTCCTTTGACATTAAATTTAACCAAATCGGTTACCATTTTTGTGATTTATCCCAGCAAAAGGATGTAGCTTAGTGTGGTTATGATAATTCAATTTAAAAAAATAATTTTTTTTTGCCATAATGCGAAAACAATTTCGGCTGCTTTTTTGACGTCAGCTGCTCGAAGAAAAAATCAAAAATCGCATAGGGCATAATGACCCATTTGGCCATTTGCGCTTTGCGTATCGAACTGTAGCAACAACGAAATAACAACGGATAGTCTAGTGTATCCAAACCAACAACCAGCCCAATAAATGCCGAAAAAGACGGATTTACAACAGCGACTCCTACAATCAAGAAACAAATAAGAACTTCCGACTTCGAACATCGTGAATACCGATCAAGATTGGGCATTGATGATAAAGCTAGAGAAGGAAAATTGGCCCAGGCCAGTGGACCCATCGAGATTTGATCTGTCAGTGTAGAACATTTTGTCACAGTCAACTTCTCGGAATTTATTATAAAATATATTGGGGATCACTTGCGGGCGTATATGGTCCGGGATTTCACGAATCTCTTCCTTCATGGATGTGTCGAAGAATACAGTAGAATCAGAAGTATCTAGGAAACGAACACGGTTGGGAGTATATGAAGAAGGATTAACGCTCTGTGCCATGTAGTCGAAGTACAAGGCCATAAATCGGGTTTGAGAATTAAGCTCGACGAGCCTCTCGAAGTTTTCAATCACCAACGGGTTCAGAATGTCGCATCGGATGAGCAATCGATATGAGAGTTCCCAAAATCGATTTTTAGCGGAAGAACGCCCGCCAGCACTTCGAGACTCATCGTATGGGTCGAGTGCATGCAACCCAAGGCAATGCGCAAGCAACGATACTGGATTCTCTCCAGTTTGATGAAGTGTATGTTCGCAGCGGAGCGGAAACAGAAACACCCGTACTCCATCACCGACAATATCGTTGTTTGGTATAACCTGATCAGGTCTCCTGGGTGGGCACCCCACCATGTTCCAGCTATTGTTCGGAAAAAATTGATCCTTTGTTGGCATTTCTGTTTCAGATACCTAATGTGACATCCCCAGGTGCCTTTAGAGTCGAACCAGACCCCGAGATATTTAAATGTGAAAACCTGATTGATCGTTGCGCCCATTAATAGAAGCTGGAGTTGCGCCGGCTCACGCTTCCTAGAAAAAACAACCAACTCAGTTTTCTCCGTGGAGAACTCAATACCTAGCTGAAGAGCCCAAGCAGACAAATTGTCCAAGGTATTTTGTAATGGTCCTTGCAAGTCGGCAGCTTTTGGCCCTGTAACAGAGACCACCCCGTCGTCTGCAAGTTGCCTTAGCGTGCATGAATTGGCAAGACAATCGTCAATGTCATTTACGTAAAAATTGTAGAGCAGGGGACTTAGACATGAGCCCTGGGGAAGACCCATGTAGCTAAATCGCGATGTTGTTAAATCGCCATGCGAAAAGTGCATGTGCTTTTCAGACAACAGGTTTAGCAAAAAGTTATTTAAAATTGGTGAAAGACCATGCTGGTGCAGCTTCTCTGACAGAATATTGATAGAAACTGAATCAAAAGCCCCCTTAATATCCAAGAAGACTGATGCCATCTGCTCTTTGTTAGCATAGACCATTTGGATTTCTGTAGAAAGCAACGCAAGGCAATCGTTCGTCCCTTTGCTTTTGCGGAAGCCAAATTGTGTATCTGACAGTAAGCCATTTGCTTCAACCCAATTGTCGAGGCGAAACAATATCATTTTCTCGAACAACTTCCGAATACAGGGCAGCATTGCAATCGGCCGATACGAGTTGTGGTCGAAGGCTGGTTTTCCTGGTTTTTGGATGGCGATGACCTTCACTTGCCTCCAGTCATGAGGGACAACGTTACCCTCAAGAAACTTGTTAAATAAATTCAACAAGCGCCTTTTGGCAGTGTCAGGCAGATTCTTCAGCAAGTTGAATTTGATTCTGTCTAACCCTGGGGCGTTATTGTTGCATGATAAGAGAGCAAGTGAGAACTCCACTATCGAAAACGGTGTTTCGTTCGCGGTATCGTCAGGAGACGCGGCGCGGCACGTTTTCTGTATCGGGACAGAGTCCGGACAGATCTTCTTGGCGAAAGCGAATATCCAACGGTTTGAATATTCCACGTTCTCGTTGGTACTATTACCCGATCAGAAAATCATATCAAGAAAATATCAAAATTATTTCTTGATTTGATATTTATATCATATAACCATATAATTTTGTTATGTGTCGTTTGGAACGAATTAAGATTAAATTAAAATTATATCATGTTTTGATTTGTCAATAATGATATCAAATAATATATCATATTTATATCAACCATATCGTATCTTTTCAACATAGTATGTACATCAAAATATTATCTTTCCAAGACAGTTTGGCAAAGCTATAACGATATCACCAGAGATGGATCCTCCCAAGAACTGGCTCCAAATCGCATTACTAGTGGTCTTGTCTTGTCATATGTTGGAATGTAAATACATAAGATAATGTACGCTTTGTAAAGCTACTCGATGATTACAGATAACAACAGAGAAAATGTTCTGCTGTAGTGCCACGAAGCAGCAAGTAGTTTTAAAGATTCTGCATATAATAAGCTGAAAGAGCAACACTTGGTCTGCCTTGAAGAGGAATGGAAGCAAAACCTGTGACAAGTGCAGGTAAACTATTAAAGAAAAGTAAAAGAGAGAAGAACATACGAAAGAATAGGAACATGTATTTTAAGAGATCATCCATAAATGACGTAGCATTATATGGAGGAGGGGGGTGTTTTGTATTTTGTGATGTTGTGTGACGACAGGGAGGTAGGGGGTCATGTCATGCTACGCAACTTTTTTAAGGGGGAATAGGGGTTGACCTGATATCACGACAATCTTACCTGTTTCATTTAACATCTTTTTTTTATTTTGTACGGGGTCAGGGGGGGGGGGGGGTGTTACCGTCAAGTTACGTAATTACCAGGGGGTATTTAGAGGTTTGTGACGAAATGCTACGATGGGGGAGGGGGTGCTAAAATCACTCAAAAAATGCTACGTCATTTATGGATGATCCCTTAAAACTATGAAGGATGTGAAGTGAAAAACAGGAACGACTTCAAAACATACAAATGAACAAATTTTAAAATTATATGCTGAACTAACTGCGAGTTCTAACAAGTAGCTGCGTCGGTAATAAAAATTATAAAATTAGTAACACAGGGAAATTAAATGCACATTTTTTGAGAGACACTTGTACTAAAGAGAATAATGAAATATCTTTCACAAGAAAATATTTGATTTATTAATTAAAAATAATAAAAAAATGTGATTTTTGTGATAAAATTCTGATATTTTCAGATATATTTACTGCGCTCAATTAGATATAAAATATCTTAAAAATCCGTTTGTGTGATATAAATATTTTATCAAACCAAGATACAACCAAAATACATTATACTAAAAAAGACTGAGATATAATAAGATATAACCGATACATTTTCTTGGTATAAAAACTTGATATTTTAACAACTATATATATAGTTGCTATATTTTATATCAAATAGAGATATATATTTTGCCGTGATATAATATCTTATTTTGATATAATTTTGATGTGAATTTCTGGTCGGGTACGGTTACGCATACGTCGAGCCGTACCCCAAAGAGTGCCCATCGCTGTTTCTCTCGTTAACCCGTCGACGAATCGGCGCCAATAACTGCGTTTTTTGGCTTTCATTAGACTCTTCATTCGCCTGTCTAACGACGCGTACTGTTGATAGCTAGCGGGTAACCCGTCTTCCCGGAAGGCCTTATATGTAGTGGACTTTTCCGCGTACAGCTCTGAGCACTCTTTATCCCACCACAGGGTGGGAGATCGTCCATGGGTATTCGCGCTGGGTACTGGTTTAGTCTGAGCTTGATTCGCACTGTCGAGAATCAAGCCAGCCAAAAACCTGTACTCTTCCTCCGGAGGAAGTTCTTGAGTGGATTCGATTTTAACGGATATCGCGGTCGCGTAACTCTTCCAATCAATGTTCCGTGTGAGGTCATACGAGACATTGATTGTTTCCGATGGTCTTGAACCGTTAGCAATTGAAATCACGATAGGCAAATGATCGCTACCGTGGGGATCAGGGATCACCTTCCACATGCAATCAACTGTAGCGATGTCGAGCAAAGCGACAAATCCAACGCGCTTGCGCGTGCTGGTGGTGTAGGAATCCGCGTCATTTCTCCCGTGTTTAAGATGGTCATGTTGAAATTATCGCAAAGATCTTGGATTAATGTTGATCTATTATCATCATGAAGACAGCCCCATACCGTACCGTGCGAGTTAAAGTCTCCCAGAACTAGCCGCGGTGCCGGTAAGGATTCCGTGATATTACAAAGCGTTCGGTGACCTACCGAGGGGGGGGGGGTTTCTCGATCCAGACGGATTATATTAAAGTCGTGGAAGTTGAGATTTATATCGGAAGTTAACCAAGTTTCACATAATGCGAAAGCATCACATTTTAAACTATTTAGTAAAAATTTGAAGGAATCGATTTTTGGAAGGATACTTCTGCAATTCCACTGTAAGACAGTGATCGAATCAGTGACCTCGTTTGATGACTTAGCCATCGAAGGAAACGATCGCTGCAAGGAGGGGCCATTTAGCAGTCAACTGTTTCAAAAATGTTTGCACCATAGGGAGAAAATGTATCAGAATGCTTTTAAGAGGATCAGTAATACAGTAACTTTATGTTACTCTTTATTTTTAAATAATGTAAAAGCATAAAAGTTCCATGGCTCAGTTACGTTGTATCGATTATAACAAAAATAAATATAAAAATCGATGATAAACCGTGGGGATCCGAAACAATCTAGTATTATTTCGAATTCCATAACTAATTTAGCTACATGTTGTGCCCTTAACGCGCAAATGTGGTTTTAAACAAATTTCTCCTTAAAGGAGGAAAATACTCCTGGATCTGTCACGATAATGATAATGACCTAATGCTAAGGATAATGCTAATTCGAAAAAAATTCTATTCCACACAAACGTGGAAAAAATCAAGTGGTTCTATCACAGTCAGTTTCGATAAAAGGTATTGAGAACAATCAAAACCAATCCAGGATTCTCGGATTGTGATTTTGCCGCCAAATTCGTTGCATATTTAGAAGAACTCGTCTACGACAAGGATATCGTTCTGTCCGTGAGCGCTAAAGTGGTTGAGAAAAGAATTGTCCGAAGATTGTAGAGTGCGGTACTGATGAAGTTAAGAGGTTTGGACTGCGGTGAAATTAAAGAAACTGATTGAATAAAACATAATCATTTTAAAATCACATTTCTTCATTTATAAAAATTAATTTTTAACGACACAGATAGGAAGAACTCCAAATTATTGTAACTCAACTTCTCAGTGAAAGTTTTGAACATACACACTGTGCGGTGAATAAAAGCACCACGCGTAACGGTATTCCAAAACCAAAAAACCGCAAAATCAGATCGCCATACAAAAAAATTACTCTAATTACTATAATTATCCCACCCAAAGTCAGCAGCTGTTAGCGTTGAGTTAATAAAAATAAAAGCGTTAAACAGCCCACAAACGGTTTCTTGCATCAAAAACCGGCAGCAGGTTCGGAGACCACGTCCGAACCATAAAAAACTATACCTCCACACTATACTTGATTAATGTTATTAGCTCACACCGAAATCGAATTACGCGTCAATCCACCAGCATCTCACTTTCATTAGATAGATATTCATCGGGCAGAGCTCGAACGCTCTGCTGGGGACCGATTCAAGCCACGAACTCCTGCCGGTTCTCCTCTCGCCCGATTCGCTAGGCCTGCCGCACTACGCCACGCCACGACACGACACGCCGCACCGCACCGCGCACCGATAGAGGAGACTCGCATCGCAAAGCTCGAAGAAAAAAAGAGACACACGAATATTTCCTTGACCTCATTACGGGCTCGGAGAGGACGTTGACTGGTGGCTGGCGCTGCCTCTGCCGTACTTGGCGAGTGGCTCAGCGCACGGCCGACCGTATACTTGTATGGAGGCAGCTATTAGTAGATACAGCCCCACACAATTCCAGCAACCGGACCTCACCGGTTGCCGCCGCAGCCGCTTGCCCAGCCCAGACCCGAGCCATCTAGTTAGGTTATGTGCTGTAGGAGCTTATATAATAGATGATTGAAAAATTAGTGTCACAATTTTCTCTAGTTTCGCTCCAACCATCCCAAGCCAGACTAAGAACGGGTACGCACACATGGAGCTGCTGCTGCTGCTGCTGGGACAAGTCAACCCACACGTACAGCTTCTCGGTACCCAAGTTAGACTTAGAAAATTAGCTTCGATTGGCACTTGACTCAGCCGCGCTAGTCACTTCACCCATACCGAGCGAGACGAGCGGCAAAACTTGATTTGCACTTTCCGCTGCTCTGCGCTGCGGGTATTGGGCATAGTAGATTGCTCAATAGAGACTGTTTTTCCGCCTCGGTCTCCTCCGCACACCGGTCGTGCCCGTTGTGCCGTAATCGGTCGCCAGCACTGACTGAGACTGAGATCAGGTCACTCTAGAGTCTCCGTCCGTTTGGGGGGTGCAACACAGACGGCGATGACAAATTTTCCAGCAGCCCTAATACTCTACCACGTCACGTCTGTCGATTGAGAGTGGCTGGGCTGTTCTTATGGGAACATTTACATGACGTTCAGCCAGGCTTAATGGTCGAACAGAATGTTCCATTATTAATGCGGCGTAAGGACTGATTTGAGAAGTTTTAAAGTTGTCGTGATATCTTCAAATTGATCACATCAGGCAATCCATGGTTTGGCATACTATTTCAACGTGGCTTTGACGCTCCCTCCGCCAGTGGCAGAGCATTCTGTTTGACCCTTTAGTGTGGGGGAAACATGGCATTAATGATTTATTAATCGTTTGACAATTCAATCATTCCCCTTAGGTGAAGTCTGTTTATTAGATCACAGTAAAGGATTCACGAGTGCCACGAGCGGATTGTGATTGATGAAGGTTTTTGGAACTACTTGGGAAGGTTTTCCGTATGGTTAGTGGTTCTTTTCTATTTCGGTCAGTTTAGAGAATTGATTAGGCTAAAACGCTGCGTGATCAAAAATTGATCAACTTAGTTTTGGCGTATTTCTTTCTATTATGTTTTTGCCATTTTCAATTCAGTTGTCAAAGGGGAATCGAAGCAAGAGGAACAGCGTTTCAAAATCTTGTACGAGCATAAGAAAAATCCAAAATACTCCCACGCTGATTTGGAGAAATCACTGAAAGTTACCAATTTGGCTGTGACCAACGTTACTAAAGTGTTCAGGAAATGTTTGACGACTGCTAGAAAATCGGTATTAGAAATAAATCGCTATTAGAATTCCACACCATCCAGAAAAAGAGTGGTTAACAATTACAAACGCAATCCTAACCTTTCCATGAGAAATGTCGGCAGCATATGGGATTTATCATAAACAAACGGGGCAAAGAGCCAAGAAACGGACCGGGCTGTCAACGTACAAGGTTACAGTGACACCAAAACGAGGTGACAAGCAAGACTCTACGGCTACGGTAAGATCGCGTAAGTTGCACACAACATTGTTGACCAAGTTTGATTGCATCGTAATGGACGATGAAACATTCTACAAAAGTGGAAAAAGTGGTCAAAATTTACGAAAAAAAATGCTTGATTTTGCAGGTGATTTGCACTTGTGGGCTAAAAAGCGACTTGTTCGAGATATCTGGCCCGTGAAAATCAACGGAATCGGTGGTTCTATATTGAGTGCCAAAGTGCATCAGACGAGAGATACCAGGCTAGTAGCTGGCTGCTTGCAGTGGCTACACGTGAACACAGGAAATACTGGAAAAATTTAGGGCAACCGAGAAAAAACTTCATCGGCGTAGAAAGCGTAACTAAAACTTGATACTCGTGGAAGAAGTGAGTTGCTTTGCCGAAACGACGTGCAAATGATTTACAAGACCATCAACAACATGAGAAAGTAAAGTGTCCCAGCATCAGTTGTGACCAATGACCTGAGCGAAAATCTTTTGACAGTTTGTACAGAAGGGACTGCCAATGAGTAGGAATAGTTTGAGTTATTATATGACCCCGAGATCTTTGATGGAGGTCTCCCGTTTCAAGTTAGATCCTAGCAGTGAATAATGAAATATTTAGCAGATAGTAGGTGATAGTAGATGACTTTGATGCGTTCAGCACCATTTTGTTCAATTGACACCAATTGGCGAAGATATCGAGCTGCTGTTGCAGAAAGTGGGCATCATTCAGATTACAAATTCTTAGGTATAATTTAAAATCATCGGCGTACGAAAGCTTTAAGCATTTCAAAGAGAGATTGACGTCATTGATGTAAATTAGAAATAGGAGAGGTTCAAGGTGACTTCCTTGTGGTACACCAGAGGTAACGGTAATTGTTTCAGAGATACTATCTCCTATTTTCACAGACATTTCGCGACCAACAAGATACGAGTTTAGCCAGTCGAGGAACATTCCGTGGAAACCGAGACGCTTGAGTTTCGCTATGGCGATTTCGTGATTAATTTTATCAAATGCAGCTGACAGATCGGTGTAAATTGCATCCGTTTGATGTCCTTTCTCCATCTCTTGTATGATGTCGGAAGTATAGTAAACTGGATTGATGTTTGTTGAACGCTTGGGAAAGAACCCGTGTTGATCAGCGGATATGTAGTGTGAGCATCAGCGTGACATGAAATCAACTATTATCAACCCGAACAGCTTAGACGATGCACATAAAACTGCAATGCCGCGATAGTTCGAGATGATGCTCTTGTCTCCTTTTTTGTCCACTGGAAAAAGAAACGACTTTTTCCAGATTTCTGGGAATGTTCCTGTAGATAGCGAACGGTTGAATATAGCTGCCAATGGAAACGCGATGATAGTTGCACAATTTTTCAAAACTATCGATGGAATGCAATCAGGGCCGATATTGGATGAATTTTTTAAGAGTAAGCACGTAACTAGAACCACTGCATTAGAGACGAGTGGTGGAAATCGGAAACGGATGGAAAGCACGGAACATTATTTGCCGTGTTTAAGATGGAATTACTGTCAAGGTCTTCATTGCTGAATACACTACTAAAATGATCGCGGAAAAGGCTGCAAATACCTTCAGTAAAAAATTAAAAAAAAAATTTGTTCTGATTGTAGTTACTAACCTGCATCCATCCTATTAATATTTCTATCTTTGGAATCCCAGTTTTAATATTGCGTGTACGTACCTGCAAGTAAGGAAAATGAAAATATATTTTTAGGAGCAATTTTGAATAAGATATAAAACAATTATTTGAATTTGATTAGTTTATTCGACCCATCCCAAAATAAAAGCTTCACGAAATCGAAGCTTACAATGGTCCGGAATTATTTTAATCATTATAATACACTCTCATATTTTCAAATTATAAAATAAAACAAATTCGGTTTAAGGGGTCCTCTTCTAAATTTTTTTCAAAGGATAATTTTTTTTATTTTATAAATAGAAAGCTGAAAGCGTCTAGAATATGTTGGTAAATCGTATTTTTGATCCGTGAACTAGTTCCGTCGCTACAAGGCTTTGAACGTAATCTTAAAATATTGTTCATTCTTCTCGAAAACATTTGTTATGATCAAAATTTCATGAACATTATTTAAGATCACTTTTTGGCCGCCATGTTGGATCCGACATTTACAATTTTACAAATCTCACCTCAAATTCGTGTTCAGCGACACCAAAAACCCATATATACAAAGTTTCATTCAAATTGATAAATATTTTACTTTTTAAGTTCGCCATATTTGATCCACCATTTTGAATTTTACAAATCTAACCTCAAATTCATGTTTTGTGACCCTAGAAACCTATAAATTTACTTATTCTTAGACAAACAGATCGAGTAGCTTAAATTGTGCACGAAAAAATGTTTTCAAATTTTGACACGCATTTTCTCGAAACAAAATTTTGCAAACCAGCGGGCATTCTCGTTTTTGAACCATCCAACCAATCAACTTCGCGTTTTGCCCGCCTAACAGAAGACAACAATCTCCGGCACTGTAACCTACAAAATCGCTATATTTTGATCATTAACGATTTTTACAGCCGGCCGAAGTGGAAAAATCATGTTTTATGGCCGCCATTTTGTTTCAATAACGAATTTTGAAAAATTCTTAATAATAACAACCCCAAATCTAAGACAATAGAAACTAAAAATCCTAAAAACATGTTCCTTGTCACAAGAAAGACATCGACAAATTATTGTTGTTGAATTTGATTATTATTTATTTACAAGTTAGAATTTACTCTCATTATCGCAATACAAAGAGTTTGCATTCTAGAGTGCAAAGAGTTTATGCGCTAACAATGACAATCCTTGACGGAGCTAGAAAAGGTTTTAAACGCTAAATCGAAATGAGTAGATAAATGTCCATAAAATGTTCGAACAAATGTAGCCCCTAGACTTGCTCAGGGTGGTGAAATAATGCTGGGGTGGATGAATTGGTAGCAGTCGCATATGCGCTAGAGGGAACTCATTCATTGAGCGGGGGGGATCAACCAACACACATGCAAGCACCGATGTTGCAAACCAACATAAGGCGGGCAAAGTGGAAATGCTCACTGCAGGTTGCTCACAAGCACTACACTGAAACAAAACTCTGGTGGAATAACAATGACGAGGGCTGATAACTCCTTTTTGAGTTCGCAAGCGAATATTAAAGCTAGTGGTGTAACTTGCTAATAAGGGCCAATACTATTTGAACTAACTCACGGTGCACTTCGGTAACATTATGGATTTATTCTTAATTGCTAACATGAACTCTATATCCTACGTGACGTCACTACGTTCTACTTGCGGTTTGGGTTTTAAGTTATGCTGGTGTGCTAGGGTGATCTCGGGCTAGGTTTCCGGGACTGCTGTCGACTGCTTGTAGTATTTGAAGTCGATCCGAATATTAGCGTGTCGTTACGGGAACCGATGTAGTTGTCGTTTCTCGGAGGCAATCACGTGGATGTGATGTGAAAGCTGCCTTGTCGTGACGGAATTGACCACGTGGTGTAGGGCCGAATTCCATCAGCAGATGCGATATTGCTCTCGTAATAGCGTCTGAGAGCCGTGTACAATCTGTCCGCTGGTCCTTATTTGCGTTGAGTCTTCTTCGCGTGATAGAGATGGCTTATTCAGATACGGTCTCTGATGATAATTTCTGTGAATAGAGCGACTTACGGACGTAGATCCGAAGCCCGAGATAAAAAGGTTCACTGGGAACCTACCCAGCAATATTAGAAAATCGGCCACATTCCTTATCGACCCTAACCTATACCAGCATTTTATAACGTTTCATATAAATTACCTTTTTATCGTGAGTACACTTTTTAATTAGCTTTTAACAAATTTCGTGCCTTTAGCTTTAGCCAATTTTACACTATTAGATATAAAATTTTAATATATATTAATTTTAATTACCGAAACTGTACATATTTTAGCACTTTAACTACCTCTTAAATTTTTACTTTTAACACCGTATGTATATGTCACCTCCTTTTATTCGTAACAATTTTATTCTTAGACTCAAAAATATTTTAAGCTGTAAATAGTAAGACAATTATTAACACTGTACACCACATTTTTTTACAAATAACCTAACCAGAAAAATTAAGAACCGTCGCGCACTTCTAACTTCGTTGGTATTCACGGACAGAAAGAAGGTTCAGTATTTTGGCTGAGCGTATTAAAGCGCGATCAGTGAGTCTGATTCGGAGAAATAACGAAATCACCCGAACTTTGACAATGATTGTGTTTCCGCTCAGCAGCCGTTATTTGGTCGCTTCACCCGTGGATTGCCCTCGGCGACCGATACCCTAACCCGCTGTAAACAAATGCCACTCTTGCTGGAATGCGACTGTGAGTACCTTCGGTGGTATGGAGAGAGGATTTGCTAATCAAAGTGAGGGTCGGACTTAGGGAGTGGGAACTCACAAGCGAGTCTAAGGCTCATTTCATTGTGGCAGAGCCAACAATTTGGAATGGTAACCGACGGTTACACAAAGAGTATTTTGAAATTTGCACTAAATCTTCTGATTTAGCAAACGATTTGTAGATTCGCAGGATCGGTTCAACTTCTATTTTTTGATCTGGCGCCTCCACATCTATTTTTTTGATCTGGCGCAGGGTTACCAAAAATACAGAATAATCTGTATTTATACAGATTTTTCCGCCATTTTCAGACCAAGAATCTGTATGTACAGATATACAGATTTTTGCGTGTATATACAGATATACAGATTTTTGAAAAATGATGTTACAAAAACTATTCTTAGAAATATTTTTTTCAATTTCACTAATAATTCCACTCTGTCTCTCTCAGCTTAGCCCTCTATATTAAAATATATATTCATTTTTGAGAGTGGTCACCTAGGGGCAGATCACTTGTGATGCATTTTTAAAAATCAGAGAAATTAAATGCATTTATTTCCATCAAAATAGAAATTCATAATGTATTTTGCGTTGCGTGCAATGTTTTTGCGTTGCCTGCAATGTGGTTTGCGTTGCGTGTAAGACGTCAAAACCCTACAGAAAAACTAGCCCTACATTTAACAAAACGTCGAACAAAGTGGATTAACGTAGGACGTTTGTTAAACAAACTTTTCTGCGAGGGAGTGCCAAGCTGATGCAAAAATGGAAATTAAATGCATTTTTTCTAATTTGATGCAAATTTGTTATACATTCTTAGAGTGATCTGCCCCTAGGTGGTCACTCACTCTGAACGGTAAAGGTTTGTAATACACTCAGGTTAGCACCCAGCAAAAGGCTGGCTGAAGTCTACTTCTACGTTAATTGTAATGCTCCGTGACTTCGTTATTTCTCAATTTTTTGTCCGCAAATTCGACAGCTACATTGGTCAACTGAATGTATATAACATTATATATCAACAGAAGTCATTAAATGAAGAAAATTATGTTTCCATTGTGCAAGTTCGAAAAAGTTAAAGTTACTGGATGTAAAATATCAGAACGATTTGTAATGTTTCTTTATGAAAATCTAAACAGGTCCTTACTTGACTGATTTAAACCACAGGAATTAATATTTTCGACAGATAATCCAGCAAAAGGTTAAATTGACTCAACTAATTCGATACAGATATAAACACAGATTTTTCGAGGAGTAAATACAGATGAAAAGATTTTTTAGGACAAAAATACAGATTTAATTTTGGCAACCCTGATCTGGCGCATCTCTCGCTTATGACAGTTTGTTTTTTTTTTAATAACAGTAATTTGCTTTAATTTTTTCCACAATTACCACTAAGATTGCAATATGTTCGACTACTTGAACAAAGCCGTAGTGTCTGTTTGATTACAGGTTCAATTAAAGCTGCTGCACCTAACGCATGAAAGTCCTACGAATAACGAAGACGAAAGAATCTTTCGAAAACGAGAGGATCAAAGCGGAATGCCGAAAGTTGAGTTTATAGAAAAAGGATTCTTGATTGACCTTAAATTCCTTTCATTTTATTCCATACATCGAAAAGAAATAAAACAAAAAACTGTCATATACCGAAAACATAAAATCGAAACAATAGTCCAAACTTATTGACTTATAGACTCAACTAGTTACAACATTTTAGTCGTTCTCCGTGATTGTTTACTGGTATCTGTTCGCTGATTCGATTTTTTGCAAACATAGACATTAGATGGAAACCACAGAAAGTGACTAAAATGCTGCTGCTGGTAGCGATATCATCCTTGTTTCTTGCCCTTATAGGTCACCAGTGTGGACTTTCTCAATGATGATGCCGGTTGTTGTTTTTGATATGCAACTAATTTTTTCCGATCGTTTTTTAAATGCATATAATTAAACAATCTTCATTTCGTTATATTCTTAATTGCACCTATTTTGTCGTATGTAATTTTAACTGTACTTTCATTTGATGGCATTGTCAGGGAACACGTATCCGCCGGTTGATGCCAATCGAGCTGACATTTCTTTAGACTGAGCAAACTAATTTATTTGTTTTTTTAGTGTTTGTTTGACCAACTAGGAAACGAATCCACTGGGTCTTTGACGAGTGTGTGAGATACGCATGGTTTTGTCTGAGTGAATGACTTGAATTATGTATGATGGTGGAAAATTGACAATTCGCAAGATCAATTCAAATCTAATTACCAATTTGCGGCAATCATTTTAACCCATTCATGCCCATGTTGTTTGTGGACAACAACGTTTTTAAACAGCTATAACTTTTGATTGAGGCGATATTTGCTCACAAAAACAAGTAAGGATCATTAATGTGATTGTTGCCTTTAATTTGAGTATTAACAGTTACAAGGATTAGCTCTAGAACTAAAGTTATTGCAATTAGTCTGATTGGGTTCCGATGGAGCAGTGCTGCCAGGGACAGATTACGTTGACGATGGAAAATGATTTTTTCATATATCTTTGTTATGGTGCAATATTATTGAAAACTGATAAAACTTATCAATTTGGACTGTCGTTGGCTACGTTTTCCACGTAATTGGACTATTGTAATTATTCTAGGAGAATTGTATTGAGCATAAGAAGGTAAAAATTGGCCAGCTTCTAGCACTGCCATGGAAGCACCTATCTTTATGAAAATAGGCTTTTCGCGTTTCTTGACCCCACCGATTTCAAGAAAAAATAGTTTTGAAACCCAACATGCACTAGAAAAAAGTTGGGCATGAAAGGGTTAACACAAAAAAAAACAAATGTTTTATGGTCATATTTAATGGTTTACTTTTAGTCCATTAACTCATCAATTAATTATACTAGCTAAGAATAAGCACGTACTATTTGGAAACGAGGGGTGTTTGATTCGTGCATGATGTTAATATCGTTTAGGAACGCAGCATTTATATTTTTCTGTTTCGCGTCTTCATTGTAATATCGCAACGCTTGTGATTACACCAATAAGGACCATTTATAAATTCTGACACGCTATTAGGAGGAAGAGATATGACTAATTGTGACATAAATGGGAGGGGAGCACGTCAGGTGCTTTGACGCAATCGCCGGTTTACCCACGATTGCGCCATGTATATAGGAAATTCCATAGAACATGAACAGTTTTGCGTGTAGCGGCATTAATGTGCTTCTAAAAAATGAAGAAAAAACTAAAATCATTTGATTCGTATTAGACCAAGCGGAAAAATAACGTAGTAATATGACAGAGACTTAGTTAGTGTTGGGTAATCTTCGCGTGACGTAATTTATGAATGTTCCACAATACCACTTTTAAACTCATTGTTTACGGTCCATTTTACATTGTCGACAACACTCCCGACAGCCGGCTGTCCGGAGTTCAAGTTGTTTTGGATGAAACAATCTCGATAAACAATTACCCAGAGTTTAAACGCCTAGAACATTTACGTATCCTACAGTCAATAAACTATTCAAACATCTTATGCACGAAAGTATATTCCCAGCCGCATCGCTTGCTTGAAGCGAATCCTGACTAACAACCCACCCACTCCCCAATCCGTGGTACTTATGGTAGTGTCACTGAGTCGGGGCCTTCCGTTAAGGCAAGGCACAAATCCCCGACTATGTACGGGGAACGTGCCATTTGAGCCAATATATTCTGATTCCTGATTCCGTTAAGTAAGTACCACATCAACACTTCCTTTCTCATCCCAAGTTACGGTAAAGATGGTCGTGGCCCGCAATGGTGGCTCTCAGGCGAAATTCTTGCTTGGACTGGATCAATTGTTATTCCCAAACAATGCTCCTCAAGTAATCTGGCTGGAAATGAGAGTCATCAGTCTGCAATCTACGAAGTATACCGTGCTTACGCAACGCAACGCAACGATGGTGCCGGTTGTTGTTTTTGATATACTTGAGGCACCTTTTCCCATCAATATTACCTGAACAGTCGTAATTGTTTGTGGTTCAGGTAATGGTATTAGATACAACAATATGGCGATTCCTTTCTAGGAGTGTCCTTAATAATGATTTCGATTTCTTCCAAATGTGACATGAATCTTTTACTAGCGACGGTGCAAATAAGTGCTATTAGATCTTGTAGCCGAACATTGATTGAACAATTTCTTTTGTTGTTCCGACGAGTCACACAATATGAAAGGAACTGTTTTTGTCACACTCAGGATATTGAGTAGGTATCGTGACTGGTGTTTTTGGTAGTTCGCAATACGAATCTTCCTCATTAATCTGTTCAAACCAAATTAGATTCAAATTTGTGAAGGTTTACCGAAAAACATGTTTTTCCTTGAATTTATTTCTGAAAAAAAATCGAGGGGGGCTTTAGCTCCCTAGTTTCCCTCTGACTATGTGCCCGGATGCCAATGACATGTCGATATTATCGCAGATAGAGACTAAAGATGCTGAATCCCTCTGAATAAAGTATGATTCACACGATACATCAGGCTTCCATCACCGTTACGGAACGAATCCCTCTGGATAAAGACTCGACACGTCAATCGTTTGTTTACCATTCATCTGTCAGTGTCATTCCAATCGAGCACGAGACCTGTCAATGGCCCTCGTTCCAGAAGGATTCGAAGCGATTTTCTTCGGATTGAGGGCTTTTGACAGGTCTCGTGCTCGATTGGAATGACACTTACTGATAAATAATAAGAATAAGATAGAGTTGGCGAGTCTTTATCCAGAGGGATTCAGCGTCTTTAATTCCAATCGAGCACGAGACCTGTCAAAATTCAGTTAATCCGAAGAAAATCTCTTCGAATTCTTTTCGAACAAGGGCCATTGACAGGTCTCGTGCTGAAGTGGAATGACACTGCCAGATAAATAGTAAACAAACGATAGAGATGGCGAGTCTTTATCAAGAGGAATTTAGCGTCGTTAATTCAGACCTAAATAGTTAGAAAACCTCTTTGGTGTCATTCCGACTGAGAAGAAGAAACATATCAGAAAATGTTATGGTAGATGTGCTTGTTACTTAATGATTTCAAATAAAAGGAACTGTCATACTAAAATTGGCGCTAATGTCTTGTGAAAGATAATGTAGCCAATCCAGTTTGGAAAGTTTTGTGAGATTTGAGCTGTACGTACACGAGGCGAATATTCATTGTGGATTTGGTTCTAGATATTCCCACAAGGTCAACAGCAACATCGTTGGAGTAGGTAGAACAATATTCATAACGAATATTTTTTGTGGCGTGCGTCCTGTCGACTCGTGTGCGAACTGCTTTATGATTCAGATGTAAATATGAAGGGACAGCACTGCCGAATCGCTTGGACTAAAGAGACTAGAATAACAAAGAGACGCCATGATTCGTTTGGAATTCCGATTTAACTGTCAATGTCATTTCAAACGAACAAGAGAGTTGCCAATCGTAAATTTTTAGCATTATGTGGCATTGTTTTTAAGGAAGTATTGTTATACAATTCATTAAATTTCTAAATATTTTAAAGATAAAATAATTATATCCTCAAACCAAGTTTGTTACAATACCATCGTGTATTGTATCGTGTGACCTGTAGCCTGGTTGCTAGTTGAATTGTTTTCACTGAATTAAGATGGCGTCTCTTTGTTATTCTAGTCTCTTTAGCTTGGACGTGTATTTGTTCCAAGACAGATACAGCAGAGAGAGGAGTGAAAATCAGTCAAAACGGGAACACTCCCTTTATGATGATTTCAATACATGTACTCTAGAACGCACCTTACAACGATTGAACTTAATTCTGACGAAAATTTAAGTTTCTTTGTTGATGGATGTACAATACTTATTTCCTCTGGATTCGATCGCAGTAGTCTTATGCGTTGGAGGTCAAAATTTTCAGCTCCCGTCAAAATTGTGTCGATTTCGAAAAATTCCTAATATTACCTCGGGTAAGAAAGAATCGCGGATGGCAGCGAAAACGGCGTAATTGGTCAAAGAAAAGTGTTTGACGCAGATGCCCAAGGACCCGGACGTAATCCGATGATTATTACGAGTGATTAACTGGTGCATACCGTAAAACGGGGTATCTTTGATCACAGGGGTAAGTTTGATCCAGAAGGATGTCACTCCAGTCGTCCGTTATGGAGATATACAGACTTTGACAGTAGTCAACATATGTGGGCCTAGCCGCTTCTAGGCCCATGCCGCCTGTGCAATGGCATTGGGTTGTTTTGATTTTAACAAAGGCAGACGTTGGCTAGGACAAAATGGCTGCCCAGCAGGAGGCTGGTTTGATCAAATCAAAATTCCAGTAACGTGCGATAAGATGATTCCCTCTAACAAAATCATCGAAACAAAAAAACAAACCATATTCTAAACATGTTCAGCATCTATTGGCAACGATTATTCGCCGTACCTTTTATAATAAAAATTTCAATTTGAAAATTATACAATTCTTATGCATCGTTTCAATCTGTTCAAAAAAATTCTTTGTATATTATTGAAATCAATAAACTTCAACTGACCGTAAATATTTTTGTCCAATAATTTATTTTAAAAATCCGAGAGCTTTGTTGCTAACTATTTAATTTTGACTATTTTCCTGAGAAAGTTCGATAAAAGTTGGCTGTATTCTTCTAGATAATTTTGTCTTCTTACGAGAAGACACAATATCGGGCCATGAAATTTTGGTACCGTAATACCGATACTGAAGAAAAGCCAGTACCGGTATTTTCGGCACCATACAATTTTTTTTATGAAAAACATGTGGACTTTCTAGGGGGACCTATTTCAAAATATCGGTCTGCAAGATGACTTTTAATTATATTAATTACCTTCTATAAGTCAAACATTACTAGCTCCCGTTGTACTGAACGGTATGTTTAAATTCCTTCTTTATTTTGTCGAAATTATTTGACGATCTTGTACTAAATTTCCAAATATTCACATCTAGCGTAAGAGACGTAAAAATTTGCTATGATTTTTTTTATTAGCGACATTCTGATTGGTTTCCATTTTTCACTGGGTGGCACGTAATAAGACTATGGTCTAAGTCATGTCTTTGGTTTGCGCTTAAACCTTTATTTATAAGAGAACGAACAGCGATTTAGCAGCTAACAATTTGAGACTTGGTGAGCTACTCCAAATGGGGCGACTTGTAATTATTGGTGATAGGAAAATTCAGCAAAACTCCATAGTTTATAGGAAAGCAAAGAGCCTTGGTATGCAGGTCGAAACCAATTTACAGAAAATCAAGAGAGGAAAAGCGAGCAACCTGCTCGGATTTACTCCCATTCTCGCTTTGATTTACTGTTATTAATAGTGTTTCTTACATTTACCATCTGTTGAAGTCGACAAAAGTCGCACCGCATAGCCGTTATTGATTTCATAGTGGCCTAGATTTCGAAATAAAAGAAGGTGCCGCATACGATAAATATTTTCTGCTGAGATGAGTCGTGCCATTCCGAATCAATTAAAAACAATAAACATGTGTTTTTGATCAGCACAAATCAATCATCTGAGAATAAGGTCATCAGTTTGAGCATTCAATTTCATTTTGAAGCTTTTTCCGAATTTAAAAAAAAAATCGAGTACCGGTACTTTACCGCTACTTTACCGGTACTACTGATACTATCGGTACTTTACCGGTACTACCGGTACTGAGGGCTTCAGTACCGTAGTACCGGTTCTCGCCAAAAAGGGTCGGTACTGCGAACCCTAATATGCAATTTACACAACATTTCGAGCGTTACCTCTCATTTTGATACACATATTTTGCTGATAAAAGTTAATCCGAAAACAGCGAATGAAGATTTACAACAAAGTAATTTTATTTTTCTAGTAAAACGAAATAAAATACCAAACAATTTGAACATTTCAATCTATCGGTACCGGTACTTGTTTTAAAAATGCAAACAGTTACATCTGCTTGTATTGAAGTAAGTTATTCGAATTTTTTTTTGAAAAAGTTATCAATGTTCCCCCATTTTACGGTACCCGGAAAAGGCGGATGTTAGTTCGTTCTTATCAAGAGGAGCTTGGCAGGTTTCGGCGCAGCAGTAAAATCCAGATCAATGGATTCATGAATTGCGATTGCTGAAAAGGTGGACCGAATTTCCAGAGTAATCGCATCGCAGTTAATGAAATCCGGTGAGGTCGTTCCTTTTCCTTATAAAACGACACCAAAATATTCCAATTTCTATTCGGTTATCACTCAAGACTTTATTGTATCGATATAAATTGGTATTCACATCTTTTTTCGAGACTTTTCTCTATTGTTGTCATCAGAAATGTTTTCCTGGTCGGTTAAATTTACGCAAATACCCTTGTCTCATTTCTGAACATTCTATTGGCAATCGGAAAATGAAAAACATTACAAAGTATTTTGAAAGTACTGTACAATAGGATGGGCTATCAACTTGTATGTAGGTTGGCACATTTTTTTTTCTATGTGTGTGAATGGGGCTGATTCGCGATCTAAAGCTAGATGTAGACCGCAAGATGGCATGAAAGCGCAATGATAATATTTTTATTTTCATCTGTCAAAACGCATATAAAAGAAATTTTTGAATTTTATTAACTCAATCAATATTATAATTAAATGCTATTTCTTCTAATGAAAAGTAATATTAATGAAGAAAATATGTTTCCTACCTTTGAAAAATATCTAGTAGTATTTTTTTTGTTACATCACTAAAAATTCGTTCATCCGTTTTCAGATTAAATCAAAATCAAAATGGGCGAAAATCACTGGACTAAAGAGTGCAGGTATTGATAGATGAGGTTATCCACTGATAAATCCAATTTCTAGGTAAACATTTCTGGCGTGTTTTTCGAAAAACAGACGAAAGAGAAAACTTTTCTCTTTCATAAAATGTTAAAATCCGTTCTCGGCGAGCCACGGTTTGTCCGAAATTTTCTCTCAAAGTGAATTTTGACAGCATGCTTATTGACCGTTTACAAAAACGCGAGATTTTTCGTATCTAGAACAACCAACCTAACCTCAACAATAGAAAAATGATTCCGAATCTCAATAATTCACAATAAAATATCAAGTTCGACCGAATGTTTTGGTGTCAATCGAAAAAACGGGTGTTTTCTTATCACATGTAGTTAAACTTTTTGTGATACTATTCAATGTTTATTTAAAAAAATTAAAATAGAACAACCATCCCATCAAATCGGTAGATCAGAGGTGAAGCTCGACCTTTTCTTACTTTTCATCGTCCGCCAAAGCGTCAGGTGCTCGTTCGGATGTTTATGTTTACTTCAAGGGCCCCGGACGCCATGCCTAATTTTGCAAGTATAAAACTAATAAACTGAAAAGTGTCAAATGTTCCCACCTCTCTTTCTCTTCATCTTGAGTTCGGTCATAATTATTTTTTATCCGAGGTGAAGCTCGGTCTTCTTTCTCTTTTCATCATGTGCCAAATAATCAAGATGCTCGTCCGGATGTTTATGTTTATTTCCAAAGGCCCGGACGCCTTGTATAATTTTACCAGTATAAAATTATACACTAAAAAGTGTCAAATGTACCCACTTTTCTTTTCCTTCATCTTGTATTTGTTTGGTTGGTGAAATTATCGCGAGAATGGTGGCATTTGCATAGAGGTTGTGTAGCCACTAATAATTGTGACAAGTACGAGCGTGATTCGAGCTGCTGAAAAGGTGCTACTGCTAGTTAAAAAGCTCTTTCCGTTTAGCGTTGACAGCGACATCTGAACACGACTGGCTGATTCGTCACATTGGTTGATCGACAACACAGGAGATACTTCGTCGAAATGTCAATAATCAACCGATTAAGAGCAGGAAGTTGGTGAGATCGCTTTACGTTATTTTTCGATGTCTACATATAATTTATTTAATTATTTTGCTTGAACTAAGTGCATTCCACAATCAAACCTTTTATTTTTCATTTTGGAAGCATGAATGTGATGCACGTAACCAATTGTTACGTAAATGTATTTGAGCGGGGCTTGTTATACATGAAGGCGATATCAGAATGTACGTGTATAAGACCAGGTATTCTTCAAATGGGGCGTTGGATGAATAAAAGAGCTATCACCTTTCATCTCCAAAATATTTCCATCTTTAGATAAAACAAACATTTTAATGAAAAGTTGCAAACAATTTTCTTTCATAAATTCACTGCCGGTCAGTGGGTGTGGATTGTATGCACACACACACTTCTGGTACAGATAAATATTTTGTCGTTTGACCGTGTTGCAGTATAAACGAAAACGGCACAACATCTAATTTTTTTATCGTCAATTATTGGATAAAAAACGAAATTAAATCCATCGTACTTTAATTCGTCAATTCTCCTAAATCAAAGCAGCTATTAGCCAAAAAATCCAGCAACCCACGAAATTGTGTATTGTTGTTCTGATTTCACTATCATTCGCCAACTGGATCCTCATTTACACATTTTCGCTTCCAACCGACAAAAATCATACGTCATCACGAGCCCAGCTCGCCTCGGACATCCCCGATTGGGTAAACATGGAAGCCGTAAATTGTGCCACAACCATCACCACCACCAGCATAACCTACCTACATCCCCGGCCGGAGACTCACTTTCGCTTGGTTCGACGCGGGCCACCACCGCGCCACGCCGCGGTCATTTGCCGCCGTAACACACATGAACCGGTTCATAACCGAGGAGAGGTGCTTTTCTCATCTCAATTCGCACCCATTTCGCTTACCTACCTACATACGTTATATCGTAATCTCTAGAGTTGACTCGACTGATGCGGCCCCAAGCGCACAACCCATGCTAAGGATTTGGGGCTGTAGGATGAGCGCATCGCCAGCATCTGTAGCTAGAAACCGGCCATAATGCCGGCAAAGGTGTTGTTGTTGATGATGATTGTGATGATGATAATGATGATGATACTATTCCCTGGTAAGGCTGCCACCGATCACCTTCGATTCTCGGCTGAATTTCGAAGACGAGCTCTGCTAATAGCCCACAATAATTGAAAGTGGGTGTGTGTATGTCTGTGTGCGTAAAGCGAACCCATCGGCCCGCGGTGTTGTGATGTTTCAGCACTTTTGACGTGACCTTATTTCGTGGGTTCGTACTGGGCACAGCGTGCGCGGTACGATGTGGCAACGGTCGGAATCATCAGCGGCAAAGTGCTTGTTGGAAAATTGTATTTTAATTGTTTTATTAATTCGCAGTTCAATATGACCCGCAGCACAATTTCTCCATTTAACGTAAATAAGAGAAATGGGCTGTTGATTTTTCGTTTCTTCGGAGAGGTTGAATATTCCAAAGTGGAGACTGATCGCCGTTTTACGACAAAATGTTTCATAGTGGGCCGAAGAAAAACTTTTTGTTTTTGAAAATTGACCTAGAAATAATTACTGAGTCGAAGTATTCAGATCGTAATCGTTGATAGTAATTTTTCAATTGAGTTTGAAGTTTGGTAGATAAATAAACTCATTTCAATTGTGCTTCTCATAACTTCACGATATACGTAATGTGGTTTTCAGCCTGCTAAATTCTCATAACACAGTGTTTCGTTCATTACTCATATAATTTTGAAAAAATTCTGAAATTATATGGGCAATTAAAGTAGCAAAATGAAGCTTTTGTTTGTCATTTTTATTATGGTTAACTAGGACATGATCGACTGAGGTCAAACATGCGGAGGAAATACGCATTGTTGTGTTCTAGTGCGTTGAATGTTTTCCTATTATGAAGAGTTCATTACAGTGCGTGTGTATAAGAGAGTTACGATTACCCTTTTGACAGAATCGTATTTTTAAACTAATCCACAAGTATGTGGAAGATTACAATTGCCACAAAATTGACTAATTAATCGGTTACATAGCGGTACAGGTATATTCGTAGTCTCACACAAATAAGTCTCAAATTAAGATTTGATTCAAGATGAAGTTTTTAAAACAACCTTCGATGAAATCAACTTAATCATAATAGAGGTTAAAAATATAAATGACGATGAAGCTTTTCACATTCTATTAAAAAATGTTTTTGAAATCACTCTGCCACACTCAAAATATTCAATGAAAGGAATTGCCTCCTGAAAGTTGGAAAATACTAAGGTCGTTCTCATTTCAAAACAAGACAAAAACCCAATAGCAGCATTTATTTAGTTATCGATCACTTAGTTTGCTCTTCTTTATTTGTAAAGTAAACCAAAAAATACAACAAAATAAAAATACCATAATTTTTTTTAAATCTGTGCCATTTTTATCGTTCGTACATATCAGAATCATCTGACCTAATTTTTCATGATTGTTCTGTAGACCATCGAGCCGAAATAGCCAACTATCCCCAAAACGCTGCAGCTCAATCTTACCGGTTTCGCAATTTATTAAATTCGCCCTTATTTCCCCATTTGGGAGCCGCCCTCAGCAGTCCAAAATGGCTCCATCCTCGTTCACCAGAGGGGGAAATTCTTAGTGCGGCGGACCATGCCGGCAACGACGTTCTCAAGGACGTTTGCCGGTTCCACCTCCTCGGTGCCGTTTGCCTCATCTACGCTTCTGGCGCACATTCGGTACCTCCACCCACGTGTGTCTTGTGCCTGGCGCGCCGGGCTGGCAAAGCATGGAACCCATTTTTGCTATGTACATACCTAGCCGACATAGATCGCATCGAGCCTATGTGCCGGGTGGGCTAATAGGGCAAACAATCCGGGTCTGGGCGGAAATCAGGAGAAAGTGGGCGGTGAAACCCAATTCGGTGTAGCTGATTTCACTGGGTGAAGGATACTGGATGGTAGTAGCGAGCCGGGCATTACAGAAATTGAGTGTGTGTGTGTGGGTTCTGTGCCTGAATTGGGAAACAGATTGACGGTTCTAGCGAAAAGTTTTCTGGAAATTTCGACCTTATGTGCCTTGGAATGTCAAAGCAAAACTCCCCCCGTTTACGATTCGACTGCATATTCGCATGCACCAAAATAAATCAGCCTACAGCCTACGATGCAGCACTTTTCATGTTAGCCTTTTTGGCCCAAATACCCTAGAAAATCCATCCGGGAGCAGGTGATATGACGTGTGCCGAACCCAACCTTGTCATTCCAGCTACTGGTGCTCCAGTGAGCTCATTCGCGTTCAGGTCCACCGCCACCGTCGGTTGGTTCCGGATCGCGTGCCGTGGGAATGGTTTTGTTCTGTGTGGAATTAATTTTGAATTTTATGCGCGTCAGTTTCAAACTACGACCATCCCCGCTGTGCTGTCGTCCGGTCTGGTGCGAGCAAAAGTGTACCTATTTTTTCTCTGCCGCCAGAGCAGGTGGTCTGGATGGGAATGCTGGCTTACGGCCGGCTTTTCAGAGTGGGGTTAAATAGAAAGTGATGATGAACGTATAAATAATCGCACCCATCGTGTTGACAGTAGGAGCACAACTAGAGGCCCGGGAGGTAAAGAGCGCCACCGTCAGTGCGAGACGACATGGCTTTATTTAGGGCGTGACTTTCAAAGCCAGTCACCGCGCACATATTTACGCGGCGGGATTTCTCGTGCGGTTCGGTTTCTTTCACGGTTTTCTGGGCAACGGTTCAGGGAATTCATTGCCGAAAGTACGCACTGACTGCGAGATTAGAGTTTTTAATTATTATCATTCTTGGTTTGGTGGATCCAACTATTTGAGAGTTGATTATAATAAAAAAAAACCAGGCTTCATTTAGTAACTGGATCAAGGATAGTGCTATTAAATTGTTCCCCCTAGTTTCATTAAAAAAAATGGCTAAATCCTAATTTTGAGAAATTGGTACCGCCAAACGATCTGAATAAAGACAATGTTGTTAGTGGGTGTACTATGTTACTGTACTGTTATTAACTCTTCTTAAATTGATATAACCCAGCAAAATTACTGAGTATTTCCGAGATGAGTTGTGGTACTGATTGTTTCGGTGACACTGGGAATGGCAACGCATTAGATATATGCAGGAATAGCAGTGTTTATTATAAATTTAATTTCAATCATTTAATAGATTCTTTTTGCTGAAAATTCAGCAATTTAGATGTCAAATTGACAGCACAATTTCTTACTTTTCAGTAATCCATCCCATATTACTGAAAATTCGGTCACTGTTCTGTCATTTTGAAAAATCAATTGCTTTTTTGTTACAGATTTCTGAAGAAAACAAAAATTTTTTTTGGGTCGAATTTCCAACGCACTATAGGAAGGTTTAATGTAAAAGGGTGATTAGAAATATTTTGTCTCATATTCTTGGGCAAAAAGTTTGTTTGAAGTGATAATAATGAATGACACTAATAAAAAGATTTTTGAACATGGCCGAATCAATTTAGACGAATGTTTCCGGCTTGACTTGTGTGAATTTTCAGGTCCAGTATTTTTACGCGTAATTGGAACTAGTAAACTGAGATAACGTTAACATATAAACGTTCGAGCCCTTCGCGATCATCCACGAACGCTTACACCCGCGATCTCGTAAACAGGATAACACCCTGGTGACTAAGTGAACGTTTTAGCACTTATGCATTTTCAAACGCGGTGTTAAGAGTGAAGCTACACATGCCCGGTCACACCCAGAAGTCCCTACTCTCGACTCTAGCAGCTTAGGTCCATGCCTTCAGCTGGACCAATAAAAATGACGCCCATATCCACTAGACAACATGCTCAATGGCGACATAACCGGAAACTCTATTGTTATGCAGGAGCTCACTCTCATCTAGCATCTGAACTATACACTGAAATTTGAGTATCACATTCACCGCGCGATCATCCAAGTACACACGCGAATATGCGAATGGACACATGGTTATAAATCGTATTTATACACGCGAAGTTCCATACACGCTAGCATACGCGACATACAAACGTCCACAAGACATACAAGCGCCCACGCGGTCAAACACGTTAACTTACAAACGCCCAAGCCCTTAGCGACGATACACAAAGACAAATATCCACGCATAACTACACCCAAGATTTTGCAAGCACAAAAACGCCTTCTTGATTTAGTGAACGCTATAGCACTTATAATTTGATTAACGCGGTCTCAAGCGTGATCGTTAAGTCGCCTGCACATCTGAACCGTACTGTCAATATCACAATTAGAAACACGGCCCACTGCAATTGGCCTTAAGCAGTGTTTTAGTGGGCGAAATGTCCCGTCTCGTCTGCAATTGCAGTGAGTGATTCTGACGGGATGACTCTAGCTCTACAGCTTCAGATATTGAGTATATAACTTGGAAGAAAGCTTAACGCGTGTCAGCATTCCCTGTGTAAAAAGTCCAGAAAATCCATTGAAGCTAGTTAGCATGACCGCACAAAAGGTTTTATCCCAAATTTTTCAAAAATTGAAGTTAAACCTGCCTCTACCCTTCAGCAGCAGGCTGAATGCATCTGTTATGCGTGTACCAAGCTGATGTCTCATGCCTGCTTTCGAAACGCAATGTTGTCAACAAGCAGCGTTCTGCAGTTGGTGAATGCTTTATAATAAACTGAAAGAACTGAAGAAATCAGTGGATCAACATAAACTAAAATTGATGCCATTCTACAGAGATCTCACTCTTCGGAGACCACACCACTGCGTTACTTGCCTCTGCCTGACACTATTAGATTGCGTAAAAACGAAGACTTCTTGAAAGGATGGAAATTCACTAAAGAAATCGAACCGTCCGTAAATATTCCTCTCGTTACCAAGAAGGATGGAGCAGAAATGTTTTGCCTTTATCTTTCCGGTTGCTCTCCAGAAGCCACGGATATCCAGATTGCCGAGTTAGTGAAGAAGAATCTGAACTCTGACGAGACTGTGGATGTGACGAGGTTAGTTCCAAAAGATACAAATCTTGAAGAATCGACTTTCATATCATTCACAGCTCGTACCTGAAAGATGCTGCCTTCTTAGTGTCAATATGGCAAAGAGGGATTATATTCCGGAATTTTAATTTACGTCTCTCAAACCGCTGTACCTCGTTTCACACCCAATCAGAAATCGACCAATAATACACCAACATCACCTCTCATTCTACCCGCGTGATGACTATTCAAAGCTCCTGTGTACACACATCTATATAATTGAACCTTTCGCCTCCGGATTAGCTGTCGAGCAATACGCCATCCATTTACTATCTACTATCAGAATGTGAGAGGCCTCCGAACAAAAGCAAACAACTTGTATGCTCTCCCACTGTGAGTACGATATTATAGCGTTTATCGTGACTTAGTTGAATGATGATTTTTGAATACTGAACTGACCTCTGGCTATTCGCTTCATCGATGCGATCGCAGCTCTCGCACCTGCACATACCGGCGTGGCCGCGGTGTTATGGTGTTATGGTTGTAAAAAATCATTTGAAAAGCAGCACATTTCTCATCGATGATTGTAGCTTTGTTACATTTTAACGACATTCAATTAGCTAGAGATTACTGGGTGTAGTGTCCGTACTCTACAGGGATAGTTGTGAAAATTTAGAGCCATACTACTCAAGTGAGAGCAAGGATGTGAAGTATACAGATCGGAAAACTAGAAGTGGCTGGGTCATTAGAACAGGCTTAATACCTTACGGGTTTAACTTTTGTCTTCTGCTGATGAATGTCGAGCTTAGGCAGCATAACTACGAATCACTCAAGTTCACCAGCATGTCTCTTGGCGAAGACAGAGTTATCGAGACAATCTGCCATATCTGCCTATATATGAACTATTTTCGAAAGTGTATTTCATCAAACAATTTGTGAAACAGATTCGAAAAAAATTCCATGAAAACTGAATTCACGAGCAACATGTTTGTCAAATTGCATCACGAAAAAAACGCTGATTTGGGTAGAAGTAGTTTAGAGTGTATTGTTCTATTGTTTACACTATATTTTTATCGTTATCAGTTTTACGAAAATTGGAAAAAAATGGCGTCACCCAAAAAGCAACGTCGCGAATTGATTTTGCACAATCACCTCTAAAATCCTCAACTCTCTCCTCGGGACATCGGATAATAATTCGGAATCGTGCAATCAACGATGAGCCGTGTGATTAAACTTAACTACCAAACTCTGAGCGTCGAATGGAAGGAGAAATACGGTCAGAATGGATGTTCTATTAGTGATCAGGATTACAAAGCGTTTAAGCAGTATCCTAATGCTTCGATCAGGGATGTGGCCAAAAAGTAGAACCGATCTAAATCTTTCGTTCAAGGAACCGAGGACCGAGAGGGACTGCATACATACAAAGTGTAGAAGGTGCCAAATCGTGACGAACGGCAAAATACGGTGGGAAAATCACAGTCCCGGAAACTGTACACCTGATACTGGTACGCAATATACAGCAAGATTGCAGGTCGGCAATTGCAGGCGTTTGACGCGATCAGGGTACTAACTTTGATAAACATGTGGTTCATCGGTTTAATACAACAAAAAAGGGAAAAGAGGCAAATACCCAAAAAGATGCGGGAAAAGTGAGCGTCCGAAAGGAAACCATCACTAATCGTCACGGTGAATCTTATCGCAAAGCAGAAGAGAGAGGAGACATCGACAGATCCTGAATCCCGAATAAAACCTGCTCGCTGCATAGTGTGAGGTACAAGTGATCCCCGAAAAGAGAACGATTGAGAGCTCTTGTTCGAACGCTTCGAAGCAAGAGGTATCACAGTGAGCTGTGAGTACGGATCACCATAAGTCGTTAGAAGTTGTTAGTGTGATTCCGGTACCTAACAACTGGGTTCGACCCGCACTTTATAACGCGGGACCCGACGTTTCTTTAGCCGTAGTCCGCAACAGCCGGATTATTAAGAAAAGGTGGTCCGACATGGAGAGTGAAGTGTCGAGGGACACGTGGCTGGAGTGCTAGTGTGAATCGAAGACGCCATTTCCGGTTTATGTGAAGCGGTGAGGAAGCACGTGGTTCGAGTATGGAGTAAACCGAGGACGTCAATGCCGGTTTGTGTTAAGTGGCGAAGAAAGACGTAGCCTGAGTTCTGGTGGAATCCGAAGACGTCAATTCCGGTTTAGGTGAAGTAACCAGAAAGCACGTGGCCCGAGCTCTAGTCGAAACGGAGGACGTCAATTCCGGTTCAATTGAAGTGCAAGGAGCGTGTTTTGTGGCCTCATGGCCTGCTAGACCGAAGACGTCAATTCCGGTCGAAGAGTGGTGGAAGAAATGTCGAGTGTGTGACTGGGGCAGCAATCGGGCGACTTGAAGGAAGGCCAAAACGAGTCAAGCGAATAGTGTGGAGTGCGGAAAAGAGCAGAAAAGGGACTGAGCAGTTGCAGGTGGCCCCAACGGAAATGCACGTGGTAGCTAGACAATGAAGTGAGAGAAGAATAAATGTATAAAACCGATTTAATCCACCTAGCAGTGAGATGGGACATTTCTTACACATATCACTGTTGGATCATTCATTAGTTTGCATAACTCATGTGAAGTAGGCACCCAACTAGAGGTGGGATGAAAACAGTTTCTTGTCCTGCACGAATAAAATCTCGAATAAACTAAATAAATTATAGAAAATCATTAAAACGAACGAAATAAAAAAAATAAAAGGTGTTCAAATTCATAAAATGAGTAGAATGATTAATGTAAATCAAAATTATATTACACACGAATCAATTTATATTAGCTTAATTATTGAAAATTTAGACTATATTTAGAAATAGTTATAAGATTAATAGAATAAATTGACTCAAACAAATTAAATGAAATAAATAAAAAGAATTACTGAACATGAAATGAAAAAAATTAAAGATATGAATGAAATGAATCAAATGAATCAAATGAATCAAATGAATCAAATGAACCAAATGAATCAAATGAATCAAATGAATCAAATGAATCAAATGAATCAAATGAATCAAATGAATCAAATGAATCAAATGAATCAAATGAATCAAATGAATCAAATGAATCAAATGAATCAAATGAATCAAATGAATCAAATGAATCAAATGAATCAAATGAATCAAATGAATCAAATGAATCAAATGAATCAAATGAATCAAATGAATCAATTTAATTTAATGAATGCAGTGATTACAATGGAGATCAAATGAATGTAATGGATCAAATGAATAAAAAGAATGGAATGAACAAAGAAAATAAAATTTAAAAAAATAAATGAAATGAATAAATAAAACAAACGAATCAAATAAACAAAATGAGCTGAATTGATAAAATGAATAAAAAAGAAGAAAATGAGCAGAATAAAATGCGTTGATTGAAATGAAAAATTAAAGGATGCTTAAAGGTGATAAATCAATAGAAAAAATAAATTGTGTCAAATAAATTATTTGGATGAAATGAATAGAACTGAAAAATACTCAGATTAATAAAATGAAGAAAAAATCTATTAACTGGAAAAAATGAATAGAATGCATTAAATGAAAACAGTGAATAAAATAAGTTAAATGAATGATATGAGTAAAATGCTCGAAAAGAAACTGGTCAGAGTGAATCCAAATGATGAAAAGAATAAAGTAGATAAAATGAACGCAGATGAACAAAATGAATAAAAAGATGCTTGATGAAATAATTAATTAAAATGCAATGATCATTTAAAGAGCTAAAAAACATTTTTGAAAATAAATAACCCAATCTTGAATTTAAGAACCATTGCATCATAAAGTTATTAAATGTTTTTGAAAATCTTATCTTCTGAGAAAAGGCTAATTAATATATAATGGGCTTTCTAGGGCTTCCATCTCTTTTTTGTTTTAATCTTTTCGTTTTCACGCTTCTTTACTTGACGGCGTCGTTTTAAGATTATCTGGTGTTTCTACATTTTTGATGGACCTTAATTAGTTATCAGGAACCTGGAACGTTCAATTTGCTTTGGAATTCAAAGTTTACTTTTTGGTCACATATTCCCGAAAACAAATTTCTGCTGAATAGAATTTGCTGGTTCAGTAATATAACGCGCAATTGAATATAGTAAAGTGAGACAAGGCCACGTGTGCTTTCAAGCCCCTTGAACAGAGAGCGAAAGAGGAAGAATGCGATTCGTAAAAAAGACAAGTATATATTTCAAAGTTTTCATTTGCATTAAAATAAATAGTGTGAATTGTCTAGGCTATGTCGATAGCATAAAAGGCGTACATTCAATTGATTACAATGCAGTCTCTTTCCAGCCATCCTTATAGCTTGCATATTGTTTCGTTCGGAATTCTCGTTCAAGAAAAATGGTAAAATAAGTCCTATACAAACCAATACTGTGAAAAAGAAATGGTTCAAACTATCCGGATGGCAAAAATTTAGTCAGATCAACTACTGTCCAATGCACAGTATTTTCTTGTTGTAATCCTCGCTAATTGACTTCTACAATATGGAAAACTCGAACGAAACGTGTGCAGAATTACCCAATGCCTCACTACTAATTGTGACTGCCATTGAAACATCAATTGAAGTGTACTCAGTATAGAGCAGATATGGACTACGATAAGTTAAAATTAGAAGACACATTGTACTTGCTTCCCCCATCGAGAGTGGTGACTTTGGGAGACTTCTTTTCCCGGATCTAATTCGTGAATATTTTTGGGCTTTGATCCGTTATTTTTCATGAAAGTTCATACCAATACAATCAATATAACCTAAATCTTGCAAAGAGCAAAATTTTCGCTAGAGTTTTGTAATTGAAAAATAGTTTCTTTCGGTGATGCACGAGTATAATTATATGTGAAATCTTTTATTTCACTACTAGGTGAATTACTCGATAATCTGTTTATTAATATACCATCCAACATTTACTTCACGATTGAATGCAACGCCTAATCCGAGGGATAAATACATGAATTCTAGAAAAAATTTCACTATGAACACATTATTTTGTTTTTGAAGTGATCTTACATATTGATTTTTGAGTAATAGTTCAGTTATTATAAAGGTAATCTACAAAACGTTTTCAAAATCGAATTCCTTGAATCACGTAGATGTGTTTTCATACCTTGATATTCAAAATCGGTTTAGTTTTGCCCCTAAAACACCAGAAAAACAATACTTTGTATGAAACGGTCTCCTTTTTAATTAGTGAAAATTGGTAAGCGAGGATTAAAAATACAAAATGTTCAATATCTCCGTCGCTCGTGAACGGATTTTGACAATATATAGCTTGTTCAAAAGGTATATTTCTACACGGTTTCTAATTATGCGCAGGTTGTGGGACAACATTGTTTTGTTCGAAAGTTATTTACTAAAAACCTGTAATGTTTTGACAAAGTGACCCATAACTCAGAAAGTAAACAATATATCGAAAAACAAAAATAATAGTGTCAAATGGCAATGTTAGGCCTTTCATTTGAAACTAGTTTCATTAAGATCGGTTCAGCCATTGCTGAGATAATTACATGACATTTTGTACATACATACATACACCATTACACACACATACAGACATTGTGTCAATTTGTCGAGCTGAGTCGATTGGTATATGAAAAAGTTTACAAAGCTTGAGCGAATCCTATACATTTCTTTTGTAATAAATGTAAAAACTAATTGGTTGTTATTTTGTGTAATAAAGGATGTTAGGGCTATTGTAGATTCAGGTACGAACAAAGAGACGACGAGAGAGCTTCCGGTAAGTCCGGCCATTAATGTGAACTATATGTATTAATGTAAGAACTAAGAGACTAATCGGTGCCACACCTAGATACTAGTTTCATTGTTTCATCATGGATGATGAGACTTACGTCAAGGCGGACTTCCGGAAGCTTCCGGGGCTGCTGTTCTTCACCGCCCAGCACAAGTTTGATGTTCAGGAGGAAGTAAGGAAGCAGAAACTTTCAAAGTTTGCCAATAAATGCATGATTTGGCAAGCGATCTGCTCGTGTGGATACACTGAGCGCCGTTCGTGACTTCCGGGGCTGACCCCCCCCCCCCCCCCCTCAAAGGACCGGAACTAAGATCCAATACTGGGCAATTATGAAACATGCACTATGGAAGTATCTCAAGACATGATAAAAGTAAGTTTTCGTACAGAAGAAGCCAGATATTGTACAGAACGTAATGAGTGGAGTTAAGCGTAAGGTGCGAACGTATGGTTATGGTATTGAAGTTGAATGAAATAAGTATGCCAAAAGCTTACTTATTTGTTATATTTTATTATCTGAAAGTTTGAAAAGGATCGATCCACTAGGAAATTTTCTATAGCGTTCTTTCCGTGATGCAATTTTACAGCCGAAATCGTGACAGAACACTGGCACCAGCGAACCGGACGTCACGCTCCACCGGAATTGCTGAGCCGACCACGGCACCCGGCTGGTTGGCTCAGTATCGGTAGAAATTCTCTCGCCGGAGTGTTCTCTATCGGAAAAGGCAAAGTCCATCGTCGGAGACTTGACCGAGTAATTCGCGAATAGGTCGGGAGGTGAATGGCTCCGCAAAGAAATGGTGCTAAATGGCACGAGCATGCAGCCAAAGGGCTTAAAGGAATCGAGGTGCGTAATGGCACTGGGTAGGGAAAGATCTCATGAAGTTGTGGTACTGAATGGTACAAGTGAGCCCAGTAATAGTGCTTAATGGTACAAAGAAGCCGAAAGGCTCAGTAAATTAGACAATTTGAGATCTGCCGCCCAGGTTCTCCTGGTTGGAGAAGAGCATTAATTCTCGTCCAATAGCTAGTTTTCTCACTTCCCTACAGAAATGGACACCTTGTGTGGATGGTCGGAAAATGATAGTGTGTCTAAGGGTGGTGATCTAACCCTACTGAAGAAACTAATTTTGTGTTTCAAAATGACAGAAACTCGAAACGCACCTACCTCTGAGGGTTCTTGCAAACGCACGAGTCATTGCCCTCAGGACGATCTTCCGAAGATAGTTTAACGTTGATTGGATAGTTGTGACTTCTTCCTTCTTCCACCACACAAGGCACCCATATCCCCAGTATTGGCCTAACAATTGTTATATAGATTCATCAAATGTACTTGAATCCCCAAAATTTACCGAAATTTGCGCGTCTGCATTGGCCAAACACCATGCAAGCTCTCTTGATTCTTAACAACACGTAAGGCTTCCTGCATCAAATTAAAAAGTACGTTGAAGCAAAAACCGCTGATCATTATATGACAATCATCGGTGAAACCATATGTCGGAAACCGGAAAGTTTCTTCAACAGGCCATCGGCGACAAGGTTCCATCAAAGTGCTGATAGCACACCATCTTGAGGACATCCTCAGACACTCAGTTTCCTTATCTCTACTTGACCTAACGATGAGCACAGATGTCGGTTACTAAGCATTGCGTGTATCCAGTTCGTGATATATAAAGATATTGGATGGCTTTGCCTTGATTCTAAATTGAATGTGTAAGACACGTTGTCAAAAGCACCTTCAATGACACGAAAAACTAATAAGCTTTATTGCTTTTGCGAAAAAGCCTTTTCATTGATGTCGACTACACTGTGTAACAGAATGTTGGTGGACTTCTGCTAAAATGCATTGCATGAAGTGGGATCCCACCCAACCCAACATGTCGAATTTAGTGGTCTATTAATCGTGCTCCATTGGAGACAACCAGGGAATAGTTGTCTAGAGAAGTTTTACCAGCAGTAATCTCTCCGTCCACGTGGTTGAGAGCTAAATGGCTCACGGAAACCGGCATCAGTATGGCGAGAAATTACGCCGTCTTGAAACTCTCAGCAACAGTTAGCACATAAATAGGAACGATTAGCGTCAAGAAAGGAAGTCATTATGGTCGGCACTTCTGGATCGGTTCGCGTCCTGGCAGGTGACAGCATTTGAGCAGGTTAGTTATATTGCAAAGGTTAAACAGCACGCAAGAAACAACATCAATAAAAGAAACACAAACGATTAACACAAAGTATAGTGAGAAAGAACACGATCCCTTCTGAAGTAATAATTAATGGTAGCCCGGAACAATGAGGGATGGGAGGAACAGGAGGTTCAAATTTAGTCGGTAGGCTTACTACAAATCACTACAGTAGGAATGCGACCAGGAGCGGATCCAGAAAAAAGTTTCGGGGGGGGGGGGGGGGTCCAAAATTTCGATATTGAAATGTTCATTGTACAATACGTAATATGTAATACCCTCATTCAATTCAAATCAGTTTTGGTGGTCGAATCTGGTTTGAAATGATTTTGAATTTATTACGAATTTAAAATAAAAAATTATTTTAAATTCTCAAGAAGTTAGAAAATTTCGGGAGGGGGGGTGCGACACTTCCACCAACTAAGAGGCAGTGATGATTGTTGAGCTGAGTCGATTGACAAACAAGACTCGGCCCTCCAGGCCACGGAAAAAATGTTTAAAGTTTGAAGGTTTCTATGTCTTTTCTTTTAAAAGAAACGTAAAAAATCAACGCTCCCTTGCTTAGTAAATATTCAATGGGTGGGAAATCCATAAATGGCGCTAATGTATTTCCAAAAACGGGCTTTCAAAGTCGAAAAAATCAGTTTCATTGCCAAAATCTGTCTTTAAAAATATATATCAATCATTTCATAGACCAAGTCCAAGTATTTGGAACGATGAGCATGATAAGTCCACAATGATTCAATTTAGTTTCCAGTTCTTTAAGTTGACTAACTAGCTTATGAATAAATAGAATGAGTATGTATAAATATATTCTGTGAAATTCAAGTGAAATTCTTCGCACGTTCCAGTCGCTTTCCACAAGTGACTTTAAAATGCTTCTGTTCTCGGTATTTAAATCGACACGGTAAATGCTTCCTACTGACTGACTGACACCCTTATCTCCGGCGTAACGTGACTACGCACATATATGGGTTAAGTGCTGGAAACAAAAGAGCAGTGTGATGATTTTCAGATTGTATGACACTGTAGAAGCGCTATTTCTTCAAAAAAAAAAAAATCGGGCAAAGCAGTCGTAATCATTCGATGCTCCGACGATGCAACTGAGAGGGGGCACACACATTTGGCCGCACAACCAAATGGCAATGAATGAAAAACACTCTCCTCCACCCACCGCCAACTGATTACAAAACAACGACACACTGTCAACAATAGACACACCGATTCGCATTAATCGTTCATCACCCTGCTACCGTCGTCGTCCGGCGAGAGAAACCAGCATTCTTCGGGGGCTGCCTCTTGATACGGACAACGCGACGCAGGAAACGTTCGAATGGTGGGACCTGAGGCGGAGCTGTGCTGTGCGGCATCTAACTCATATCACGTTTTTCTTCTTCGCGGTTGTTTTCATTCCTAAGCTAGCTGTTGTATGTGTGAAGAGCGTGAAGATCGAAAGTAGGTTTCGATCTTCCCCACGGTGCTGCCGCCAACCGGTCCCGCGACCGAGCGCGGTTTTATAAAAATTCCCCATTCGCGCGCGCCGGGTTAGTTCCCCCCGATGCGAATAATCTCAGTCAGGCAGTGGTTGAAGTTAGCACCACTTTTCCCGCTCTATTTCGGTCGGTATGGGTCCCGCGACGCACGTGCGGTTTGTAGCATGCGGGGCGGCGTTGAAGCGGGTGATATCTGGCACAACAGCCGCGCGGTAGCGACACTTAGCACGTACCCTATACAACAACACTGTACACTCAACTCGCATCGAATAGCTGTACTTGCGCGCCCGGAATGACAAATTGATGACGATCGCTACCAGCTAATGGAAGCGAGGTGATATTTTAATTGGATCGTGGGATAGGTTTGGGATGGCACGGGAGGTTGGTGAATATGTGAACCAGGTGAGAAAGGGGGGGGGGAGGTGAAATGGTCGGCCAGTTCGCTTTCACTCGTCGGCCGCGCGCGCGCTGCTGGGAGGAACGTGATTCGATGAATCGGGCAAACAGCTGGCTGCCCAGTCGGGAATGGGTTCCGGCGAAAATTGGAAATAAAGAGATCTTTCAGCGGGGAACTGGTTTCAAGTCCAATGGTAATTTGATTATTTCTTCGCAATTATTTCGCTTCGCGGTGTGTCTTGAATATTTGCTAGTTCAAGGCTGTAATGAAACCAAATTGACTTTGATGGAGACTTTTTCAGCCTGGTTTTAAACAATAGTTAGTCATGAGTTATGTTCCGACTTCGACTCATCAGAATATGACACGGACTTAGCTCCGGATTAATATATTAAGGGGGGGGGGGGGGAGGTGGTAATGGCTTCAGCGTGAAAAAACACTTTTTTGTGATTTTTTTAGAACTGTGTGCAGCGAATTGGATCAAAACTAAACACCCCCTTAAATGAATGTACAATGTTTCAAAAGTTTTAATCAATTCGCTTCACGCAAAGCTAAAAAACGTGTTTGATTATTCACGCTGAACTCCTTATGTAGTTCTCAACTGTCTTATTGACACATACTTTCCGGGCTGTATGAGACCATCACTGACAACTGCCCCTGAGTTTTTTAGGTAGTTCTGATTCTTGGGCATTTGTTCGTAGTATTGCGACAACCGAATCGATGAAATAGGCGGTTGAAAGCTCTGATCAGTATAAGTTTCCCGCAAGAGATGGAATAATTCAAGATTTACTTTAAAGAGGATATGAACACTTCAAGCATATTTAGAAAAAGGTTCTTACTTGTAGTCTTGCAACAGGATACATTTCATTGGCGTATCGGGAAATAACTATAAAAATCATTCCCAAAAGTGGCCGCGTCACTTATGCGAAGGCAAAGAGCTTTAGACCGGTCAGTCGGGCGTCCTTCCGTCTCAAATCAGTGGAAAGTTTAATCTTTCACTATATTTGGGATATTAGCTTGGGCAAGCACCCGCTGCATGCAATGCAACATGCATATCAGCAGGGGAAGTCTACTACCACCATTGCTTTTTCGCAAAAGCAATCAAGCTAAGGAGTTTTTCTTGATATTGAATGTGCTTTTGACAACGTGTCTTTCGAATCCATTTTGGAAGCAGCACGAGGTCATGGAGTACCTTCATATATCATGAACTAGATACTCGCAATGCTTAGCAACCGACATCTGTGCTCATCGTTAAGAGAAGTAAAGATAAAGAAAATACGTATCTGCGGATGACCTCAACGTGGTATGCTGTCACCACTTTGATAGAAGCATTTCGCCGATGGCCTTTTGAGGAAACTTGATGAGCTTGGGTTTTCGGCATATGGTTGCGCCGATGATATCACGCAATGATCAGCAGTATTTGCAAAAACACACTTTTTAATTTGATGCAGCTAGCCTTATGTGTTGTTGAGCAATGGTGTCTTTATGTTGGACTATCAGTTAATACAAATAAAACATCAACGGAGCTTTTCACGCAACGAAGGATTTCAATTTGTATTAGCGAAATCGATAAATGTGGCTAAATCAACTGTTATTACAATAATGAAAATACAAGCGGATAGTGGTCAGCAGAAGCTTATCCTCTCTGTCAGAGATGTCGAAAACAAGCTGGGAGTGTCGTATACAACAATGCATCGAGCTGAAAAACGTGATGGACTGTCGACTTTTAAGAAGCTAGTGATTCCAGAGCTTGACGATAAATTAAACCAGACAGCCAAAGCGGGTTCTCGGAAGTTGTTCTCGACGATGATGACGAAATTCGATTGCCTGACAATGGACGACGAAACCTATGTTGATGCAGACTTCGAACAATTTTCTGAGCAGGAATTTTGTCGGCAACCGAGAAGGGAAAGGTAACAAATGTTTTCAAGCATATGAAAATGTCAAAGTTCGCTAAGAAATATCTGGTTTGGCGGGCTGTCTGTAACTGTGGCTTGAAAAACAACATGATCAATACAACCGCGACCGTCAACCATAAAATTTTAGTGAACGACTGAAAAACGTCTGCCCCTTTTCCTGGAGTAACACGATTATTCCGTGCTGTTTGGCCGGATTTGTCATACTATCATTAAAGGAAAAGGCCACTAAGTGGTTTGCTCCCAACAGCGTGCAGGTGATGCCACAGGAAGCTTCCAAATATACCAGAGCTAAGATCATCGTCAAGTGGAATCTGAAAAGTCTCAAAAACTGTTGGAAACGAGAAACCGGTCAGTAAAATGGATGTGGTGGCTGTACAGAATCAAATGGCAGGAGTTATTCGAGAGGCCCGGTGATTTGGATTCGGTTAACCGAAAGCTTTGCTAAAATGGGTTAGCATGAAACCTTTATTTTTTCTCAAGGTAAAAAAAAATGATAATTCAATTTGTGCATGAGGGCACAAGACCTAATTCTGAAAAGTTGGATTTTTATGTTTCGAGTTCCACTCTTCAGTAACCGTCACCAACTTGCTGCCAGTTAGATGATATATCCAAACTAACACCAAATTGGATTTAGTGTCTAACTGGCGCCAATTTGTTGTTAGTTTGGATATATCGTTTAACTCGTAGCAAGTTGGTGTCAGTTACTGACGAGTGCAACACGAAGCATTCAAAACCAACTTTTCAATTTTCTATATATTATACTACGCAATCTTCGAAAATAAAACCTGTTTTAATCCACCTAGCGGTGCAATTGTGCCTTTCTCATTTCTCTAAACTATGGCACGGAGGCTTTTAATGTTCAACATATATGTGGAAATGTCCATTACATTCTTAGTACACTTTGCACTTATACACAATGGCATGCCAGCCACGAACTTGACAACTATGCACTGCTAGGCCCCATGCAAAACTGACTCAGACATCACTTCGTTATAAGTTTAATAACTTCTTTTAACCAAGCCGGATTTACTAGCAGTCTTCGACAAAGTGGTAGGCAATTAAATTATCTTTCTTATTTTCACTTACAGTGATAATACGATGTATATAGAGCCACCTAGCGACGAAAATACGAACTAGTGAGTTTTCTCCATGTAAATTGTTGAAAAATCCCATACAAACTTCAGGCACGTTGGTCCGGTAGTTATACTTGTCCGATTTGCTTCAAATTTGGTGCAAGTACTCCTGGCGGGACTAGGAATCGACTCAAGGGTGGGCCGATTGAGGTTTCAAAAATTCATCATTTTTCTGGGCAGTCTAATGAACCTACAACCCCATCCTGCCTAGTTACGCCACTGCTAGAAGCTTATAACAAATAACTTACTCCAACAACATTTTGTACAAAACGAGACAATACAAAAAAGAATCGCTATTCGTATTCCTGCAGTAAGGAACACGAGGGTCCAGAATAAAAAAAATGTATAGGAGATCAAAACATATCTATTGATTTCAAGGATCGTAAGATCCGGCCATCTATTAACGAAGTGGAAGCGAAAGAGATAATGTGGCTTATTATGGAACAGGAGGTTGACTGTGTCGAGTTTCATCACATCAGGAACGTTGTACTGGCTACATTCAGGAAACGAAACACGAGTAATCACGTACTATTGTGAGTCCTATAGTCTAAAAAGAAGTGAACAATATTTGTAGTGTATAAAAAATGAATCTCAAGCAGAACATATTATTACAAGTTGGTACTTGTTTCTCATAGATTGTTATCGTTTTGTGTCAGGCCAATTAGAATACCTGGTCAAACGGTGTAGTGAAAGGAATCCTCGGATTTCAGTTTGCTCAATCCTACGCAAAATACAGCACGCTTTTGCTCTGCTTTATCTATGGGGTGTATTTGGGGCCATAGCGTAAGATCACGCCCTTGGTGGAGTCTTAGTTTTTCTGTTCGACTTTCGAACAAAGATTTAGAATGTATATGTAAATGACTAACTTATTTTATGAATTTTCCTCTCTAAGTTCGTAAAGCCTATGAAGATTACAATACTCTCCTAATGCTGGTGTGCTTGGCGGTGATGTACCCTGCCAATGGCAGGATACGAGCCTGTGCAGGAAAAATGCAATTGTTAAAAGTTACGGCATTTGTTCAATAGTTACTAAGAAAATCGGTACCATTCAAGCATACAGCGAGTGAAGATAGACTGCTATATTTTTGATTTACTCCGACTTTCCGTTTAAAATTATACGCATGGAACTTTGTTGAACATTTTCTGATCTTCTTTCGGATCGAAGATAATCTGTAACAGATAGCCCAGATAAGCTCAGAATTGTGATATTCGTTACTGTCAAGTCTTTTATGAAGGACTACCGCGTTGACATGCCCGCTCATAAAGTTGAGATCGGCGGTGTGGTCACTGATTCGAGTTTGTTTCAAGAACTTGCTTCAGTGGGTGAAGATTTTGAATGGCAATCGCACAGGTAGGGACCTAATTGTGTATCTCTTCAAATCTTTAGCGGAAGTGCTTTGGATTTAGTTTTGTCTTCTTTCACAAGGAACGTCTAGCTGTTCGGTTGTTTGCACCGCGCGTCATGTATTGCACTAAAGAAATGAAACGAACCATTGTAATAATAAAGGCCTGATGCCTCAAATCATGCGGATGACTTTTGCATTGAGAATACTGTAATGTGTATCAATTGCGGGGAGAGTCAATATGATCTATTACCATGCCCCGTGTACAAACATCGCCCGAGGAATCTTGGACGTTCCCTTGAAAGACACTCTAAGCCCTCTTTGGTATAAATACTAAAAAGATCTACTCCACTCACCTCGACAAATCATTACGGTCATTTGGATCAGAAAGAATGTGACTCTGAAGATCCGTATGTAGAGACATTTTCTTTTACCGCTGCCAAAATCTTTAGGTAGCTGATTCCTTGGAAAGGTTTAATCAAACAGCTCCTTTTCTTATAAATTTGTTATCAAACAAAAAGTTTCCAGCGCTTCCAAGAACACCTAAGTGATATTTCAACCAGAGATTCAATTTAGTGCAAGATTGGTTGAGGTTAGGTTGGGCACCAGCAATTTTGTTATAATTCGGAGCTTTTCCAGCTATCGAGAAGACTTCAATTCACACGTTACGGCATGGAGTTGTAATCTCGATGATAATTGATCCAGCATATTCTACGATCTTCGCTACAAATTTTAGGACATGCTTTGCTGCCCATGTGGTCTGTTCACTTGTGTTTCCATGAAATTAAAACAAATATACAATAAATTTTGCAATAATTTTAGCAATTATTTTAATTTGAAGTCTTTGTGTGTCGTACAATTGAAACATGTTCGTTATATATTTCTTTATCCGCTTTACAATTGAGATCACCACCATTAATTGTGATTACATCTAAATGGAACTGACGCGGCGTAGTTTCCTGGCTTCTTTGGCGGACCTTCAGTTGTGCGTCCCTTTGGTATTTACATTTCTTTTTCAGTGCGACGGGTGTTCAATAACAAATGAGAATGATTTCAATACATTTCTGTAATTAAAGTAAAGAGTGTAATTTTTTCTCTCTCCAAGAGAATTGCTCTCTGGACTCCCTAGAAATGGGTGGCATGTTTCTTTTCGCTCGGGCGCTGTTAGTTCAATCGAAGATGGCGTCGAAACAGCAAGCATTCCAGCGTGTTGTACGGTTTTACGAAAGGCATGGTCATCGTGGAAAAAAGTTTACGGTAGACCACTTAAGAGACGAAAACGTGCCCGTGAATACAGTTTACCGGATCCTGGCATCCCTGAGAGTGGAGCGGAATGCGGAAGAAAAAGGAAGTGTTGAAACAGCTGTTCGTTAACATGGTTGGAACGAGTTTGCGTGACGCCGGCCGAAATTATCACTGCTCCCATACCTTGATTCGCCGAACCCTCAAGATGGAGGACATCATCTGTCGGATGAAGACTCGGTCTCCCGAGTACACGGGCGAGCAGATAGCGATAGTGAAATCGCAGTGTTGGTGGATTACGAAGAACTACCGCGGGACGTCGTTCGTGCTGGACGATGAAAGTTACTTTCCGCTCTCGAAGACTCATATTACAGGAAATGACAGCTGCTATTCCAGCGATAAGTTGGACACACCCCTCGAAGTAAAATATATCAGGAATCAGGAATCAGAATATATTGGCTCAAATGGCACGTTCCCCGTACATAGTCGGGGATTTGTGCCTTGCCGTGTGTTTTCATCATTTCCTGAGTGGAAGGAAAGGACAAGGAGGAGTGGGGAAGTAGAATTGGAAGGGTGGGAAAAATAACAGCACAAAACAAAAATAAACAACAGGTAAGTTAAACTCACAAGTAGTTCAACTTGCCTGCGAATAATCCTAAAGCTCTTTACCACATTGGATAAGAAACTTTAGTATGTCTCTGAGTTTCAGTCGACCAAACATGGTTTCGTCTATATAAGGACGGCTGAAGACTCGAAATCGCAATTGCGCTAGCGCTGGACAGTTGCATATCAGATGATATGAGGTTCCGTAGTCGGATTCACAAAGATCACATGAAAAAGACTCAGCGCGCTGAATAGTTGCCATGTGATAATTGAGTTTGCAGTGGCCGGTTAAAGCCCTGGTCAGCATGCCGCAGTGGAGCTTCGAAAAATGTAAGAGATTTTTCGAAACCACTGGGCATGGTTGTTCTAGAAACGCCTTTGTTTGGCGACACGTTTGTAGATTTCTCCAATAATTGCGGTGCTCGGACAAAGCCCAGGACCGTATTTTTTCCCTTATCCAACTTGTCGAAATTGGCAGGGCGGGCTCAGGACCAACGAAGTCAATCGCTGAACCTGCCCTGGCCAATTCGTCAGCCCATTCATTTCCAGTAATACCGCAATGTCCGGGCACCCAGACAAGGTAGATAGTGTTGACAATGCTTAGTTCTTCGATTTGGGTTCGGCACGCGATCACTAGCTTGGACCGGGATTTGTCTGAGCTAAGGGCCTTGATTGCAGCCTGACTATCGGAGCAGAAGTTTATAACTCTGCCGGACAAACTCAGTTGAAGGGCCGATTGCACCCCGCACATAATCGCAAAGATTTCTGCTTGGAATACAGTACAATATCTACCTAGTGAGTGAGATTGTTCCAATCTCATTTCACGACAGTAGACACCAGCACCAGCACGTCCCTCCATCAGAGAACCGTCAGTGTAACAGACTACTTGCGTTTGTTGTTGTCTTTCCATAAAGCCAGACAACCACTCCTCTCGAGAGGGAATCTTCACATGGAATGTCCTGTAAGGAAAACTACAAGTGAGTGTAATATCGCTGGGAGCAAGAATATCTTCACCCCATGTAACCATTTGTGACCACAATCGTGTATGACTGGTAGCAAGATCAACATGATTACTGTTCCAAAGCCCAGTAACCTGCAGTCTGTATGCACATGATAGTGCTTCTTGTTTTAAGTGTATGTGTAATGGTTTGATATTTAGAAGTGCCTCAAGAGCAGCAGTCGGAGTCGTGGTGAAAGCACCAGTCAACGCCATGAGCGCCATTCTTTGCAGATGGTTTAGCTTTGACTGGACTGTCACCACCTCTCCCCTCTGCCACCACACAAGGCATCCGTATGACAGTATTGGACGTACAATTGTCGTGTAAATCCAATAGATGTATTTAGGTTTGAGACCCCAGGTCTTTCCAAAAGTTCGTCTGCACTGCCCGAAGGCCATGCACGCTTTCTTGACTCTGAACTCAATGTGAGCAGACCAATTCAGTTTGGAATCCAATATGACTCCAACGTATTTGACTTGATCCGCACACAGTAGCTCAGAATCAAAGAACTGCAAGGGACGAACCCCGGTTGTTATTCGCTTCTTCGTGAAAAGAACCATTGAAGTTTTGCTTGGGTTAACTGATAGTTTAACTTGTCGACACCACTGTTCGACAGCTCTTAATGCCTGTTGCATCAAGTCAAAGATTGTTCCGATGCAAAATCCAGTAATTAGTATTTGGTAATCGTCAGCAAACCCGTAGGTTGGAAATCCAAGCTCATTGAGTTTCTTCAACAAGCCGTCAGCTACTAAGTTCCATAACAAAGGTGACAGAACGCCGCCCTGAGGACAACCGCAAATACTCAACTTCCGTATCTCAGCCTGTCGCAGTGACGAGCAAAGCATGCGGTTACTAAGCATTGCGTTTATCCAACCTGAGATACATGCAGGTATCCCATGACCGCGCGTCGCTTCCAGAATAGACTGGAAGGACACATTGTCAAAAGCACCCTCAATATCTAGGAATACACCCAAGCTAGATTGCTTGAGCGAGAAGGCTTTCTCAATGTTGTAAACAACATCGTGAAGCAGAGTGATCGTGGATTTCCCACACTGATATGCATGTTGCATTTTGTGCAGTGGATATTCAACTAAACTAACGTTCCTGATGTGATGATCGATTATCCGTTCCAAAGCTTTCAGAAGAAAAGAACTTAAGCTGATTGGCCTAAAACTCTTGGCTTCTTCATAGCTTGAGCGCCCCCCTTTGGGAATAAATCTAACAGTTATTTCTCGCCATGCTTTCGGGATATACCCGGTAGCAAGACTGGAAAGCAAAATCTTTTTCAAGACATGTTTAAGAATATCAAATCCCTTTTGCAGTAGCACGGGAAGTATCCCATCTTTTCCGGGTGATTTGTATGGAGCAAAGCTGTCAACTGCCCACTTGACCGATTCAGTGGAAACCAATGTGCGTGCTAACGCCCACGAGTCCGAATCACCAGAATGAGATCTGTGAACGTTGATCAACTCCGGATCGATACAGCCTGGAAAGTGTGTGTCGAAGAGACAATTAAGAACATCTTTTTCGTCCGTCACATAAACACCATCTCTGGTTTTCAAGGAGTTCATCTGAAAATCATTCGATTTGGAGAGAATTTTATTTAATCTGCTAGCCTCGTTCAGACTAGAGACATTAGTGCATAGGCTTTGCCAGCCAGCCCGTTCTGCAGATCTAAGACATTTCTTATATGCACTACGAGCTGACCTGAAAGCCCTGGAGTCATCACGCTGACGCCGATTCCAAGCTCTTCTCATAACTTTCTTCATTCTTTCAAGCTCAGCCCTCCACCAAGGGGTTCCCCTAGTCGATTTAACAGTACGAAGTGGACAAGCTTCTTCGTAGGATGCTAATATGAATGAGTTTGTCGTATCCACGACGTCATCTAAGTCGTCTAGTTGACTAATTGTTGGAAAATATCCATGAAATTTAGTCGCCAAGTTTTCCAAAAAGAGGTCCCAGTTTGTAGATTTAGGATTACGATAGGTCACCACATTGAAGGTGACATCAAAATGCTCGAAAAATATATATTTATGATCGGATAGAGACGGTTCAGTTTCATTTGGAACCTGCCAATTTCCCAGTTCATGCAAAATTCTATCAGAGCAAAGTGTTATGTCTAACACCTCCTCCCTCCCAGACCTCGCAAAAGTTGGTCGGTTTCCCACATTCAGAATATGGAGATTTGTACTACTTATGTACTCCATCAGTTCAGAGCCTCTCAGATTGATGTCTGAGCTGCCCCAAATGATGTGATGAGCATTCGCATCACTGCCGATAATGAGCGGAAGCCCATTTCTGCTACAATATGATACAACGCTTTTGAAATCATCAGAAGGAGATGATTCGTTATGCGGTAGGTATGCTGAACAATATATATATTTTTTGTCTACGTTTTCGACAGTCAATGTAACTGTGACAACACAGATATCGCGAGTTGTGAGCTCCGATATGAGACACGCGTCAATAGCCTTATTTGCAAGAATGCAAGCACGAGGCATTTCACGTGGGTTAGTCATGCCTGTCTTGTTGTAAGCAATGAAGGCAGTGTTAAGTAACTTTCCAAAATAGAAGTTTCCTTTATGGAAATACGGTTCTTGAACCAATGCTATGGAAGCTTTACCTTCCTGCATGAGTCGAGATAAATTCATAGTTGCTGTACGTTTATGTTGGAGATTGACTTGTGCTATTCTAACCATTTTTGATTAGAGAACTGTACATTTCATCTCCAACACAAATTGCACAACAACTAGAGGACACCAAGCGAGTTGGGATGTTAACGCATTTAGCGAGCCATATCAGGTTTAAATGGGACATGATCATTTGATTCCCACGATTTGCGAAGAAAATAATGGTCCACTGTGTCAGAGATTCGCATAACACAGCAAGGGCAAAACCCAAAATGCTCCGTGCGCGACTGGCATATTTTAGACCCTCCAATCATTAAGTCCTCGGCACGGAACTACACCTTGACTTAGGGTCTCCTACTTTCAGTCGCCTCCTACGACATGGCAGCAGGACTCCAGTGGCCCAATTCTAGGCCGGATACCACACGGCCTCTGGGCAGGTTCATCTGTACACATCGAAATTTGATAATCGAAACTCAACAAAACTTCACCGAAGTACCATCAGCCGAGAGTCTCTGCAAACCCCCAGCCAACAAAAATTCGGCAAAATTAAGTGGATCATCGGTGAAAAAAATCGGTGTGTAGAGTGAACGTTCCGCTGCGTAATGCAGCATACTGGGGAGTTCGCCCGACTTTTCCCAGGCTCCGTTCGCCATTGAGAATGTTTTAAACCCCCTCAACAATTTTACTTATAGCACGGGTCGCATGACACTATGGAATTGGGGTTCCCTGTTTGGTAGATTTTTACCACTGAAACAGGTAGTCCGTAGTGTTATTCTTAGCCGGTTGAAACAACCACTACCGACACTACACGGCTTATCTAGGCTGTTCGGTGAAAGAAGCTGACATTGAAGAACAGCTTCCATATTTAGATGGGCGAACAGCCGCAGAAGGAAGGAAGGAAGGAAGGATAACGGGAGGAGAGGGATTTGGGCTAAGCGCTTATTTAAAGGCGGCGCTGACTCGCCTTGTCAGGGCTGCTTTAGGGCATGTGGTATTTAGGCCTAGGACGTATAGGGCCCACTACCTCGTCCTACCACACCCGCAGTCAGCCCCCGCTGCTGGTTCGGGTCGCGAATCACAACTAGTTGCTATCGCGATTAAGCATTATCCACCACCTATGACCCGCCCGGTTGCTTGCAGCTCAGCTTCCCACGTAGCGTTCCTCCACCACCACGGGGCCCGGGTGTGTTGAGTGTTGAAACAGCTGTTCGTTAACATGGTTGGAACGAGTTTGCGTGACGCCGGCCGAAATTATCACTGCTCCCATACCTTGATTCGCCGAACCCTCAAGATGGAGGACATCATCTGTCGGATGAAGACTCGGTCTCCCGAGTACACGGGCGAGCAGATAGCGATAGTGAAATCGCAGTGTTGGTGGATGACGAAGAACTACCGCGGGACGTCGTTCGTGCTGGACGATGAAAGTTACTTTCCGCTCTCGAAGACTCATATTACAGGAAATGACAGCTGCTATTCCAGCGATAAGTTGGACACACCCCTCGAAGTAAAATATAAGTTTAGGCACAAATTTGAAAAAAAAAAAGTTGTGTTGTACATCGCCATATCGGGATTTCAAAATCGTGGTTTAAGCCGAGCGGTCTGTCCATCAACCAACAAGTGTACCAGGAGGAGTGTTTTGAAATTCTTCTGCCGTTCTTAAAGGAGCATCATGCGGATGGGAAGTACGTCTGCAGGCCGGCCAAGGCATCTCCCCATTACGCCAAGAAGACGCTGGAGTATCTTGAGCAGAAAAAGAGACCGTACGTGCCGAAACAAAGGAACCCAACCAACTTGTCCCAGTGCCGTCCCATTGAGGATTTTTTCGGCTCTCTCAGTGCCCTAGTGTACAAAAATAATTGGTGGGCCAAGGATACTAAGCAGTTGACCACCAGGATCCGGAAGATGGACGTCAGTGCCGTCCAGCGCTCTTATGAGAACATCGCGACTAAGTTGCGTCATACGACTGACTTTCTCCAATATTCATTGACGTTTTTTTGAAGAATAAACATTATGTTTTTTAACCCCTGTGAAGGCAAGCTAAAATCCTAACGCCAAAAGGCAAGCCGGGCCTCTAAGGCTCGGTAAGATTTAATACCCTCTTATAGTAAAAGCATGAAAAATCCAAAGCATATTGATTATACAGAAATACACATTTTTCAAGAGCTTGAAGGATTTCTCTATTTCAATTTATTGGAAAATAGACTGTGAAAAAACATATAAACTAAAAATGAAGGAGTAGTAGATTGTTTCAGAATATTTTAAAGGATTCAAAATTTAAGCTCACGCTTGTAGTTATTTGCTTTGCTATATGCTAATAAAGTCCTATTCTCATAAAAATACGAATTCCCGATGAATACTCACCCTTGGGACTAGTTAGGGTAATATTGGGTGATGCGAAAACCTAAAATATGTAAATTAATAATTACCACTTATTGAATGTATCGAGTAATATTTTAGAAAACGTTCATTCACTCCATTTTCTGACAAAACAAAATTTACAGTTTTGAATGGAAATTGGCTCCAGACGCCTCATTCCAAAAATAAACTTGTTTGAATGCTTCTGGTTTACTCACAAGAATTTTTAAGTTTGCATGCAAAAATATATGAAATATCGGCAATGGAAACAATAAAGTCAGTAAAAAATATAAGTATCATCTTATGTAGCCTAAAATCCTCAGGTACATAGCTGAAGATGAAAGGATTAACATTTCAGAAGACTGCAAATTCATCCGACTTTGTGGTAAAAAGATATTGTTATATCTTGTTAAATGCTGCCTCTCTTTTTCGCACATGCTTAGAATAGGACATTTTCAAAAATTCTTTTTATATTCGAAGTATAATAATTTTGTACCGTAACCTATAATCATAATGCAATTTCAACAAAGTTGTTCGATATTAAAAAAGCTACACTACCTGAAGTTTTGAGGTATGCTGAGTAACTTGAGAATTTTTATTGAATTTTGATTTATTGTTTCCGATTTTCCATATATTTCACCATAGAAACTTCAAAACTCTTGTGAGTGAACTAGAGCTGTAGGAAAAAGTGGAATATGGTTTGTAGAGCGGAATAACACAAGATTTAGCAGTGTTCCTAAAAAGTTCAAAAAAGTTGCCGGTCCAGTATGCGTGCATAGTTCTGGGTGCATTGGAGAGCGTTTACGTGAAAAAAATATCTGACACAAATAAATCATTTACCAACTTAACTTAATCAAAGATAAATTCGTCAAAGCTTAGGAAATATTTGTAAAAACTGAAAAAATCAATCAAAATTGATTTTTGGATGGAAACATGCGTGCCAGGAATATTATTTGCATAACCAGTATGCACAGTTGATGTCGAAATACCTAGCGGGCCTGCTAGGCCCCCTTGCCTTTTTGTGCATGTAAAAAGTTTGTATATTTCCGTAATATCTTACTTTTTCAATGAATTTTAGCATCAGTTTATAGAATTTCCATGCTCAAGCTCTTACTGCATGCATAACGCTTTGTAACTAAGAAATCAATAGCCACCGGGCTTGGAGGGCCCGCGTGTCTTTTTGAGGGTTAATAAAAAATATTGAAATAGTCGAAAAAAAATTTTTTTAACTACATGACTGAAAAAAATAATCTTCACTTATTTACCATAGCATATTAAGATTTCAGCGGCAACCCAGCCAACCGCACGCTGTGGGCCTGTGTGTATTTCATGTATATCGAATATTGTTTCATTTCAAGATTTAAGAGAAGGAAACTCCAAAACTGACAAAAAAGAATTCGCTCGCGAATCTAAGCTTTGGCATCTACTGACATAAAATATCAACGGAATGAATGAATGCACATAAAAATCGTACTACTTGAAATAGTTAGGAAAGGGGCTATTATCGTCCTGTAGTTGGTAAATCGATTGCCTTGTACGCAACTTGCCTGTGTTCGATTCCCAGCCTTTTTCTAGTAAAAAAAAAGAAGCGAATGATCCTAAGCTTAAAACCTCTATAATCAAAGAAAAAGAAATATTTAAAAAAAACAAATGAGCATAGCGTTTCATTTACGAAAACTACCATGAATACGAAAAATCTTTTACTGGCGTGGACGATGAAATTCGGCTGGTAAATATGCGCCCTACTCCATCAATCTTCATTCTTGGTCAAGGCACTTTCATCCTCAAAGAATATTATGTCGGACCTCCTAGTCCGATTAATCCTTGAAATTATATTTTTATGGGAAATTAAAGCCTGCTAATAACCAATGAAAATAAGCACTTGTTAGCTTGAATCCGATGAAAATTGCGAAAGTCATTCAATTTTTTGTAAAATGGCAATTTTTGTGTTTCTCTGGGTCAACTTATTGAACAGTCTCGATTCCAATTTTTTCTAGGACTTGTTTAATAATATATAAAGGACTTTCTGTCAGAATTCTTTTAAACAATGAAACAATGAAAGAATTTAATGTGGGGTAATATTCGAACTCGTTTATCCAAATGATTAAGGACTTCTGATAACAATAATTTCAGCATCAGTGGAGTAATGTCATCAAAAATTTGCATTAAAAATATGCATAATATTTACATGTACAGAATAGTATATGTACAAAACACATTGTAAACTGCACGTTCCACAAACACAAAAATAGCCATTTTACAAAAAAAAATAATAACTTTCGCAATTTTCATCGGATTCAAACTAACAAGTACTTATTTTCATTGGTTATTAGCAGGCTTTAATTTCCCATAAAAATAAAATTTTTGGGATTGCTTTATCTTGCCGAAAATATTGACCACACGCTCATTTTTGTTCAAAAAACGACGAAAAATTAAGAAAAAGTTCACTAGATTCGTAAATAACGTCAGAACCAGTAGTTGCACTAAAACAAAATGTTCTAACGATCGAAATTGCATTCATTTACCTTTAATTCAACATAGTAATACTTCATATCGATGCAGTGCAACCGAAGATATTTGGATTTTACGGAACGTACTTTTAATTTTAAAGGTAAAATTCATTTTTTTACTCTATCTCGAAAACTGTTCTACGGTAATTTTTGTGGACCTCATTTTCGGATTCAGCACACGATTTTACATTGAAAATGACCACTAGCTTATTTAGTTCAGAAATGCTGTAAACTAGTGTAATCAATCAGTACTTAGTTGCCTAACCATGCCCCGAATACGTTGATTCATGTTCATGAACATTATGTAAAGAGTGAAAGTTATGGTTTTGTTACTGTTCATTTAAATTCAAGAAGAAGTGGCAAAACTGGACTCTGTTCTTAATTTTCTGCCTTTTTAGACTTCTAATCTTTTGTATTATTTTAACAAATTAATCTTTGTCATTCTTATCTATTTGCATTAAGTCTGCTTGTTTCATAAGTAGTTAGAGTAATAACAAACGATGCAGGCGTGAAAATTGCTAGAATGTCCGTCATACAAAGTAAGGTTTTTAGTACAGTTTCTACATATTTTTGACCGCTCAAAATTATTTCCTTTTCTGGTCGCGAATACAACCGATAGTTTTTAGTGGTAGCCCCGAGTGCCCAGAGACTCCTAAACTTTTGAATCGCGCGCACATTCTAGCACAATTTTTTAACAGAGCTCTACTAACAATCTCTCTCCACCTGTGACACTTATGGAGGGCGCAGCAATATATACGGCCTCTAGAAAAAAAAACAAGTGTCGGACTAACATTCCTTCCATTTCTTGCTGCGGTCCACATTCGGGCCTGGCTGGCGCCGGTATTGACCAATAAGCAATTTGGACCTACCAGAAGTTGTACATTGAAGGATAACTACCATCTATTGATTCTTTGTGAGATTTCAGCTAGTCCCGATCAATAACGGATCAGTAACCAGGGGTGGTCGCATTAGCTCTAGCTCAAAATTTGTCATAATACCTGATCGCTTAACGCATCATCACATAATAAACTAACACGGATTACGACCTATCTATCCCGGATTAGTCAACCCACTATCAATCCCCTCCCCCTCGCTGAATCCGATCTGCGTAGGCTTAGGCAGATCGTACCATCCCATCCCCATCATCACCAGTCCCAAGCAGTGGAGGCACTCGATTAGTCAAACGCAGGGTAGGTCGCGGCTACCCATTACCGTCGAGTGGCTGTGTGTGGAGTTAAACCGACTTACATATACGGGTATGTATGTAGCTTCGGCAAGTCGAAAATCCACTTGTGCCGCTGCCAGTCAGTGTGCCGTATTACGAATGCACATATGTAAGCTATCTCCCCAACACCCCATACCGTCCCCCCACCATCAAGTGGTCGGGGTTACCAAAGCAGCATTTCTCAACCGTATCAACCAGGCAGCAGCGCCAGCTTCGTGCTCTGCAAAGCGCCACACCGACCGAGCGAGCGTGCGAGTGAACGAGCGACGGTACGTCTTCGCCGTTGCTGTCGTTGTCGCAAGTTGCGATTTGTGTGGTGGTCTCTCCTCTGTTTCCGAGCTGGTGTGCATGAGAATGGCAATACAAATTGTGTGTCTGTAGATTTGCCTTCGCGCGCCGTCGATCGAGAGCGAAATTTATTCAAATGAGGTCAACGAACCTTTGACAGTGCTAGATGTGTTTGAGTATGTGTGTTTGCATATGTAGGTATGAATGTTTACGAGTTGATACTTGTGGGTAACAGCGGTAATAGTCGGTTACTTGTGCTCGGTTCGATGTTTGCACAGGATTCACGGACTGCCGGTGGTAGTGGTGGTGGTGGTGGTAAATTGCTTCCGTTGCTACTTTGTGAAACTGGGATCTGAAGGTGAAATATTAATCATCCTCAGAAGTTGGCAATTTGCAGTGCAATAATTGGCAACGATTGAGTAGTTGGATGTCGTTGTTAGACAGAAATGTACTTTCCGATTTTGAAACTGCTAACAAATTTGCAATTCGTTTTGACAGACGAATATAAAAATTAGTCTTCTCACTGAACGTACTAGAATCCTCAGCTAATAAACAAAAATTTGCAACTTTATTGCACCACAAAGTTTGACAAACGCGTTTCTCCCCTTCAGGCACCTGAAAAATCACAAGATTTCATAAAATCAAATTTTCTGTCCACGACTGACCGAATCAAATCAATTCCTTTCACTTAACGCCCAAGAACAATCGGCTCTGTCCGTATGGCGTAACTCATCGATCGATTGTCTGAAATTAGCAACGCGCCTGGTGCTGTGCGGGTACTTAAATTATGCAGACAAAGTGTACCCGACGACGTGTGCAATGGTTCATGGAAAATTATAATTATCGACGTGCGCTCATAACGATGCGCCTCATCCCCGCCATATTTTCTGGCGAGTTCGAACTGAGAAGTCATCAGTAAACCGTTCCAATTCGGCCCCATCCATTCAAATTTATGCAATTCGTGCTCATTAACCTGGTAACGCCAAGATCTATCCGGTAGCAGACACGATAAGTGAGCGGGTGAAGTAACATCGAATTATTATCATTTGCATAACCAGATAACTTAACCGGGGCAGCTGTGAACAGAGGGTGAAGAGTTGTCCCACAAGAATGTGCACCGAAAAAAAAAGATAATAAAACTGCACTATGCTCGGTCAGATCATATCGACAGCCGGCGGGGGGACAGGTATATTATCTGTTTTCATTTTTCATGCATGACTCTCACACTAAACACCACACGTCTCCTCCATAAATTGGGTCTCTCGCCCACCCAGCCGCTTTAGTTACCCACTAGTCTACTACAGAGAGAAACTTCGGGGGCTTCTGCCATTAGGCCACACAATGAAACGCATACAGCAAAGATAACAACGAACTGTGGATCGTCCACGTTCACGTTCCCTTTCACACGACTCACTGAATCTCGCAATGGTCGTCTGTTTTTATTATTATTGCTGGTGGTCGGTCTTGTCTGTGAGTAGTGACGATGACTATTTATGAGAGAGTGTTTATTTCGTTGGAACAAGCGGGATTTATGCGAAATGTTCGTGGACTTCGGTTCGGGAGTCTGTGGGTTGAGGACAGACTGGGTCAACGGTCGGGCGGCGCGACGGGTTGTGACGCGATGTGTGTGCGTAGGGCTTCCAAGCCCAACACAGCAGTAGCAGCAGCCGCGGTGCGTGCACTGATGGGCTTCTTCATGAGGCTATAGCCTAGCGGCACGGCACGGCAACCCAATCTTGGGATATCGGTATTATATGGTACCATTATGGTTGTGGAGCGGGAAGGGTTTGAGTGCCGGCTGCAACGGGTGGAAGGAGGGTGGTTGGAGCGATTTCGCTTTCATGTATAGAAAGAACATGGGACGGGGTTGCCGTTTTTGCGGAATTTTTTAATTGATCGGAATTTGGTATGAATGGATAATTTGAATATGATTTTGACATTATTTATTTCGTTTATTTAGTTAAATGTCAGATCGATTTTTGGTCGGAGCTTGATCATATAGCGATTGACTTGCAATACCGTCATTGCAGGTGAGAATGGGGCAAAAAGCCTGTATCCAATTCATATCTTGTTCTTAAATACTATCAGTGATGTACATACTTAAAAATACACACTTAGAAAAAATGAAAATTAGGTTTGACGTAAACAACACTGCGACGTATTTTGCTATCTAATAAAGGAATTTTAGATGTTTTGACATGTGAAATAAAATATTGTGTTTCTTTTGATGTAGAACTTGGTTGAAGGAAGATAGAGAAATGTGAACAAAGCGTATTTTACATGTTCTTGAATGTAAATTCAAGTGAATTGGGGCGCTCCTTTTATGTGTATCTTGCGAGATGTAAATAGTTTTAAGTGTGATTTTTATCTCGCAAGACGCAAGATGGAGCGTCACAATTCACTTGAATTTACATTCAAGAACATGTAAAAATGCGCTTTGTTCACAATTCTTCATCTCCATTCAATCGAGTTCCACATCAAAAGAGACACAATATTTAATTTCACATGTCAAAAGATGTAAAATTCCATTATCAGACAGCAAAACACGTCACAATGTTGTTTACGCCAAATGTAATTTTCATTTCTTCTGAGTGTGTTGTCAAGGGGAGTTTTGGGCTGTTGACCCTAGAACGATGTTGTGGGGTACATTTGTAACTTAGAGCTATTTCCAATCTCTCTTTTTTCCGTTACGGTTTATTTTAACGGCAAGTAATCTTAATCATAAATCATTATGATTATTAAACTTCGAAAGTGCAACCTATTTGTTTTACTTGACCAACTTTACAGTACCAGCTTAAAGTTTGTCTGGGGTACAAATGTACCCCACAAAACCTTTTACGTTAGTGTTTTGTTATGTGAACATAATTCGGAAAATGTTTCATATCTTTTTTAAAGGAAAATATTGATACATAGTAGGCAAGAAAATAGTGTAAAATTGCATAAGCTTCAACATTTTTGAACAATAGAATCTGTTATTTGGCATAATAAAGCTACGATAGCAAAGTAACTAGAAAATGCGCTTGGATTGTTATCGTAATTTTCGCTTTTGCGAATAAAAGAGGCAAAAACATTCATGAATATGAATTGTATACAATATGCACCCAAACCACGTACCACTCGATTGTTTTAGGCTCTGGAATATGTTTTCTTTATATACACGTACAATTCATTGGCTCTGCCTGTCGCTTAGACGTTTTCTTGTTTTATCTTCGTTAGTCGTTACTACATATTGCTGTTTTTTTTACCTTTTTACTGGTTTTTGAATTACTTACTGTATGTTCAAAAGACAATTTATTAGTCTTCACAACGCCGTATAGATGGTTAAAATCGGTTAGAAACTACCGGAGTTATAGCAATATTAAGTGAAAAGGGAAATTTGGCGTATATTAAAGACTTGCTATGTAAAAAATGAACTATTACATAATAGAATAGGCAGAACACGAATATTTTTGAGCAGACTACTATTCGAATGATTTTAGAATAAAACTATCCAATTTAATCACAAATTCAATGAAAATTAGGCATAATAGAGCGATTTTAGTTCTGGGGTACGATACCCCACAAAACCCGTTTACGTATAGAAGAAGTCACGAAACTGTTGTAGGGTTAAAACCCCTTCCCAAACCAAAATTATTTTGTACGAAGAAGAAGTTTAGTTCATGTTGAATAAGTTAGTTCACTAGTGCTTTTAGAAATAGAAGTATCTAACAAAGAAAGTCGAATGATTATGGGCGATTCCAGAAAAAATTTCGGAGGAGGTGGGGGTGTCTAGAATTTCGATTTTGGAACGAATACTTAATTCACAGTAACCTCCTTTAACAAAAAACAAATTTGGTGATCAAATTTGGTTTGAAATGACATTGCATTTGGAACGAAATTAAAATTTTAAGTAATTTAAATATTTTTTCAACAAGTCGAAATTATTCTGGGAAGCTCCGGATCTTCAAAACCCTCCCCCTGTATCCACCACTACGAATGGTGGTTGTTTGGGTTAAAAATGACTAAATAATCAACAGAAGGTCAATCACTATTTCATGACTGTTAGATATAACAATATAAATTTTCCATCTGTGTTAAATGATCTGTATAGCAACAAATATATCAATATCAAATAAAATGCATACTTGAAAACACTCACATAGAAACTACTTCCGGAATCTGATACTTATCATAACCTTCAGATTTGAGATTTCCAAAGTTCATTGTTGAACCAAAATTTAAGTAAGGACCAATTTGTCTATAGAACAGAAAACTTTTCAGCAAATATTACATAGATTTCAATATTTGCTGAACATGCTGGTTGTATGAGAATCTACACGTTCAGTCAATATGCATATTAACGTGAATAACACCTTTCAAAATTCTTCATCATTAGTTTCATTTGGTTTAGCGACCAAAACAGTCACGGCGCGGCTGCCAAAATCGGTAACATTTTCTACTAACTGCTTCTGCACGAGTCAAAGCTACAAAAGATCAAAGTGAACTACAGCTAGCTGCATCATGAATTAAATTGAGTTAGAAGCGCACCGACCCAATAGTGATGACTTCACTTCTAACACAACCGATTCTTCGTGAAGTGAAATATTTTTATACGCCAAAATAACGCTTAGGCCAACGAAAGTCGTATACATTCGGTTCGATTGCCTGCACTATTCAGTACTGGTATCAGTCAACTTGTTAACCTGGTCACTGGTCGTACTGATGTTCTCTGATTTTATTGTAAATTTTAGCGTTTTTTGCGCATATGTGGGATGGACTTCGGTCAAATATTAGAATCCTACTTATAGGGGAAGTGGGGTAAAACGGGCATCCGCAGAAATAGGTCGAATTATTAAAATCTCTCTAACTCTGATTTAACTTGATGAAATCTAATTCTGCTCAGTTTTTTCTGAAAGGGCTTTGGGAGGGATTGAAAATAGGATATACCTTTTTGATTAGCAATTGTACATTGAAATTCATTACTGTTTTACCTTGAAAAAATGACAATTTTGAAAACGTAATAGCTCTTTGCAACAACCTGATTGAGGGTACGTTTGTATTGATGAATTTTAGAATAAACTTAGGACTATAAATTTGTGGTAATGACTTTTTAGGGTGTCATGAAGTTCGCAAATTGTTACATTTTATTTAGATTCTTCGTGATTTCTGAATACATTTTCAGATTTCTCAGATAGTTTTACTTCATTTCTATATATTTTAATCACATATTTGGAGGAAAAATCTGGGGTTTAGCACGAATGTAGTGTAATATTTTGAATTTCAAGACACCCCAAAAAGTTATTACCACAAGCATATAGTCCTAAGTTTACTCTAAAATGAATCCACACAAACTTACCTACAATAGGGTTGTTGCAGAGGGCTGTATAAAACGTATTTAAAATTGTTATTTTTTCATGTTAAAATATGAATGATTTTTAATGTATCAATTACAAATCAAAAAGGTATATTTTATTTTCAACCCCTCCAAAAGCCCTTTCAGAAAAACATAACAGAATTAGAATTTATCAAGTTAAATCAGAGTTAGAGAGATTTTAAAATGTCGACCTATTTCTTCGGGCCCATCTTCAATGCCCGTTTTACTCCACTTCTTCTCAAGGTAGGATGCTAATATTTGACTGAAGTCCATCCTATATATGCACAAACAAAAGCTGAAATTTTCATTAAAATCAGAGTACATCAATACGATCTCTCGAGCAAACTGGCTCTTAAGACTACACGATTAGGTTGCACTTGCTCCAAGTTCATTGAAAATATATGTCGCAATTAGAATAGGTTGATCCGTTTCACCTGATAGTTAACCAAGTTTACCGTCCTAGAGTTTGTTCGATAAAAAACGATGTAAAAATTTACCAAGAAATTTATGATTTATGTTTATTTGAATTTATGTTTTGTACAAGTTGGGTGAAATACGACAATTGTGGTATTTAAATATCATTTTACAAATCCTTTTTCATGAAATTAATAATTTGTATATCACGGAAGTTAAGTATTGAAAATATTGACAATTTGTTGTAATTCATCAAAATATAATGATATCAGAAATAATAGCAAATGCACTCTGATAATTCTCATTGCCTTTTACAATTGAATTTTTGGACCATTATAAAGTGAGTGTCCTAACAATATTTATTTTCTACAAAGTAATTATAATAACGCTTTAGCTTTTCGGGTTTTTGACAATCTTATAAAACCATCGAAATTTGAAAGGATTACCTAGATTAAGGAAATCATATCATTCTGTTAGACAATTCAAAACATATGATCCATTGATTTAAACTTTGATGAAATATATGGAAATAGCGAGATTTTTAAATTGTGACATTTTGTTTAGCCTGGTCTTTACGATTCTATAATGCTTAAAGGTAAATATGTTTGTGTTACACATTAACAAGAAAAAAATAAACAAAACAGTGATTGTTATTTCTGTAAGTTACAGTCATAGGTATGCTTACTGATATCTTGTAATTTACATTGAACGTTTTAGATCATTCAATCAAAACTTCACCCAATTCACACGAATCTACAAATATTGTTGAGCACCGCTCGCTTGCGACACAAGGATGAGAACACATCGTGTAATTGTAACTCTTCTTCTCGTATGCAACAAAAGCTTGATTTCAAATTTCCCTGCCTTTAAATAATGAAATTTGTCCGAATCCTGTCACAACTTTTGCATTACTTTGCTAAGTTGTGTGTGGACAATAGAGTGACCCCTATCGGCCCATACCTGAGTCGATTCCTAGTCCCACCAGAAGTACTTGCTCCAAATTTGAAGCAAATCGGACAAGTCTAGCTACCGGACAAACATGCCTGAAGTTTGTATGGAATTTTTCGACAATTTATATTAAAAAAAACCAGTAACTCGCATTTTCGCCGCTAAGTGGCACTGTATGCATCGTATTATCACTATAAGTAAAAATAAGAAAGAAAATTTAATTGCCTACAACTTTGTCGAAGACTGCTAGTAAATCCGGCTCTGATGAAAGAAGTTAATAAACTTTTAACGAAGTGATGTCTGAGTCAGTTTTGTATGGGGCCTAGCGGTGCATGGTTGTGGATCAGTACTTGATTCGTACGAACTAAACAGTTTTGTGAAATAATGGTTAGGTTTAAGTCAATGGAATGTTCATAAGAGTTATAGTAAGTAATACGAGTTATGTTGTGGTTAGACAATATCAGCTCCACAGTTTACCGCGTAGAGGGCACCAACACTAACTTTTCAACGGAAAGAGATAGAGATTAGGTGTCTTCCACAAAGTTGTAGATCAAGCATTTTCAAATAACTCTTCCAAACATCTCGATACTCTATCTCACTTCTATGAAAAGTAAGTTTTGGCGCCCTCTATGCGGTCACAAGTGGAACTAAATTTTTTTAATTAAAAGATAACTCGTATCATGTACTACAATTCTTCCAACCATACTATTGAGCTAAATCTAACCATTATTTCCAAAACTGTATAGTTCGTGGGAATCGAGTCCTGATACACAATCATGCACTGCTAGGCCCCATGCAAAACTGACTCAGACATCAATTCGTTAAAAATTTAATAACTTCTTTTAACAAAGCCGGATTCAATAGCAGTCTTCGACAAAGTTGTAGGCAATAAAATAATCTTGCTTATTTTCACTTACAGTGATAATACGATGCATACACTGCCACCTAGCGGCGAAAATGCGAGTTAACGTGTTTTCTCCATGTAAATTGTCGAAAAATCCCATACAAACTACAGGCATGTTGGTCAGGTAAATGGACTTGTCCGATTTGCTTCAAATTTGGAGCAAGTACTCCTGGTCGACTCAGGGGTTGGCCGATTGAGTATTCAAAAATTCATCATTTTTCTGGGCACTCTAGTGTACAACTTACTTTTCAATTCCTTTGGGCCATCATGCATGCCCTCGGGTAGGCGTATTAAACTCGCGGCTATTTTTCTCACATTAATCAACTCAATAGATAGTAGTTGTTCCTAATATCAACCCAAACCTTATTCGTTATTATTCAGTTATAAAATTATCACACGCTTTCGACCTTTCGCCAATAAGGTCTGTTAAGATCACTATATTTTCTAATTGTTAATGAATTTCAAATTTAGATGAATAGTTTGGAATACTCAAAAAACTACCTTTTGAATAAAATAAATTGGCTATGTTTTTTACGCGCATCATCAAGAGAAAAGGATTTGGTTGACTCATAAAGAAAGCTGTAATATTTGTTTGATTATTTTACTATTCTTGGAGAAATAGTTTTAATTAAAGTTGATGCACCAACTATTAGTACAAATTGCGATGACATAAAGTCGCTATCGAATTTCGTTTCAATCGAACAGGAATTAGACGTTCGGGACACATTTCTAAAGCACTTATGTTAAGTGCACGGAAAAGATGGAAGAGCCGCTCTTGGGTGGATTCTCTTTGATTGCTTCTGTTTCCTCGTTTTTCTTCCTGATTTCTGAACATCTCTCTCCATAACACAAAAAAAAAATAACAGGAGGCAATAAGTATCATTTTTCGCTGCGTTGATGCATTTTTCGAATTATGGCGAATATTAATTCGCTGTATGGATCTATAAAACTATAGTACCCTAAAAATCTTCAACATATATTTATTTTGATGAAAAACATTTCAAAATTTTCGTTACAATTAAATGAGTTAAAATCTGACGGTGCGCATTTTATATCCGCCCCAATAAAACTGAACAACATCAATCGAGGCGGAGGCGGGAATTTTTTATAGTCATAAATGAAAAGTATAAAGAGATGTGTATCCAAAAATCTATTAGTTAAATTTATGGGTGGTCATATTTCGGCTATTTAATCAGTGTGCGCTCTTGCCTCGTGCTATGCCCACTCTTTCCCCGACTACGGGGCAAGAGTGCGAATTTGAATATGCATAAGTAACTAATTACTTCTTGAAACAAACTAAGATATTTCCGGTAATACGTTTTGAAGGTGTGTGATGAAGGTACTAATTTGTAATCATGTCAATTTTCTTGTTCTTTTCTACGTTGCCAAAAACACTACAAGCAAGCTGTACAATCAAGTTCTAACCAAGTAGACTGGATTTATTTCGATGGACGATGGAATTTATGTAATATGGACTTAAGACAAATCCTTGAGGGCCCCGGGTAAGTTCTAATTATTAGACAAATTCGCTAGCATATTGATGACTTGGCAAGACATCTGAAGTTACGGAAGAAAAAGTTAAAGTACTCATGACTCGAGCGACCATGAATGGACTACTTTAACAAAAATAATTTACCCCTGGACATAATTCAATGACACACACTACCATAAGATCCCATTACATATCTGCATATGCAAAACAATAGCGAAATTGTTATTATTATACAACCAAATAGTCTAGATTCGTATTTAAGGAACTTTCTGATTAAAAGAAGTGATTGAAAAAGGTGATAAGGTTGACAGTACCTCTGTGCAAGCGACGATGTATTCAATGAGAAGTTGAAAATTATTCCGAAAAGTTGATGAATGCTTAACCTTATATATTTTCCTTAATGTTTGATAAAAAAGAACCTTAAACGATATTCTAAGTATATTTTATGTTATTCTCTTATGGAGAATGACCCATTTTGGGTAGCTCAATTTTGAATGCAGTAGACTTTACCAAGAATATAACCGTGAAAGCGACGCGATTGGTCGACGGCTTATGTCAACTATATTAAGGTAATTCTCCACCTAGTGGAAACTAGATACAGTATTGAAAAAATTTTACATACTTTTCTTAGATACAATATTAATGGGATTAAATTTTTTTGAGAAAGCACTGCACACATATCGAATAGTGTCGATGTTAATTTAAAAATGGCCGGTTGATTTGTTTTATGGTTATAATCCATAATGACGCCATAAAGAAATTTAATTACGCTCTCATTCAGCAGCATATCTCGGAATTATGAAATTGTTGCAGGATTCGATCCTGACAAGTCATTTCATCTTTACTCGTAAGTCGGGTGAAGATTTAGGATTTATTATCTAGCTAACGACCTACTCGGTCCGTTAGTTACTGCTGAGAATAATTTGAAGCCCATAAATCCAACTGTATTATTATTAATATAATTTTCATACCTGAAGTCCTCCTTCATTACATGACATTGCTATATACGACTTTTGTTCATTATGAATTTAATTATTTACATCCTTTTTCGGTCCTTTCTCACCCCAAATATGTATAGTTTTCGATAACTCAATGACTTGCTTCAAATCAAATCATATTCCGTAATTCATCAGAGTTTGTAGTTACAGCTCTAGATCTTCCCATCTACCCCCCCAAGATTTTAGCAGACAGATTCCTTCAGCTCGACACCGTTCCTTATCGCAGCAGAAAAAACAACCTAATATGTAACTCGCCCGCGCATTTGAATAATTTCAAAATCCAACAGTTTCGCATCACTGCAGCCCAAGCCCGTACACAAACGCATACGAGTGTCGGTGCGCCGCCGGTTGCGCTGTGGTTGCTGCCCGCGACTAGTTCAGTGTCACAGTGTGTGAGCTTGAGCTGAGTAGATAATATACTATACTCCCCACGTAGGTATATGTATGTGTTTTGTTTCTCTTTCGGTATGCATATTGATGACTCCACCGTGTGCTCGTTGTCATTTTTCCCCTATCTGTTTTATTTTTGCTTCCCTCGTTCTGTTTGCGCCACTCATTCAGTTTTAAATAAATTAAATAATTTTTATACCTCTCCGCTCTCACCTGTAGGAATATATAGGTCAGTAATATAAAGTTTTTTTTTGCTCTCTATTCCTCTCGCTTGTCTTCATCACCCCCTTTTGATTTCACACCGTGCTATTGCCTTGATCGTTTGCTCGTCGACGTCGTCGTCGTCGTTGGTTGGTTGGATGGCACATGTAGGCACCGACATTATAGCGATGTTACGGGCATGGGTTTCGCTGTACCCCATCGTAGCCGGAGGGAAATCCACCGAAGCGCGATCTTTTTTTGTATTTTTTTCTTCAACTTTTCCTTTTGGGATCTCCCTTACTGGCACCCTTTCTCCCCATAACCAGAGCGTTGTTGATGACGCAGATTTGAAGAAGAGCTTGGGACCCTTCGCTTTGGAAAGATGCGGTGGAATGTGGCGATGCTCCCTGCCCCTCCTATTCGGGAAAGGTGGTAGAAATAATAAAAGAAGACATGGAAAATCGGTCACTTTTTGCTCTAATTTTTTCGCTTTCCTTTCCAGTGCGACCCAGTCTGTTTTGGGGCAGCAATGAATGGTGCTGAAAGAGATGAAAGGGAGACTGCCGAGATTTGGGGTGAGTGTCAAGTCAAGTGGGATGTGTGTTTTGAGTGACGGTGTGATTCTCTACACATAAGGCCATTACTAATATTTAAAAAAAAACATGTCACCCTCCCCGCCAAATTGGCTGCAAAATTCGCAATAAAAAAAACTGACACGATTCATAAAACAACAATAGCTTTCATGCAATAAAATTGGACTAAACCGTTTTGCGCGTTAAGGGCACAAGACCTAATATAAATTAAGTTTTGCTTTTTTGTGTTTCGAATTCATCTCGTCAGTAACTAGCACCATCTGGGTGTCTAGTTAGACGATGTTTCTAAACTAGTACCACTAGCACTAGTTAGACACAAAAAATTCCAAACAGTTCAAACGACATATGTGAACGCCTAAAGCCACATAGCTTTCATATACTTTTGGTTTTCGACATTAAAAACTATTAAAGAAATTTTACCACTCATTATTAAGGCACGTCAGGAGCGGTTCCAGAAAAAAATTTCGGAGGGGGTCCAAAATTTCAACTTTGAAATGTTCATTGTGCAATACGTAATATGAAATACCCTCATTTAATTAAAATCAGGTTTGGTAATCGAATCTAGTTTTGAATGATTTTGAACTTGGAATGAATTTAAAATAGAAACAATTTTAAAATTTCTCAAGAACTTAAAAATTTTCGGGGGTGGGTGGTCCGGACCCCCAAGACCCTCCCCCTGGATCCGCCACTGAGGCACGTTCATAAACCACGTAGGCTCAGGGGTAGAGGGAAATCAAAAGTCTACGTTTGTCTATGAGGAGGGAGGGAGTTATCTGCATAAGTCTACGTAGAATTTGATTTTTTGTTCTTCTCGTGTTGGGATTGAAACACCGTTTTGTTCAACGTACTAATCTATTCAGTTAGATGTATTTGTGCGGATACTTCGAAGTTAGTACACTATTGAGGTATCCGCTCTTTAGGCGATCAGTCATTCTAGAACCCCCGTGTAATTTTTTTTGTTCTCGTGACAAAATTCTAGGAAAAATACAAAATGGCGGTTTTTAAAATAATATCGCAACATCCCACTACGCAGGAGATTTCATCGGTAAAAATCCTGTAGTCATCTGAGACACAGTTAACAAATGGTTATTAGTTAGCAGCCATGCATGAACCATTGAAAGTTAAAAAATTGTCAAAGTTAAGCATGAACACCATCGTGTTAACAAGAAAATCAAAAGAAAATGAAAGGGCAAATTGCATCCACTAACTTTTCCGAAGATACTATTGGCTCAAAATTGGCCGCTTTGGCGTTAATAATTTATTGCATGTTTTTGGTATTATTATTTGGTCTATGGGAGAATGATAAAAATCTTTCGTCCGAATTTAATGTTAAATGGTTTTTGTTTGTCATAATGCTCCGATTATAACAATCTATAGCTCGTTGGAAAGGTATTCTCATAAGCTTCTTGGTGATATGCAAAGCATTTGCTTATGTTATCCGTTTTGACAGGTGATCTAAAAAACTGCGAAAAGTTCTCTCTCTATGTACACAATTAATTTAACTATGGTTTGGATGAGATCTGTTCAGCCATTGCTGAGAAACACGAATACCTGTTTTTATCAGCCCCTTGGCGAGTTTTAGGCTGATAAAACAGGGAAATATATTTTTCTGTCTTTTTTATAAACCGAAGCTCTTAAAACATTCTTCTGTAATCCTTAGATATAGCCTCGCAACCTTTTCTGATAATTTACTTTAAGTTCCTCCAGGGTCGGACTGCGAAAAATTAAAAAAAATATTTTTATTTTTGCATTTTTCGGATCTCTAAGATAAGAAATACATGCCCAAGAAAGGATTTACTCGAATTCAACTTGGTTCGCCTGCTAGAGCCCATCAAACTACCAACTATCAATTTCTATATGAAGCTGATAAAATCGGGTCAAAAAGCTGAAAAATCCACTGTAAATGTAAAAAAATAATTTCGTCTTGTTTATTTGACACGGCTGTGCTAGCATAACTGAGACGTGGTTTTTTTTATGATTTTTACAATGTGTAAAAGTTAAAATAAATTTTCAACTGTCCATCGGCTCTTATTGACACAGTTTGCAGCTGCGTGTTGAGATCCTCTTCCTTGGCGGTGAAACATGAGGTGCGTTGTCTGCCGCACCTTGGGGGTAATTCGGTTCGTCTTCTCTCGCGTTTTCACTCACGTCCATGTCGTCATCCGTGCTGCATTCATGATGCTCACGGTTGAATGTTTTTGTTTGTTTATTGTACTTACGGCTCGCTGTTGTAAATCGTTCCTCATCAGTATTTGATTTTTTATTCGTGGTGTTGGTTGTTAATTTGGAGACTTTTGGTGTAATCGTTGTTGGTAATAGCAGTTGGTTTAGTGGTGCTGGGCCCGATCGTTGTTGAGCTGGTCGTTGGTTTAACCACCGGTTGTGGTTTAGCATACGACGACTGTATACCTGCTTTGGTCGTAATAGGTAGAATTTCCTTAGCAGTCTCTGCGCAAGGTTTTCCGTGGTGTAGCGGTTGATCACAGTACTGGCACGTAGATATCTGCTCTGGGTACGTGACTAGTGTTCGTTGAGAATATGCAACACCTTGAGCTGATCTTTATGGGAGTAAGTAAGATGGAAATGGTTTTGTCGGACGCATTCTCACCACACGCACGCCGTTGCGAAGACATGAGGAGGGGTTCCTCCAAGTATCTTCTTTCACACTATCCACCTCTCCGTATTTTGACATGAGCTGTTTGGTAGCGGCAAGACTAGTACGTGGTGCTAGGTCATGTAGCTTTATTTCAATACTAACATTATCTTTATATGTTGGGATGCTGTATAAAATGTCATTACATTCGACAACATGTTTCATGTTATTCTGCAAAGCAAATGATTCTGCTTGACCAATGTTTTTGAATGTTTTGTACCGCAAAACGTAGATGGTGGAATTGTACAGCATTAACTTCTGCAACATCTTCATCTTCAACATTTGCTCCCCTTCACGAATCGATGGTCTTACCGGACATTTCGAGAAGTCAACAGCAACACAGTTTACCTACAGCGGGGCATAAACTTACTTTGCATTGCCATTCATTGTTTGTTCACCTTTTACATACCAGATAGAAGGAATCAATTGATTTTACATATTGTTGTACTTACCAAATAGTTCGTTCTTTGTCTGTGTGCTTTTCGATGTACCTCCAAACAACAAACCAGACAGTTAGCTTCAAAAAGCATTCAGACAAAGAACTAACTATTTTGTAAGTACAACAATATGTAAAATTACGAATATCAGGCTAATAACCACAATAAATACAGTTTTCCCTGAAGATGGTGCTAAACAGCACCGAAACGTCGGACAAATTAAATCCGTTCTACTAATTCTTTAAAGACTGACTTAGCCATCAAAAATAATTAGAAATTACAGTCAAAATGCTTAGTTTTGTGCATTCACTCGTCGTTTAACATGGAGTCTATTTTTCCAAAACACTAATCACGATTAACAAACAGCACTTCCTGCACTTCACTTTTCTTCTAAAATCAAAGCAAGTGTTCGTTTTAAGGTTTTTCGATGAACTTTGAATAGTAAATTCAATCATTTGAAAAGTCACACAAGAAACGGGTTTGTATTTGAAGCAGTGCGGCCAGATATGCCGGTTTAAAGTATCAACTTTTTAGATATAAAAATAGAAGCTACGAAATGTTATGCAAATTATAAATCAAATAAATTAGCCACATTTGCTGAATAAACTCGTGTCTTATAATATGCTCAATGTTGCGGAAGCAGCCAAGTTTCTATTTCTGTGCGTAAACAGATAAAGTCGAAAAAATCCCTACTTTTCCATAAAGATACTTTCAATGTCCGTTTCATTTGAAAGAAAGGAACATTGTTAGTGCTTAGTGAAAAAACTGCGACAGTTATTTCTTAACTAACTTTTTAAATTGGTATGCTTTTCAACAGAAATCTTTCATAACTTTTCAAATATAAGTGTTAGAATCTTTGTTATTTTTCAAAAATATATAAAAAAACGTGTTTAATCCACCTAACAGTGTGATGAGACATTTCTTATAACTCTTATCACTCTTCGGATATTATATCGTTTGAGAGCATTTAGAACATGATGCTTCGCGATGTTTTTGATAACACTTACTACATGGGATAGTGGCAGGACTAAGAGAATCGCTCAAATCAGCATAGGACAACATCAGTGCTCTCAAACTCTCAAATCTCAAACCAAATCAATGGGAAAGCGAAAAAATGGCCCATAAAATAGACATACCAACGAATTATTGTTAATGCTCTATTAATAAAATATCTATATTGTGGTGGGAAAACTGAATTTTCCTAAAGGGGTTATATATTGTACTGAAACAAAAAACGAATTTTTTTTTGAATCGATTTGAAGTTTATATTTTACTCAAATTTCCAACGCGACTGAGAACTAAGAAATCAACGCTTTTTCTTGAAAAGGGCGATACTAGCAGTGATACCATTCAAAGAAAATCAACAGTGAATATTTCCAGACTTGGTTTTATTTCCTATTTAAGAACTATTGTGTTTTTTGACATCCTAGATTGCATGATTCAGTGATCGAAACCCAAAACTTCATAAAGTATTTGAAATTATTAAATTAAAATTTGTTTTTGCTATTGAAATTGACAAAATGATAGTATCGCCCCATTGGCGATTGTTTACTTTTTCGGTCCCATCTATCAGCATTGAAGTATCGCCCTTACGTTTTTTTACAATAACTACCGTTTTACACCACCGATTTCGTCCGGTTTTTTTTCAATAGAGATCATTGTTACTATTTACAGCTGGTATCAGTTTGATAATCCTAAAAAAATACGAAAATAACAGTTTCGCCTCTAAACTGCTGGCAAAAAAAGTATCGCCCTGTTTGTTTGCATGGAGCGTGGAGGGCGAAACTTTAAATAAACAAACTAAAATACAGTTTCGCCCGTTGTATTTTTTTCTGTAGTTTAAGAAAGCAATATCGTAGAATCAAAATTTTTAGGTTAATTTGTTGCGTTTCAAAGCCCTCATTCGCATGTAAGAAAAAAGCCCTATGTTTACATTTGTAAGTATCGCCCTTTTCACAAAAAGCGTTGAAATGAAATCGCAGCTCCTGATATCACGCTATCTCTGAAGTACATGCGTGCATAGTTTCAAATTTTACTTCGACATCGACTTTTTCTAAAGGTGACTTCCCAGTAGTATTCTTGATTTGAATTATTATCGCTAATCCTAATGCCAAAGAACAAATAAAAACCTCACGAAAACGAACCGTTTGGGAAAATCATCATCATTACTGGAACTTTCATTTTCACGAAACTTTTCGATAACCTTCCGTCACTTGCGTTAATGCACTGGGTGCACAGTAGGGTGACAGGAAAAAAATGACCCCTATCGGCCCACCTCTGCGTCGATTCCTAGTCCCACCAGGAGCACTTGCACCAAATTTGAAGCAAATCGGACAAGTCTAACTACCGGACCAACGGGCCTGAAGTTTGTATGGGAATTTTCAACAATTTACATGGAGAAAACCCACCAGCACGCATTTTCGCCGCTAGGTGGCACTGTATGCATCGTATTATCACTGTAAGTGAAAATAAGAAGGATAATTGAATTGTCTACAACTTAGTCGAAGACTGCAAGTAAATCCGACTTTGTTAAAAGAAGTTATTAAACTTTTAACGAAGTGATGTCTGAGTCAGTTTTGCATGGGGCCTAACAGTGCATGGTTGTGTATCAGTACTCGATTCACACGAACTAAACATTTTTGTGAAATAATCGTTAGGTTTAGCTCAATGGTATGTTCAGAAGAATTATAGTAAATAATACGAGTCATGCATTGATTAGAAAATTTTAGTTCCACCTGTTACCGCATAGAGGGCGCCAACACTAACTTTTCAACGGAGAGAGATAGAAATTTGGTGTCTTCTACAAAGTTATAGAACAGGCATTCAGTATTTCTTCTGAACATCTTGATACTCTATCTCTCTTCTATGAAAAGTTAGCAGTGGCGCCCTCTATGCGGTCACAGGTGGAACTAAAATTTTCTAACCAAAACATAACTCGTATTATGTCGTATAATTCTTGTAAACATACTATTCGGCTAAATCTAATCATTATTTCACAAAAATATATAGTTCGCGGGACTCGAGTACTGATACACAACCATGCACTGCTAGGCCCCATGCAAAACTGACTCAGACATCACTTCGCTAAAAGTTTAAGAACTTTTTTTAACATAGCCGGATTTACTAGCAGTCTTCGACAAAGTTGTGGACAATTCAATTATCCTTCTTATTTTCACTTACAGTGATAATACGATGCATACAGTGCCACCTAGCGGCGAAAATACGAGCTAGTGAGTTTTCTCCATGTAAATTGTTGAAAAATCCAATATAAACTTCAGGCACGTTGGTCCGGTAGTTAGACTTGTCCGATTTGCTTCAAATTTGGTACAAGTACTTCTGGTGGGACTAGGAATCGACTCAGGGGTGGGCCGATTGAGTTTTCAAAAATTCATCATTTTTCTGGGCAGTCTAGTGCACAGTGCTCTAAAAATCTAGCGAAATCGTCTTAGGGCACCAGCGGGTCTGTAAAGAATACTAAAAATTAATTTCTATTCCATAATTTTCAAATCAGCAATTCGAGAGATCGTGCTCACCGCAATCCATGAAAAATAGACTACGTTGTGAAGCGATGGTCACTATTTATTAAAAAATCACGGTTAAATAAAAAATAAAACTATTAAAAAATTTCAAATAGTTTATAATTTTCACAAACTAATTAGGAAAAATTGTTTAATAAGCTTTCGTAATATTGTGTAGGAAAAAAGCTGAAAATTTGAAAATAAATCTGAGGATTATGATTGATTACTGAACTCTGGATTTTTCTATTGGAATTTTTTTCAGGCAGGAATTTGATATTGATGCTATTAGACAACTGTGAAATCAAGACCAATAGATCAGTTACATATCAAGACCCTATTCCGACAATTTATCAAAAGTCCTCATGATGTTTACAACAACAGGTTATCAATCTACGGATCAGATAATGTTATTGTAATATTGAATTAAATCAGTTTGCATCAATAAATTTTCAACTCCAATCCAATATTTTTTTTTTTGGTGTGGTGGGGGGGGGGCTGTATGGTGTTAAACCCCAAAACCTTCTCTTGGCTACGCCGTTGCTTGGAGTTATTTATTTCGCTTTTCATTTTCCGAAAGGTTTCAGTTCGATCCGATGGTTATAAGTTAGAAAAATTGCAGTCAGAAGGTTCGCACAAATGAACATTTTTGCACTGATAAGTTATCAAGTTCCTTCCAGACAACTTGGAAGTGTTCGGTGATTATTTCTAGCGGTTGTAGATAGAAAAATGAAATACAAAATTCGATTTATCGAAATAATGTTTGGCTTATTTCAATGAATTATTACTATATTGAACAATAAATAGGCGACAAAGAGTAATCCACAAACAACAAGCCATAACTTTTAAAGTATTCAAAATAGATATTTGAAGTCTTCAGTAAAGTTATTCGCAAAAGTAAGAGCTACAAATTTGCTAAAGGCATCATTTCGTTATAATCACTTCCAAGAAAATTTGTGAAAATATCTCACTCATAGGGAAATTAATCAGCAAAAGCATAATACCAAAAGAAAGAGCATATTTCCTCCATTAAATTCTCCGAAGATACTATTAACCTAAAATAAGCCGTTTTGGCGTTAATAATAGATTACATGTTTTTGGTCATATTTCTGGCAATGGGAAATGATAAAAATCTTTCGTCCGCATTTAATGTTAAATATCTCTTTTGATAATGGTCCGATTTCAACAATCTATAGCTTGTTCGAAAGGTAATCGTTAAAGCTGTCTAAAAACATATAAATTGTTAATCTATGTTGTCAATTCCGGCAGATAATTTAAAAAAACTGCAAAAAACGCAATTTTTACGCATTCAAACATTCATATCTGAAAAACTAAGCATCAGAATCAAAAACAAATTAATAGCGTTCATACTGTTTTTTAGTTCTTTCATTTAAAATTGGTTTGAATAAGATCGGTTCAGCCATTGCTGAGAAACACGAATGAGAATTTGTCCGTTACATACACACACACACACAGACACACACACACACACACACAGACATTGTCCCAAATCGTCGAGCTGAGTCGATTGGTATATAAGACTCGGCCCTCAGGGCCTCGGAAAAAATCTTGAAAGTTTGAGCGAATTCTATACATTTCTTTTATAAGAAATGTAAAAACACCTGAAGATCTAAAAGAGTTGCGAGCAAAGTATTTAGGATAAATCAATGTATCAAATGACAAACGAAAATTTATGATTTTAAGGAGTAGCCTTTAAGAAAACCATTTTTGTCTTGAAAGTCGCCTTTAACTGCCCAAATAAAAGAGATAGAAGCTTGATTGCTTCGCAAAAATCTGTGTTAACAAAAGTTTAAAAAATCTTTAGAACAAAGCATATCCAAAATGTTGATACTTTGGGCACCCAAACCACAAGGATCACCCTAATTTAACTAATATGAAAAAATCGGCAAAAAGGCACTAAGAAAGTTTTCCGAAGACACTATATAGTTAAAACTAACGATTTGGGCGCAAACAGTTTTGTCTTCCTAAATATGTACAGCGAACCAGAGTGCAGCATTATTACACTTGTGCTGTTTTCCGTTTTTGAACCGAGTCACCCTAGGTTCGCTCTAATATTTACAATATCCATACAAAAGTAACAGTTCCGAGCGGACCTGGAGCAACTCTGATCTAAAAACGTAATCAGCATTACATGACATTCAATGTGAAGTTCTCCTTTCGGGAGGAGTAGTTATCTGGTCATATAGAGAGTCAACAACTAGCGTAAGTGGCTCGTTGGTGACTCTCCTATGGAGGGACGAGCTGGTGCTGGTGTCTACTGTCCCGAAATGAGATTGTTACAGTCTCACTCACTAGGTAGATACTGTACTGCATGCCAAGCAGAAATCTTCGTGATTATTTGCGGGGTACAATCGGCAACAAAACTTGTCCGGCAAAGTTATAAACTTCTGCTCCGATAGTCAGGAGGCAATCAAGGGCCGTAGCTCGGACCAAGGATGCAAAAAGCCTACCTTTTCTACGGCTGTAATATTTCTGCCTACATTCTCCTTTCTCATACGGAGCTGCTGTCGTTCGCTAGTGTAGGACGCCCAGCGCTGTACGCCAGCCTGTGTGCAAAGCAGTTACATGACAGAAAATACTGCCCCCAGTACAGCCACCAGACGCGAGCGGTGCAGCTTCTCTTTCCCTATTTTACATTTTTAATTATTTTAATCACAAACGACGACAATGAATGCGGTTCATTTACGCCACGACCGGCATCAACGCTTTTGTGTGCGGGCCTCTCCCTTTACTATGCAGAGAAAAGTGTACAAAGCGAGAGGGAAAATTTTACTACGCCACACTCTCACCGAGCAGTCGGAGTACAGCAGAAAAACAAAAATGTGTTTTACTGCTGTACGGAAAAGTGTACTCGGTTTCGTTACCGTTCTGGTAAGAGCAGTGGTGATGCGTTGCTGTAGCGGGCCTTGTGGCTTGTGCAAATGTAAATGTACCCGAAAAAATGTAGTTTACCGGTACTGTTCGCATCCCTGGCTCGGACAAATCAGTGAGATAGTGAAGAAATGTGTACTAGCAATGTTAAATTTATATTTTTGTCCTTAAGAATAATGAAAACTACAATAAATAAAAGCCCAATATTTTCTGTCCTCTGAAAATTAAATTAGAGACACACATTTCAATTATTTAGTTAAGTTAGAGTTAGAGTTCAAGGCATTGGTCAATACGTATGTTCCATTAGCTGTTCGTGATTTATCTGCAACCACTACTAGATGCAATTAAACATAGTCTACCGAATACTGTGCTGAGCGCTTATGCTGATGACATATCAATGTTTTTTGGAAATGAGTCATCACTTCTACAGGTCGTAGCCATGTTTACGGAATTCGGTCGAATTGCGGGTGCAGTTCTCAACATACGAAAAACTGTCGGTGTAATGATTGGCAATGTAAATCTAACAGCGGAAATAGAATGGCTAAACATCGAAAATAGTGTTAAAATACTATTTTCAGTGATAACATACGACAAGCTCAAAAGCTGAATTGGCAATCTGTTGTAAATGGCTGGCGCACACGTTTATGGTTACATAAACCAAGAAAGCTGAACCTTGTTCAGAAAATCATCCTAATAAATAGTTATATAAGTTCCAAAATATGGTACATTTCTATGGTATGGACAACAGCTGCAGAGAGTATCTTACACAAACCTAATACTGCCAAAGGAACGAGGTGGATTAAACTTACATTGTCCTGAAATGAAGTCAAAAGTTTTACTGGTAAACCGACTTTTAAATTCTACTCGCCAACTTCCATTTCTGAGCAGTGTTTTGGAAAATACGGATACCATAATTCCGTCATTTTGCTACTCATATGCTCCTACTCCGACAGGAAATGCAGCATTTACCGGAAAGTGTGATTAATGCTGCTTCATCCCAAGTGCTTTATCAACATATTGTGTCACTATTACCAGATCCTGGGTTTGTTTCGGCCGAGCAACGAGACTGGAAAGCGGTTTTCCAGCACCTTCACTGCAAACTACTCAACTCTGAACAGCGGTCGTCTTGGTTTTTAGTGATGCACAAAAAAATAAAACACCGTGAATTACTTTTTCGGCGGAATGTAATTGACAACCCTAACTGCGAAATATGCCCAGGAGAAACAGAAACTGTTGTACATCAACTATTTCGATGTTCCAGAAGCAGGGACATCTGGCGTTATCAACGACAGCAGCTAATTACGCGTGATAGAAGACTCGCACGACTGAAACCAGAAGAGTTTATATATCCTAACTTCCGAAATTTCAACAGAAACACGAAACGATATCTAGTAACCACAATAGCAGACTATTTTGTATATTTTGTAAAAACCAGACAACCGGATATAAATTTAGGAAGCTATAGATTTTATGTAGATAATCATTAAACTAACGCAATAAACGGTTTTATAAAATAAAAAAAAATTAGTTGGCAAAAAACATTCGGTGGCATCTCGTATCTGCAAATTATTTTATCAAAAAGTTTATATACAAATAAGTATGCTCTCTTTTATTTCTTATGTAACTCGTAGCACTAGGAGGAAAAATATCATATTTTCATTCTAATGTTTTGGTAAACCACACCACTGTTCTGTGCCGTTCACGTTTAGATGTATTTTTTCGCAGTTTTTAAAAAGTTTTTTTTGATTTAGTTGGGTGTAATACTTCGCTTCCTCGGCTAACCAAAAGCACCAACCGCTCTCGCTGTGAAAGATAACCCGAGCGAGCATTGCTCTGCTCCACAGTAAACAAACATATTCTTTGAAAGGAGCATAGCAAAGGATTTGTGGGGTAAAGTAAATCTGAACCTAAATCGTGAACACTCTTTAAATAAATTGGCCAAAACCGAGAGGGGCCCTCCCTTCCGATTAGAGTCTGCAACTCGAGGATGATGTTTATGATGACCTGGTGAAGAAAAGGGCAACGCAATGTTGCAAAACAATTCACTTGATTCTTCTGTGCGCAATCCGAATTACTAAGAACCGGTGTTCATTTCAGTACCCCCTCTATTAGAAAGTTAAAGAAGTTTGTGTGCTTGATTGGCCTATTCGGTGAACCTAAATACCTAAATATTTTCGATTATAGTTTTCGTGTCGGTCATTTGTTATTTTCACTATTAATAGCTCAAAATTGAAAACCTATTTAAAATTAGCAATAAAAATGTTGGGATTTGGAACAACATTTATTCAATAAATTTAATGGTTGGAAGAAACGATAATTTTTGGTAAATATGCGATTTTTCAGAGCATGTTATTGTTAATATTGTTTTGATGTAAGAATCCGCAAAATAAAATTTTGCTATTTCATTTTACAACACAATTAATGATTACACAGAGATATTTCAATATTTTTATAATGAACAGATCAAAAAAGTTTTAACGAAATACAGCGAATCATGTTTGAATGTTTGAAAGTTTTATTCAAACTTGTATTTCAATTATTTGCTCAGCAGTAAATATGCATACCTTTGAACACGGTATTGAACTCGGACAGCTAGAGTCGTTTCAGTGCCTAGAAGTGTTTATATAAACCGATTTTTTCCGATGTTTTTCGTGATTTATGTGACATTTTTGAAAATAACTCTCCACATATTTCGAACGAAACCCAGCATCAGTCCATAGTGTTTTTCTTCTTTTTGACCTTGTCGACTGCAGCACTTTGATCCGTCGTCATAATGAAACAAAAACGATTTGTTTAAAGACACTTTTTTCGATTTTTTAGTTTTAAATAAATCAAAAATTAAAAAAACCTCGTGACTTCTATTAAAAACCATTCAATACCATAGCAAGTCTCATCTTTTTTTTTTTGTTATAGAAAATTAGCTCAGGATTTTTCGCTTATTCATTCGTGTTAGAAATTTAAAAAAAAATTCTATGCCTATGTGCGGGGTTGGAATCGAACCCAGGTGAGCTGCGTACATGGCAATCGATTTACGAACTACGGCAGTCCGCATCTAATTTTCTGATTGGGTACACATATGTATTTGATATCAAATAAATGCAGTAGTTTAGAATATTCGCTATTCTAGTTACAACACACAAAAAATATTGAATTTTAACCTTCCGGTAGTCGCGCTAGTGCACTGAGTGCACGCTGCTCTGAAAATCTATCGAAATCGTCTTAGGACAAATTATAATGCCGATAAATCACTTTTTCTGCATAAATTATATTTATCAAATACAACAGGACCCTGTAAGGTCTACTTTCGGACTGAAAATAACCCATTTAACATCATCAATATATCGCGTAAGCTAACTAAACAACACTCGGCCCTATACGAAGAAGTGTCTTGTCTACGTACCCGCCGGGGAAGTAGAGATTGGTGGTGTAGTCTCCGTCAGGGGACTTAATCCGGAAATATGGGGTTGGCTCCTTCCAGAACCCTTTGCTTCAGTCAATGAAAATTCTGGTTTACAAGCAAATGCGTTCAGCATAAATCGAGGAGTATAAGAACTTATTTTCAATCAGCGAGCCTTTCGCTGGATCTACTCTTTCAAACTTTGTTCTTTTGAACGGAGCTCATCTACCTGTTCGCTTTTTTATGCCTCAAAGTATATCATTGCGAACAATTGGGCCATACAGCAACCCAATCTAGAAACGTAAAGGTCATGACTAATTTCTATACTCCCTTGACAACTAAAGAGCGAGAGTCTGGCAATCCCTTTGAGGGAACATATTCTAATATGCCTATAAATTTTCGAAAAAAGAAAATCATTTCCTCTCCCAAGCTGTCTCGTGAAGGCCTGAGAGTGTCCTTTGATGGGTGCTATAACAAAACCGAAGTGAGTGGCTCCCCGTCTCGGAAATCTTTGCAATTAACAGGAATCTCCTCATGGGACATTAAAAACCCCAAGTGTCCCTATATTTCATTCCCATGATTTTTTTAAAGGCAGACATTGTTCCCTATACATCGCACCACAGATGGTTCAAGAAGACTTCAACCCCCACGATCTTCGCGTTGATAACCGATCCTCATGATATTCGCGACAATTTCAATATGATCATGACTACTCCACAACCGCGGCCAACCGCGTTGGATTTATCATTGTACTCGACCTCAATTAGTGTGCCAATTGATTGGAACACCTATGCGTCCACTATATCTGAAACAATCGAATCAAAGCAAGATATTTCTCCGGTAGAAGCATACAAGGTTGTAACTGGATTGATAATCAACACTGCGATTAAAGTCAGAAGAAACGAGATCCGGCGCAAACAGCAGTGGATGGTCTCCCACTTCGTGGTGGTTAGAGAGCACTCAAAATTGTACGCGAAAAGGTCCTATTAGGACTTTTTGAATGTCGGATCGCCCGTTTTTTCCGAATATATGCAACGTTAGAAACGCAAATGAAAAACTTAATGAATGCATAGTTATTGGCACCGGTTTGTCGACGGGTTATCGTGAGAAACAGTGCTTCTTCTTTTTCGGTGGTAACAGCATTCCATATAGATTTACACTCAAACAATTGATGTTTCGCGATGAAATGATAATGCTTTATTTAAACGTAATTATTGCTCTTTGAACACACAAATTTATCTGACAGAAAAGATGCTCGCGCTAAGCATTGTAGTGTGCATATAACTGTAGCGTTTGTTATATTATGACAGCTATGCATCGCTTCTATGCTGATTCTTATGACAGTAGTGGTGAGGGTGATCGTAAAAGACGGCGTGCTGCATACATTCTCCCCACAAAACTGATGGTTTTCTATTTACTCATCAACGACCATGTTCACATTGTTACAGTTCCAAGGATTCTCTCCATTTGATGAAATATGGAAAGCACTCCTTGCATTTTCTAGGGAAACATGAGAGTTCCTTAGTTCTTTATCTGAAAAATCATATGAGATTACCTTAGTTTGAACTCTTTTGCATTGCTCCATTCCGGGTAATAAGTAGGCAGTCATTTAGATTGGAATCGTAATGAGAAAAGGTATACTGTTAGGCATTAGAAAATTATATTCATGAAAGATCGCGTAGCTTCAACGAGTTTTTTAGTATTTCTTGTCAGAGGAGGCTCGAAAATTGGCAAATTTATCTTTTGCCTTCCATATAATAAGCCTAATAGTTTTTCTCCTTTTTTTCATTAGTTAATCAAATAATAGTTCGTGCTCATCGATCTGAATTCCTTTTTGCCTTTCTCATATAGAAAGGTTATGCAATCACTCTGAAAAACGTCAACCTAATCCCGGCCCGGAGGGCCGAGTGTCATATCCCATTCGACTCAGTTCGTCGAGATCGGAAAAAGTCTGTATGTGTGTGTGTATGTGTGTATGTATGTGTGTGTGTATGTGTGTGTATGTATGTGCGTATGTGTCAAATAATGTCACTCATTTTTCTCAGAGATGGCTGGACCGATTTGCCCAAACTTAGTCTCAAATGAAAGGTGCAACCTTCCCATCGGCTGCTATTGAATTTTGTATCGATCGGAATTCTGGTTCCGGAATTACGGGTTTCAGAGTGCGGCCACACAGAAATTTCTCATAAAAACTATAGGAAAAATTAAAAATAGAATTTTTATTTTTGATGCTAAATGTATTCAAGGTGCATAAAACGTCGAGATTTGATGCAAACACGAAAAAAATTTGACGAAGATTCACTTTTTTGGATTTTGCACATTTTTGTCTTTCTCATATAGAAAGGTTATGCAATCACTCTGAAAAACGTCAACCTAATCCCGGCCCGGAGGGCCGAGTGTCATATCCCATTCGACTCAGTTCGTCGAGATCGAAAAAAGTCTGTATGTGTGTGTGTATGTGTGTATGTATGTGTGTGTGTATGTGTGTATGTGTGTGTGTGTATGTATGTGCGTATGTGTCAAATAATGTCACTCATTTTTCTCAGAGATGGCTGGACCGATTTGCCCAAACTTAGTCTCAAATGAAAGGTGCAACCTTCCCATCGGCTGCTATTGAATTTTGTATCGATTGGAATTCTGGTTCCGGAATTACGGGTTTCAGAGTGCGGCCACACAGAAATTTCTCATAAAAACTATAGGAAAAATTAAAAATAGAATTTTTATTTTTGATGCTAAATGTATTCAAGGTGCATAAAACGTCGAGATTTGATGCAAACACGAAAAAAATTTGACGAAGATTCACTTTTTTGGATTTTGCACATTTTTGCCTTTCTCATATAGAAAGGTTATGCAAGCACTCTGAAAAACGTCAACCTAATCCCAATTTTTTTTCGACTCGCATAAAGTTTCTGGATTTTAACAGGGGCGTAGTTGATGGTTTACGGAGAGGGGTTACACCCCCCCCCCTCTACTGTTCACTCCCCTCCTTTAAAAATCTCCTTAAATCACCCCTCAGACCACCACCTCATACCCCTCCCTTTCAACCCCATCATCTTTAAACTACCACTAGATTACAAAGCATACCAATTTAAGCTGGGGAGTCGTTCGTTCATGGGACTTTCGCCCTCCTCACATACCCATCACCGCATGACAAAATGAGTTAGCAAGCAGATAACATTGATCTAATGCTGATTAGGCTAATGGAGTATGATATTTTTTTGTTTCAAGTGTTTCACCGTCGACACGTAGCTCATCAAGTTCGTGGCTGGCATGCCATTGTGTATAAGTGCAAAGTGTACTAAGAATGTAATGGACATTTCCACAATTATGTTGAACATAAAAAGCCTCCGTGCCATAGTTTAGAGAAATGAGAAAGGCACAATTGCACCGCTAGGTGGATTAAAACAGGTTTTTAAGATAAAATCGAAATATATTCCCCGTAGTATTACTCAAAAAAACCTGTTTTAATCCACCTAGCGGTGCAATTGTGCCTTTCTCATTACTCTAAACTATGGCACGGAGGCTTTTTATGTTCAACATAATTGTGGAAATGTCCATTACATTCTTAGTACACTTTGCACTTATACACAATGGCATGCCAGCCACGAACTTGATGAGCTACGTGTCGACGGTGAAACACTTGAAACAAAAAAATATCATACTCCATTAGCCTAATCATCATTAGATCAATGTTATCTGCTTGCTAACTCATTTTGTCATGCGGGGCTGGGTATGTGAAGAGGGCGAAAGTCCCATGAACGAACGACTCCCCAGCTTAAATTGGTATGCTTTGTGATACAGTGGTGGTTTAAAGATGATGGGGTTGAAAGGGAGGGGTATGAGGGCTGGATGGGGTGGTGGTCTGAGGGGTGATTTAAGGAGATTTTTAAAGGAGGGGCGCGAACAGTATAGGGGGGCGGGGGTGTAACCCCTCTCCGTAAACCATCAACTACGCCCCTGTTAAAATCCAGAAACCCTAAACGAGTCGAAAAAAAAATTTGGCCGGGATTAGGTTGACGTTTTTCAGAGTGATTGCATAACCTTTCTATATGAGAAAGGCAAAAATGTACCAAAATCCAAAAAAGTGAATCGTAGTCAAATTTTTTTTTCGAGTTTGCATCAAATCTCGACGTTTCATGCACCTTGAACACATTTAGCATCAAAAATAAAAATTCTATTTTTAATTTTTCCTATAGTTTATATGAGAAATTTCTGTGTGGCCGCACTCTGAAACCCGTAATTCCGGAACCAGAATTCCGATCGATCCAAAATTCAATAGCAGCCGATGGGAAGGTTGCACCTTTCATTTGAGACTAAGTTTGGGCAAATCGGTCCAGCCATCTCTGAGAAAAATGAGTGACATTATTTGACACATACGCACATACATACACACACACACATACACACACACATACACACACATACACACACATACACACACACATACATACATACACACACACATACAGACTTTTTCCGATCTCGACGAACTGAGTCGAATGGGATATGACACTCGGCCCTCCGGGCCGGGATTAGGTTGACGTTTTTCAGAGTGATTGCATAACCTTTCTATATGAGAAAGGCAAAAAGTTTAAATTTTAAACAAATCTTAATTATTAAACTATAATTTCAATTTAAATTGTAACACAAAAGAAATTTAATAAAAAATTCAATAAAATTATTGTTCATTGAGAATTTCAGACGCATGTATTTTGTGCGCGATATACCCATCTATTTTATATTCTTCTTAAAAAAACAATCGACGATGAAATGTTCAATAATAAAAAAAATGATTAGAATCGGTCAACAAACCATTGAGATATGGCCTTTTAAAGTAAACATTCCAACTTTTATCCATTTTTTTATTTACATATTATATTTAACGTTTTGTAGACAACCCTATTTTCATATTTTTTCAGTGAACCATATAAATAACACCTTTTGTTCACTATGTTTATGTAATTAAATGGTAAGGTTTTCCTTTAAAAACCCTGACACGTATAAACGATCTAAATAGTCAATGGACAAACATGGATTCACGCTTGAAGCCTGATAGAAAACCTATCTATGACCGCATACCACATCCAAACCGTTATAAATTTCGATTCCGTCAATGAAATATTTTCAAACTTGCAGGGGATATACTTGATTACTATATCTTTCGAATGCCATTTACTAAATAAATAGACAATTGGTAGCCTTATGAAACGTGTCATAAAACTTCAAATCGCAATTTCTCTCGAATCCCTCGATGGATCAATTTGAAATTCACTGAGAAGATGCTTGGATACTGTATCTTTCGAATGCCGTATGACAAATTTATGGTCATTTTTTTGTTAATAGCGGTTTTAGGAATACCGTGACCCACGTTATCCGCCGGCCCTGTTCAGTGGGCCATAAGCGCGACTTCCGGAGGGTTAATTGCGTTCTCAAATAAAATTATCGGAAAAGTATTTGTCAAAGTTTTAGTTTCTGTTACAAATCCGCCCCCCTCCAGACATCCGGACCCGAAATTGAAAGCCGAATTGAATTAACTCAACGAAACTCAATAATCAGGTGTCAGTGTTTACGGATTCATTGTAAGTCACATGACCAGAAAAAAATATTTTTATCATTTTCAGCCGTACTGAGACCTACGACTAAATCCTCAAATCATATTCCCGTAAGAAACCCTGCCGGCAACTCAGTTCCGTCTCATACGAACAATCACACAAGGTACCATTACGTGAAACTTCGGTGACAACAGCTAGGCCCAACAACCTGCTGTTAACCTGTTCGACCCGTCAGGCGAAACGGCCCATTTTCGTTTTCACTTCCCTCCCGGAGTGTGTGGGGCACCACACAACATGCGAGCGATGTGTAAACGTCCAACAGCAGCAGCTACTTCCCTTCGGGGGATCTTCTTCGCGCGCGATCATGATCTCGTCAATTGGCCCCCCGAAAAGAGGGAGCCGCATGGAAGAAAGGCTAGACAGGGAGGAGGGGAGACTTTCTTCTATGGCGGTTGCGAAACAACCAGGTTGAACCGGGAGGGTAGGAAGGAAGTAACTGGTAGAAAATGAGAAAGTTTCACTTCTTCGGCGCGCGCGCCTCCTTTGTCGATTGCTGGCTGTGTTATCGTCTCGCAGCTCAGCAGAAGAGAGCCCGGGCCTGTATGGGACGAATGATGAGGAGGATGGTCACTGCTGCAATGCCGCAGTATATACATAAATGTATATAGTATGCCTGGATCGAAAATGGGCTTTTGTTTCAAACCAAACCCACTGCTGCCACAGCGAAGCGAGGCTACAGCCTACCGGGGTATGGCGGACTGGCGGAGAAGACGCGCGGTGCAGGGGGGAGTTTGTAATGTTTATTTTATTTTCTCTTAGCACTATATGCAGCTTACGCCGCGCACGTGAGTGAGTACGCCACGGAGGTATGAATGTAAACTCATTTTTCTTCAGGTTTCGGGGAAAACGGACCAACCGGAGATGGGGCACACGGGAAAAGTGGAGTTTGTTGCGCGAAACAATGTCAGCACAATAGGGGCACGAGCGTGTGGAGTTTCTATTTTTTCCCCTGTGCGATTCATTCCATTTGGTCGTAACTTGGTTCGCGGAGTATGGGGCGACGAAGAGATCCGGGATTGAGGTGGGTTTTGATTGAAAATCTTTTTGGGCAAAATTATAGCTCCCTGATAAGTGGGTTGGTATCATTTGTTTGTAGGTTCCCGATTTTGGAAACTGTTCGATTGAAACATGGTTGATACGCAAGCAACGATTGTGGAGTCAATATTCATAACTATAATTAATCTGTTTTAAACAAGCCTACTTTAGCCTGTAAGGTCTCAGTTTATAGCTCTTTTACCCGCCAAATTGAATCAAACTGTTACAACTATTGTAAGTTATGCGTTAAACCAGTCGCTAAGCCCCAATAAAACCAGTATCTCCACCTAGCAAACCTGCTATTGTTCGGTAAAACGGCATCTTTACACGAAACCAACAAACCAAGCGGTGGTCCAAAGATCAAATCTTTTTCGGCTGTTGTTTGGCAGCTTAGGAGAAATCACGTAACCACAAACAAAAACGCGTGCCACAGGTAAAATTAAATCCATTTCATCCGCGCGAGGTCCAAATAGGAGGCGCCAGGTTGCAAGGGATTTAAAAACCCAAACCAACCGGACCATGGCAAATCTCCCAGCGCGGTACTTGATTCAAGCTTAATTTATGAAACTTTTCATTTCGAAATACCCTAATTTTGATGAAACTTTGCTTTGTTTCGTCGCAACGTTTCCAAAATTAAGCATCTGCAATTCAGCTAAGGAACAGGGTTTGGGTTGCCACTCGCGACGCAACACTATTTGGAGCAACGATTTTCCTAGCTTTTCACTGGGGCTGGATTCGAAACCACCTTCGAGGTAAACGATTTTCGTTCCACACGCCCGCGGTACCGGATCGCATCAATTTCGATTTCGAAAGCGGTTTGCTGTGCCATCAGTTCGGATGGCCCGGGGGGGCCATCTACCTGTGGACGTCGTTGGCCCAATTCAGATGCACTCATTAATTATTTATTTGTTTTATTTGGACCTTTTTTTTCGTGTTGACTGTTGCTTGTTTTTCGCTGCTGCTGGAAGCAGATTCTCTTCCGCGGCGGCACGACGCGAGACAACGTGTTAAATGTATATAAATTTATCGTTCGTGTCGTGGTACGTGTTCAGTTTGGTTGGTAGGCCTTGTTGGTTGGCCGAAAAAGCGGCCGCGGCAAAATGTGAACTGCAATAGCAACGAAAAGTGTCAACAATAAATAAGCTTTGGTCTGAAAGTTTTAATTGTTGGCTGAAAAAGTGCCGTGTGATGGTTGGCAACGTGCAAGCAAATAATAAAAGTACTGAATCATGAAATCAATCGTGGGATAGGTACGTTTCGCGTCCGCTCCCGATGCCAAGTTGTCAGGATTTTTATTTTGAATTAAATTTTTATTGCTCTCGTAAAGCTGTGAACGAATACGTTCATGTATGTCAGCTGATGTCAGCTAATGGTCGATTTGAGTTTCGAATCCGTGGAGACACTTCGGAGCGATAGGTACAAATAGCACAAAATAGACATGACGAATGTAGTAGTGTCATAAATTATGTGACTCATGGAGCACTTTCAAAAAAGTGTCAATTGATCATCTCGAGCCTTCGATTTGTGTGAAGGATAACGATCTGTTCATATTGATGTTATTAACCCTCCGGAAATTGGCTTCCTAAATAAGCAACCGCTGATGCTCAAAGAAGATTTTGCTAGAGCTTCGGAATGTGTTGTACTCAGTAGAACGTGTAAACTAAGTATTACGGCATGAAGTCGTTCTATTGCTCAACGCTTGAATATAGCTCACTAGTTCAACTGTGTTCATCGAATTGAGTCAGTTCAGATTTCTTTCGTTTTGGCTTTCATACCAGTTGCTAACCCGAAAGGAATAACATGATCATTACTGAATGTGGTATTTCGTAAAGAGAGATTTTTCGGTACAAAGCATGTCAAAATTCTGGTCATGTTAATAGTTGAAACATCAAAAATTATAACAAAGATTTCTCTAGCATCAATCAAAAATGTAACAACCTGGGATAGGCTTCTATCAGCATTATAACGAATACTGTACCCACGATCAATTGTGTCAATAATACCTATTGTATAATATCAACGATTTTAGCGTGCATGTATACAAATATAAGCATATAAGCAAAATATAACATACTTTGGGGCGCTTTTTGTATGGAAGCAAAAAGCTACATGCAGTATAAACTTTATACAGCTATCTCAAATGATTTCATACATGCTAGCTAATCGTTGTGACAGTTAATGGGTTACATACCTTTTTATTTTTCAACAAATCGATTTTTTTATTACTTTACCTGAAAGTACTGAAAGTAACTCCTTGGGACTGTTTTCTCAAATTTTTAAAGAAATTCGAAAGATAGATTGAAAGTTACAGCGCTTCCAAGCGCGCTTCGTCTACCAAGAGCAGTGGTAATTTGAAATTTTTAACTCGATTATCTCGAAATGCCGTTTCTCCAAAAATGAATTTTCCGTGATCACGATTGCCGAAAAACTACACAACCGATTTTGTTCAATTTTTTTTCAATTGATTGTAATTAATATTTTCTCGTAACTTAAGGGGTTATATACTAGAGATGGTTGGGTTTCAATTTTTTCGAACCCGACCCGAACCCGAGCGCTTGAAAATATAAAGACCCGAGCCCGAAATTATAAAATTTGAAAAACCAGAACCCGTCCCGAGCCCGAACATTTTAAAACTTAAAAACCCGAACCTGACCCGTACCCGAGAATGAAAATTTTGTAAAACCCGAACCCTACCCGACCCGAGAATTTTAAAATTTGAAAACCCGAACCCGACCCGAACCCGAAAATTTAAAATTTGAGAAGCCCGATCCGAATCCAACTTGCTAATACGGAGAATCAACCAAAGATCTCGAAGATTTTTAATTCTAGGCACCCGAGTTGCATCCTTGATTCACCTAAGAATAGTAGAATCACTCGAATCTGAAGTAGCACCATACGCATTGAGTTATATCTGCATATGACAAAACAAATCACTGCCGAGTAGAATCCGCATTTATATTTACTATTATTGAACGTCAAATTTGTAACGTTCTGAGAAATGTATAAATCGTTGATATCTTAACCGGAAATTAAGTTAAATCGGCGGCTAACTCATTGGGACAGAAAGCTTAATGGTCACAGTTTCCAACAACCTTGCCCTTCGTACTTAACCAAAATTTCAGATTTTTTATCAGAAACCATTCCTGCAAGGCAGTTTAGTATAATTTATTACATGTATTGTATTAAGCTATGGCAATTGGCAATTCGTATTCGACAGTTTACATGACGTCACCCACGTTACTGGTTGGAACGGTCAAACCTGTATCGAAGGGTATCAATCATTTTCTGACGTGTTCTTGATGTCCCATCATTAGCGTTAGGACGATCTATGATTGGGTATCTAAGTTATTTTATTCTTCAAATTATATGGTAAGCGCGCCAATAGAGATGCTTCGTCAGCTCCAATGGAGCTCTTTCCCGGGCCCCGTGGTGGTGGAGGAACGCTACGTGGGAAGCTGAGCTGCAAGCAACCGGGCGGGTCATAGGTGGTGGATAATGCTTAATCGCGATAGCAACTAGTTGTGATTCGCGACCCGAACCAGCAGCGGGGGCTGACTGCGGGTGTGGTAGGACGAGGTAGTGGGCCCTATACGTCCTAGGCCTAAATACCACATGCCCTAAAGCAGCCCTGACAAGGCGAGCCAGTGCCGCCTTTAAATAAGCGCTTAGCCCAAATCCCTCTCCTCCCGTTATCCTTCCTTCCTTCCTTCCTTCTGCGGCTGTTCGCCCATCTAAATATGGAAGCTGTTCTTCAATGTCAGCTTCTTTCACCGAACAGCCTAGATAAGCCATGTAGTGTCGGTAGTGGTTGTTTCAACCGGCTAAGAATTACACTACGGACTACCTGTTTCAGTGGTAAAAATCTACCAAACAGGGAACCCCAATTCCATAGTGTCATGCGACCCGTGCTATGGGTAAAATTGTTGAGGGGGTTTAAAACATTCTCAATGGCGAACGGAGCCTGGGAAGAGTCGGGCGAACTCCCCAGTACGCTGCATTACGCAGCGGAACGTTCACTCTACACGCCGATTTTTTTTTCACCGATGATCCACTTAATTTTGCCGAATTTTTGTTGGCTGGGGTTTTGCAGAGACTCTCGGCTGATGGTAGTTCGGTGAAGTTTTGTTGAGTCTCGATTATCAAATTTCGATGTGTACAGATGAACCTGCCCAGAGGCCGTGTGGTATCCGGCCTAGAATTGAGCCACTGGAGTCCTGCTGCCATGTCGTAGGAGGCGACTGAAAGTAGGAGACCCTAAGTCAAGGTGTAGTTCCGTGCCGAGGACTTAATGATTGGAGGGTCTAAAATATGCCAGTCGCGCACGGAGCATTTTGGGTTTTGCCCTTGCTGTGTTATGCGAATCTCTGACACAGTGGACCATTATTTTCTTCGCAAATCGTGGGAATCAAATGATCATGTCCCATTTAAACCTGATATGGCTCGCTAAATGCGTTAACATCCCAACTCGCTTGGTGTCCTCTAGTTGTTGTGCAATTTGTGTTGGAGATGAAATGTACAGTTCTCTAATCAACAATGGTTAGAATAGCACAAGTCAATCTCCAACATAAACGTACAGCAACTATGAATTTATCTCGACTCATGCAGGAAGGTAAAGCTTCCATAGCATTGGTTCAAGAACCGTATTTCCATAAAGGAAACTTCTATTTTGGAAAGTTACTTAACACTGCCTTCATTGCTTACAACAAGACAGGCATGACTAACCCACGTGAAATGCCTCGTGCTTGCATTCTTGCAAATAAGGCTATTGACGCGTGTCTCATATCGGAGCTCACAACTCGCGATATCTGTGTTGTCACAGTTACATTGACTGTCGGAAACGTAGACAAAAAATATATATATTGTTCAGCATACCTACCGCATAACGAATCATCTCCTTTTGATGATTTCAAAAGCGTTGTATCATATTGTAGCAGAAATGGGCTTCCGCTCATTATCGGCAGTGATGCGAATGCTCATCACATCATTTGGGGCAGCTCAGACATCAATCTGAGAGGCTCTGAACTGATGGAGTACATAAGTAGTACAAATCTCCATATTCTGAATGTGGGAAACCGACCAACTTTTGCGAGGTCTGGGAGGGAGGAGGTGTTAGACATAACACTTTGCTCTGATAGAATTTTGCATGAACTGGGAAATTGGCAGGTTCCAAATGAAACTGAACCGTCTCTATCCGATCATAAATATATATTTTTCGAGCATTTTGATGTCACCTTCAATGTGGTGACATATCGTAATCCTAAGTCTACAAACTGGGACCTCTTTTTGGAAAACTTAGCGACTAAATTTCATGGATATTTTCCAACAATTAGTCAACTAGACGACTTAGATGACGTCGTGGATACGACAAACTCATTCATATTAGCATCCTACGAAGAAGCTTGTCCACTTCGTACTGTTAAATCGACTAGGGGAACCCCTTGGTGGAGGGCTGAGCTTGAAAGAATGAAGAAAGTTATGAGAAGAGCTTGGAACCGGCGTCAGCGTGATGACTCCAGGGCTTTTAGGTCAGCTCGTAGTGCATATAAGAAATGTCTTAGATCTGCAGAACGGGCTGGCTGGCAAAGCCTATGCACTAATGTCTCTAGTCTGAACGAGGCTAGCAGATTAAATAAAATTCTCTCCAAATCGAATGATTTTCAGATGAACTCCTTGAAAACCAGAGATGGTGTTTATGTGACAGACGAAAAAGATGTTCTTAATTGTCTCTTCGACACACACTTTCCAGGTTGTATCGATCCGGAGTTGATCAATGTTCACAGATCTCATTCTGGTGATTCGGACTCGTGGGCGCTAGCACGCACATTGGTTTCCACTGAATCGGTCAAGTGTGCAGTTGACAGCTTTGCTCCATACAAATCACCCGGAAAAGATGGAATACTTCCCGTGCTACTGCAAAAGGGATTTGATATTCTTAAACATGTCTTGAAAAAGATTTTGCTTTCCAGTCTTGCTACCGGGTATATCCCGAAAGCATGGAGAGAAATAACTGTTAGATTTATTCCCAAAGGGGGGCGCTCAAGCTATGAAGAAGCCAAGAGTTTTAGGCCTATCAGCTTAAGTTCTTTTCTTCTGAAAGCTTTGGAACGGATAATCGATCATCACATCAGGAACGTTAGTTTAGTTGAATATCCTCTGCACAAAATGCAACATGCATATCAGTGTGGGAAATCCACGATCACTCTGCTTCACGATGTTGTTTACAACATTGAGAAAGCCTTCTCGCTCAAGCAATCTAGCTTGGGTGTATTCCTAGATATTGAGGGTGCTTTTGACAATGTGTCCTTCCAGTCTATTCTGGAAGCGACGCGCGGTCATGGGATACCTGCATGTATCTCAGGTTGGATAAACGCAATGCTTAGTAACCGCATACTTTGCTCGTCACTGCGACAGGCTGAGATACGGAAGTTGAGTATTTGCGGTTGTCCTCAGGGCGGCGTTCTGTCACCTTTGTTATGGAACTTAGTAGCTGACGGCTTGTTGAAGAAACTCAATGAGCTTGGATTTCCGACCTACGGGTTTGCTGACGATTACCAAATACTAATTACTGGATTTTGCATCGGAACAATCTTTGACTTGATGCAACAGGCATTAAGAGCTGTCGAACAGTGGTGTCGACAAGTTAAACTATCAGTTAACCCAAGCAAAACTTCAATGGTTCTTTTCACGAAGAAGCGAATAACAACCGGGGTTCGTCCCTTGCAGTTCTTTGATTCTGAGCTGCTGTGTGCAGATCAAGTCAAATACGTTGGAGTCATATTGGATTCCAAACTGAATTGGTCTGCTCACATTGAGTTCAGAGTCAAGAAAGCGTGCATGGCCTTCGGGCAGTGCAGACGAACTTTTGGAAAGACCTGGGGTCTCAAACCTAAATACATCTATTGGATTTACACGACAATTGTACGTCCAATACTGTCATACGGATGCCTTGTGTGGTGGCAGAGGGGAGAGGTGGTGACAGTCCAGTCAAAGCTAAACCATCTGCAAAGAATGGCGCTCATGGCGTTGACTGGTGCTTTCACCACGACTCCGACTGCTGCTCTTGAGGCACTTCTAAATATCAAACCATTACACATACACTTAAAACAAGAAGCACTATCATGTGCATACAGACTGCAGGTTACTGGGCTTTGGAACAGTAATCATGTTGATCTTGCTACCAGTCATACACGATTGTGGTCACAAATGGTTACATGGGGTGAAGATATTCTTGCTCCCAGCGATATTACACTCACTTGTAGTTTTCCTTACAGGACATTTCATGTGAAGATTCCCTCTCGAGAGGAGTGGTTGTCTGGCTTTATGGAAAGACAACAACAAACGCAAGTGGTTTGTTACACTGACGGTTCTCTGATGGAGGGACGTGCTGGTGCTGGTGTCTACTGTCGTGAAATGAGATTAGAACAATCTCACTCACTAGGTAAATACTGTACTGTATTCCAAGCAGAAATCTTTGCGATTATGTGCGGGGTGCAATCGGCCCTTCAACTGAGTTTGTCCGGCAGAGTTATAAACTTCTGCTCCGATAGTCAGGCTGCAATCAAGGCCCTTAGCTCAGACAAATCCCGGTCCAAGCTAGTGATCGCGTGCCGAACCCAAATCGAAGAACTAAGCATTGTCAACACTATCTACCTTGTCTGGGTGCCCGGACATTGCGGTATTACTGGAAATGAATGGGCTGACGAATTGGCCAGGGCAGGTTCAGCGATTGACTTCGTTGGTCCTGAGCCCGCGCTGCCAATTTCGACAAGTTGGATAAGGGAAAAAATACGGTCCTGGGCTTCGTCCGAGCACCGCAATTATTGGAGAAATCTACAAACGTGTCGCCAAACAAAGGCGTTTCTAGAACAACCATGCCCAGTGGTTTCGAAAAATCTCTTACATTTTTCGAAGCTCCACTGCGGCATGCTGACCAGGGCTTTAACCGGCCACTGCAAACTCAATTATCACATGGCAACTATTCAGCGCGCTGAGTCTTTTTCATGTGATCTTTGTGAATCCGACTACGGAACTTCATATCATCTGATATGCAACTGCCCAGCGCTAGCGCAATTGCGATTACGAGTCTTCAGCCGTCCTTATATAGACGAAACCATGTTTGGTCGACTGAAACTCAGAGACATACTAAAGTTTCTTATCCAATGTGGTAAAGAGCTTTAGGCTTATTCGCAGGCAAGTTGAACTACTTGTGAGTTTAATTTACCTGTTGTTTATTTTTTGTTTTGTGCTGTTTTTCCCACCCTTCCAAGTCTACTTCCCCACACCTCCTTGTCCTTTCCTTCCGCTCAGGAAATGATGAAAACACACGGCAAGGCACAAATCCCCGACTATGTACGGGGAACGTGCCATTTGAGCCAATATATTCTGATTCCTGATTCCTGAAGAATAGTAGAATCACTCGAATCTGAAGTAGCACCATACGCATTGAGTTATATCTGCATATGACAAAACAAATCACTGCCGAGTAGAATCCGCATTTATATTTACTATTATTGAACGTCAAATTTGTAACGTTCTGAGAAATGTATAAATCGTTGATATCTTAACCGGAAATTAAGTTAAATCGGCGGCTAACTCATTGGGACAGAAAGCTTAATGGTCACAGTTTCCAACAACCTTGCCCTTCGTACTTAACCAAAATTTCAGATTTTTTATCAGAAACCATTCCTGCAAGGCAGTTTAGTATAATTTATTACATGTATTGTATTAAGCTATGGCAATTGGCAATTCGTATTCGACAGTTTACATGACGTCACCCACGTTACTGGTTGGAACGGTCAAACCTGTATCGAAGGGTATCAATCATTTTCTGACGTGTTCTTGATGTCCCATCATTAGCGTTAGGACGATCTATGATTGGGTATCTAAGTTATTTTATTCTTCAAATTATATGGTAAGCGCGCCAATAGAGATGCTTCGTCAGCTCCAATGGAGCTCTCGGAACGACTCCAAACTTTAAAAAATCCGTTAATGGCTTCAACAGAACACACCAAATTTTTGCGATCAATTCGTTAAGTTCATGGAAATTCATGTATTTTCATGAAGGAATCCGGATCATGTAACAGGTCAGCCCGGGAACAATCTGACAGAAAGTGCTTTTTTCATATATGTGCTACTGATTTTATAGTGGTGGTATTATCCCATCACCATATGAGTGTCATGAACAACGAAACCTGGCGGAAGTGAAGCTAGGTTTAGGTTTGATGGAACAAAGGTAGGCTCTAGAAAGTAAATTTGGGCTAAACTATCTGCTTTAAAAAAATGTACTCTTGTTAAATTTGATCCGCCATAATGGCACCAAAGTACCACCAAATTTATGAGTTCAAATCCTTATTTTCCGTTACAGTTTTTTTAATTGCAAGCAATCTTTATCATAAACCAATTCGATTATTAAACTTCCGTGAAGGCAGGTACAACCTATTTGTTTATTTTGATCAATTTAACAGTGCTTGTTTAAAGTTTGTTTGAGGTACAAATGTACCCCACAAAACCGTTTGCGTTATTGTTTTTTTCATGAGTGCATAATTCAAAAAAATTATTATATCTTTTTTTAAAAGCAAAATATCGATACATAGTAAGCGAGAAACTTGTGTAAAATTGTATAAGTTCCAACTCTGCCGAATAATAGTATATGTTATTGGGTATAACAAAGCACTATAGGAAAGTAACTAGAAAATGCGTTTGGATCGGTATCGTAATTTTTGCTTTTGCGGATGAAAGAGTCAAAACACATTCGTGAATATGATTTGTATATAGTATGCAAGACGCATCATTCGATTCGTTATCTTCTGCAACCCAGGCTCTGGAACATAATTACTTTACATATACACGTACAATACACCGGCTCTACCTATTCCTTCGACGCCTTCCTGTTTCATCTCTGTTACTGCATATTGCTTTTTTAAACGTTTGTATTGGAGTTTGGTTTTCAAAAAAGCATCGGAATAAATATACTTTTTGACCGGTTTTTGGAAAAAAAAATTTCAAAAGGAAAATTAATAAGCTTTACAACGTCGTATAAATGGTCAAAATCGATTTGAAACTACCGGAGTTATAGCAATATGAAGAAAAAAGGGAACTTTGACGTATTTTCAAGACTTGTTCTATACAAAATGAAATATTACATAATTAAATAGTCAAAACATATATTTTTAAACAGGTTACTTTACGAATTTAGAATAAAACTATTCAATTTAATTATAAATTTAATAAAAATTAGACATACGAGCGATTTTAGTTCTGGGGTACGAATGTACCCCACAAAACCCTTTACGTAGAGAAAAAGTCGCCGCGGCCTAAGTATCGGTTTTAAAGTACCTGTCGAAATTTATATTCCATTATAGAAAGTTGAACCGATATTTTCCGATAAATTCCTCTTAACTTAGTTTATTACTAATTATCATGAAAAATAAATCGCAAAGAGATTTTAGATGTGAAACACGTATTGTTGAATGCTCTTTCATGAATGTTCGTTTAAAAAATTGTATAATTCAGGGAGTTTGCGAATCTGAAGAGACGGAATTTTATGCAAGAATGAAAAAATGCAATATGGGAGCACCAGAACATACGACGAATTCTAGCGATTCAGAGGTGCTAACATTTGGTACGGTTATATGTGTCATCCATTCGTATTACGAAGTATAATTCACTATTGCAAAAAGACTGCGTTTCGTGTATAGACGCAAACAGTGTCATGAAATCGATGGGTTGTTTTGTTCAAAACCCGAACCCGACCCGACCCCGATAATTTGTAATTTTAAAAACCCGAACCCGACCCGAGCCCGTAAGCCCAAAATTTCAAAAACCCGGACCCGGCCCGAACCCGAGAATTTCAAATTTGAAAACCCGGAACTCGACCCGAACCCGAGAAGCTTAAATTTACAGAACCAGAACCCGAACCCGACCATCTCTATTGTCTACAAAGTTGGAACTCAAAAAATCGAAAAAAAATATTGAATACTCTGGAAGTACATACTTTTGAAAATATCTGTGCAAAATTTCATCCAGGTTGGAGCACTAGATTTCAAACTACAGCCGCACCGCGCTGGTTCTTCCGCGTATGAAGTTAACACAAAACTTTAAACGCAATTATCTCGGAACTAAGTTGTTTGAAAAGTACCGTTGCGGTGAACGTGATATCGCAAAAACTATTCATCTGAATTTCATTTTTTTTAATTGTTTGTATTTACACTCTCGTGTACTTGAACGGTTCCTTTTTCATCCAAAAAAATTTGATTCTTTGCCATGAATTTTTGTTTAAAATTTTGTACACCACAAAACTCAATTTTTTGGTTAACATGTCTTTTCTGAAGAAAAAAAAAATTATTGGGGAACTGATCCGTTCAAGTACACCACAATACATTTTTCTTCAATAATCTTTTACTTTTTTGATTTGAGTTGAGCAGTTCGGCTTGGAGGGCGTTCACCGCAAACCTCTGCCAAAAAAAACTTGCTACGGGGGATGGGCCATAACTCCGCCAACCTTCAATTTTTTTTATTTCAACTTGTTTTTTCGAACTTCGATAGTACTACCAACGAGCTGTCTTTTGATTTTTCAAAAAAAAAAATGAATGAAAAGCTTTAAAAAACCACGAACTTAGCTAACTTTTTCGCCACAACTTTGTATTTAACCCCTTAACGATTTCTTTTTTTTTTGGCGTGAATTTTTGTTTTTAGATAAGAATTTTTTAATAAATTTTTAGAGCTTAAACCAGCGCTTTTTTAAGAAAAACATTCCCGAATGCAGGAAAAAAATATTCTTTTTTCAACTAATCATCAAGGTACGAGGAATACTCATATACAAATGGAATTATTGGAGTTTTGGTATTTTGGTTGATCTATTGGTCTTCAATCGTGATCACCGCAAACCTCTTAAATGAAAAAGGGTTTCGGAGCAAAAACCATAACTCCGCCAATCATCAATATATTTTTACAAACTTATGCTTGTTTATTCCACTGAAAAATGTACTATCAAAATACTATAAGTTTGTGAAATGAAATCATTGATTTATGGCTTTACGTAAATTCAAACTTTCTTGATATTTTTCTCTCAAAAAGATAAGTAACCCCTTAACGCTTTGAGCCTGGGTGTTCTGAGCTTGATATGGATAACTCCTGCATGAAGCAGCGAGGCTGTTTTCAAGGGTATAATGTTAGCATAATATCCCGACCAGAATGATATAACAAATTTATAATAGAACACAATTTTTGAAACATATTGTGTTATAAATTAGGTCTCGTTAGTAGTTAAAATAACAGAAATTTATAACAAGTAACAATGCGAGATATAGTTTTGAAATATTTCTGTTATGTGTTTTTGATCGGGATTACACGCATAATTCAATGAGAAACCGATATAGACCCAGAAGACGTTTCCATCAAAATTTGCTGAAGCCTATAGGCTGTTAGTTTTTTCTTTTATCATGCGTTCGGTTTTCATTCAGTTCAGTAGTTCATAAATGCAGCTGAATAGTTTTATATTATTTTTCTAGATTAGGCAAGTAGAGTTATTTTTGGATTCAAAAATAGTGAGTTTCGGCGGTTCGCTTGTTATTTGTTATTTGCTATTTGTTATTTATTTTTAAGGCTCTAACCTCGAGGGTCATTCGCCCTTTTGAAAATAATATTCATTTCATAATACAATTCCATCTACAATTCAATATGGATAAAAAATATAAATATTGGAAAATTATTTCTGTCGACTACTCTTTCACTGCTTTCCGCTTCTTGTGTTAATTTTATTTCTTGGTAGTGAGCAATGGTCAGGTTTACCGTCTGCCACTTGCTGATCATTCCGCCTCCCTTCTCCCTCGCTCGTAGTTTAGTCCATGTCGTCGTCGCTAGAGCTTTGATTTTCGCTGTTACATGTTGAATAACTCTGGTATAGCTGCCTTTTTTCTAACTCATTTCTTCTCTCATTATGTTAACTATTTGTTCGAGAATACCGTGGAATATTATTTGTCCAGAATCTATGTTTGTCCGGTTATCTGTGAAGTATCAGCAGATGTCGAAAGCTGTTTGATAATGCCGGTTATGATGGATGAATTTTCTTTTGTTATTTTGGCGCATGGCTTACCGTAGTGTACAGTCTGGTTGCGGAGTTGGCACACGAGCCTCTGCCCATAGTATGTGCATAGGGTTATTTGTATGTTATTAACACCTTGAGATGATGTATCTTCGAATGTCAAGTAAGACGGTATAGGTTGTAGATAGCGGTTTGCCCATTACTCGGGTTCTTGTTTGCCCGGCGGACCTTTCTTTTCAGGGCGGCCTAGGTACTTCTACAGAATTTCGGATTTTCGTTTAACAACAAAAAAGATAAACAAACAAAATAAATTAATAAGTATGCCGACTTTATTTCTCCTCTGCTACACTGTGCACTGTTGGATCTCGTCGATGTGCTGATACCGTTGGCGGGAAGACGGGCTATTTCTTCCGACCGGCCGGGATTACAACGGCCGAGTTCTCCCGGAATGTCGTTGGCAGCTCCGGCAGCAGTCCTTGGGGTTTAGCTAGGAAGGTGAGCTTGGCTCCTTTGTTGGAACCTCTTTAGCGACGAATCGCCGGATCGTCTACTCGCCGTAAACGATCCCGGAAGTCACCGCAGTGTACTTCCCAGGGGGAACCTTTGTCCGCCCTGCTTCGTTCTTCTTGACGATTAGCTGTAAAGGAGAGCTTGGCTCGTTTGACTTATCTTCTACAGCGATAACGGTCGGTAATTCGATTCCTTAGCGTTTAGCTGGGGTAGCGAAAACATTCCTTTTCGATTAACTTACCCCTTGATGGCGAATCGACACCGTAATTTTCACTTGTGCTCGAACCACGGGCCGGCACTTTTCGACGGTCTTAGCTTGCCGTCACAGGCGCGCAATGAAACGGTTTTCTAGTGGCGGAAAACTGTCCCGAAAACTTGTAAACGGTCGTCTGTCTCTTACCGTGGTTCGTCACAAACTGTCTTTTCACGATGGCCGCCTTCCGCACTCATCTGTCAACGATGAGCAGCATAACCAGTGCACACGTATTTTCGCAAGAGGAGAGCGGTAGCCTACCTAAAGGCTAGTTTACAGTTCGGGAAATGGATCACGGGATTTCGCATGGGATTTGCGTCGGGATTTGATCAGAGAAAATTTTCAGCCGAGATCTCTCCAAACTGTCAAACCAAAAATTCTGCTGCTTCTTAAAAATACAAACAGTATCAAACTTGCAGCGAATTGCAAACCTTAGAAAAATACTATTTTCCCCGTCGGAAACAATTTGTGTTGAATTGCTCTCGGTCGGATTTCTGTGTGGAGAGTTTTAAAATCCCGCGATGTTTCCCGCGGTTTGGTTTACACTTCAGGAAAACTGTCAATTTCGTGTAGACCCGTTTCCCGCCACGGGATTTTAAATCCCGAGCTCCATTTAAAATACACAAAGACCCAAATCCCATGACACGTTTTCCGAACTGTAAACTAGCCTTAAGCCCTATGTTATTAATACACAAATTTACAAACTAAATGTGAACGGTATCGAACAGCGGTGAGCATAACATTACGTAAACAATACACTCTACGAAGTGTATACGGAAAAAAGGGTATATTTCTACCCAGTGCTAAATTGTTACCCTGACGGGTTACAAGGTTGGTTCAGCCGCATTCGTCCCATCCGAACCCGCGTTGAGAATGTCAGGAAAAAAGTGTCTCCAAGTGTCGCCAGAGACTGAATTCCACTAGTATGGAGACTTCGACACGAACTTTTT